>NW_020954556.1:21966887-22015144 GCF_900497805.2 Vombatus ursinus | reverse complement strand
GATAGATAGATAGATAGATAGATAGATAGATAGATAGATAGATAGATAGATAGATAGAAGATAGAGATATATAGATAGATGAGAGGTAGAAGATAGATAGAAGATAGATGAGAGATAGAAGATAGAAGATGATAGATAGAGAGATAGAGAGATAGATAGATAGGACTTTAATAAGAACTTTATGCCTGGCACTGTGCTAATCACTAGTTATACATAAACATTAAAATAAAATGATTAGTTCCTATTTTCAAGGAACTTAGATTCTAGCAGGGACAGACAAAACATAAAAGGTTACTGGTTGGGGGGATGTAGAATTGGTTATCTGTGTAGGGGCATAGCCCAGGGGGCAGCCTGGAGTGAGCCTCAGAGTGGAAGCATTCTCAGGGGGGCAGGCAGCTAATGTGGTGGTAGAACATACCAGAAAGTGAGTCACAAGTAGAGAGTGAGCACTTTTTAATGGATAAGTATTATTTTTCCTTTCAGGTATCATCTAGTAAAATGCAAATACTCTCAGGGGTACTCATAGACTAACCTGTTGGAAATCACTTCAAATATGGCCTTAGACACTTGACGCTTACTAGCTGTGTGACCCTGGGCAAGTCACTTAACCTGCATTGCCTCACCAAAAAAAAAAAATCACAAATACCCTGGTGAGAATTTAATTATCAGATGGTAGAGGAAGTTACTACCTCCCTGTTCCATTCAGTATCTAGTCACTTTTCAGTCACTGATGCTTTTAACTCCTTCCTTCCTGAGAAGAACAAAAAATGTTACCTGGAAAATTATTGGGCCAATGCCCAAGCTCCTTTTGATGTCCTTCCATCCTACCACCTCCCACCCAGTTCCAAGTTCTTACTTTCAGTCAACTCCTTTTTTTCTACTTCATCCAGTTTCCTTTAATTCATAGAATCATAGCTGACCTTAGAACAATGAAAGGTGAGGAAACTGAGGCCCAGAGAGGTTAAGTGCCCTTCTTTTTAGGGCTATCACTAGGGTAAGATGAAATCCTCTCACTATTGGTGTTAAGAAGTGATTGGAAACAGTTGAGTCAAGGAATAAAAGAGACCTGAGGCTCTTGAATGGATCAACAAATACACAGCCCTTCTTTGTCCCTCCCCCTACCCACCCACATAAAAAGCTGCCCCTTTGTGACTTCTTTTTCCTTTCTAGGCTGTCCTTATTCATGTCAATATTGGGGTTGATGGGGATGAGAAGTCTCAAAAATCTCTGTGCTCTCCACGTCCTAAGGACAGGCTATTGCTGTCATTTCCCTGAGGAGAACCATTACCTCAAGGAGTTCCCACCTCTCTTTCCAGATACTTTATAATTCCCCCTTTTTAAGGGTCACTGTTCTTTCTCTGAATTAGAGAAAAGTCGCTTGAAAATTTCTAAACCATTCTGCCTCCGGCTCTAGCTCTCATCACCCTCTGCATCCTGTCTGTCTCCTCTTGGTGTGGGGACTTACATGGATTTTATTCTTTTGAACTTTTATCCCAAGTCTATTAAATATCCATTTAAAAATATGCTACCCTTGTGCTTTGACCTACAAATATGAATAGAACATGGAATTCCAAGCTTCGTTCCCATACCGAACACAATAGGACTTCCTACCCAATAAAAGTTGTAAAACCACTTTTCTTACCAAAATGGTATAATAGTAATAATAATCACTTCCATTTGTGCAGCACTCTTCCTGGTACTTTTACATACATTATCTTATTTGAGTCTCAAAATAATGCTGGGAGGTAGGTAAGGTAGACACTATCCTCATTTCACAGATGGGGAAACTGAGGCCCTCCTTTACCCTCATTTTTATTTTATTATATCTATAGATCTTATCACATCTTTTCTGTCCTCTTATGCATTTTTTCCAGTAATTTAATTTCTGTTGTGGCCTTGCTCTCTACCTTACTCCTCGAAATTTCAGTTTTTTAAGGAAGCTATAATATACAGTAGGAGTTGCTCTGTATCCTAAGTTATGATACCTGATCTTTTTATTTTTGCTCTTCTTTTTGCTTGTTAGTTTTGTTTTTTAGTTTTCAACATTCACTTTTATAAGATTTTGAATACCAAATTTTTTTCTCCCTCCCTCCTTCCTCTCCCCCCTCCCCAAGACGGCAAGCAATCTGATATATGTTATACATGTACAATCGTTATGATACCTGATCTTACGACCTCCCCTTATCAGGACCTTTCATTGTTCTAAAGTCAGCATACCCTAGCACTGAATCTTTGTCCTCCTGACTGATGCGGTCTAGAGGTTAGGGGTCCTGGAATCCCAAAATCACAACACCTGGGTCCTGCCCCAAAGAATTCGGTCCAAGCCTTCTTGCAGCCAAAAACAAGGTTTGTTGAAGATTCACCATATTAGCTAGACTCTTAAGGAATCTGAGCATCTGTGAGCTATTGGCTAGATTGTGAGAATCTGCGCAGTGGCTAGATTCTAAGAATCAGAGCATCTTAATGGAGACAAGATGGACCTTATATATAGAAAGACTGTGGGAGGGATCTAGGAGTGGCCAAGTAGTCTATGAGGTAATAGAATTCCAGGGACCTGGACCACCAGGCCAAGGGAGAATGGAGAAGTGGCCTGGGGCCATAGGGAGGTCCACAATGAAAGGCCAGTTAATGGGATTATAGCCTCAGAGGAACGCTAGATTTGGCCATGAGGGAAAGTCCAGGGTTTTTCCTTTCTGGGCCCCAGATCCCAACCCCATCACTGACCACTCAGGAAAAAAAAATTGTTTCCTCCAGGAAGTCATACATCCTTTCTAGATTCAGATGCTGTCCAATGAATCACTGTCCTTACTCAGAGAAGGTGATTTCCTCCTATTGTGCCCATGCCTCCCATTCCCCAGACAAAACCCATTTTTAAGGCCTGGTTTTTCATCCCTGTTCTTTACTGGTTCTCTATCATTACCCCTTGGAGAGTGACATTCACCTTAATTCCCCCACCCTGGCCTCTCCAATCAACTTCTACCCTCTTCTCCTATAGCCCCATATACTTGATGAGAGACTGAAGAAATTATTAACCCTTGCCTGCTCACATCCAAACTGGGTAGGTGGGTGAGCATCTCCAGGTTCTCTCTCTTACTGCTCCTTCACATGACTTCCTATTGTTTTATTTTGCCCCACTACTCCCCCCCCAAAAAAAGATTTTATTCAGTTGTAGAGAAACATAGAGTTTAGCCCATGTAACATTAATTCAGCTCTCCTTCCTTCATCCTGATTCTTTAAAGCCAAGGTCACCTACTGCATCCTGGGCCACCTCCAGTCATCCTGATTTTTGTCTTGCCACTGGACTCTGATGACTCTGGAGGAGAGAGTGAGGCTGATGACTTTGCTCAGCTCCGCCTCACTCAAACCCAATTCATATGCATGTAAGGACTTCATGTGCATGATGTCATTGGTCCTCTTCAAGAACAAAGGACAAACAAGAACAACAATCTTAAGATCATTCAATAAGTTCAACAAGCACTTATTAAGCACTTACTATGTATCCAGCACTGTGCTAAGCAGTGGGAATTTAAAGAAAAAGCAAAGAGTTGACCTAGAATAGCTCACACTCTAATGGGGAGGCAATAGAGGGAAATTATTTCGGTAGCTAAGGGGAGGATGAATTGGAGTAGGAAGAAATTTGGGGCAGAAAGAATTGAGGCAGAAGACTATTGCAACAGTCCAAGAGGGAGGTGATAAGAGTCTCACTAGAGTGATAGCTGTGTGAGAAGAGAGAAGAAGATGTGTGGAAGAGATGTCATTGAGAAAGAAATTGCAATATTTGGCAACTGACTAGATATTTGGAGTGAGAGAGAGAGACCTTAAGGATAACACTAAGTTGCGGCCCAACATGGCTAGAAGAATGATGGTGCCCTTGACAGCAATAGGGAAGTTCAGAAGAGGAAAAGTCTGATTTGTTTCTGTTTTGGGGAGATGGAGGAGATAGTGAGTTCTGTTTTGGACATGTTGACATTGAAATGCCACAGGACTCCCATACAAGATGTCTGAAAGCAATTTGTGGTGCAGAACTAGAGCTCAGGAGAGAGACTAGGACTAGATAAATAGATACAGGAATCACCCAAATAGAGATCATTGATAATAGCATCTACTTCCCAGGCTTGTTGTGAAGATCAAATGGGATAATAATTGTAAAATGCTTAACACAGTGTCTGGCTCATGGTAAGCACCATGTAAATGTTAGCTATTATTGTATTTTTATTAATAATATTCTTTCAGAAAGAGGCTAAAGATTGTAAAATAATCTTTGTTCCTACTCACATGTTGCTGAAAGGAATTAGAGTAAATCATGAAATCATGGTCATTGGGTACATTTTAAATTTAGCCTTTAAATTGGACCCTCACTATATAAGACAATCTTCTTCCTCCGTAATTGATTCCCTGTCTCACTCACCAGAGCAGCTGTTCCAAACCCTTTCTTCTGTCCTCAGCCTCCTACCACATTCCCTCCCTTTACCACCTAGAATACTCAAAAAGCCTTTAATTTATTGAAATTCAGTCTTTTTTCATTGATTTGCTCAGCTTTGCTCAGTTATTTTGGGTTGTGTCTCCAGTTCTTTGGTTTTTTGGAATATTACCTTCCTTCTTCTTTCTGAGTAGTAATCCTTGGTATTTCTTAACAGACATTCCTTGATAGATGAAAGCCATATATCAATTTCCATATGCAAACTTTGTTATGTGACATTGAAATCCTGAAATTTAACTACTACATACCTTTGACTATCACCATGTGTCTTCCCCTTCTAGTATTGAACCTGTGGGTTCAATCAGTCACAGGCTTGATGTCTGTATTCAAAAGTTCTGAGCATTTTCTTTTATTATTTATTATTTATTATTTATCTTATTTAATTTTTAAAAATTTGTCATATTTTTCTAGGAGGCTTATGATAATTAAGTTAACTCTGCACATTAATACCTTCAAGATGAGTCACTTTGGCTCATGTAAAATGCATGTGTTCTTTTAAAGTCTTTTTCTTCTCTTCTGGCAAATTTTCTTCCACTTCTGCATTTTTGAGTTTCAAATCAACACTCTTTTATTTTTTATTTTTTGGAACCTTGATTACTTTGGAGAAGCTCTCTATTTTGTGATCAAAATTGTCTACTCTGTTGTTAATTCTTTTTTAAGAACTGAGAATTCCAACCTAATTTCCATCTTTAATATGTTCTTTTAAAAGTTTTGTTCTTCCTGGTTTACTCTGTCTACTGGTTGTTGTGCCTTGCCTTGGCAGAGATACTTACTCCAAGTATACAACATGAGACTGATAGACTTGAGTCTTTTTTTTTTTGAAGGGAGTTGTTCAATGCTAAATCAACAGGTGGGGTAGGAAGGGAATCTTGGTGTCCCTCTGACAGACCGAAGCTTGGACTTTTGACTTACTGAGTTCAGATGTGACCTGGGAAGACCACCACACTCAGAGTAGAATTTCCTTATTCCTCAACAACTAGGCAGCTTTCTCTTTGGCTATTCCCCTGTTGCAGGGCTAGAATGTTGCTAAAGCAAACCTTACTACTCAGTTGTCACAATACTTAGCGGGCATTAATCCATCCTAATTTGTCAGGCTCAGTCCGCCTCCTCTAAAGGGGAGAAGAGGAAGGCGTACCCTTCACTTCCCAAAACAATTTTGACCATTGAAACTCAGGTCCCATAGGTAGCCAGGTATGATTGACAATGGACAGAGGGAGAGCAGACAAAGATGTTCAAAAATTTCTGTGTAGACAGAGGTTTCTGAATGTATCACTATGGTCCACGGAGAAAGCTGGAGAAGGTAGTAAGGAGATACCATGTCAGCTAACAGCAGCCTTAAAACAAAGTTGGTATCTCTTTGGACCTTAAAATTGTTCCTGTGCAGTTTATTTTATTTTTGTTTAATCAAATAAATGTGAGGGTTTTTTCCATTGAAAAAGAAATAAAAGTTTTGTTCTTTTGATCCATCCTGGAGCCTCGTGCTGTTGTCCTTTGATCTCTGGGGAATCATTGGAACTATTTTCTCATTAGGGGTTTTGGGCTCCTTTTGCTTCACAGAATAATATGTATTCAATGTTTTGAAACTTTTTAAAAATTTTTTTCCTTGTTTTTCTTCTGTCTTTATGAGCGTCACTGTTAGTATATGCACAATCCTTCTCTCTTTGACTTTGCCTTTCAGCCTTCTCAAATTCCCAGCAGCTTGGCTCTTACTTCTCTCCTCATTGTTTGTTTCCTAGTCTTTTCAATGCTACAGTGGGCCCCTTTTCTCTTGTCAACCTCCTTGGCTTGGTGGATGTGGAGGTCTGCTTGGTTCCCAACTAAAAATAAACTCTACGGAGTTGGATCGATCTAAACTAGGTTGCTTGTCCCTTTTCCCTTAGACATGGAAGTCCCTTCTCCTGGATTGGGAAGCACAAGGAGGAAGATTTCAGAATGAGGCATTGATGTGGGAAAAACAGCCAGGGGCCTCCAAAAACACAAGCCACAAGGTTGCTTGCTGGGGGTGCACTAGGTATATGGGAATGGGCTGGGAGTAGAAAGAAAGAGTGAGAACTTTAAGTATTTAAGTCATTTCATGACACTTTTTCCTGGTGTGGGTTAGTTAGTCAACAAGCATTTATTATACACTTAATATGTTCCAGGTATTGTGCTAAGCTCTAGAGATGGAAAGGCAAAAAATGTGGTCCCTGACCTCAAGTGGCTCACATTCTAATGGGAGAGACAACATCAAAACAATTATGCATTTACAAGATATGTGTATATACATATATATAGAATATAAGATAGATACATACTATATATATACATGCATGCATGCACACATACAAAGATATATGTATATGTATGTACACACACACACACATAGACACATACATATAATGGAAGGAAGTCTCAGAAGGAAGGCACTAGGAATAGGAGGGACCAGGAAAGGCCTCCTGTGGAAAGTCAAATTTGAGCTGAATCTTGAAGAAGAGTCAGGAAGGCAGGAGGCAGAGGTGAAGAGGGAGAGTATTCCAGATATGAGGAGAGGAGGATTCAGATCGTGAAAAGTCTGAGAGATGGGAGCTGGAGTGTCACATTCAAGGATTAGCAAATAGGTCCATGTAACTGAATCATAGACTACATGGGAAGGAGCCAAAGTTGTGAAGACCCAAACACTGGGTCTTCTATTTTGGATTCAGCTCTAGTTGTAATTTATTTATTGCGTATTTCCTTCTTTTGACACTTTTGGGCTGGGGAGTTCTAGGGAAGACAACTACTTTACTACCTTGCCTAACATGTGACTTCCCAATTTCCTCATTTTAGAGAAAAGGACACTGTAGTCCATAGTAAGTACCTAATCAAGAGATCAATGCAGAGTGGCTGAGTCAGGACTGTAAGTCAGGTCTCTTGCTTCCTGGTCCTGAGATTTTTTTTTTTTTTACTATATCACACCACCTGACTGACCTATACTTGGAAAGCCAATGTGTAAAGTAGCGTCAATTTCTGCAACAGTTTGGAATCTTATTCTATAAGAGCCTAGGGTCTGAGAGGCCCACATGAACTTGTCTAACAAAGGCCTTTCAGCAGTTGCTAATGTGGTGGGAGAAACAGCATCTGGGTGTAGTTTCAGCCTTGATTTTATCTTCCAAATCTTGGGCACCTCCAGTTAAAGAACTGATACTCTAATAGGATCTGGGGGAAAAGGGAGTAAGCTGAGCTTGAGAGCAGGTCAAACTAGGGATGACTAACACACACACACACACACACACACACACACACACACACACACACACAGCCTCTCCCAGTGTAAGAAGACACTTAGTAGCCAGTAGAGTGACCTTCACTTTTCCAAGGGAATGAGAGAGGTCTCCTTGCAGTGAACTCTGGTGGTGATGCGGCATCATGACAATTTTCCCAGGCTACTTTAGAGATGGAGTCCAGCATATTTATTGTTTTTCCTCTCTTCTATTTTCATGGTAGCAAAATTACTCCAATTCAGATTTTTTATGCACACTTGTACTTCTCTTCCATAAGACTCAAAGGATTCTCAAGGCCAACTTTCATTGCTATCTGAGATTGGAACATTTCTCTTTTCTCCCTTCTATTCTCCAGCCCACCCAGATGAACCTTTGTCCCACTTTCACTCACCAACCAATTTACATATGGCCACTTCATCTAAGCTCAATAAGACACCATCCCTTACATGATTCAAACCCACCTCTAATTCATTTTTAATTCATTCCCAAACACTAACAGAAAGAGCACAGGTAATTTCCTATGCCACACTCTCTCATCATCATAGTCTGATAGAATATGAGAGCTGGACCTATATTGTAATTGAAGCCCAGAGAGGTTAAATGACTCACCCATATTCATTCATCTAATCAATGGGAGATTTCCTTGTTCCCACTTAAATGTTCTTTTCACTACTAGAACTTTTCATGTTGCCTTTTAGTGATGGATAGATCCCTAATGAGTTCAAAAGGTTGAGTTGGAAGGGTTCTTGGAGAGATAATGAGGAATAATGGAAAAAATACTGAACTTGGAGTCAACAATACTTTATATGACATCAGTCAATTAAATTACCTATGCCTCAGTTTCCTCATCTGTAAAATGGTAGTTACCTACCTGGCAGAATGAGAATCAAATGATGTAATGAATGTGAGATTTTGTTAACCTTAAATTGTTACATAAATGACAGCTATCATCATCATCATCATCATCATCATCATCATCATCACCAAGTCTGGTGGTCTCCAAATTTTATTGATCACAAACTTACTAGTAATTGTTTTTTTTTTCATGATAGGTATGTTGGGGGTAGGAGGAAAGGTAGTTTTCCAATGGCACCTGTACAATTGTTGTAGACCAAATTAGGTTATGACTAACCTCAGCTAAGAAGAGGGAGAAGGGAAGGCAAGGAATTTAAACAGTTATGGTTGGAGGTGAATTAGGGGTATACTGGGCTAACATGGGTGAAGGAGAGAAGTGGTTGTGTTAGAGACAAGCTTCATGATTGACTGTCTTGGGGAGGGAGGAATGCAACTCATCTTGCCACTAGTTGATAACACACCCCTTGGGGTAAAGACAACTTTTAAGACTACAGATCGAGACAATTCTCATTTTACAAATGAAGAAACTGAGGACCTGAGAGATGAAATTGCATGGTAATTAGCATGCTATCCGAACATTTAACTCGGTCACTGTCCTCTCTGTCTCACAAAGTATACTTATCTCATTGCTTATGTATGTTGTTCATTTTTTTAATTTCCTAAAATAAAGAAAAAGCAAGTATCATCAAGAATGGGTAACATATACCTCAAAGCACTGAGCATATGTAAAGGAAAGAATTTCTATGAAAGAATTCCAGAGTTTTTTCAATTCAATTGAAGAAGCATTTTATAAGTACATACATCAGAGGCCTGTACTAGGCTCTGGGGATGCAATGAAAAAGAAAAAAGAAAAAATAGATCCTACCCTCAAGAAGCTTACATTCTATTGGAGGAGCTTATAAGAAAGCTTCAGAAAGTGGTCCCAAGAAATGTTAGTTAACAACAGAGACATCTGGGGCAGCTAGGTTGCACAGTGGATAGAGCACTGGCCCTGAAGTCAAGAGGACCTCAGTTCAAATCCGGCCTCAGATCAAACACTTGACATTTACTAGCTGTGTGACCCTGGGCAAGTCACTTAACCCCAATTGCCAAAAACAAAACAAAACAAACAGAGACATCGAAAAACATGAGATGCAGGTATTAAGTAACATGAGCTATTCTAATGCACAGGCTCTCAGAACTGAAATTAACTTTTAGGGGTGGGAAGGGCTCGAGTAGTGAGAGATACTGCCCAGCCCATCTGTGTGTCTCCTGATTACCTACAGTTTCGTTGGTAGAGAAGCCTCAGCAGTTACAGATATTCTAAACAAGCAGGTGGGCCAAATATCTTCACAATAGGGTTTGGCAATAATGCATTAAAAATATTATCTCAAGGCAACATTAGTCAGGCAACCTTGTGTATGATATACCTGTACAGTGTTTAATCCTTCCATAATTATTTCACATGTGTTAGTTCTATAAACTCCTTGAAGGCAGAGATGATTTCATAGATATCAAAAGGAAAAAGGCCTCAGAAGACATCCAGTCTATTATACCCCACCCCTCATTTTACAAATGAGGAAACTGAGGCCAGGAGTGATGAAGTAACTTGCCCAAGGTCACACAAAGCAGAGATCTGACTCCAGCTCTTCTTATTCAAATCCAGCCTTTTTTGCATTGCTCCATACACATTTTTGTATCCCACGCAACACCTGGCACCAAGCTGGACACTCAATAAATCCGTGTGGATTAAACCACAGAAGGTAGTGGAGAAATAATCATATTGTGTAGAATGTGAATGATAAGGGCTGCTTGTAGCCTAAGGGAGGTTTATCACAGCAGTCTTTCCATGGCTCTGTCCTGCTGGGCCATTGCCGCTGAGCTCTGACAGCTCCGTTAAACCTCCAAAGGAGCAAACACAGGAAATTCTATTACTGACCCTTTGTAAAATGAAAGATTCTCTGCTTAAGAAGAGGCCATCACCAGCTCCATTATATTTCCAAGCAATGAGGTGGTCATGGAACTTCAGTGACCTAGGCAGCTGGTCACAGTGCTCAGGCAAATAATCATTAAGGGGGCAGAGAAGAAAAAGAGAGCATGGGGGGGGGGGGAAATATGTGGACTGATTTCAGTCGCTCTGTGGCTATTAAGCACAAGTAAGCTATCAGCGCCCTGAGGGATGTGGCTTCTTAAGAAAAATGATAAAGCTAAAGAGTCATTCTTGCATTGTGAAGAAAGGTAACTAGGGCTAGGAAAAGCTGAGAAATCAAAGGTCAACAGGTTTTCAGCAGATGGAATGCTGGACCTGGAGTCAGGGAGAACTGAGTTCAAATTCAGATTCAGACGTAAGCTATATGACCGTGCGCAAGTCATTTCATATATCACCCTAGGCCTCAGTTTCCTTATCTGTAAAATGGAGATAATAATAGCACCTAGCTCCTAAGGTTGTTGAAAAGATAAAGGGAGATGGTATTTGTAAAGTGCTTTGCAAACCTTAAAGCAATATGTAAATGCTGCCAATTAACATATATCTGTATGTGTATCTATATATAGAGAGTTAGAAAATAATAAAGGATTTTATAATAATAGCTAACATTTATATAGCGCCTAACGAATGTTATCTCATCTGATCTTCACAACATCCTTGAGCAATAAGACCTATTATTATCCCTATCTTAGAGACACAGATAAGCTGGGCACCTAGAATGCCACAGAAAATAAAATGCAGGGCCTGGAGTCAGAACAACCTGAGTTCAAATCCAGCCTCAGATACTTAGCAGCTGTGTTGCCCTAGGCAAGTCATTTGATCGTTGTCTGCCTCAGTTTCCTCATCTGTAAGATAGGAATAATAACAGCACCTACCTCACAAGATTGTTGTGAGGATCAAGTTAGATAATATTTGTAAAGAGCTTAGCACAAAGCCTGACATACAGCATGGGCTTAATAAATGCTTGTTTCCGTCCTTTTTTCCAGAAAGCAAAAAGTCCCTTCCCTCTACTTGGTTTCCACAAGACAGTATATGCTTCAACCAAATGCTGAAGAATAACTATAGGAAGTCTCTTGGCTGTTATCAATAAGGTTTTGTTTCTGTTTCATTTTTGTTTTTCTGATATCAAGCCTGTACGCAGCAGCTTGAAGGACCTTGAATGCCTCGAGTTTTTTTTTTTTTTAACTTTTTTCAATGACCACACAGCCTTGGGTGGGGCACCCGAATACTGGAATAAATTGTCTAAGGACATGGATGTTAGTCATAGTAAAGACATAGCCTGATGTCTGACTCCACCTCTTTGTTTCTTCCTAGGTAGCATTGTTGTTTTTTTCCTCCATTTTACAGTTATTTAAAAATAACTAAAAAAAATCCTTTCCACTTATTTCCTATTGGCGGAAGGAACGATTATCACAGTATCATTGGGTTGGAGCTAGAGGACACCTTCAAGGTCAACCTAGGTAAGGGAACTAAGGTCCAGGGAGGTAACTGACTCACTCAGGGTAAGTGGCCAAGCTGGAATCCAAATTCAAGCCCCAGAACTACAAAGTCAGCATTCTTGTATCCAATTCTCCCAGAATTTGCTCTTAAACCATATAATCCATGAAGGCAAGATGGTAATCCTTAGAAACAGAATTCCCATAGCATTGACCAACCTGTTCTCTTTGTGAAGAGGTCCCACCTTTCCAAACAGATTCTAAATCCCTAGAAGGCAGCAACTCCGCGTGATCCCAATGTGACCTAGACTATTGCAGTAGCTTTCTGGTTGGTCTCCTGCCTCAAGTCTCTCTCCAGGCCAGTCTATCCTTTAATCAACTGTCAAATGATCCTCCCAAATTTAAGTCTGTCCATGTCACACACCCTGTCCCGTTCGATTGCTTCAGTGGCTCTATATTAGCTCTGGGATCAAATATAAAATCTCTATTTGGCATTTAAAGCCCCTGATAACTGGCCCCTCTTACCTTCCCTATTCTTACACTTTATCACTCTCCACATATTCTGCCTTCTTGCTTTTTCTTGCACACAACACTGCACCTCCCAACTCCAGGCATTTTCAGTGGCTATGCCCCATGCCTGGAATGCTCTCCCTGCCTTCTCATTTCTACCTCCTGGCTTCCCCAGTTGCCTTCAAGTCCCATCTAAAATCCCACCTTCTACAAGAAGGCTTTCACAATTCCCCTTAATGCCAGTGCCTTCTCTCTATTGATTATTTCCAATTCATCCTGTATGTAGCATGTTTGTACATAACTGTTGGCATAATGTCTCTCCCATTAGACTGTAAGGTCCTTGAGGGCAGGGATTATTTTTGTGTTTATTTGTATCCCCAAAGCTTAGCATAGTACCTGGCACGTAACAGACATTTAATAAATGCTTGTTTATTTGACATGGGCATAATTTTAGAAGTAAAAATTGGGACACCTGGTCTTATAAAGGATATTCCTTTTGCAAAGTCTGATTTAAAAAAAAAACTATACTTTTTCAAGAAAAAAGGGGAGAGGCCCTCCCAAAAATTCTAGCATATATGGTTCTTATACCTGTTTGTATCCCCAGAGCCTAGCATATAATAGATTCTCAATGGTTGTTTATTGATAATCTTCATTAAATTAACCTTTAAGTTATATTTCAGGATGCATTCTGGAAAGTATGGAAATCTAGCAGTTTTTTGTTGTACTAAAGATAGGTGTAGAAATACCCTTGGAGGATAAACAGCGAGTTGATGACAAGAATTATTACACTTCTTAGAGCTGGAAAAGACCTCAAGAAACCAAGTAGTACAGATCCCTTGGTTCATGCTTGTTAGATATTATGCCCATTTTATAGAAGAGCCAATTGCGGCCCAAAGAATTAAATGATTTGGCCAAAGTCACTTACCTAGTAAATAGCTAAAAAGAAAGTTGCAGCTACTAATTATTGCCCCAACATATGTGATGTATAAAAAGTTTGAGAGTCATAATTTCTGGCTAATGAATAATTTTATTAATCACACTGCAGATAATTAATAAAAGGGATCAGGGGCTCTCTCAAAAGCCAAAGACCCCTTATGGAATCCACTCCATGCTTAAATGCCCTTGAAAGAGTGGGAATTCCCAAAAATGGCAATCAACTCTGATTGGTTAACAATTAATGAGAAGGATGAATATTATAATGAGAGATGGGTTTATTCTAATGAAGTAGTGGGAGGTGGTGACTCCAATCACTTAGTCTTAGACAAAGAGACCTATCTATTATCCAGACTACTCCCATCTAGGGCAATCTAGACAAAAAGGGTTCCATCTCTAATCAGACTTGACCAGAATTCACCTTAGATTAAATTCTTTGTAAATTCTAAATTCTAGTTGGGTGGAGCAACTCCAAGATTTCATCTCATCATGAGCCCTGTCCTTCAGAGAACTAACTTTTGACCTAATCTTTACATGAAGAAGGGAAAACATCCTAGATCTCCCCAACATTAATAATTAGTTATTTAATAATCATTTCTCTCATGTGGTCAGAAGATGAGAAATAACATCTATCTTTGAGTTTATTGATAACATTTATGTTGATTAGCCTGGAAGTTTGTAGGGAATACATTCTACAGGGCACAGAAATCGAATTATTCTGTATTGCACTATGAAGAGGCAAGAGTTTCCTATAATAAAACCCTACCTGTTCAAAGCTTGAAGGGTTATGAGTTTAGGTCTAATGAAAGAAATTATCATTTTACCCAATGTGTAGTATGCTTATGGAAGTCATTGCTCCCAAGAAGTTAGTGCAGGCAGAAAATATAAATTCAAAGAGGGTATGAGGAGGAGGAGGAGGAGGAAGAGGAAAAGGACAGTTATGAACCCCTAGACCCTTAGAGCTGGAGGAAACTTTATAGATTATCCTATCCAATCAATCCTCTCATTTTTGCAGATGAAGAAACTAAAGCTTAGATTGATTAAGCAATTTGCCACATATCACAAACTAGTTAATGGTAGATTCAAGACTGGATCCTATGTCTTCTAACTCTTAGCCCAGTGCTTTCTGTTACACCGTAATAGTTTTTTTTTGTTTGTTTGTTTATTTTGGGGTTTTTTTTGCAAGGCAATGGGGTAAAGTGACTTGCCCAGGGTCACACAGCTGGTAAATGTCAAGTGTCTGAGGTCACATCTGAACTCAGGTCTTCCTAAATTCAGGGCTGGTGCTCTATCCACTGTGCCATTTAGCTGCCCTACCATAACAGTTTCTTAACAGATTATTTAGGTATAGCAAAGGCTGTCCTCCACATGTAGTATGGGGTTTCATTGTGTGTGGTTCAAAGAGAAGCAGAATAGACATCTCTAGCCTTTTCTCCTCTCTACTCTTCTTTTAAGACTTTATTTCCTACAAGGAGGGGAAGCAACAGGTTAAGGCCAGAAGCTTGGTCAATCTATTCTCCTCAGAGAGAGGGGGTACTAGGTTGGGATTATATCTATCTGCTCCTTTAGATATTATTAGTTTAGAGGATGTAGTTTTCAGATTCAAGCTAAACTTCTGATTGCTATTTCTTCGTGGGGAAAAGGAGGACCCCCAAGTTCTATATCCAGGGTTTGACCTTTTTCCCACCAAACACTAGTTTCACAATGAACACACAAATATCAAATAGCAAAGAAGTCCATTTATTCAAATCAATGGCAAAACAGAAATCAGAAAAATTATATATAGGAGAGTATATATCAGAGAGAGCTTCCCATTGGGAGTGAGGTAACTCAGCTCAACCAGAAGACAGCATCTCAGATCTCATCCAAGGGGAGATCCTCTGATGTCTCTAGTGTAGCAAACTGGGAACAGGGACATGATAGAGACTGCCGGCTCCTTTCATGTCGACTTCTTTCCAGAATCTTTTCCTTCAGCAATCTGAAGTGGTATTGGCATCTTCAATCTTTTCTCTTGAAGTCAGAAAAGACTAAAATTCTCCTCTCTCCCATTCTCCCCAGCTCTGCCCCACCCACCCCCACATAGGTAGGAGGTATTGATCTCTACCAATGAGGAGAGAGTCCCATACCAGTGGGCTTACATAAGGAATATGGAGCTGTTTGAATTGATGTCATGAAGAATAATCATACTCTTACAAACATAAAACGCTGTGCTTGATGAGTCTGACTCTGTGTGAAAATTCTTAGGCTCCTTGGTTCACTATTCCATCACTTAGGAAAACCGTAGACACATCAGTTCCTCCAAGAAGGAAAGGTATGTGAGAAAGCCAGAGACTTCTTTTCTCTAACATGCAAGGGATACATTTTATTTCCAAAAGCTTGAACATTTTTTTTCAGAGCTTCAACTAATGATATTAAAATCAATTATCTCTGTCTCAATATACCCATTCAAAAGCAGAGTCAAAGGTTACTTGGAGAGTATTTCTTCAGAACCCAAAGAACTTGTGATTTACTTGGTGAGGCACTTCTAGTAAAGTCAAACTCAACCTTCTCCATATATGAGTTGTTGGGGCCACTATTGTGGTAAGGTATCTATCCCTATTTGGCTAAGTTGGTCTTCAGATAATAAATAAATGTTCTGTATGTGGGCCTATACTCACAGCCTTTCCTGGAGGGGACAGAGCCTGCCAGAGCTGGAATTCTACTTTAGCTAACATAATAATAGTGCTTTCAAATTTGCAAAACATTGTACATATTCCCAATGAATCTTCATAACAATTCTGGGAAGTAAGGGCTATTACTAGCCCTATTTTATAGATGAGAAAACTGAAGCCAAGGGAGGTCAATTGATTTGTCCAGCCCATCACATAGCCGATGAATGTTTGAGGTAGGGTTCAAATTCAGGACTTCTTAATTATAAGGCTAGCACTATATCCAATCCAAGACATTTGGTAGAACAAAAACAAACCAAAAACAAAAGGTGGAAAGGGAATCCTGGGAAAAGCTATCTCATATCAATGTTGCTCTTCCCCTTTGCCTCCCCTTAATCCTCTTTCTGGCCTAGGTACCATCAGCATCAGTCCATGTTACCATATATCACCTTCCTTGCTTCCTTCTCACTGAAGTTGGCAATGCCCAAAGGTCAGTCTAATTTACTGTTGACAGGTGCAGGTTGCAAATGCTCAATTGCATCAGTTGGCTCAATTGCATCAGCTGTGGAAAGATCAGCTGGAATTGCCTCAATTAATGAAGGAACTATTTATCTAGCATTATTCTGTGACCAGCACTAGATTAGGTGCTATGTAAGATACAAAGCTGCTTATCTCTTGGGCCAAGGGGCTCTGCCACAGTCTTTCTAAGGCTTTTACCTCTGGGACTGTGGGGAAAGGCAGTGATACCAGGGTTCAAGTCTTACCAATATCCACTCACCCACCAAAGTTTTTATACTTATTGAATCTCAACGACTTTTTAAAGGCCCAGAACAAAGGGGTGGCTTTTGCCAAGCCAATCAATTCATCCTCAAACATTGAAACTTAAATCATTCCTTTTCCACATGGTACTGATGGGCATGTGTATACCACTCCACAGGGAGATATAATCAAAGCCTCAAAGTCTTACCAACCTGAAACCCCATGAAGCTGCTCAGACTCTCCTAATCAAGCCTTCACAGGAGTAATAATAACTATATAATATGTCATTCCAGGAAGCAAAAATTAAACATCCACTGAATACTTAGAAAGAAACAACTAAGCCAGAATTATATACCAGAAGATCATTAGCATGCAGCCCTGGAGCTGAGGAAGGGGACTTAGCCTTGATATGCAGAAGGAATTCAATGGAATGTCAAAGGGTCTTCTTTCTAGCAACCTCAAGTTTGTCTTCCTTCTCAGGGGAATCCAGCTTATAGAGTCACACAATGAGTCTAGCGAACTCTTATAGATCCCTGTAGGAAAAGTAGTACTCCCTGGAGAAGGGGAAATAGTGTCAATTGTGCATAAGCTATTGTAAATCCTTAATGTTGTTTGCATTTTCTGTGGACTGAAATAAAGGCTACCCCATACCTAATATGTACTATTATCTTGAGTGCTTGAATAGGAACTAGAAATTCTTTTATATGCATCATCTGGAGACCTAGACATAAGCTGTATTCTGAGATTCTAAGGAAACTCTAGGTGGAAAGAAAAATGAACCAAAGAGATATGGCTGAAGGGAGGAAAGTAGCCCCAAGTTTGAACTTTGTCCATGTAAGCCCAGAGTTAAGAGTGCTAGGCCATGAGTTACATTATTATTAGAAGTATTATTGGGGCAGCTAGGTGGTGCAGTGGTAGAGAACCAACCCTGGATTCAGGAGGACCTGAATTCAAATGTGGTCTCAGACCCATAACACTTAACTAGCTGTGTGACCCTGGGCAAGTCATTTAACCCCATTGCCTAGCCCCTCCCCCCGACAAAAAAATAAGTATTATAACCATTGTGAAGTGTCTTTTTGTTTGTTTGTTTCTTAAAGGTAATATGCCAGAAACATGCATGAACATGAAGACACACAATGTCATTGACCAAATACTATTTAAGGATTATTATTAAAGAAAGGCAAAGGACAGAGGGAAACTGAAGGAAAATTGCCCAGGAAGATATTATAAACATAAGAACAAATTCTTAATGGTGCCATTAGAGTGCTAAGTCAGGCATCATACGGTGTGTCTAATTTCAATATGATGATGATACTAACCAGTATTGAATTTAAGAACTAATAAGTCTCTTACATGACAGACATACTCCAATACTCCAAGGATCTGCAGTTTCTTCAGTGTGGGTCCCTTCACTAACACAAACTTCAACCCATTTATAACTTATTATACATTATTATTATATACAATCATATATTATATTACATTTATTACATTAGTATATCATGTTATTATATTATGATATATAATTATATGATAATATATATGAAAAATTATATAATATGTAATTATATCATATTATATAATAACATATATTATTTGTTCTTTTTGGTAACTGTTTGGGCCCTGATTGACTCAGAATGAATGTGAATAGCAATTGTTTCTGTTTTGGCCAGAAACCCTGACGGTCTTCCCCTTCCAGACTGATCCTTTTTTTCTTTTTTGACTAGGTAAAGAGGCCATTCTCTACCTCATTTCTTATTAAGCTTTAATCATTGAATGATTGTTGCCTCAGTCAAACTGAGACCTGTTAAAGACCTTAGCTTGAAAAGGCCAAGGTCCCCCACTGCATCCTAGGCCATCTCCAGATGGCTCCGGAGGAGAGAGTAAAGCTGGTGACTTTGCACAGCCCTCCTTCACTTAAATCCAATTCACTTGCATGTCATGGCATCACCTCCCTGATGTCGTGGTCCTCTTCAAGAACAAAAGACAAGCCAAAAAATAGAATACCTAGTAATTAGCCTCTCCAAACCCAGGTAGATTGGTCCCACAGCCCAGTAAAGGGCCCACACCCAAAGCCTTTCCAGTTCTTAGGCATTGCTTGGTCTATGTTAGCCAAACATGAAAAAATCCGAGGTCATCTCTGCACCAGAATTAAAAGAGGAGAAAGGGGAAGGGAAGGAAATAAGCCTTTACATAGTTCCGACTATGTAGTAGGCACTGGGCTAAGATCTTTACAACAACACTGCAAGGTAGGTGCTGCTATTCTCCCAATTTTATAGTTGAGGAAACTGAGGCAAGCAGAGCTTGAGTGACTTGCTAGTAGGTCATATAGCTAGTTGGTCTAATTTGAACTCAGGTCTTCCTAACTCCAGGCCCAGCACTTTATCTACTGCACCACCTAGTTACCTCACAATTAGATAAGGAAGAAGATGTAAGATTTCTTCAACTCCAATAGGCACCCCATTCTTAGTCCCCAAAAAGCCCCATTTTATTCCAGTTGCAGGAGAAAGACAAATTCCCTCTTCGCAGGCCCACTA
Organism: Vombatus ursinus; assembly: GCF_900497805.2. Taxonomy (NCBI): domain Eukaryota; kingdom Metazoa; phylum Chordata; class Mammalia; order Diprotodontia; family Vombatidae; genus Vombatus; species Vombatus ursinus. Next base: position 21,995,781 of record NW_020954556.1, on the reverse strand, counting down.
ACCTTCCTCTCCTAGCCTAATGCACACTAAATATCACAATGGTCTAATTTTCCATCCTCAGTACCAAAAGGGATAAAGGGAAGAGAGCTGCTACTTCAATACATCCCCCTTCTTCCCAGCCCCCAACCAAATCGTATTCTGCACACACACGCTGAAGCATTAGCATCGGCTGATTTGGAAGGAATATTGGAAATGAAGTGATAGCAGAGTAAATGTCAATGCATTCCGTGTGACACTGTGAGCGCCAGATCTTAAACAGCTTCATCATTGTGGCATTTACTGTATCCTGAAATAATATTAATCCCACTGTTGTCCTTCTTGATGGAATCATCCATGAATATGGTTTATGGGCCTGGCCAAAGTGATAATAGGTTAAAAGAACAGCCTATCCAGTGTTCCGCTAAATTAAGGTCGCTTCATGGGATTTAATGAAACAAGTGCTGCATGGGGTTTTTCAAAGGACGCTCTTGTAATTCATGTCTATTTAGAGTTCCTGCTAACCAGAAACCTAATTTCTTAGAGTAAAATAGCCTTTTGTGAAGCTTGGCCATATCATAAGAGAATGAAGGGGGGAGAGGCTTTAAAGAACAATAATCAGGAGACTTTCACTTTAATATTTTGTTATTTTAAAATCCAAAGTTTAAAAAATGAGGGCAGGGAGTAGAGATGTTTTGAAGAAAAACAAGTCTGGAAATTAATCGAATTCAGGTGTCATTCTGCACTGGAGTGCTAAAATGTCTATTTCAGCCTCCATCCCCATTCCCTTTAATTATTCACTCAGTGAAATAGAGAACTATTTATGGTGGTGAAAACCACTGCATACTAGAAAAGCTGAGGATTCAAAAGTATGGTACTTCAGACAAAACAAAGACAATCTTCTATGTGTCTGTTCTCACAGGGACCTGAAAGTTTCAGTGGGGCCTTATGGGCCCAGCCCTTCTCCAGTATACATGAGCCCCAAATACATCATCCTTAGGCCACAGAATCTTTCTCTAGTCCCTGCCTTTTCAGCACTATGCAGTAAGTCTCAATTAACTCAATTAAATATCTCTTAAGTATCTACTCCCTGTTAGGCTTATCATGCCTATTTCTTCTCAGAGAATTGCAACATGTCCTAAAGGGCTTTTAGGACCTCTCTAGATATGTTCTTTACCCTGCTGCTTAAGACCCAGATAATTTGGTGTTTATGTAGGGGAACATAAGCATTACTGTGTTTTAGGCGTGGGCATTAGGATTGAATGAGTGAAAAAAAAAGTCTGTGGTATTACAGGTTTTTTAGCTATATAGCATCACTGGGAAAAGATATTGGGAGCTAGGTAGTACAGTAGATAGAGTACTGGGCCTGGAGTCAGGAAGATTCATCTTCTTGAGTTCAAATCTGTCTTCAGACACTTATTATCTGTGTGACCCTGGGAACTCACTTAACTCTGTTTGCCTCAGTTTCCTCATCTCTAAAATGAGCTGGAAAAGGCAAACCACTCCAGTATTTATGCCAAGAAAATACCAAATGGGGTTACAACGAGTCAGACACAACTGAAAACAACTGAACAAAATTCAAAAGGCTTGGCCATTATTTCAGGGAAAAACTTGGAGTCTTTAGAAGTACTATAGGGGCAGCTAGATGGTGTACTGGGTAGAGCACAGACCCTGGAGTCAGGAGGACCTGAGTTCAAATCTGGCCTCAGACACATAATACTTCCTAGCTGTGTGACTCTGGGCAAGTCACTTAACCCCAATTGCCTCACTAAAAAAAAAAAAAAAAAAAAAAAAGGAAGTACTATACAATTTCCCAAATGCATTTCCTGCCTCCTGTTCAATTCTAGACCCAGTTTACTATTTATCTGAAGTATTTGTTCAATACACTAAATATCATAATCTGGATGATAGGCATTTCTTCATCCACTTGGTTTTCTTCTGTGGATAGTTAAGCCAAACGCTTTAAAGTGATTATGACTCTCATTTGGGAGGCTTTGCAATGTTAGTCTTTAATACAATTAACACACTGTCTCCAGCAAACAGGAGCATCTGGAGGACATATAATCAAAGAATTTTAGAGTTTTGAAAATCATTTTTAAGGTCCCTCTTCTATTGAGCCTCTGTGTTGTTATCCCCAACATGAGAATAACAAACATCTTTGGCTAGTATATATCTACACACTTTTTTCATTGATTGATGTTACTAATTAGAGGGTCATCAAACACAGTAATCTATGTTGTTACATCTTTCAAGAAACCTTATATGATTTTAACATACTTAAGGGAAATACTCTTTAGAAGAAAACTTTTAAGGTAATATTTTGCTCTACTCCAGAACGGAAGGAAGTTTTGGGACCTGCAAGCAATAATGATCTAATAAGATGGCTTTCCTTTTTGAAAAATAGATATTATCACACTGAACTAACAGACCTCAAAAACAGAATTAACTCAAGGAAAATAGATTTTGACATAGATCCCAGGTAGGCTTTGAAATGGTGATGGAGTGGTAGAGTCATTCTTGAAGTATGAGCAAAGACAGAGAGGGCAGAATGAGCATAGCACATGTGGTAGACAGTGATGAAACATTCTTAGTTAGAGTGAAGGTTACTAGTTAGAGAGGAGAGGGTTGGTTTTCATTCTTAGTAGTGAAGGGTTTCATTTAAACCTTTATTAGACATAATTTGGAACATAGTGATTAATAAATGCATTATTTATCTATCTCTTCATCTATAAGAGCCCTGGACTTGGGGTCAGGAAGAATTAAGTTCAAATCCTGCCTCAGACATTTACTAGCTGTGTGACCCTGGGCAAATCATTCATCTGTAAACTGGGAATAATAACAATACCTACTTCATAGGGTTACCATGGAAATCAAATGAGATAACAAATGGGAAGTATTTTTTTCAAACTTTAAAAGGTAAAAATAAAAACAATAATAACTAAAATTTACATAGCACTTTATTATTATTTATGACAAATGTCCTTGTCTCCTTGGAAATTAGCTGCGCTTCCTTAACTGCCCAGCAAGAGAACGTGTGAAAGCAAATGGCTTTCCAGTTTGTGTCTCAGATGCCAAATGATACAATTAGTCAGAACCAGTGTCTTCCAGGGTTACTTCACCTAAATCTTCCCCCCCCCCCCAGTTCTCAGTATCAGTAACAAAAATTGCTACTATTTATATAGCATCTTAAGGTTTATAAAGTGCTTTACAAATATGATCTTGTTTCACACTCACAACAGTCTTGTGAGGTAGTGCTATTATCATCCCCATTTCACAGATAAAGAAACTGAAGCAGATGAAGATTGAATGACTTGCCCAAAGCCTCTGTACTTCTTCCTGAATATCAACAACATTTGGCTAAGACTTAATAGGAGAAACATATAGTATTGGAAAGAGCATTGGACTTTTAGTCAGAAGATCTAGGTTGTGGTCATGGTGCTGGTACTCACTAGCTGGGTGGCTGTGGACAATCTGTTTCACCCCTTTTGGTCTCAAACTCCTCATCTACAAAATAGGAATAATACCTGCAGACCCTACTTTACAGGAGTGTTAGAAGTGTAGAATGAGATAATACATGGCTTTGCAAAATTTAAAGTACTATCTAAATGTCAGTTATTATTAGCACCACTGATAACTGACTAAAAAGAGGCAATATAAAGATTTTCATGGAGACATTAGTATTATTAGAAGGCAGGGAGGGGTTTTATTCTATATCAATGGAGGGACTACCCACATCAGACAAATAAAAGATCTTTCAAAATGATTAAGTATTTTATTCATGGATGCTATGGTTTTCAAGCTGGAAGGGACCTTAAAAGTCATCTAATACAACCTTCTCCCCATTTTACAGATGAGGAAATTAAGGCCCAAAGATGTTAAGTTATTAAATGACTTCGCTAGAGTCACACAGGTATTAAGTGACATAGCCAGATTCAAGCCCAGGTTCTCTGAATCCAAATCTAGGGCTTCTTCTACTAGGCATCTTGACTCTCAATTAGACTGTAAACTAACTGAGCACCTCAGTTAATGAACAAATAGTTTTGCTGTTAGGGATTTTCTCGGTTATCTTTTTAGATCTGTCACTCACTGGATGCGTGGCCTTGGGAAAAATCATTTATCTTTCCTGGACCTCTTTTTCCTCATCTATAAAATGAGAGTTGGATTCAAGTATCACTAAGGTTCCTTTCACCTTTAACATTTTGTAAATTTATGAGATAGAATAATTTGATCACACAGATAGTTAGTAGAATGGACCAGATTAAATCTGTCTTTTGAATACTGGGCCAATGTTCTTTCCGACTGTAATGCAGTTTATATTCTAATGATTTCCAAAGGTCAATTAAAAGTTGGTCATTCTGTTAGAAAGTCAGAAAAGACTATAAATATAGGTTCCCTTAAATTGAAGGAAATGAAACCTTTATTTTCCAAATATAAAAATTTCAATCTACTCTATAACACAACCATTTTCAATATCCACCTCAATGACAACTTTGTCTCCAAAGAAATTTATGCAAGATTAGTAAGGCCCTATATCCCATTATTCACTACCATCCTATTTAAGAGCAATATATAGTAGGTCTGAACCAGCATATAAGTAACTTAATAGTATTAGAGTTAAGGAATTGGGATTCCAAATTCTGTTTTTTGACTCTTCTGACTACAGTTGTATATCTTAGAATTATTCTGAAAAGCACCAGATTGTATCATTTCACTCTTCCATTCAACTCCTCTCCTATTATAATAATAATCTCATATTTAATTCACAGTTACAAAGCACTTTACATACATTAGCACATTTGAGACTCATAATACATTCTTTTTCTTAATTTTAATTTTTTATTCTGAGCTTAACAAATAATAAATAAAATTAACATTTCACATACATTGTAGAATAGGATTGTACATGAAATTGCAAATTTCATTATGTTGAATTTGCTTTTTGTAAGTATATAAATTCAAAATGTAAATTTTAAAGCTGTCCTGCTTATCTGTTGTTTTTCTTTCTTGTTTTCTCTTTTGAGGGAAAAGACTATTCTCCCATCTTGCTGTCTCAAACCTAATGTCTCTCCTCACAAAGCTAAAAAAAATCCTTGTAACATATGCATAGCCAAGCAAAAGAAATCTCCACATTGCCCATGTCCAAAAATGAATGTCTCATTTTGCATCTTGAGTTTGTAACTTCTATTTCGATAAGTAGTGTGCTTCACCACTGATACTCTGCAATCACAATTGTTCATTTCATTGATAAGAATTCTTAAGTCTTTTAAAGTTGATTTGGTTTACAAAGTTGTAATTTTATAAATTGTTCTCCTGGTTCTGCTCACTTTATACTGCATTAGTTAGTGCAAGTTGTCCTGGGGTTCTCTGAAGCCATCCTTTTCATTAATTCTTCCTGTGAATATTCCATTACATTCATATGCCCCAAATTGTTCAACTGTTCTCCAATTGCTGAGCACTCATTTAGTTCACTACACCTCTGTTCAATAGGAATGCAAGTATTATTCACATTTTACAGATGAGGAATCCAAATGGTTGATTGATTTGCTCAAGGTCAAACAGGTAACAGAGAGACTCAAGTCTCTAAAAGATCTCCAAACCAAGCTCTCTTCCCACCACACGATGGCTCTCTAGGAAATGGGGTCCAGGAAGAATGCTTCTGAGACCAAAGGTGTGATTCACCAAAAAACTAAAGAGAGTTGTCTTGACTGTGCGTGGACTAAGATGAAATTCCATCACTTTTTTGTTTTTGTTTTTGTTTTCCTGGTTAAAATCTATCCTATAGTCTATATTGTTAGTCTGAATATTTACATGAGAGCTGAGGGCATTTGCCTTTTGTTATAGACCATCAGACATGAGCCAAATTTAGATTTTTACAAGGTAGGACCTTAGTGAGGAGCCCATGTGATTCAACCCAAGCTATACCAACCTGGAGTTTTACTTTGGGGGCTTGGGCTACAGGGAGAACAAAAGAACCAGAAAGAAGGGAATGAGAAGCTGCCAAAAGGGCAAGCAATAATTATGATCAATAGAAAGATCAGCTAAAATTCTCTAGAGTGGGTGAACGGGGGAAAAAATACAGCAGGAGGCAGGAAATCTGGTCTTCTTCCATTTATTGATTGTGTGACTTTGGAAAAGTCACTTAACATCTTTGAGTTCAGTTGTTTCATTTGTAGAATGGTAATAACACCAATGTGCCTAAGTAAAGAAAGTAACTGTACCAAGGTGTGAAGAGGAAATCATTTAGAGAGAGGGAAACAACATGAGCAAAGGGACAGAGGCCTGTTTGAGAGGCGATAAGTAAACTAGCTTAACTAGAACACAAAGTTCATGCAGGAGGTAAGACTGCGTGACAGTACTGACTTCCCAAGAGTAAGCCAAGAATTTTGAGTTCTGTCCAGTAGCAGTCCCAGGTTTGTAGTCAGCTATCCAAGCAGCCTTCTTCCTAGCCCTCTTTGTCGTTGAAGATAGGCATTTGCAAAGGAGTTGACAGGGATTAAAGGTTCAATGTGTAGCCCCTCAAAAGGACCTCTCTGTGGGATGCCAACTGGCCCATATGGAGAACAATCTGTGAGCTCTTCCTTGCTGGCAACATCCCTGCAACCTGGTGAGGAGCACTCCAGTCACTGCTGTTATAAATTATCATGGGGATAGAATCCACCTTCCAAACACATATTTTGAGGCAGGCTGAAGCCACAGCTGGCAAGAGAAGTCAATGTCATCTGGTTTCTTCAACATCAATGCTATGAACATTTTGTTCTTCTTTCTGATTCTCCTGAATAGAACACAATTTCCCAGTCTCTGACCACTTTGTTCTGCCTCGTTTTGCCCGTCATCGTCTTTGAACTTCCCTTCCCATTTGTCTCCCTCCCACCCCTCTCCATCTCTCTGCCCACCTCCTCATCTCTTTGCCTCTCCCCAGGCCTTCATCTCTGTCCTTTTCTTCTCTCGGCTCTCCTTTATAAAACTCCACCTCCAAATTGACACCCTGGGGTCCAGACTAGCAAAAGGAGGGGGGCAAAGATTTACTTATTTAAACAACACTTAATGAACAATAAACACAACCCAGCCAGACCAAACTGATACTTAGCCACTAAGTATCCAGTCAAAGGCCCATCTGTCATATTGTTAAGACCTTTAGAAGTTGTTTAACAAAATGTTAAATGAGATGACATTCAGCAGGCAGCAAAATGCTTGACTGGCTAATGCTACCAAAAGGCTCTGGCCTGGTGGTAGTGTTTGATATAATCCTTTGTGCTCTACGCTGAAGGAACCAAGGACAGGAGGTCTCCCTGCCTGTCACTTCCTATCTCAGCAAACTGAGTGGGGAAGGACACACTCCCCACTGGTAAAAAGGCATCGGCCCATGAGCCTCTTGTTTGAGAGTGACTGCTGGAGAGAAAGGGAGAATGGAATTAAAACATGGCAGGGAGAAGAGAGCAAAAATCATTCATCTGTGCTCCCATTCTCTTCACTCCCCATCCCTTCGACTCTGATGGTGCTGGCCTCTAGGGGAGAAGGCATGATGGGAGGGGAGGGCTAAGCTGGATCATTTTTTCTCCTCTGAGGTGAAATATGAAACCAATTATAAAGAGAAGGTTTCCAACAAATTGGCTCCTGATAGCTCACATTTATCTACTTTAGATTTGCATAGTTGAGGAGGAAAAATTGTGGCTTTGGTCCAGGTAGCAGGTAACTTTTTGGTCCAGGAGTCTCTTCGGCAGGCGGTGAACAAACAGCTTCTCTGAGATATCATAAATCCCTGTGTCACCAGGTCACCAATTAAGGGCAATAAGGAACAAATGGCAGAAGGAAATATTATAGGGGGAGGAGAGGGAAAAATGGGAAAAGAAAGAGTTCTCCCATTTGGCTCAGAGTGCGATTATCTGGAACAGACCTCTGTGTGAGGTTATACAAAGAGTAGAAAGCCCAAGGGTTCTTTATGCTGACAAGCAACCTAATCCTAAAGTAGAGACTGAACTTGCTGAATTTTTTCCCTTTCTCCCTCCTCATCTGCTCAAAGAGTCCCCTAAGTCCCGTATCCTCTTATCCCCTTATCAAATGTCTTCTGAATTAGCACACAAGCAAGGAAGGGCCTGTCTTTGGGAATGGCAGGATTAAACAGTAGCATTTTAGCTACTGTTAGAAAGAAAGAAAGAAGGAAAGAGAGAGAGAGAGAGAAAAGACAGAGAAGAAAGAAACAAAGAAAAAAGAGAGAGGAAGGAAGGAAGGGAAAGGGAGGGTGGGAAGGAGGAAAGGAAGAAAGAAGAAGAAGAAAAAGGAGAAGGAGGAGGAGGAAGAAGAAAGGAAAAAAGGAAGGAAGGAAGAAAGGAAAGAAGAAAACAAAGTTGCTAGCTTTAAATGACTTTCTCAACTTTAAGACAAGTCTACCGATTTATCTTAAAGTGAGACTGGCAACAAGACCCAAGACTTCTGCGCCACACACCCCCATGCCTTTCAACAACTAACCATAAGAGCAAAGCCAGCCTTGCCCATAGGCAAAGTAGGGAGTCATCTATGTGGTATGATACGAGGATTCCAGGAAATCCTCTGTCTTAAAAATATTCCAATACCAAATCTTCATTACTAAGCCTGAATTTGATTCACCCAAATTTGTTTTGGCTCCATTCCATCATGCAAATTCAGAGAGCTTTAACTGGCAGAATACAAATTAATGTGGGTTTATTTCATGTTATTTGTCACAAGTTTGGGGTGATTACAGTTTAAGGAAAAGAACACTGAATCAAGACTCAGAGAGCCTGGGTTATTTTCTTTTTAAAATATTGTTTTATTAATGCTTTAAAAAAAAAACAAGAATTCTATCATTTCCCAGTAATTCCCCCACCATGGAAACTTCCCTCATAGCAAAGTATAGTTAAGCAAAATAAAACTGTTCACATGGGATTTGATCAAGAACCTTATGACAGTATATGCCTAGTTCCAAAGCTGTAATCTACCACCTCTGTACTAAGAGGAAGGAAGTATTCTTCATCATTGGTCTGGGTTGTTCTAACTATAGGACTAGCTATGTAACCTTTGGTTAGTTACATCACCTCTCTCCATATTAGTTTCTGAAACTATAAATAAATTGAACTATATGATCTCTAAGGTCATTTTCAGCTCTAAAAATTCTGTGGTTCTATGATATCCCAAGTCATTGGCTATCTGTAGCATCCCCAAAAGGTCACTTTTCTGTTCTAAACCAGAACTAGGGAGTAATAAATTAAAACAGAAACAACCTGCAAAGTTCCAGGTATTTTAATTCTGAACATGGACCTGCCTCAGTCAGAGGAGGATTCACCTACAGACTTTTTCTATCTCCTGTTATTATCCCATATCTAAAGAGCTAAGTCTCCTAACACCCAGTTAGCAGCATAATATAGGGCAGAAAACAGATTACATCCTAGGATCTGAGTTCACCTTGGTCACTAGTGCTATTCTTGCTGACTATGTGACCTTCGTGGTGTTGACCTGCCTGGACCTACACTAATCTGCCTGTCTTTACCTGTCCTAGGACAAGCTCTGCTGGATTTGCCTGCCCAGATCTGTAGTATCTTCTGTAGTCCTCTTGCTTATTCTCATATGTCCTAGGACAAAGATCTACTGGACTGGGCCTCTTGCCTGCCTGGACTTACAGCATCTTCTATAGCCCTCCTGCCTGTCTCTACCTATCCTAGGACAAGAACTCCTGGACTTGACCTCTTGCCTGCCTAAACCACAATATCTTCTATGACCCTGCTACTTAGTTGGACTGGCCATCCTAATCTTGTTCCCACCTGCACTTGCACCATGGCAGAGTTTGTTGCTGAGGTCAGTAAAACCCATGTTTTAATGCTCCTGCTAAAAAGTCATTGCTGGGAATGGACACCAGACAGACTCCTCATTAAATACTCTCTGAGCTCTGAAATCATGATCTCATACCTGCCGCTCCTCCCTCCAAGTCAGGCAGCTGCCTGAGATGCAGCCAGATGGGATACATTCAATAAAGTTGCTAGCTCTTCCCCCATAATCCTGAGATTTACAGTGTTAATTTAAAGCCCTCAGACATCTGTGACACACCACCACCTTGTCCAATTTCTCCTCAAGGAGCTGTATGGGTTTTCTGAAGAATTCACTCTTAGATCAATGTTTGTATTTAAAAAAAAAAAAAGGTGCACCCTGCAGCTGAAGGAGCCATGTTGCTAAAGTGAAATCTAATAATTCTGTAAGGTGGAGACAACTTTGTAGATAAGAGTCAATTTAAAAAAAAAAAAAAAGGCTGGAAATCCTATCTCAGTGGCTTCTGTTTCTGCACAATTCTATGGACATGGTATCCCAACTCAGTTCCTCAGTTACTGTCTCAAGATTCTTGTGACACCTTCTACTTAACAGAAGCAGACAGAGCAGCTATCTGATGCAGGGATGCTGCTCTGCATCTTCTGGGAAGCCCTGACCAAGGAAGGGAGGCAGGAGACCTAGATTTTATCCCTAGCTCTGATATTGACAGAGTGACCTTGAATAAATCAAGTCACTTCTTGGGGCATCAATTCAACTGTAAACTCAGAGGGTTGGACTCTATTACAGATGTAGAGCTGGAAACTACTATATAGATCAAGCTTCTTAACTTTTTTTGTATCATGGACCCCTTTGGCGGTCTGGTAAAATCTCTAGACCCCTTCTCAGAATATTTTTTTTAATTCATAATTGAAGGAAATTCAGTTAGAGATTACTGAGCATAAAGATGTGATTTTTTTTTCCTATTCAAGTTCACAGACCACCCCCACCCCGTTAAATCTATCCATGGAGTCCTTGAGTTCTTTGGACTCAAACCCCTGTTATAGATCATTAACCCAACATATCCATTTACAGATGAAGAAACTGAGGCGTAGATGGGTGAGGTGCCTTGCCAAGGTCAATAGTTAATAAATGGCAGATCTTGGATCCAAACACAATTAATCTGTTTCTTGCCATGAACTCTGAATGACTAGTTGTTCCTTTTCATCTGGTACCTATTCAGATCATGTGGTCAGGTCCCAAAATTGTTCCTCTTTCCTTTTTAAAGTTCAGGACATATGTGATTATACCAATGTAACGGGGTAATTTTTGAGACATTCCAGCTATAGAAGCATAATCCAATGCCAACTGCCCGCCCATGAGCATTATGCCAGCTTTTTGTTAACACGAGGGGGTAAAAAACCCCCTTTATCCATTTTGGTAACAATAAACCCTGGCTGACCTGAGCTGTGAGGAATGTAGTACAATTAAATCCATTTTACCTGCACACTGACCTGAATAAAATAGTGTGCAGTAATGGGAGAGCTTGAGCCAGGACCCTTGCATTTCCACAATGCTAATTTGACCCCAGCTCCTGGATGAGATGCCGAGCTCACACAATCATCAGTTAACTTCAAAGAGGCAGTTGACAGCCTCCTGCAAGGCTGGGAGAAAGCTGGGAAGATCAATTACAGAAATGATTAGCATGCAAACTGTACCAGCATTCGACCAGCAGCCCCACCTCCATAAATACTTTGGGAGGCCAAGAACTCTATAAACACACCAGCCAGGCTGGCCTCCCTTTATAGCAGAATCCACAGAGCAAACAAAAATCTCCTAACTTCGAACTGTAGAGAAAGATAACATGTTTCTCTTGCTGTTAAGAGAAGAGATCCAAGAGGGTTCGAAAATCACAAACAAGAAGGAACGATGATTATTTTGCCCAAAGGACCCTCTGGCCTCCTAAGTCTAATAGACTAATTTCACATCTCTCCTCTCTTTCACAAGTTTATGGGGTCCTGTGTGACTTGTGTTCACACAATATCCCCTGACCTTTTATCTCTCTTGCGGGGACAGTGTGCGGCACCATATGTGTGCTGAATGTTAAACTCGCCTCTGTGTCCCAGATGGAGCTGGATCTGAGCTCTCATTAGAGATTCCATTCACCTATTGTTGCCTAGAATCAAACAAATGACTCACCCAATCCCAGGTATGGAAAAGGAAGAGGGATTCTTTAGCCACTGATAGCATATCCTGACTTTGATTTTTCTTTTTTGGGGAGCAGGGGAACAAGTGGTAGGTTCTTCTAAAAGAAATTCTCTTGGCCACTTAGCCAAGACATCTTAAGACATAACCATCAACTATAAAGTACTGTGGCCAGGAGGAGGTAGAGACTGGTCTAAAAAGATTTGTAAAGTATCATTTTAATGGACATACAAGATCACTAGCTGTGTGACCCTGGGCTAGTTACTTAACCCTGTCTGCCTCAGTTTCTTTATCTGTAAAATGAACTGAAGAAGGAAATGGCAAATCACTCCAGTACCTTTGCCAAGAAAATCCCAAAATAGGGGTTTGCAAAACAACTTGATAACAACAAATTTTAATGAGCACTGGGCAATTTACTTTATTTCTCTGAGCCTCATTCCCAAAATGGGATGGATAATAGCACTTGCCTGAAAAAGATATTGTAATTACCAACCAAGAATGTACATCAAGTAATTGCTATCATTATTATTTCTTGGTTGCGAGAATCTTCTTATCACACCAGCACCAAAAAAAGATCCATTAAACCTTCAGAGGTCAGCCCTCCACCTGACATGGCATTATGTCAATTCAATTCAACATATATTTAAGCACCTGCTATGTACAAATCACTGCACTAGGAGCTTAGTACTCTGAAAGGATAAAAAAAAAAAAGTTTTTGCTCTAAAAAAAAAGGCATACATGGGAAGACCCCTCCTCATCCCCAGGCAGGATACAACATGTGCACAGATTATTAAAGGCAAGGTCTTTACAAAGTTATAAAAAGTAATTTTAAATGTGAGAAAGAACAAGCACCTGGAAGGGACCCAGAAAGATCTCATGTAGGACATGACATCTGAGTTGTGCTTTTAAAGAAGTTCCATTCTAAGAAGCAATGGGGAGGAGGGAGTGCATTTCATCAAGACATAGAGGACAGCCTGTCCAAAGGTACTAAGGCAGAGAAAGAATACCCCATTCAGGGAATGGTTAGATCAGCTAGACTGGAATGGAAAGTTCCTGAAGGGGTGTCATCAATGCAGAGGCAAAATAAGCAGAAGTTTAAGACTTCAACCAATGGGTTTAGACGAGGATGTGGGGGAGGGGGAGACAATGCTCTTAGTAACACAAAACATTGCATGGAAAGTAATGAGATGAATTCTATATGTGGTTTAATGGCGTTGGTCTCAGTTACTTACCATCCTAGTTTGTTTCCTAATTAATTTGTCATGTTACAAATGTAGAATACAGAGATAAAAAGGAGGTGAGCCTCTGTGGGTAGTTTGATTGCCTTTTCTATGGAGGAGTTGGACTTACATTTTGTAAGAAATGTGTTTTTCAAAAAAGAAAAAAGAAAAAAAGGAAATGTGTTTTTCATTATCAAAAAAAAAGGAAATAAGTCTATACCTCTATTATTTTAGGTGGCACAATAGGGCAACTAGTTGGTGTAATGGATAGAGCATTAGGCCTGAGTTCAAATTCAGCCTCAGACGCTTAAAAACGGTGTGATCCTGGGCAACTCACTTAGTCTCTGTTTGACTCAGTTTCCTCAACTGTAAAATGGGGAATTAGCTCCCAGGATTATTGTGAGGGTCAAATTGAATAATAATTGTAAAGCACTTAGCATAATCTATGGCATATTGCAGGTGCTATATTAATATTAGCTGTGTTGTTGTTGTGGTTGCTGTTGTCATTATGAATAGGGTAGGAGGGATTGACCAATGAGGGCCAGTCCTTGAAGCGTACACAGATATTTTCTGCTTGGTTTCTGCCTTGAGAGCATGCATAGATCACAGCCTACTTCCAATGCAATGACATGGGAACTTTGGGGAGTAGTTTTCTGGTCCTAAGTGATTGGGAGTTTAGTACTATGGTGATAACAAAAAGTCTTCTAATTGGCCGAAGAACCAATCATCTCTTTAACCTGACATCGTGTGTCCATGAACACATGGCACTTCTGTCTCCAAACTTAAGTAAATGAGTATTCTAAGATATGGGACAAAGGTGACCATGTGAGTTCAGGAAATCCTGAAGTCCCATCACGGTTCCAACAGGTGACTAGAGTCAATAGAAGAGTCTACCAGAGCAATAGTAGCAGCCACAGAAATTTGGGAGGTGAGTGAGCAACTACCTTGAGATGGACATGCCCAAGCAACAAGCTTGTGGGTATGAAAGCTATAGAGAGATTGCAGGATGGCACCTGAGTAGCCCAGCCCAGCAATAGCTGAGCCCATCAAGGTGCCACCACAGCAGCTAGGCCGCAGATGGTTCATTCGTTCTCCTTCTCTAGCCCCAAAGCAGAGGGGAAAGAGATAGCCCCAAGAGCAAAAAGACGATCCCTGTGGAGAAGTAGCAGCAGATGACCCACCTAGCACAGAGCTACACTGCTAGTATGTACCTGTCTGAGGAGGTCTTCCTGACTCTAAGTCCAATGCTGTAGTCTATCCAGTATACCAGCTAGATAGCAGAGGAGGAGGGAAGTTTCTTAGGCATGAGTTCCTAGGCATACACTCAATATTATTAAACATAAACTGAAGAAAGAACTGGGAATAAGAACTGAAATTTTAATATTCAACTGTAGAAGTGAATATATAACTTCCAGAGGATATGAATGCATCTTCTGGACTTGTTCTTTCTCCCAACCATCCCACAAAACAATGTATGGGAATATAAAAGGACTTAACTCAAAATTGAACTAAGGCAGTCATTAGCAGGGCAGCTAGGTGGCATAGTGGATAGAGCGCTGGGCCTAAAGTCAGGAAGACCAGAGTTTAAATCCAGCTTCAGATACTTACTAGCTGTGTGACCCTGGGCAAGTCACTTAACCCTGTTTGCCTTAGTTTCCTCATCTGTAAAATAAACTGGAGAAGGAAATGGCAAACCACTCTAGTATCTTTGCCAAGAAAATCCCAAAATGGGGTCATGAAGAATCAGTCATGACTGAAGATTGAATACCAATGTCATTAGCAATCAAAAAGATTTTCCCCAAAATCTTTTCTTAACACACTGGGTTCTAGCCCAAATGTTGTTCTTGATTATCTATCTCAACTTTTCCAGGCCTGAATTTTCCCCATAACTAAAACTGGGGAACAAGCCTATTTAATGACAGGCTGGTGGTCATACACCTAATGGTGAAGTAAGAACTCCAATCCAAGGTTTCTGACTCCAAGTCCAGAGCTCTTTCTATCCTAAGAAAGACTCTCTTCATCCTTTTGACCTCTAGCTCACTTTTGGCACAAACTTCCTCACTCAGAACACAGAAGAAAAAACATAATATCTCAAGTTGTTTTTTATTAGCATTCACAGGATTCAGAGCAGGAAAAATAATCTCTGATCCAGTCATTCCCTCTTCTTATTCTTTTATGTTTTATTGATGCTTTTCATTTTTAAGAAAATCATTGTCACATCCTAATTGTCCTCCCTCCTCCTCTGCTAAAAACCTCCTCTTAACAACAAAGCAAAACAAATTGAAGCACCAGCCTCCTCTGGCAGCCCGTTCTGCATACACATTCCATCACCTCTGTAGAGAGGAGGGAAAGCCATTTGATCAGGTCTTACGGAATTGAGGCTAGTCACTGAATTAATCTGGATTCTGATGTCTTCTAAGTACTGTGATCCTTTACATTACTGTGGTCATTATCAGGGGTGTTTTAGAGTCAGCTCTAACCAGTATGAGCTGATCGTTAAATTTTCAGTGAGATCATTTCCACCTCAGAAGTTAGCAAATACTACAAATCAAGGCTTGGTATGTGCATCCAGTTGTCCTCTGGAGAGCCCAGCAATACCAGAACACCCTGGCATTGCTTTATAAACATTGTTCAAGCTCAGTAAGAGCACAGGAGAAGGCTCAGAGTAGGAAGGCATCATCAGGCCTAGGTGAGTGGGGGCTAATTATACTAATAATATTAAGAAGAACTTCAGCAACAATAACTGATATTTAAGGTTTGCAAAGTACTTTACATCCATTATCTTATCTGAGCCTCATAACACCCCTGGTCATAATGTAGATAAAATTCACTTGTTCTATGTTCTTTGCTCTGCAACAATTTATACAAGTCTTCCCAAGTTTCTCTGGGTTCCTCAAATTCATAATTGTTTTTAATACAATACTACTCTGTTGGGCAGCTGGGTGGCACAGTGAATAGAATGCCAGACTTGGAAATAGGAAGACTTATCTTTCCAAGTTCAAATCTGGCCTCAGACACTTACTAGCTGTGAGAGCCTGTTTGCCTCAGTTTCTTCATCTGTAAAATGAGTTGGAGAAAGAAATGGCAAACCATTCCAGGAGTTTTGTCAAGAAAAACTCAAATGGGGTCATGAAGAGTCAGATACAGCTGAAAATGACTGAACAGTGACAACATTTCATTATATTCGTATACCACATTTTACTCAACCATTCACCGATTGATGGCAATCCAGTTGTTTCCAGTTTTTTGCTTCCACAAGACACACTGTTTTGCGTATTTTGATATATGTGAAACCTTTCTATTCTTGACTTCCCTGGGGCATTTTACCAATAGTAATAATAATTATTACCATGCTAAAGGGTAAAGATGCTTGAGTCACCCTTCTCACAAAATTCCAAATTGCTTTCCAGAATGGATAGATGGATTCATAGTTCCACCAATAATGTAACTGGGTGCTGTGTTAATGATTACTATCTTTTATTTCTTTGCTACTTTAAGAAGTGTGACTAACCTCTTCATTTTTACAAGTGAAGACATGGTGAAAAGAGTGTCTTCCCATAGTTACAAACTTAATAAATAGCAGAATAAGGATTTCTACTTGTACCCTCCAACTCCTAATTCAGTACTCTTCCTTCTCTACCATGCTACCTCTAGATACATCACATCAACAAGTATTTATTACCTATGTTGTATGCAGTGGCAGCGCCTTAAGTTAGGAGAAGCTGAGTTCAAACCCATCCTCAAACATTATCTATATCTATGTGATTCTGGGCAAGTCATGTAACCTCTCTCTTCCTCAGTTTCCTCAACTGTAAAATGGGGATAATAGAGCACTTACTCCCAGAGTTGTTGTGAGGATCAAATGAGACAATAATTGTAAAGCTCTTAGCACAGTGTCTGGCACACAGTAGGTGCTTAATAAATGGCTATTCCCTTTCTCCCTTCCCTCCAGAACTATGCCATGCAGATATGGTCTATGCTGCTCTGTCTCCTCCTTTTTTCAGAAGGGGCATGTGGGCAGGACACCATCATCCCTACCATTGCATTGCTTCCTGGTGATCATTAAATGTTCAAGCCAGGGACACCCATCTCTGAGATGTATTTTTGGTTTAGGGTATATAATAACTAACTTACTATGTACCAGGCACTGTGCTAAGACAGTAGGCAATTAAAAAGGAACAGAAAATAGAAAACCTAAGAAATGAGAAATTCAGGAGAATAATTACTAATTTGTTCTTAGTTGCCTGAGAACAACATGCAAGTTTCCATGGGGACATATGTTGATTATAAGCATATTTTATACTAAAATGCTCTATAGTGCTGGATGTAGCCCTAGGAAAAAGCCTGTTATTGATTAAGAATGGATAAGTATAACTGAGATTTTTAAATGTCAGCCTGTTACATATGGTACCACAGGTACCCAATGAAGAGGTGATGGTGACTGTGTTATCATATGACTCTTTCCCCTTGGTATAATATAATTCTATTGTCACGAAACAAGAGGCCTTTGATGTTATTTTTCCTATTGCTTGTCTCAGTAAGCTGCAAAGTTAGAGATCTGCATGCTTGCCCTTCTACAAGGTTACATCTTACCATTTTGATAGTGTAGACTAGAAGGTATCAGAGAACAAGCTGGTCAGAATCTTCATCTCCTCCACCCTCCCAATCAAATCCCATACAGGCTTTGTGTAGATCTAGATTCTTAGAACCCCAAAATAAAAAATCACCTCCATTCTATGGGTACCAATTAGATTCATTTTTTCCCATATGGAATGAACAGAGCACATCCAAATGACTTCTAATTCCTTTCAGCTTTAAATAGTATAATAATACTATAGACATATATATGTATATATATATATATATGTGTGTGTGTGTGTGTATGTGTGTGTGTGTGTGTTTGTAAATAAATAAATAGTTATAGATATATACACATACACATCTACATACAGATTTTGGAACATACCATATCTCAAACAATATGCCCATAGATTTTTTTTGGAGGCAAATGAGGTTAAGTGACTTGCCCAGAGTCACAAAGTTATTAAGAGTCTAAGGTCAGATCTGAACTCAAGTCCTCCTGACTCCAGGGCTAGTACTCTATCCATTGTGCCACCTAGCTGCCCCCATAAATTCTTAAATTATCACTTATAATATATCATCCAAGATTTTCTAGAAATGTAAGGCAGCATAATGAAAGGTATAAAGAATCCTAGAAAGGCCTAGGTTCAAACCCTGCCCTTGGCACTCACTTTCTATGGGCAAGTCTATTCTGAGCTAAATGTTAAACTTTTTAGCCTCAGTTTCCCTATCTGTAAAATGGAAGTCGTAGTAACTATGGAATTTACCCTATAAGATTACTGTTGTGGGTAGGAAGGGTTTTTTGTGATTTCACATACACACACACACACACACACACACACACACGTAATAACAATGCTTGATTAAGGTAGCCCACAAAATCACTCTGTTAAGCTAGAAGAGCTCACATCTTCTTACCAGACTAGGAAGATGGCAATAAGCAGTTACAGCAATCTTTATATGCCACTCAAGGGAAGCCTCTTTATCAGGTACTTGCTTGCTCTGGGGATCTTCCTAAAGTGAGTTGCCCAAGCTATTATCTGCATAGTGGCCTGACCCAACTCCCAGCCTATCATAACCCATCCCATTCCCTTGGCCCCCATGATCTGGACAGACAAGAGGGTTAATCACCACAAATGTCAATGGGGCTCCAATATAATTAACACAATTCAATACTATATAGTCATTGTCTAGGACAGAAATGATCAGGAGAATCTGTCACAGGATAATGTTCAGAGAGCCTCCCCCTATGGGTGTTTGCCTGTGCTCTGGGGCATCTACTTGAATTAAGATACTAGACTTGCTCCATGGTGGTGACCTGACCCATTTCTCATCCTTTCACAACTACTGAGAGAATCAAATGAGATAACGTACGTAAAGCACTTGGCAAAACTTAAAGCGTAATAAATGCCAGCTTCTATTATTGATGTTGCTGAGCACCTTAACAATCTCCAGAGAATAGGGTGGAAAGAAACTGACCCAAAATTAAACATCAGGCCATCCTCTAGGCCTAAAGATATTCCTCTTATCTTCCTTCCTTCCTTTTGTGAAAAGAAAACTCAAGTCAAAATTACAAAGAGAAAAAAGACACGTTCACTTCTAACATCTAACCAGAAAAAAGACTACAGAAGTGATCCAATGTGAAGTGGACATTGAATAGAAAAAAATCATTGAAATTTCAAGTTGGCAGAGACTTTAGCAATCTAGTCCAACCTCCCATCCAATTCAGGAATTCCCTCTACGACATCCCTGGCCTCTGCCTGAATATCATTCACAATAGAAGCTTGTTCCTTCTTGGGAATCTCCCTTAGCATGGAAAGGGGGCTGGGAGCCTACATAGAGTGGAATTCTCAGAATAAGTAAATATCTTTCCATAGACAATCACCCTTTTTAAAAAGATACTCTCAGATCTCCATTCTTCATCCATCATCCCATGCTTTCCTAATCCATCATCCCAATGTTTTACCTTCCCATGGGAAAAAAATGAAAAATTTTGAAACACTCCTCAAATCCTTGGATTGCAGAAGCAAAATTGGTGGGGAGAAGAGTGGAGGGAGGGAATGAGGGAAAAGGAGGGGAACATTCAGTGAAGAAAGGTTTCCAGGAGAGATCCTTGCAGCTGAGCCAAGCCCATAAAGCAGGGCATGCCCCAGAGACTAGTCCAAAGCCAGCCATGGGCACAAAGACAAAAAGTGAGCCAAAGAAGGCATTTCAGGCTCTGAAAAGCACATTCTGGAGTTTGGCAGCAAGCAAGGCTCCCCACACGTGGGCCCACAGAGTCAATAGCTTCAGTGTTGGAAGCGGAAGAAGAGAAAGGCATCCCCAGGAGTAGCATGGTTCAGTAAAAAGAGTGCTGGGCTCAGAGTCAGGAGACTGGACTGCTAGTCTCAGTCACCTACCAATTCCCAGCCTGCCTTTGGGTGAATCATTTCATTTCTCTGTGCCTCCATTTCCTCATCAAAGCAAGAAGGTTGGTCTAGACCTTTCTTGTATCATGGACTACTTTGACAGTCTAGTGAAACCTATAGACCTCTTCTTAAAATAATATTTATAAATGAATAAAATAACATACATAGGATGCCACAGGAAACAAACTATAATGACATATAGTTATCAAAGTATTTTTTTAAGTTCACAAACACCAGGTTAAGAAACCCTAGTCATTAGGTGATCACTAAGGTGTCTTCCAGCTCCAACAAAAAATTAAAAATAGCTATGCTATGCTATACTATGCTAGCCTCAGTTTTAGAAGACATTAACCAATGAGCTCTTGGCCAGAGTAAGCAATCATGGGAAGTAGCCCTAGATAGGGTACTGTACCAGAACAGAAAATAGGATAGGTAGCGAAGGAGTTAGGTCAGGTCATAAAGGGGCCAAGAGCAATTGGGGATTTTCCCATAGAGGAAAGTAAAGAACGTTATCTGCCCAGTATCATCTCTTAAAGATCAGTTGAATGTTTCCTTGGGCACTCCTCACAATGGGTCTCAAGCAGGCTTGGTCTCTTAAGAGGAAAATGTCAGGCTTCTCAGAGGCTGGAGGCTCACCATCCTCCAGTTCGGTCCTCAGACATTTGTTAAGTACTTACAACGTGCAAGGCACTATACATTCAAATACAAAAATGGCAGATCTTGGTTACAAATAGCTTACTTTTTTTTTCTAGGAGTTAAAGAACCTACTTAGAGATAAAAAGGGATTTTGGAGATCTATCCAATGCCCTGTTCAATCATTTCAGTCATGTCCAACTCTTTGTGACCCTGTTTGGGGTTTTCTTCACAAAGATACTAGAGTGGTTTGCCATTTCCTTCTCCAACTCATTTTACAGATGAGGAAACTGAGGCAAACAGGATTAAGTGACTTGCCCAGGGTCACATAGCTAGCATCTGAGGTCAGATTTGAACTCAAGAAGATGAGACTTCCCATTTCCAGGTCTAGCACTCTATCCAATGAGCCACCTAGCTGCCCACTCCAACCCTCTCATTTTACAAAAACTAAGTCCTTCAAGTCTTCTTGGGACATGGTGCCATGTCCCTTGAAGAGATGGAGGACCAAAGGATTCCCTATACTAACTGTGCTTAATTTATGCCCTGGACCTAAAACTGTAAATCCCTACAAGGAGCTATTTGTGACCTTGGAACCCTCCCAGTTACATACTTGCTCTCATCTATAGGCTTGCCCGTGTCCTGGGAATAGTTCCTGCCTGGCAGAAAGTTTAAGACACCTCTGTTTGAGCTATAATCTTACCACAATATCAGGTTCATAACTTATGGGATTCTGATTACATTAACCTTATTCTGACTTACCTTTTGACTCAGATTCTTAACCTCTTATGGTTCTGACTTCTGTTAAATGTTTAATCTTTATCTTGTCTGCCTGAATTCCTGATTTAGGAAATCATCCCTGCAATGAGGTTGTAGTTCCATGAAAACAGAATTGGGCATATAGAATGTATAGACAGGCATCCATCCCTGAATACTAGGGGCTATTCCTTTTGAGCCTTTCCCAGCAGACCCTTGCCCTCACTTACACTGTCATACTTCAATGTCTGACAACAGTACATCCCTTCACACTTGCCTTGATCTCCAGGTCTGGTGACCCCTAAGCTGATACCACCTATAAATCGAACATGGCAGTGTAAGTCAGCATCTTCTGAGAGATGACCCCAAAAGGATCACTCTGGAAATCAGAGAGGGACCCTGCCCTCTGGCATGGGCATTTTCTATGCCCAACTCCTTTTTTACGGGAGTGGAAACTTATTCCAAGGCTAATGCCCTAAATTACATCTTCCCCCATTCATAGAAGCATCTCCACTCACTCCAAATTGGCCAAATACTTATTCTTTAAAAAGTAAACAAAAGAATGAGTGAAATTTTTTGTTAAAGCAAAGACTTTTAATGGGAAATCTATGAAATTGTTGGGTTATTTTTTATATTTTAATAATTGTATTCCAATATAATTGTTTCCCTCTATAATCATAAATGTTGATTTTTAAGCATTTAAAAACATTATTCTGGGGAGGAGTCAGTCCAGAGGCTTTACCAGACAGCCAAAGAGGTCCATGACATACAAAAAAAGATTAAGAACCCCTGTGTTAGAGGGAAGGAGGGATTGGGAATACACATCACTGCCATTTGATTGGAAGCAATTGATTAAAAAATGCTGGCTAGGCTGTGGCCACATTATCTAGATTTTATACAGAGTGAGATATTTTGTAGAAAACATACAAAGCCAAGAATCAGGAACCTAATCTTGAACATGAAATGCTCTCCCTCTTCATCTTTACCTTGTGGCCTCCCTTGGTTTCTATCAAATCCCAGCTAAAATCCCCCTCTCTATAGGAAGCCTTTCACAATTCCTCATAATTCTAGTGCCTTCCCTCTGTTCATTACCTCCAATAGCTTGTTTGTACATAGTTATTTTCATATTGTCTACCCCTCTAGACTGTGAGCTTTTTGAGGACAGGAACTGTCTTTTAACTTTTCTTTATATCCCTGGTTCTTAACACAGTGCCTGGCACACATTAATAAATGTTTATTGATTGACTGACTGTCACAGTTTGTGTGGCCATAGGACTGCAGGGAACAAGATATTGCCTTATAGGTAATTTAGCACAACTCTTCATTGTACTGAGATAGAAACTAAGGACTAGAAATGGTAAGTGACTTGTCCAAGGCTACACAGCAAGTAGGAAAGTCAGGATTTGTACTCAGGTCTTCTGATTCCAAATCCTATCATGTTTCCATTCCATCACTCAATCATAACAAAGCCATTTAAACTTCTCTGGGCCATGGTGTTATTCATAAAATGAAATAGCTAGAATTCTAAACATTTTTTGCATCCTGTGATGCTACAGAATTCTATGGATAAAGCCTAGCCACACACAATAACCAGCAACAATTATTTTTAATGCATTTTTACTATGTGAAAATAATTCAGAGGTACTTAATGAATCCCACAAAGGCCTACTTTGTTTGACCAGCATCCCTGGATGAAAGCAGCAGTGTGCTTATATTGACCAGGGAGAGCTGATAGTTAAATTTTCAGTGTGAGCATATAACCTCAAAAATTGCCAAAAATGCTACAGATAAAGGTTTGAGTTATTAATTGTTCTAGTTGTCTAGACTTAAGAAAATGATGGAGAAAACATGAATGATACAAATTAAACTTAAAAGTGTGTCAAAGGCACTTTTTTGGGGGGGAGAGTTGGTTGTTAAACATTTACTAGCATGTCCCAGTATGTAAATATTAATGAAACTCTCCAAAGATCCACCAGTGGTAACTTCAGAGCATTCAACTGACAACAGGTCTCTGTAAAGAATGAAAAGGAACTGGGGCAGCTAGGTGATGCAGTGGATAGAGCACCAGCTCTGGAGGCAGGAGGACCTGAGTTCAAGTCCAGCCTCAGACACTTGATACTTACTAGCTATGTGTCCCTGGGCAAGTCATTTAACACCAACTGCCTCACCAAAAAAAAAATGATTAGATATGATTCATACTCGAGCATCACCATCACATCCAATGGGTACCTAGGGTCCCATGATTCTGAACTTGGGCACCATGGAAAACAGTTTAGAGTATTGTGTTCTCTGCCCTGTGGGGGGGGGGGGGTTTCTACAGAACAGACATCTCTGATCTAAACAACTAGGGAGAGGCCAAACACCATAACTCATAATTCTGAATAAATATGCCTATTAACAGTATTCAAACTGTACATTGCATGTTAATGAAGGTAAGTGCATCTTAGGGTAGAGGATGAGAAGTTTGTCAAAAACATCTCTTAACCAGACTATCTTAAAGCTGGGAACTCTTCAAAACAGAATGGAAATTTCAGGAATCACAAACTCTCCACTAAGCAAATTGCCAACTCTAAAATGTTATTTACTTTCCAGGACAAATGCAATGTCTGATCTGTCAGGAAGCAAAAAGGTTCAACATACTCACAAGGATGCTTGTTTGAAGCAACATGTCCAAGCAAGCAGAAAAATACCCTTTTCCTCTGCCTTTTCTTTTCCCCAGTTGAATATATTCCAAACATGGCTGCCATTTTTTAAGCTTCTCCCATTTGGCAAACATTTCCTAGAATCTCTTAGGAATGCCAATGTGGATTGAATTCGTTTCAATTTATAAAAAACCGTTTATGACACTCATGCCATGCTTAAGGCACTGAGCTTAGTACTGGACACCAATGAAATATGTAGGGAGTGAGTTTAGCGAGTTCCTCAATCAACTCAATGAGCATATAGGGAGGTGAGCATTTGTTGGGGACTAGGAGAGCAGCTCCTTGGAGATGGTGTGGACATGCCCACTGGCACTTCACTGAGAAAACTAAAGATTGTGTTTAAGAGACTGGAGCTGCCAACTAAGAAGAGTTTGTTGGTTCTCATTGACATGGGTCATACTGTAAGAGGAGCTGAATCTTTCTGCTAGCTTATAAAAGGAAAATGTGGTTTTAGGGCCCTTGCTTCCCACTTCACTTTTCCCCCTTTTAGACCCTTTTGCTTTTAAAATAGAACTAGGATCCGCTTGTGGTCCTGGTGAGAGAATCCTTCCCAAGAAGCCATTAATAGTTAATGGGGCAAGACATATAGGGAGCAACATGCTTTCAACCATGTGGTAGCTGTGGATTCGCATGGCCAAATGCCCCGAAAGAGATCAGATTTGGGGCCCAAGAGACAGTAGCAGCTCAGAAAGTTGTGGAATATTGAGAGTGCCTGGACCCAGACCTAGAGAAACAACAGAGCCACATATTCTCAACCAAGTTGCATACATGGAGAGGGGCAATATATGGTTCAAGTGGTGAGAAATCTTAAACCCTCAACTTTTGGAGGAATGCTGAGAGAGCTCTTCCTCAGAAATCATCCCTCTGGCAACCCCAAGTTCAAGAATTCGTCCTTTCTATCAGAAAGGCAACAGTTTCTCAGATTTTCTAGGTAGAATCTAGGCTTCCAAAAGGCGAAACATGCTAAACACGTATACACGAGGGAAGGAAAATTTCCTTAGTGGTATCCACATTAGGAGTTGTCTTTCTAGTAGCCCTAAATTCTGAGAATGAAACACATGGACTTCAAAGCTGGAGTATCAGAAAGAGATTAAAGCCATGATATTGGGACAGCAAGGGACACAAACTTGGAATTCCACTATTACTATAAGTCCTTTGGACACCATGGAAAGAGAATTGCATACCTAGTAACCCCATGTATGTTTCTGTTCTGGAAGGTATCCAGGCCATAAGGTTTTATACCTGTGTGGAGAAACTGTGAGTCACCAGAACAGAGAGGTGTTGACGGTCTCTCAACCTTAAATTAGTTTCCCTTTTAATGGGAGTCCAAACCACAGAGTGGCTCTATGGGTCTGAGGGAATGAATGTATTCCTGTGGAAAGAGACAATCACTGTAATGTTAGGGACTGACCCCTAACAATCCCTTGTCTGTTTCCCTCCTGAAGAGAGTCCAAACAGCAAAGTGACATTATCAGTGTAGAAAAGTTTAAAACTGTGAGGAAAGTGGAATTCACTAGAGTGAAGAGAATTGTGTTGTTTATTCACAGACAAGGTCTTTATGCGTTTGGCTGCATTGTTTATGGGCTATCATGAGTTCTTTTTTTCCATTTTCTGTGGGGCACTGTCCAAAGGCTATCCTATTCCCAGTATCTGCACTGTTACCTCAAATACTTGTATGAGATCTAAGGACACCTTTTTTTTTTTAATTCATATCTGTACGTGCCTAAACATGAGCTTAAGTTTTAATCTTAAAATTACACTAAGACTTTTGGAGACACCCTGTATTTTAAGATTTTCCCAAAGTAAAACCTGGGTAACAAGTCACAAAAAATTTATGATTTCTTGAAGCCATACTTAAGATTGAATACAATCTATCTAAGCCCATAGAAGTTAGAGTATTGGGTCACAGGTTACAAATGAAATACAGTTCCTGATCTGAAGTATATAATTTAGTCATGAAGATAAAATATATACGCAGATGACCTATGGTACAAGGTATAATATACTAAGTGCAAAGGAAAAATTTGAACAGAATACTATGTGAAGTTTAAAGAAGGAGAGATTGCTTCCAGTTGCAGGTAAGGAGACAGAGATGGGAGAGGGACAGATCAGGGAAGGGGTTGTGGAGGATGTATTACCTGAGTTGGTTCTCAAAGAACGGAAGAGACTTCAACAGATGGAGATGTCAACAAGCACTTGTGAAGAAAAGATATTCAAGGTATGGGAGTACAGTCTGAGGAAAGACACAAATATGGAAGCAGGCAGAAGAAAAATAATTGAGTGGTCTCATTTCTAGAGTAGTATGAAATAAGACTAAAAGCTAGATAGAGGCAGGTTGTGGATGGCCTTCAGGGAATTTCTACGTAATTCAATAGGCACTGAGGAGCACTATAGGCGTTTGAGCAGAGGAATGATATGATCAAAATGTTGTCTTCCCAAGATTACTCAAGCAGGGGTATGAAGAATGGAGCAGAGAAAGTAAGGATACTAGTCATTTAGGAGTTACTCATTAGGAGGTTCTCACTTGACCTAGGTGATTTAAAAAAAAAAAAACAAAAACTAGAGTTGCCATGGAACTGGAAAGGAAGGGACAGACCCGGAAGACTGTCTCAGAGGAATCTATATCTGGTTCACAGCTATGACTGCCTCCCAGTCTAATGTTCTTTGTGCTGTACATGATGCCTTACTTACCAAATAAACACTTTAAGTCATTTTTTCCAGGACTGAGGAAAGGGAAAATTGCCAAATACATTTGTGTACAGATATTTTTTTTATTTAAAAATCCTATTTTGTTATTCATACAGGAAATGTAATCCATATGACTGTGAGTCCTTTCTGCTTAGGTCCAAAGAAATTAGCCACTTATATTTTATTTTTACAACTACAAGCTCATGACCAACAACTTTTGAAAGGTTATACAAACGCAAGCATGTGCACATACACATGTGTGAGGAAAATAACCTTTCTCAATCCTGTACCAGAAGTTGATTACCAATCTGAATTTCAAACTAGTGAACTCTGAGGGAATGATAAGCTTTGAGAAGTAATCCCTGCCACCTGATATCAGAGGGAAACAGGAAACTAGAAGAGGGAAAAAGGAGAAATCATTCATCATAGGATTGTGGAACTGGACGAGATGTTAGAAACCATGTAGTCCATCACCTTTATTTTACTGATGAAGAAACTGAAAGAGATGAATGGGGCAAAAAACAAAAAGAGGAATAGGATAGAAAGGACAAGTGGGACTGAAAAATGAAAGAGGCTGAGCTTGCCAGAGGGCCTAATCTAATCAGGCTACTTCAAGGAAAAAAAAATAAAATACATTGAACAAACCAGAAAGTCAGCTTTGCTTTTCCCCTCATGGGTTTAACTTGTCCCAAAGTATCTCATTCTCTCCAATTTTTCTCCATGTTTTGTCCTTTGCTGTGATATTTTGACTGCATGTTCTAGTTAAAGAAAGTAAACCCATTCTATAGGAATCTAAAGGTCTCTCCAACGCCCCATGACCCTCTCTTCTGATTGCATAGCTCAGGCATTTAATGTTGAAATTCTGCTCAGGCCACTGCTTGTAGAATATACATACATACATACGCACACACACACACACACACACACACATATGCACTTTTTTTTTTGGTTTTTGCACTTTTGCCTCTTGGGAAAAAAGCAGTGAGGTTGCCTACCTACGACTGGACCTTCAGAGAAGAAAGAGGGCCTAGATTCCACAAGCCTCAAATCTGCCTAGCAAGAAGGGGGGCTTGAAAGGCTTCCTCCCCCACCCTTTGTTGTCAAACGACAATTGTGACTTCTTATAGTCAAGAGTCATGGACAAATGATTTCATCTGAACCCCTCTGGGTAATAGTAGCCTTTTGAGGTTATGATATCTCTGAATGGAATTCAATAAGAGAAATTCACTTTCCGTTGAAGCCTTGGAATCATGCCAGGCAGTCTTAACAATATAATATGCCGCCAAAGGAAATTGGTCTTAGCTTTTCTTTTTTCTTTTTTATCCCAAACCTTGTATATAGGTGATTTCTTCCCACCCCCACACCCTTTTTCTTCTATCGCAGGACACTAATGACTTTTAAAAACAAAACCTAGCACTCGCACAAAAGCAGTTTGGATTAGACTGGCACAGGCTGCCATATGCCCAGGCACTGATCACCCGGGCTTCTCTGCACTTGACCTCTGGGCCTCCCCCCCACCCCACCCCAGAAAAAAGCAGGGACCTTCTACTGTAAGTGGGGAGGGTAATTATTGCAGTCTCCAGATTTCCGTTGCTTGTGCAAGAGAAGTGTTTGACTCTATTTTTTTGAACTTTTAAGTCAAGAGTAAGCAAAACCTACAAAGACTGCCCAGATTCTGATATCCAACTGCTGGCATTTGTGTGTGTGTGTGTGTGGGTGGGTGGGTGGGTATGTGTGTGTACATGCTTGGTTTGGTTTCTTCCTCATTTTGCAAAGTTTTTTTTTTTGAATGATTATTATTTCTTGGCTCAGAAGGCATTGTAATTGTCTTTATCTTTTGCTTTTGATCATCCAAGTGGATTAATGTGGGCGTTAAATGGGTGGAAGAAGTCATTTTCTTCATCAAATTCTCTTAATCATCCTTTGGATTTCACACACTCACCTCCGCACACACCCAAACCCCTCTCACCCCTGTAGA
>NW_020954556.1:21950571-21966877 GCF_900497805.2 Vombatus ursinus | reverse complement strand
GTGTATATGTACATGAGTGTGTACCCAAACCCTTCCCACCCTCATAGATTTTAAAAAGGTAAAAATAAAAACCATAGGATATATATGATATGTGTATATGTGTGTATAGATGTGTATGTGTTTGTGTGTATACCCAACCCCACCCCCATGGATAGACAGCAAAGGGCAAAAAGCCATAGTGTATATGTGTACATCCGTATATGTGTGTATGTATACATGTGTGTATGTGTGTGTGTACACCTTATCTCCTTTTTATCTCCTTTTGGCAAACATTCCATCTGGGCACATGTAGACGAGATTGCATAGAAAAAAGAAAATCCCTCAGAAGCAGTTTCCGTGTCTGTTCCACATCTTTTGTATACATGTGTGTTCTTTTCCTTCCTTTTTTTTTTTCTTTTGATCTATCTACGGCTGCAGCTTGGAATTGGTTTCACTGAGCTATTGCCATCATGGAAGGGAGAAGCTGACTTTTCTGTTTGTGTTGGTTCTTTCTTTTCTTTTTCTTTTCTTTTCTTTTTTTAAATATTTCTATCAGGGGAAGAATGATGGTAGTAAAAGAAACCTAATGAGTCTCAAACACCCATAAAGGAAAACCTCTCTTTTCCTAGGGTATTGGGATTTCATAGCTATAGCTCCTCACTCATCAAAAAAGAAGTAGCCTCTTTCTTCAAGATCAGACACACACACACACACACACACACACACACACACACACACACCTCTAGTTGTAAATGTTTTTCTTTTTTCTTCCATTTGTACTCCCAGTACTTAGCCCAGTGGCTGGAATACAGTAAATATCTGTTGACTTACTGGTTCTCATGAAAATTATTCATTAGTGAGGTACTGCAGCCTCCTTCAGCCTGGTGTGAACCACTCCATAGCTGTCAGGGTGTCAGATGACTTGGAATTCTTCAGACACTCTTATATTCCATGACTCACCACTATACAGCATCACTGGAAGAATATTGGCATTGACTGCCAATCAATATGGCTAAGTGAATGGGGGAAAAGCAGTCCAATTCCCATACTATAATATAAAAAAGATAAAGTAAAAGAACACCAGACCAAATAATTGATTAAGAAATAAAGAAACTATAGTGAGTACCTTCAACCAGATGAGGTTACCCAGAAGCCTACAAACACTAAGGACAAGCGCTCAAGAGGAGGAACTTATGAGGAAAGCACACCCCTTAGAGGCCTTTCAGTTCTCCCAAACTCAGAATAATCTAGTCAAGAAGACCTAGGCTAATAATAAGAAGAATACAACATTTTACAATAATAACAATAATACAACAATAAACAACAACAATACATTTATATAGCACCTAAGGCACTGTGCTAAGCACTTTTACAAACATTAATTCATTCCATCCTCACAATAACCCCAGAAGATAGTTGCTATTATTATCCTAATTTCACAGATGAGAAAACTGAGGCAATCAGAAGTTAAATGACTTGCCCAGGGACACACAACTAGTAAGTGTCTTTTGACATGGATTTGAACTCAGCTCTTCCTAACTCCAGGCTCAGCATTCTATCTTCTGCACCACCTAGCTACAAAGAACCATGAAATCTGGGTCCTGATGGGAAGTAGGAATGAAAACTAGCAAAGCTCCTACAAAGACAGCAGTGCTTTAAGGGACAAAACAAGAGATAAAAAAGACAATATAAATGAAATTAAATTTCTAGAGGGAAGAATAGGAAGGAGAATAGTTTACTACAAAAGATACAAAATCTCACCTAAGCAATTTTCTTCCTGAAAATTAGAACGAACTATATAAAAATAAGTGACTCATGAGACAATAAGAAATATTAAAATAAAATAAAAAGAACTGAAATATAAAAGAAAATATAAACTGTCTCCTATCAAAAACAACTGACCTAGAAAAACAGTTCAAAGAGAGATAATTTAAAAATCATTGTATTACTAGAAAACCAAAAATAAAACTTAGTTACCATATTTCGAGTTATCATAAATGGAAACTGACTAACCCTATTAGAACCAAAAGGCAAAGTGAACACAAAAAGAATCCATGAGTTACCTTCTAAAAATATAATCTAAAAAGAAAACTTGTAGGAATCTCATAGCCAAAATCCAGAGCTTCCAAGTCAAAGAAAAGATACTTTGAGTAGCCAGATATAAATAGTTCAAATACTAATCATAGAGGAAATGGTAGGGAAAATGCACATCACTTTAACCCAGGGGTGTGTCAGAGCCAGCTTGAACCAGCTTGCAAAAGATGACTGTTTAATTTTTATTGCAAGCATTTATACCTTGGAAATCAGCAAACATTACAAATCTGGGCTTTGATTTATTGTTGTGTTGATTTTCTGGACTTAAGAAAGTGATGGAGAAAATATTAATAATGTAGATTAAACTTAAAAGTATGTCATGTGTACTTTTTTTTGGAGAGCCACACCCCTGCATTAACTTCACCTCCATCTGAATCAGAAAAGGGATGGTTGAACACAAATGCACAAAGAATTTGATGTAGAAACACATTAAACTGAACAGGGAAATAGGTGGGAACAGGCAGAGGAGGGGCAGGGTTAAGAGAGCAGATAGAATAAAGGAGGAATTACTTATAAGTAAAACAAATTCCAACTTTGGATGCTGGATTATGAAGGAGAGGGTAGTACTAAAGGGAAGAAGGAAATGGTAAAACCCTGTATTTGTGACTTGGGCAAGGAAAAAAGAAGAGGGGCAGTACAGAAGATGCAAAGTGGTAAATAATGTCACATACACTTTCTCTCTCACTGCTTCTTTGTAAAGATCGGGAAGGGGAAAGGAGAAACAAGTAAAGGAAATATATAAGATGATAGGATGGACAGAAACATGCAATTAAGAATCATTTCATGAACATGGATAGGATGACCTCACTTGTGAAATGGAAAAGAGCAATAGAATGGATTAGAAAGCAGAACCCAACAATATGCTGTTTACAAGAAAAACACTTAAAACAAATATTCACATCAAGTTAATATAAGAAGCTAATCAGAAGTTACTATGTTTCAAGTGAACTCAAAAAGATCAGGTATAACAACAAAAGCAGACATGCTTAAAAGAGATAAATAGGGAAACTGTAACATGTTTAAAGGTACCATCAACAACAAATTAATATCATGCTTAATATATATATGCACTAAATGATAAATCATATAAATACATAAAGGAAAGTTTAATTTTTACAGGGAGAAATAAAACTACAATAGGGGAGGACCTCAATGTACATCTTTTAGACAAATCTAACAAAAAGATTTTAAAAGTTAAGAACCTGACTAGAATCTTAGAAAAGTTAAATATGATAGCTCTCTAGCAATTACTGAGTGGAAATAGAAAGAAGTATACATATTATGTATACTCCTATATGTATTTATATTTTATCTCATTATGATCAGTAAAAGGCATGTTTAATATGTTTGCTTTTCTGCAGTTGTTGGTAAGGATTATATGCTCTACTATATGGCTAATTTTTATTTTAAAAAAGACTATGCACAGCTAAGAAATGTGTATGTATATGTGTGTGCATATGTATGTATCCATACACATACATATGCATATTATATAATTTTTTTATAAAAAGGCCATGCACAGCTGAGAAATATGTACATATTTTGCATAACCTCTTTAAAAATTATATATGTAATTATATCTGTGTGCATATATTTGTCAGCTATGCATGGCCTTTTTGCAAAAATTAACTGTATCCTAGGACATATAATCCTTACCAACAAATGCAGAAAAGCAGACATATTAAACATACCCTTTGCTGACCAAAATGAAATAAAAATTACATTAAATGTAGGGTATTTGGAAAAAAGCTTAAAAAGTAAGAGATTAAATAATTTGGTCTCAGAAAATTGGTGAGTCAAAACATAAGTCACAGAAACAATAGATAATTTGTCAACTAAAATGACAACAACGAGACAATATACTAAAACTTTTGGAATGTAACCTAAAGAGTACTTAGAAGAAAATAGATATTGCTAAAAACCTTCATCAACACAAGAAAGAAAAAACAAATCAATGAATTGGGCATGTAACTTTAAAAAAAAAAGACTAGAAAAGCAGCTCTACATCAAAAAAATCCCATCTAAACACCAAAACAGAAACTGCAAAAATCAAAGAAGAAATTAACAAAATTGAAAGAAAAGACACCACTGAATTGATTTTTTTTAAACAGGAGCTATGATTTTAGACTAATAAAATAAACAGCTAATCTTTTTTTTAATGGAAAAGCAAATCGCCAGTATCAAAAATGAAAAAGGAGAATTTGCAACAAATGAAGATGAAATAAAAAAGAAATTATTTGCCCAATTACCAACAAATGGATAACTTAGAGGAAATGGAAGAATCCTTCTACACACACACAAACACACACACATACACACACACACACACACACAAAATACTCAGATTAATAAAACAGGAAATAAAAAATTTAAAGATGTCAATTCAGAAAAATAAATTGAACATGCTAAAAATGAATCCCAAAGAAAACATCCCAGAAACATGATTTTATAAGCAAGTTTTATCGAACATTCAAAGAACAGTTAATTCCAATATTACATGAACTGTTGGCAAAAAATGGTAATGGGGGGGGATGGGAGAAAGGGAGGATCCTACTAAACTTCTTTTATTATTAAAAAATTGGTCTTGATACCTAACTCAGGAAGAGATAATGTAAAGAAAGGAAATTAAGATAACTTTACCTAATGAATATTGACATAAAAATGTTAAACAAAATATTAGCACAGTGGCTACAACAGCATATTTTAAAAGATTATACACTATGGTATAATATACACTATGGTAGGTGAGATTTATACCAAAGAGACATAGAAAGACTCATATGAACTAAACCAGAAGAATAATTTATAATATTATAAAAATGAAGACTTTCATAAACTAATGAAGAATGAAATGAGCAGAGCCAGAAGATCAATTTATATAATAGCAGCAACATGGTTAAAAAAAAAAAAGCTTTGAATGCTGTAAGAGTTATGATCAATACATTAACCAATCATGATTCCAAAGGATTAATGATAAAACATACTACCCATGACAAAGAAGTGATGGATTTAGTGTGCAAAATGAGACCTATATGTGTATATACATATACACACGTATGTACGTATGTGTGTGCGTTTGAATAAAGCCACTAAGGGAATCTGTTTTGCTTGACTATGAATATTAGTTATAAATAATTTGTTTTTCTTTTCTTTTTTATGATGAGATGGGGGTAGGAAGGAGAAAAAATATATTTCTATTTTGAAATACATCAATAAAACTTTAATTTTAAAATTACCTGCTAGCAGTTATAGCAAAGGTTATGTGTAATGGAGTAAGAAAAGATATTGCACAGCAAGACTTAGACTATATATATAAAATAATCTATACTACTATTGCAAAAAAACACATGCTACATGTATTCTAGCAATGGGTATCAACAGGCTACATGGGCAAAAATTTCACCCATGTCCCCTTAAGGATCATTAAGTAAACTTGGTCACTGAGCTATATAGTCCTAGAACTTCTACCATGACCCCCTGAGCTTGTAGACAGTCAAGGCAGACTGTTAGCATCCACAGACCTTTCTGGTCTGCATCCTAACTATGAGTTTATGGATGACCCAGGCTGACTATAATTCTCTGCTCACTAAGGACCTCCACCACTGGCGTATTAATCAAGAAAAAGGATGCCTCCCGATTCAGTCCTACTCCTTTACATATGAAAAGAGGTGTTCCCTTGAAGCCAGTAGAGGCTCAATTGATTTCCCTGATCCTTAGCTGAATCACATCCCTTGAATATTAAAGATCATACCACGAAAAAGTAGAAGAGAAGCAAATCATATACTTTTCTCAGTTATCCATAGGAGGGGAATTCTTAACCAAAAAAGAGATAGAGGCAACCACAAAAGATAAAGTAGATAATTTTGATTACATGAAATTTAAAAAGTTTCTACACAAATAAAATTATTACATCCAGGGAAAGAAAGGGAAACAGCTAGATGGGGAGTGGGGATAGGGTGGGAACCTTTGTATTAAATAGTTCTGATAAAAGTTTTGTACACAAGATAAATAGCCACCTACTAGAAACATATAAGACCAAAAGCCATTGCCCAATACATAAATGATTGAAGGATATGAACAAACTGTTTTCAAAGGAAGAATAGCAAACTGTTAACTATATGAAAGAATGCTCCAAATCACTAATGATGAGAGAGACGTAAATCAAAATAACCCTGAGGTTTCACCTCAAAGCCAGCAGATTGGCAAAAAAAACAAAAGATGAGGGTAGTCAATTTTGGAGGGGTTGTACAAAAATAGGCACACTAATTCACTGTTGGTGGAACCATGATTTAGTAAAAGCATGCTGAATATTTTAGCAAAATTATTTGCATAATTCCAAATTGCTTTCCAGAATGGCTGTACTAATTCGTGGCTCCACCAACAATGCATTAACACGCCTGTCTTTCCATAAACTCTCTTATATTGACCATCTTCATTTTTTCAATCTGTTACTTTGATGTCTCTCTGGCAGGGGGGGAAGGGGTGGAAGCCAAGAGGGAATCTAGGCAATGGGAAAACAAAACGTATCAACAAAAATCTATTTTTGAAAAGAAGTGAACCTCTTTACAGAAGCTCTTGACAATTAACATGACCATCACACTGTCACTTTTTTCTATCAGAGTTTTGCTGAGCTAAGGCTATAGTCAAATGAGTGTCATATGTGAAGAAAAGGCACCTCTTCATCTGAGGGCAAGGACGGTGGCTTTGCCTTTCTGTGGATCCTCAGCATTTAGCACAGTGCTTGGTGCATAAAAAGCCCTTAATAAACGCTTGTTGACTGACTGACTTCTACCTCGGGCCAGTAAAACCTGTTTCTTATTAGCTTGAGTTTTCTCTCTTGACTCACTTCCAAAGTCATATAATGCTTTTAAAATAATAGGGTAAAATGCTTTGGATAGTGCCAGCTACTTCTCAGTACCATGCGTGGGATCAGAGATGGTCTGGTACAGTATACCAATGGATAGCTCTCAGAGTAGAACATCCCCTAAGAAGTCAAGCTTGAATCCCTAAGAATTTCAACCTCTCTTCTTCAGGTATACCATTTCTAACAGTTCTTCAACTTATAATTATTCTTACGGTCACCCGAGTCATCCGAGAACATCTGCTGCAGGCATATTCTCTAGCAGAAGACCCAAATGCTCAGCTCAACTCTCAAAGGATAGAAGTCTGGTTCCCCACATGCCACAGATCACCTTCACACCTGTGGATATCACTGTAATTTCAGACTACATGGCCTATGGACAGGACACCCTCATTCACATTCACCTTACTTAGCCAATAGTGCGTGCTGAACTCATAGTTGACTGATGTCACCCCCTGTCTCTGACAGCAGCATCCAACTTAGTGCTGACCAGAATATGACAAGATTATCTACCCATATTCAAAAGTGAACTTCATATGCATAGTCTCAGAACTTATCAAGGACAATCCCCTCCAAAGCCAAGAACTTCAATTTGCTTCTGGGATAATGCCTCGCTGTCAGAAAGGGCACTAGGAGCAACTGCGATTAGTTTCTGGTGTCCATCATTCTCTAGGTATGCGACCACTTCCAAGTCTTCTAGGCTAGCATCAGGGTGTGATACAGAGGGCTTTCCTGAGCCATAGCAGCATAGATTTATAATTGGGACCTTGCAAGTTATTTCATCAAAGGATCAGAGATTCAGAGATAGAAGGAACTTCAGAGATCATCTTGTCCAGACATCTTATTTTCCTGAGGCACTGAATGGTTAAGTTTCTTGCCCAAGCTCACAGCAGTACTCGGTAGAAGAGCCAGGAATCACACCCAGGTCCTCTGACTCCAGTTGCAGGGCTATTGCCACTGTCCTACTCTACTGTGTCTTGAGCAACCTAACACCGGTGCATACATGAAGCAATTTACACCTTTAAAACCCTCTTCAAGTATCACACTCCAGAGATTTCCAATTGGCACCAAAGAGTTTGGACCACATTGGCTTCTGTAGCCTTTCTGCTTTAATTCTCTTCAATCTTATAACAAACATGTATAGAATCATGATTGAGATCATTGAATGGTTTAGCAGTGACATCATGATTGTTCACACATCTTTGACAGCATCTGCCAAACCCTAGTGTTTAGTTCTCACAGATTTTGTGAACCTGGCCAGCTGACAAATGCCTTGAGCTTCTAGGTCCCCAGGCTCTGTACTCACATCATACTAAGACACCATACAACTCATGGACTTGATAATGAGTCTCCAAAACTGGCACTTACAAACTGAAGAGTTTCAGGGATGCATCTTCTAACTGACCAAAAATTTTCATTAAAAGTTTCTCATATTCTTCCAACATCTTCCCAAAGACAGTAAGATCATCCAGTTATACCAACACTTATATGTATTCACGTCTCCAATCAGCTCTCAGAGAAGGAATAGGCATGGCCTGTCTCAATCAGAAAGCCATCTTTAAATCATTAAATTCTTAGTCTCAACTTCCTCCTTCTCATATACATAGAGCAGAGCACTCTTCCTTAAGTGCTTACTCCCAAAACTTGGTATGATTAGGCCATGAGTCCTATGTAATAATTACCTAGAATTTAGAGAACAGTCAATCTGCTAATTAACATTTTTAAGCAACAGTGACATTGATTAATCATAGTGCCAGGTACTCTGCTAAGTGCTAGAGATACAAATGGGAAAAAGAAAGATAATTCCTGCCTTCAGTGCATTACCATCTAATGGGAGAAGACAGCACGCAAAGGGAAAAAAGGAAGCTGAAAAGGGAGCAGAGAGGAAGGAGAGGAAAGGTAACTGGCATGGAAGTATGAGGGAGTCCAGTCTAAAGAAGAGCAACTGTGTGGGACATGAAAAGATGGCTAGCATGGGAGCCCTCTTTAAGTGCAGGCTTTGAGGGGAGCTCTTTGCTCCACTCTCCAGCCCTTTGGTCAGAGGAGCAGAGCCTATGTTACCGAGGGACAGACCATCTCGAGAGAACACATGCTTCCAACATCATCGTGGTACATTCCCCTCCTCCAGAGAGGGCATTCTGCAGGAGTTCAATTCTTCTCTTTCCTCCCCTTTAGCTCACAGTATTTTTTGTTCCCCATGACACTCTTCTGGTTGTGGCAGGATCCTTTCTGTAGCTTCTCCACTCCTGGAGCTGGCCAGGATATCCGCAGTGGGAATCACATCCTCCCAGATGCTGTGGGAATGCCAAGATCCTCATGCCCAGGTGGCACACTCTCTGCCAGCCATGCCTGGAGCTAGGCATGCAGTCACTCCTGGCATCAACCTAACTCTTTGTGATCGTTAATTAGACATTATTATTAATTGGCACCCTTGACAGTAGGCCCATGAGGGAGGCCACCCAAGAAATCAGCTGCAGAGCCAGGATGAGAAGCCATAGGGACACTCCCGGGAGCTCCGCCTGACTCTTGGGTGTTTCTTGAAGCTGAAAATGCCTCCTTCCCTGGGTCCAAAGGAGGCCCCTACAGCATCATTGGAAACTGACACTTCTTTTGTTTACTTCCAGTCCAATTCAAAATCCCGTATTTACCGTTCCCAAACGTTGCATATCATCCAGACAGAAAACAAGCCAGACCGTCACAAATATAGGCATAAACTCATTGCGTTTTAAAACTAGGATCTCAAAAAAATTCTAAAATAGCAAAGATATAATAATAATAGCCAGCATTTGTATAGCAACTACTGTGTGCCAAGCATTGTGTTAAGTGTTTTCCAATTATCTCATTCGATCTTCACAACAATCTTGGGAGGAAGATGCTATTATTATCCTCATGTTACAGATGAGGAAACTGAGACATAGACTGAATGACTTGCCCAAGGTTACACAACTAATAAGTGTCCAAGGTTGGATTTGAAGTCTTCCTGACTTCAGGCCTGGCGGTCTATCCACTGCACCACCTAGTTGCCTCAGGGAAAAAAAGTAATCATTGTTTTGTGTGCCTTTTTGACAGTCTGTGTTTTCTGCCTTTTGTTGAATTCCCAGATTTTAGCACAGTGACTGTAATAAATGCTTAACAAATGCTTGTTTGCCCACTGATTGTACCTTCCCCAGACAAAGGGCTTCACTTATCACTAGGATGTGAAGAGGGAAACGGCTTCACTTTCCATAAACCACAGAAAACAAATGTACTAATGCATAAATTTTCATATTCATTAGAGGTAGGGCAAGTGTTGATCACTCTGGGATACAAAGAGGAAAAAAACATGAGTCCTGCCTGTAAGCAGCTTATAATCACCAAGCTAGGTGCTGTGTGTAAGACAAAAGAAGACAGAGTACCCTTTCTCCAGGATGGCAGCTAGCATGTTGGGAGTGCTCTTGATGTCAATACCCTGTACATAGCTGCCATGGTATAATGAAAGCGCTGTGGACTTGGGAGGGACACTTTGAAGCATACCTCTACTACTTGCTATGTGAATGACCTTTTGTAAGTCACAGTCTCTGGGTCTAAATTTTCTCATCTCCAAAATGAGGGACTAGATGTTCTCAAAGGTCCCTTCCGATGCAAAAATTCTATAATTCTTTACCCCATGTCTGAGCTTAGCCAGCACGTGGCTAACTTTGAGGGAAAGTCTTTTCAGTTACGAATCAAGGGGGAAGGGTAGGGGGCCAAAGAAACTCCATTTCCTCAGCTCTAGCTAATAAGCCCAGAAGTAAACATATTCAGGGAGCAAAACAAAACCCATCTTTCACTGGCATTTAGGCAGCTTTAGGCTGAACAATCAAATCCTCAACAGGTGATTTATATTTGGCTTTGGAAGAACAGACATATGGTCCGATACGCTCACGCACATGCTCTTGAGACACAGCCCACCTCCAGATATATCCCTGGGACCCAGATCCTCCTGGCTGAGACCTACCCTTAGCAGCCTGGGATTCAGTCCGGTGGTTAGGGATGAAGACCCCAAATAATCCATGTGTGAATAATTGAGAATTGGCAATACAGTATTGATTTCTAATGCTTAGCCCTCTGGATCACACTTTCCACCCTGAGTAGAACAGCCATGGACTGCATGGTGCATTCCAGAATTTCAATTTGAAAACACTCAATTCCATAGTGATTTTGCCTTTCTTTTAAATAAAGATGAGAGGGAACAAAAAGGAAGAAAAAAAAGTATGGAAAGATAGGCTTGTGGAAAACCCAGTTTTATTGGCTGTATCATTGCTGACCTCCCATTACTCAGCTGGCATTAAGAATAAAGCCACAGGAGTCCTCCAGCTCTCTGCCTGTAAATGTTTTAAAGCTGTTGTTTGGGTCTGGATTTTCCCCTAATTAAGGTTTTGCAAAAGGCCACAGGATCCTCCAGAGTATACCTGGGCCAGAGACCAATGGAATAAGTGCCTGGGGACGCAGATCTCATGGGGAGTTTTCAGAGTAGAATTGGCACTGGATGGAAGTACCTGAACTTTAGACAGAAGCATGGAATATGAACTACTGCAGAATCAAGACATTGCACAAGGGCCCACAAACAGAGGAGGCCCCTTCCACTGAGGGTCTGTTTATTCATCAATTAACAAAAGGTGAGAGACAGTCATTTCTGAAGTTTCGCTCAGGGGGGCAGAATTTCAGCTTCTTCCACTAAACATACAGCAAGGTTGCATTACTAAATAAGAGGAAAGAGACACCAAAAGATCTCCATGCCCCCAATAATGCCTGAAATTCCACTATTGGTGATTCATTCTTCCACATTAAATATTACCCTCTCCTTATGCCCTCTGTTAAAACTCTAAAGTAAGCCCCTAATGCTTCAATATGAATGGATTTATCAAATCCTTTCTTCTCCACAAACAGCAGGAAAACATTGGGCACTAGGAGGACAGGGCAGCAAAAGGGAAGAAAGAGCCAAAAAGATGAGCTTGGACTAATTTACCAAATTGCCAAGTAACTCCAAAGAAAAGATATTTACCCTTCGCTCCTGTGGTGTTCTTTTCAACCATACAGCTTGGGTTTCCTTTTCTGACCAGAGGCCCTCTCATACCCAGCTCCAGGGAACTAATAAAATTGATCCATGCATTTTATAGATTCAGGAAGCATTCATTGCTGCAAAAGAAAACACACACACACATACACACACACACACACACAAACACACACAAACACATACATACCACATGCACATGAGGAAATTCTGGATTTGCTAACATGACAGGGCCTAGGTTTGGAAACACAAGTGCTGTGTGTAGCCGTCTTGTGCTTTGAGAGTAGTGGAATATTTAGGCACAACTGGGGTAAACCTGGGCCAGATATGGGATCTGGGCTTTGAAGCAGACGCTGTTTAACAACTAGGACACCCCTTAAAGAGACCATTTGTGTGTTGCTTTGGAGGAAGCCCATCATAGGCGGGGAGGAATGCTTGCCCAGCAGCAGTGTGAGGCAGGAAACTACAATCTCCTAGGACACACTTGATGTATTCAGGCTGACCCAGGTTAGAAGGATTAGTGCATTTCTCCAAGAAAAATGGATGTGTTTATCTTTGGAGCCATGACCCGACTCTTCTAATTGAGACAAACATTATATTTCTGGATACTATGAAGAAGTAAAGCAAGCAAAGGTGTTTTTGAAAAATGGAGCACTTTTCAAAATTACATAATGCTATTTGTGCTTTTTTCCAGGTGTTACCAATGGCCCTTCCTTGCTGTCTACCATACCAGCACCATCCATTTCTATACCAGTGACAGACTGAGATTATTTTCAGGACCATCACTTTGATTAAAGGCTCAGGAACCCATAAATAATCAGCAGAGGCCATCTATTTACAAATGTAAATCATCATAAACATTATTTATAATCACAAATAAATATCATAGTCTTCACCTTCCTCACCCTGCTCATCACTCACCCAGTTAAACAGATTGCCAGAGAGCTCAATTCCACTAATCCTCACTCTTTTGACAGCTGATTCATCCCATTCTCTGAGGTCTCCCTGGGAAGAACAAATGCTTTCCTACTCTTTTAATTCGTTCTCCTTCTCAAAGCTAGGGCACAGGTCTCAGGCCCATTTATGCTACCTTGAGTATTATATCTCAGAAATGGATTGCAATTAATCATTAACTATAGCATAGTATTCACTTTAAAGGGGAAATTCTTCTACTCATAAATGGACAACCTGCTTTCAAGTAGAATTCAGTCTAGTTTCAGGGATATG
This sequence comes from Vombatus ursinus, assembly GCF_900497805.2. Lineage (NCBI taxonomy): Eukaryota > Metazoa > Chordata > Mammalia > Diprotodontia > Vombatidae > Vombatus > Vombatus ursinus. The sequence goes on along the minus strand of NW_020954556.1, from coordinate 21,953,681 downwards.
CTGGTAAATGTTTAACAACAGGCTTTCTGGAAGGAAAAATATACACAGAACAGTTACATTTTTAAGTTTAATCTGCATTATTAACACTTCCTCCATCACTTTTCTAAGTTTAGACAATGCCAAAACAATAAATCATGAGCTTATTTATCATATTTGCCAATTTCGAAGATGTAAATGCTCATATTGAAAATTTAACAATCAGCTCTTCCAGTGTACTCCAGCATACCCCTGAATAGGTTGTTTGATTTTAACAGCATATGAGAGAATAAAAGGACTAACCATAGTCAGTGGTAACTGATAACACAGATACAAGAACTTCACGTATCTCAAATCAGCCAAAAACAGAACAAGGCAAATAGGGTGTAGTTCTCAAATTGGGCATACTTTGGAGAGTAGAGGTATGGTTTGTTCAAAGGTGGGAGTAAGAAATAAGATCCTTGTCAAAACTATATCTCAGACTTCCTTAAGCCTGTGCCATGAAAAATTCAAGTTCCTGTGCTCCAGACCTGTGGTGTCCTTTCACCCAGAAAATATTCTTCCTATTTTGCTCTCCTGGACTAACCCTCATTCTCATTCACTCTTTTATAACCATCACTGTCTTTCTTTAAGTATAAGAGGAAGAAAATCATACCGAGCAGCAAAGTCACATATTATCAGAAGCCGAAGAAAGAAATTGAGTAAAAAAGTGGGTCATGGATCAAATGCAAATTTGCAACCCAGAGCATAAAATCTAGGTCCCTAGAGGAAGACTTTTATTTTTCCTTTCTTGGCAGCAAAGCACTGGGTTAACCCTGTAACTAAAGAAAAGAAAGGAAAGAAAGGACTCTGCATGCAATGTGGGGCAAGTCCTACCCATTCACTTTTCTTCTTAGGATCATAGAAAATGGCATGTATCTTTTTTTTGCAGCAAGATACTATTCACATAATTGGGCCCATCAATCAAAGGGCAAGCTAGATGCCATGATTTTATGTGACTATCACACATGATTGGCCCAGGAGGTCATAGTCATATAATGTTACTTTCTACTAATAATTAGATAAAACAGATAATGAATAGTTAATGCTCAATAATTAGCATCATTTTATTGGCTAAAGTCCATCAGTCTCCACTCAGTGTTAAACCCTTTGGCTATTGACTATGACAATTTTCCTTAAATGTGAAACCTTGGATTGCACAAATAATACATGACACTAAGTGAGATGTGAATTTCATTATCACGAGGAAGTCTTGGTGTGTAAATTCCCTCTACAGATGAAGATTAAAGCAAACTATGACTTATTAAATAAGTCCCTGGGGAGCTGACTGAGCCATGTACTGGTCAAGTGATTTTTCCCAGGCTTATAGAGCTAGTAAATGGCATAGGCAGGATTTGAACCTTTCTCTTCCTGACTCCAAGTCCCACAACCCTATCCATTAGGCCATGCCACAATGCTCAAATTAAAAGCTGTTTTTGCACTACTGGTGATAGTGTGTTAAAGAGGAAGTCTGGGAATCATGAAGAGAGTAAAACTAATTAGGCTACATGAAGATGAATCCCACAGCCTTATTAGGGCAAAGTTACAGGTTCAACTAAATGAGCTAACCACCCGAAAATACTGTAATACTTAGATGGGGCCTCCTTATGACTGCCTATATGCATGGCTACCTTCTCTCCTAGGGCAAAGACCACATCTACAAAGAGCTTCCAAATATACACCTATAGGAATAGGGCCGTCTCATATAATCTCAGTATAAGAAATGCACACTGGAATGACTCTGAATGGCCTCGTCATCACAAAACTAGCCTTCGTTGAAAAACTGGCACTTCTTCCTCACCATCTGGGGGATTCATCAACTGGCCCCAGCACAAAAGGGAATACTCAATGTCACTACTCCTACTCCCACCATCAACCCTCACTGTCATGCCTTCCCTGCAGTCAGTACAACAAGAAAGACATATCTGAATAGAGAAACTTCCTAGGCAAAGCCCGACAGTACATCACACCCAGACTTGATCCCAAACAGCTATCTTGGTCTGACCTTGATTTTGAAGACAACCAAATTCACCTAAGGACAAGGTTGCAGTCAGCCTAGATTAGACTATATTGGTAGTGTCCTTTATTCTCTCCAAAGGCCTCTTCCTCTCCTTTATTGACCCTCTTAAAGTTCCAAAAGGATTTGGCACAAAAATCTCAATGGGGTATCTCTAATTACAATGCCAACAACTTTTCCATTGAAACCATTCTGCTGTATACGAGCTCTACTCAGAGAACCAGAAGAGACTCCTAGAGGTCAGCGGATCTGCATAGACCCTTCTTCCCTCCTATTCTTACCCAACACCCAAATAAGACCAGACCTCAACCATCCTGTTGACATCTTCTCTCATATTCAATATCTCTAAAGAAAGAACTTCCACATATCCTTTAAGTTTACAGACATATGTCTCTTAGTCCCTCAAGATGGCAAGATGTCCTCCATCCTTTAAATTCCTCCTGATGCCATTCTGCTCTCATGACCTTAGTGGAATCAGACAGCAGCTGTTCTGCCTGAATATTCACCCTTCATATTCTTACCCACAATCTCAAGCCTGCTCACCCTCAAACACTTTGTGATACCCACCCCCAGCAATGGCAAAAAGCAGAGAACTCCAATAAGGCCCTTTCTAATACAAATGCATGATGACTACAAAAAATAGTTTTTCTGACCGATCTAGAACCCCATCAAGAGGAACTCAACCAGACGCCTATCATCCTTGACAGTTCAGGATGTCATGTACTCTGATGAACTGGAGATAAAGTCCATAGATGTAGTCAGGCTTCCTTTCCAGCAATGAGTGATAAAAGAGGATGAATAAAGACAGATATAGCTTCCTGGCTCTCATGACAGTGCCAGATACTGGGTGAAAAAAAGTATTTTATACACTTTAAATGCCTGTATTTATGTAAGGAAAGTAGCCTCCAGAAGATGTGACACAAAAGGAGAATGACTGGGAAAATGTGGTACCAATCTCATTAAGCTACTAATGTGGACATGACACCATGCCCTTGGACAATGGTAGCTCAGTGGCAAATGGCGCACAACATTGTGTGTGTGTGTGTGTGTGTGTGTGTGTGTGTGTGTGTGTGTGTGT
>NW_020954556.1:21912092-21950561 GCF_900497805.2 Vombatus ursinus | reverse complement strand
TGTGTGTGTGTGTGTGTGTGTGTGTGTGTGTGTGTGTGTGTGTGTGTGTGAGTGTGAGAGAGAGAGAGAGAGAGAGAGAGAGAGAGAGGAGAAAAAAGGAATGAAGAAGGGAAGGAAGGAAGGAAGGAAAAATGGAAAAAAGGAAGGAAGGAAATATAACAATGGTATATATTCTGCTTGTCTTTAAGTTTTAGTATCTGGTCATGATATAAATAATATAACCACCCTTGTACAATTGGATGATGCTAATGGAGCCAGTGAAGCCTGAAGCATATGATATTTATTTGATTTCATTTTCATTTTATTTTGGGTACACTGAAATGTTAGACCATTATACAATTGACATTTCCATTATACATTTAATTCATTCATATTATCAGTGTTGTGCTAGATCTTCATCCCAGGAAATGTCTTAGATAATATTATAGAGTAAATGCAATTTATATTTATCCCCATTCCACAGACTGTAAAACTAAGGCAAAAAACCTACACCTGATCCACAGATTGAAATAGAAGTAAGAAGAAATCCAAGGGTCTCTGCCTCCACTGTAATCTCCAGTAAGTATCCAACAGGGAAGATTAAAAGAGCTTTTTGGCTATGCAGTTGACTTCACTGCAAACAATCTCATCCTTTCAAATCATTGCTTTTGTAAATTTGGGACTTAATCTGAACAGATTCCCTTCCATACCACATTTTGCAGAAATTAAATTATACACACCCATTGACTTTTCCATCGCTCCTTGATGGGTTATTTGATTTTAGAAGCACACTGAGGCTGGGGAGCCTCTGATTAGTCTGTCTGACAGTCATTTTCTTCTCTGTATAAATAGTGGAAATCCACTGAGTGGGTTAGTGAGGAAGGAGTGGCCATTTTTTTTAATGTAACTTGGCTTCAGTTTCCAGCTTGAGCTGCCAAGCTCTTCCTTTTAAAGCACAGCATTTTGGAGGTCGTTAGTCCTGAAAACGAACTGAGCCCTGGGTGAGCTATAAAGATCAAATGTTTGCAAGCATCCCAGCTCTGGTGTTCACTTGGATAAAGAGCCACTGTGCTCCCTACTTGAGCCCACAGCATTACTGTAAGATCAGCAATTTTGTCCTGGTGTAGTAGAAAGACCAGTAGGCTCAGAGTCAGGAGACCTGGGGTTTGCTCTTGACTCTGTCCCTCACTACTTCTGTGACCTTTAGTAAACTTAACCTCTTTGAGTCTCAGTTTCCTCATCTGTAAAATGAGAAGTTTGGACTCAATATTCTCTGAGATCTCATTTATAGAACTAAAATTAACTTAATTGGGTCTTCACCCTTGTCAAGTCCAAGCTGAGTATTTGGGATCAGGAAGGTAGGACCCCTTAAAGAAACAGAAGGGGTTCTCTCCCCCTCTAAGGACAACTGGAGACTATAAAGGTCCATTCTCTTATACGGATGGAGTTAATTCCAAGTTCCACAGTGGGACTATGCTGTGCCTTAAATTCATCATTACAACTGTTAACCATGCTCAAACTTGACCCATTACATTGCTAATGTGGACATTTGTTTTGCATGTCTATACATATTTGTAATTTTTTTCTTCCCTTCTCAATGAGTGGAGAAATGAGAGGAGAAGGGAGAGAATTTAGAACTGAAAAAAAAATTGAATTAAAAAAAATCCAAACCTGATCAACTGGCTTAGAATTCCTCTCCTTGAATCTGCCCCCTTGGCCTTTCCCATTCATACCAAGCCTCCTTTCATGTATTTGTCATCCTATTTCCCAGAACTGCTAGAACCCTTTTGACTTTTTTCCATACTTAGCCATCTGGTCACTCTACCTCAGTATTCCAAATACAATGCCAAAAACATACAAGACATAGGCAAAGAAATACAAGAGTAATAATGATTGGTTCATTGATGGCCAAATTGTTTTAACATGTAATTGGTGGAAAAAACAATCTTTTTTTTAAATTTTAAATGGTAAGGAAAGACCGATCTCTAAAGACAAAACTAAACTAGAATTAACTCATCATTACCCATGAGTGGATTATCCATTCTCTCTCTCTCTCTCTCTCTCTCTCTCTCTCTGTCTCTCTCTGTTACACACACACACACACACACACACACACACATATACCTGAGTCCCCTAAAAAAATCAATGCAAGGTCAATTTCAGGAGTATCTGGCTGCCTCTGGGATGTAATTTAAGGAGTACCAATGACATCCTCCCCCTCCAAACAAATTCTCCCATTAGCTTCTCGAGTCAACAAGCTTTTATTAAACGTCTACTCTGTGGTAGCCACTGTGCTAAGAGCTGGGGATACAAAGAAGAGGGAGGGGAACACCAGTCCCTGGTTCTCAAAGAGTTCACAGTTTAATGGGAGAGACAACATGCAAACAATTATATATAAAGAAAATATATAAAGAAGAAATTGAAGAGAGTCTCAGAGGAAAGGCACAAAAATGAGAGAGGACTGGGAAAGGATTCTTGCAGAAGATGTAACTTGAAGTGAGACTTGAAGGAAACCAGAGGTGGAAATGAGAAAAGATAGTTCTAGGCTCAACTTTAATAGCTTCAGACCCAAACCCTGAAAAGCTGTTTGATGGACTCATTGGGGTGGGGCATAGTAAGAAATCAGGAATGAGTGGCCTTGACAAGGTACTTCAAATTCATCTGCTTTCCTCTACCTGCTTCTTCTTTTTTTCTTCCAATAATATGGAAAATCAAGAATTGACTATATCACATATATATCATGTTCATCCTCCTCCTCAAATGAGATAATCTTTATATGGAACTTAGCACAGTACCTGGCGCATAATAGGTGCTTGATAAATATTGTTTTCCTCCCTCCTTCTGTCCCTCCTCCATAACTATATATTCATGCAGACCAATGAACTAACGAAGAAGTAAGCAAGTCAGTGGTACTTAGGGATTCAGGGAAGATAATTTTCATCTCCCCAACAGCATTATCAATTTATAAAATATCTCTAACATTTCATATATATAACCAACAGCTCCTAATCATAATGGATGAATTTCCATAGCTTCCTAATTTTACAAAGCACCTTTCTCAAAGCAGCCATTTGAACTAGGTCATGCAAGTATAGGGTGTCCCAAATTTAAGCTTGTTAAAGCTTAAAACTGTCCTATGACTTCTGAGATACCCTGTATAATAAAACTCATTTGATAAATGGGAAAACGTGGAATTGCAGGGTCATAGACTGAGAGCTAGAAGAAATCTTAAAGGCCGTTGAGGCTGATCCCTTCGTTTTTCTTTTTTTTTTTAATTAATTAATTTATTTTTAGTTCTTAACATTCACTTCCATGAACTTTTGAGTTTTAAATTTTCTGCCGCTCCTTCCCTAAGGCAGTGTGCAATCTGATATAGGTTCTACATATACATTCCTATTAAACATATTTTCACATTGGTCATCTTTTAAAGAAGAATTAGAACCAATGAGAGGAACCATAAGAAAGAAGAAACAAAACAGAAGAAAGAAAACAATAGCAAATAGTATGCTTCAATCTGCATTCAAATTCCATAGCTCTTTCTTTGGATGTGAATAACATTTTCCATTGTAAGACTTTTGGAGATGTCTTAGATCCTTGCATTGCTGAGAAGAGCTAAGTCCATCAAAGTTAGTCATCACACAGTGTGGCTGTTGCTGTGTACAACATTCTCCTGGTTCTGCTCTCTTCACTCAGCATCAGTCCATACAAGTCTTTCCAGGTTTTTCTGAAGTCCACCTGCTCATCACTTCTTATAGCATAATAGTATTCTGTTATATTCGTATATCACAACTTATTCAGCCATTCCCCAATTGATGGGCAGCACCTCAATTTCAATTCTTTGCCACCACAAAAAGAGCTGCTATAAATATTTTTGTACATGTGGATCCTTTTCCCATTTGTATGATCTCTTTGGGATACAGCCCTAGAAGTGCTACTGCTGGGTCAAAGGGTATGCACATTTTTATAGCCCTTTGGGCATAGTTCCAAATTGCTCTCCAGAATGGTTGGATCAGTTCACAACTCTACCAACAATTCATTAGTGTTCCAATTTTCCCACATCTTCACCAACATTTGTCATTTTCCTGTTTTGTCATGTTAACCAATCTGATAGGTGTAATGTGGTACCTCAGAGTTGTTTTGATTTGCATTTCTCTAATCAATAGTGATTTAGAGCATTTTTCACATGACTATAGATAGCTTTAATTTCTTCATATGAAAATTGGCTGTTCATATTCTTTGACCATTTATCAATTGGGGAATGACTGGTATTCTTATAAACTTGACTTAGTTCTCTATATATTTTAGAAATGAGGCCCTTATCAGAGACACTGGCTGTAAAAAATCTTTCCCAGTTTTCTGCTTCCCTCCTAATCTTGGTTGTATTGGCTTTGTTTGTGTAAAAACTTTCAACTTAATGTAGATCCCTTCATTTTTCAAATGAGACAACTGAAGCATACAGCAGGTCAGTGACTTGTACACAGTCATGTAGCTACACTATCTCTTCCAGAATCTGAACTCAGACCTTTTTGACTTGCAGGATACTATTCCATGCTACCTCTGTCCCTTGTTAGGGTCACACAGCTAATAAATAGTAGGTGGGTCAGGATTGGGGTATACTGGAGACAGCTGGAACAGGTTCTCTTGAGAATCAATTGTTTAATTTTTCAGTGCGAGCAACTGTACCTTGGAAATCAACCAATGCTGTAAGTCAGGGATTGTTTTGGAGATTTGAAGATTTTGATAGAAAGAATTGATTGAAGGTTTGTAGAAAAGAAAGTGGTAGAGAAAATGTTAATAATGCAGATTAAACTTAAAAGTATGTCATATATACCTTTATGTATGTATGTATTATGTATGTGTATGTGTATATGTACATATATATAATCTTATATATTATAATCATATATAATGCATTGCGTATGTTTATGTGTGTATGTGTATATATGCATACACATACATATATACATACATGTATGTATATTATATACGTATTTATATATGTACATATTTTTTCCAGAGAACCAGTTCTTATACATTTAAGAGCATATCACTGTGTCAAACTCTGCTGTGCAATGAATATAGCATTGAGCCTGGAGTTAAGGAGATATGAGTTGAAATCTACCCTTAGATAGTTACTAACTGTGTGACCCTGGGCAAGTTTCCTCATCTATAAAATGGAGATAATAATAGTACCGATCTCCCAGGGTTGTTGTGAGAATAAAATGATCTAATAATTATACATTGCTTGTCACATAGTAAGTGCGCTATAAATGTTCGCTATTATTATTTTGTTTGTGTTTGGTGAGGCAATTGGGGTTAAGTGACTTGCCCAGAGTCACACAGTTAGTGTTACGTGTCTGAAACTGGATTTGAACTCAGGTCCTCCTGACTCCAGGGCAGGTGCTCTATCTACTGCGCCACCTAGCTGCCCCGGTTATTATTATTATTCAAGACCCTCATACCCTTGCCACTATCCCATACCACCTCCTAGTGGCAATATGTCCCAAAGTGATCACAGTCTGCATGAACAGTCCCCCATCAAAAATAGCTACTGATAGACAGCCAGACAGATCTGCTCCTTGTCTCCCACATCAGTCCTACTTCAACCTTTAGAGTCCCAGATTCCTTCAAAGCTCAGCTTCCATCCACTTTCTCCTGTACAAGAAGCCTTTGTCTATCTCCAGCTTCTAGAGCCTCCTGGTTTGGATTACCTTGTATTTACTTTGAATGTATTTTGTACATATTTTTCTATATACATGTTATCTTCACCAATAGAATGTGCATTGCTTGAGGTCAAGGACTGTTTAACGTTTGTCTTTGTATCACCAAGGTGAGCATTGTAGGTACTTAATAAATTCTTATGGATTAATCTTTTGATCTCTTTCCTGGTGAAAACTGAATTTTTTTTTCATACTTTTACCCAAGCCACCAAGATCTAGCTGCAAGTCTGTCCATTTGTTTTCTAAGAACTCTTAAAGGGGCAAGTTTTTTCTTCTTTTTTTCCTTTCAAACCTTTGAAACATTGGCTTGGCATATCCCCCAACACTGACACCTTGTTAAGACACTTCACCATGGCTCAGAAGTGATCTTGAATTCTCAAAGGTCTCTCATCCAACCTCCTCATTGTACAGATGAGTAAACTGAGGTCAAATTACTGGCCTTAGTAACTCAAAGGCACTAAAGGTTGAAGGAGAGATTTGAAACTAGGTGAAACACAAGCTCCAACAGATTCTACTACAATGGAAAGGTTTCCACCAGACCTGCCTAGGGAAGGGCAGAGAGAATAGCCATAGGCTGATTGATTTTTATCCCCTGCATCTTGATGGTTTGGCAGATGGGAAACCATCTGCATTCTGCCAAACTATAAAGGGGTTTCAATCTGTGTAAAAGGAAGAAATATCCACCAATGAAAATCAGACATCTTTGAAATATTAAAGTGTAGTTAACATACCAGAACAGAGAATCCATTCACTCATTCATTCAAAAATACAAGTATGGGCTATCTATTTTGGTGCATGTCAAGAAGATGAATAATGCTAACAATAATATCAACAAATGACATTTAGATAGCCCTTTAAACTTCAGATAGCTTTACAACAACTCTAGGAGAAGTTCTACATTGATAATAGTGCCCCTTTTGACAGATGGGGAAACTGAGGCTCAGAAACATGCCCCACTTTGATTCAAGTCCAGCTCTAGTCACTTCACCTGCCCTCAAGGATCTTCCAATCTAGTGACCCAAAAAAGACAAAAACCAAAACCTGCTGAGGACGGAGAAGCCATAAGACGTTGGCCTTATAGTTTCCCCTTCCCTTGGCTATGATTTTAACACATAATTTTAACCTAGTCAAGCTACTTCAGTACTCACGGTAAGGCCAACGTTTTTGAGCTTCTGTTTCAAAAGAAAGCAGAGAATCTATTGAAATTCACCAGACCAGGAAACTGGGCTTTGTATTTAAGTAGGACATTGGAAAGAGTCAAGGGCACAGTCCTAAATGGGAGCATATAATTAAAAGGGAGGGTGGGCAGGACCCTCAGGGTCAATAAATGGAGCTGCTGGGATGCTCTGGGCTCCAGATGTGAACATCATATGGATAGGAGAGAAAATTTAATTGCTACCCCTACAGGAAAATAATCAGCTTGAGAGAGACTTAAATGTTTCAGGTCTTCTCCCCTCCCACCACCCCCACTCCATCCCCCCGCCCCCCACTCACACACACAGCTGACCTCACAGGCCCAAAGTGATTGTTTGCAAATGCCACTGCAGGCCAGGAAAAAAGGTCTGAAATATCTTTCAAAAAAGGGACTTTTGGAAGGAACTTGCCTTAAAACAGCCAGGCCAAGTTTCCACTCCAGTGCTTTGTAGCTGGTTTCTGAATCACAGGCACAAAACAGGAACAGGAAGGAGAAACATGTTATATTTTGCTATACAATGAAGCCCTTTGTCCAACAAACAGACATAAGAATATCATTTTGTTGGGTTATTGCTTTACCCAGTTTTTTGAGTGGGGCGAGGAGGTTGGAGGTCCCTCCATCTCGTGAGCAGTAAAGCTAATGACAAAAATCCCCTTTCACTAGGGGAGGGGGCAGACTTTGTGTTTGTGGGAGAAACCCTAATACATGAGGCCAGATACAGGCCCCTTGAGTGAAGTAAGCACAAGCCAGGGCCAAGTTCTCCCCTGGATTCTGTTTACCCAGGCCTTGCTAAACCTGCTTTTGATAAATAAAGTGCATCTCAACTGCTCTCAAAAACAGGATTGTGTACATACCGTCAAATGTACTTTGGTGCAAACCCCAAAGTACAACATCCTGGGAGAGGCCTGGCCAAATCCCACCTTCTCTTCTTACAACTGGTTCTTGTCACATGGACCTGGACATTTTGCAAATCATAAAGTAACTATTCTCTTCAAGTTCTTCCTGGCCTGGAAAACAACACTCTGTTTGCCTCATTTAATACCAGTAGCCGTATCTGCCTCATGGACTGCACCAGTGAAGAGAGTTCCAAATTAAGGACTCAGGCTTTTTGGATACTGATTTATTTTAATGGAGCACTTTACAGAAGTATAGGCAAAAAAAAGAAAACAAAGTCTTCTGTTTCCTGATTCAGTAATTATTGAGCACCTGCTATGTGCAAAATGTATTAATAAACACTTGATACACAAGAGTGCAAGAAACACTGATTAAGCATCTACCGTGTTCTGTAAAATGTGCCAGAAACTGGTAGACACAAAGATATAAACCAAAGAGTCTCTGCTTTCAATGATCTTTCATCCCAAAGGGGAAAACAGCATATATACTTATGAGTGCTATGTATAAAGTAAGGATCTGTAATTCCTGTCTCAAGGTTCATTGGTATGGGACTCTCCTTAACAGTGGAAACAAATGGCCTGCCCTGCCCTGTGTGGAGCAAGATGAAACTGGAGAGAGCAGAAGGGTCCCAGCCTTCTTCAGTCCCCCACCTTAGGACTCTTCAAGGCCAATCCAACCATGTCACCCATCTACTCTGTAAACTCCAGTGGTTGCTTATCCTTCAGGATCAAATACAAAATGCTCTGTTTGGCATTCAAAGTCCTTCATCACCTCACTCCCTCCTACCTTTCCAGTCTTCTTACACATTACTCTCTAGCACAATAACTTTTGGACCCAGTGACACTGGCCTTCTCAAGGTTCTATGAACAAGATACTCCATCTCTCAGCTCCCGGCATTTCTATGCCTGTCCTGCATGCCTGGAACGTCCTCGCTCCCCATCTCTCCCTGCTGGCTTCGTTGGCTTCCTTTAAGTCCCAACTAAAATCTCATTTTCTACAGAAAGCCTTTCTGAATCCCTCTGAATTCCAATGTCTTCACTCCTTTAATTATTTCTCATTTATCCTATAACTTGTTTTTTTGTGTGTTTTTGTTTGTTTGGTTGGTTGGTTGGTTTTTTGTTTTTTTTTTTACATATAGGTTTGCTTGTTGTCTCTCCCCTTAGATTGTGAGCTCCTTGAAAGCAGGGACTGTCTTTACCTCTTTTTTATCCTGTATTTAGCACAGTGCCTAACATATAATAGGTATTTAATAAATGTGTATTGACTGAAATAATTGTGGTAGAGCCTACTTGACTATAGTCAATATAAATACATGCGTAGGAGTTTATGTTTTAGGTGTAAAAGCTGAAAATACCTTGAAAGTAAGGTTGTCCAGATCATTGGGTACAAGTTGGGTGTGGTAGCCCCATGGGGCTCTACACATAAACACACATTATTAAATTATGTACTAGTCATCGTGATTTCATAGATATAAAGAACTCCAATGCAAATTAGCACCTGCTCTGCAATTTAGAGTCTTAGAGATTTGCCTGGGGCTGCAAGAGGTTAAATGACTTGCCCCAGCTGAAGGGGCCAATAAATGTCTTAGACGAAACTTGAACCAGTCTTTCAAATTCCAATGCTGGGCCACAACACCACACTGCCTTTAAAGATGAAGAAATACACAAACACATATACATAAATATAGATATTATACTAGATACAAACACATATACACAGGAAAATATGTGTATATATACACACATGTGTATATATAAATATATGTATTTATAATACACATAATGTAAGTGTGTATGTGAAATGTATATTTGGATACACACCCACAAAACAAAGCACTTCCACGAAGAAATCACTAGCAGCTGGGAATATCACGAAAGGTCTTATGAAGAAAGTAGCATCTGAGCTTCTGAAGGAAACTAAGAATTCTAAGACAGAATGTTAAAGAAGTAATGTCTCCTGGGCATGAGGGATAACCTGTCCAAAACCATGAAGACAGAATGTTATGTCATGGGAGAGGACCAGCAAGAAGGCTATTCTACAAAACCACAGAACGAAGGGAAGTAATGTATATTAAGCTTGGAATTGGGGTCAGGATGGAAAGGGAATTAAATGCCAGAGAGATGTTGGCGTTTGATCCCAGAAAAACCTCGAGAGTTCATTAAGCAGGAAAGGGATCTAGTCAGTTCTGTGCTTTAAGAAGCAGTGCAGGGCATGGTTCAGAGAACGGAAGGTTTGAAACAAAGAGTCTAATTAGGAGGCTTTTGCAACAATCCAGAGGAGAAGTAATGAGAGCCTGAAGTGGGGTAAAGGGTTGAGGGGAGAGGAGGAGGGTTGTGAATTAATCAATCAGCAAGCCTTTATGTGCCAAGCAGTAGACTAGATCCTGGGGACAGAAAGCTCAAAATGAAACAGTCCCAGCCTTAATTTTTAAGCATTTCCCTACTCCAATCTATTCTCCACACAAGAACCAAAGTGATTTTTTTGAAGTAAAGATCCCATCATGTCACCCTTCCACTCAATAAAATTCAGTGGCTTGGACTATTTCTAGGAAACCCTTATCCTTTTAGCATGTAAAGTTCTTTTAAAAACCTGGCCACTTCCTACATCTCTAGACCCCTTACTCAATACTGTCTTCCATGGAATATTCAGTCCACAACCATCTATTAAGTACTTACTATTTGTCAGGCACAGCGCTAAATGCTGAAGTTACAAAGAAAGGCAATTAAAAAAAAAAAAGGTCCTTGTCCTTACTGAATTCCCATTCTAATGAGAGATACAACATAGAAAAAACTACGCACATAGAAGATATATATGTAGTATAGAGGGGAGGCACACACTCTGTAGGTCAGCCATATTGGACTGTTTGCTGTTCCTCACACGTGACACTCCTTTCTGTGTGTCTTTGCACTGACTGTCTGTCCCTGGTGCCTGGAATGATTTCTGTCCTCAATCCTACCTCTCCAAGTCCTTGGGTTCTTTTAAGATTCAGCTCAAGCATCACCTTCTTCAGGAATCATTTTCTGGTCCCCTCAGCTGCTAATACCTTCCCTTCCAAGGTTCTGTTGTGTCCACTTTGTATGTGTCACACGGTCTCTGAACTTCACTTTCCCAACTCCACTTGAATAAGTCAGGTCCCCTAAGCAAAGCAGCTTCTTACCTCAGAGTCCTAAGGGTAAAGCTGAGGGATTGGGAGTGACTGCCTTCTGTAACATTATAGCTCAAGAGCCTCCATCCTTGAGGACATCAGGCCTATCAGATTGGCAAAATGACAAAAGAAGAAAATGGCAAATGTTGGAGAGTCTGTATGGCACCCAGCTCTGAACTGACCCAGTCATACTGGAACTCAGTTTGGAATTAAGCCCATTACAAAAGCCTCCCGAATTAGAGCACACTACATTCTACCACCTCCTTTCTTAGATAGAATGATCTCAGATTTAAAGACTACAAATATGGCTTCCACTAAGTTGAGTTGTAGGAATGGTATAGTCAATGGACAAGTCACTCCTGCGCTACAAAACATGGTATCTTGGATGCCAGGTTGCTTCATTACTGGACTGGTGACCCCACAGCCCCAACCCTTCACCAGACTTGGTTGCACACCTATCAACGCCAAGTGCTGACAGCTCACCCAATCTTGCAAAGCTCACAATTGTAACCAGCTCATTACATTGTTGACACTCATTGGCTTAAGATTAAGGAAGGCACCAAGAGACAAAAGGAAAGAACGTAACAGTGCATTCATGGACACATGGTAATGCCAATGTAGAGAGAAGGCAACAGTAACAACATCCACTGCTGATGCTGATGCTGTTGCCACGGCTGCTGCTACTGCTGCTGCTTCTCCCCTCATCTGGAGGTTCATAGGATTTCTTCGTTCTCCTAACTTGAGAGCCTCTAGACAAGAGAGACTTCAGTTCCAGTTCAGCAGTCAATTAAAAGACCTTTCCTCATGACATAGTAAGCCAATAAGAAAAACAAAACAAAACAGGATATCTGTGAATGCCTTTAACCAGGGAGGGTAAGGGCCCCTGCATCATGCACTTCAGGAAGTCCACTCACTAAGTTGTGTATGTACTAAGGACTAGGGCTTCATTGGCCAGTGTCTCCATCATACACAGATAAATGTGTGTATGCATATATGTACATATATATATATATGCCTATATATGTACATAATGCCTCTCTTGTTAGAACATAAGCTCCTTGAGGGCAGAGACTGTTTCAATTTTGCCTTTGTATTACCAGCACCTGTCACAGAGCCTGGCAGTAGGGACTTAATAAAAGCTTCTTGATTGATTGATTGAAGGAGTTTGCTTGCAACTGGGAAAATAACATGTATATATGTGTATAAACACACAAGATAAAAGCAAGGAATTGGGGGAGGAGAGAGAGAGAAAGAGACAGAGAGAGACAGAGAGACAGAGGCAGAGAGGCAGTAGCAACGTGGAATAGAAGAGAATGGATGTGAAAGATACTGTAGTAGTAGAATTTGCAAGACTTGGCCACTGACTAGATATGATAATCTAGAGGTTATTAAAGAGATAATGAGAAGTTCAAGATGATTCTGGAATTGTGAACTTGCATGACTGTGAGCAGGATGATACCCTTATGAGAAACAATTAGAAAAAGGAATGTGAGAAGTTCTGTTTTGCACGTGGTGAGCTTGGGATGTCTACAGGACATCCCATTCAAAATACCCAGAAGGCAACTGGTGATGTGGAATTGAAGATCAAGAGAGGGCTGGCTATAGAGGTGTGGGGGCTATCTGTGTAGATATTACAGTCAAACTCATGGAAGCTATTGAGGTCATCAAAGGAATGCAGAGAGCGAAGAGAGTCCAAGATCTGAACATTGGGGTATACCCACAGTTAAGGGGTATGCCATGGATAATTCAGAAGGAGTGATCAAATAGGCAAGGGGACAACCGAAAGAGCAGCATCACTGAAACTCAGAATATAAGAGGAAGGAGTAGTTAACAGCGAGATCAAAAATGAGTATTGGGGAAAAGAAGGTATTTAGAAATTAAAAGATTGCTAGTAACGAGAGGGAGAGAGAGAAGAATTTTAGTTAAGTGATAAGGACAGAATCAAGATGCAAAGAATTGCAAAATGAGGGGGAGAAGAAATGGAGGCAATGAGTTTAGATAGTTTTTTTCCCTAGGAATTCAGCTATGAAAGAGTTTTTAAAAAAGTATAATAGTTACAAAGGATAGTAGAGGTAAATAATTGACTAGATTAACATTAGGACCATACACATATTTAGAGTTAGAAGGGACCTCAGAGGACATTTGCTTCATTTGGCAGATGAGGGAAATAGAGGAAAAGAGACATTATGAAATTTGCCCAGAGTCATACAATTAGTATGTGTCTAAGGTGGCATTTGAACAGTAGGTCTTTGTGACTCCAAGTCCAGTACCCTATCCATGACAGCCTGCAAAATCAATACAAAGTGTAGTCAGTTTCATATCCTTTAGATAACTGAATGCTTGGTGTCTAATAAACAGTGTACTGAGTTTAGATTAGAAAGTCTAAATAATATAAATGAACAAAAAGCTCTCAAAACTGTTTGTTTAGATATGTATGCACATTAAAGAGGTATATCTGGCAAGACCTTAAGGTAACAAATCAAATTTGTATGATATATTCTACTCAAATTGGACACACTGGCCTAGTCCATAGATTTTTGTTTCTGGTTTCACTTGTTAAATGATGAAATAATGTGTCCTAGTGCAAAGGGGAGGGAGGGAGATTGAGACTCAAGTTCTAGTCCAGCCACTTACTGGATATTTAGCCTCAGATAAGTTTTTTTCAGTTCAATTGTTAAAACTATGATCTCAGCTCCCCACTTTGCTCTGTCCATGAAAATGTGGCTCTTTGGTGCTTTAGAATTAGGAAGGCAGTTCTTTGTCTTCCTAACTAAAATCCAGGACGAGTTCATTTAGCTATTCCATCCCCCTTAGCATAGCAACATTAGGCAAGCCAAATGCCAAGAATTTCCCCTTGCTTTGGTCATCTCAGAACTGAAAAAGTGTTGTATCCAAGGACCTGTTTTTCCCATCAGCATTCACCTTTTTGGAGTTCCTTGGTCCCTCCCCTGGCAGCTTTGCCATTTTAACATATCAGTTTCAAATCACATTTCTTTGGCCTTCACAAGTAATTTACCAGGAACTGAGCTGAAACAACTTAAAAATATAAACTGATGTCAAATGTTAGATTTAGCTGAGGAGTCCAGGAAATTCTGAATGTTGCATTCTAATGAGTTGGCAGGTGGGCCATGATCGTGATAAATTTCCTACTCAAGTTGACACATTTTCAAATGTTAATGTTCTCCGGAGAAATAAACTGCGTCTAATGATTGAAATAATGGTTTCAAAGGTGAGCATTCAGCTTATTATGGTTTCAAACCCTGGCACCCAGAATACATAGGTGTTAGGTTATGCACTCCACAGAAAGAAATAATTATGACCACATAATGAAAAAGGAGAGGTTTACAGAAAAGGCGCTATGAAGAGGATCTGAATTGTGAAGAGAAGAGACTATTTTATCAGCATGAAACAATGGCTAATCAAATGCTGTACATCATGGGGTAGATGAATGCACATGGATTTTTCAGGGCCCAGCACATTTGTGGAAGATACTAGATCAAATTTCCTTGAGAATATAGAAATCAGCCCCATCAGCCCAGCTCTTCATTCTGGGGAGTTGTAGTATTTTCTCCCTCTATTTCAAAATAAAGAAGAAAAAAAGAGGAGTGGTCTGAGAGACATGTAGATCAAAAATCAACTCCTCAGAAAATACACTTCCCTCCTTTCTTGGCAGAGGTGAGTAGCCTACGGGTAGGGTATAATTGCATATACTGTCACTGTCAGTTGGTGTATTGTTGGGATTTGCTAAACTGCCTTTTTTCCTCTTTCTTTGTTACCAGGGCCGGCTCACTGGCTAGAGGGGTGGAAAGATATGTATTTAGAAATAAAGGTGATATGAAAGCAAAAGATATAAACATATTTTAAAACAAGTACCATCTGAGCCAGTGTCCAAGGAGGGAAGGAATGGAATGTGATAATTGAGTTCAATTCAATTCAAAAATCATTTGTTAGTCATATACTATGTTCTAAGAACTGTGCTAGATGCTGCTAATTCCAGGACTGACTTTGAACTTTTTTAATTACCTCAGAGCAAAGGATGGTGGAATGGCTCATTGCAATCAAACACATTTCTCCCTGTAGTCCAGTTAGTGGGAATCCTTTAGGAACAAGATGAGGAAGTGATGAAAACCACAAGACAGTAAAAGCAGAAATATTTTCAGGAAAGGGCATAGCTTGACTTCTCCACTATAAGCAGTGTGGAATAGAAACCATGCCTTGGCTCTTTAATACCATTGTAGATGCCTTCTTTAGGAACAGATGAGATGGATTGGAAAGAATGTTCATAGATTTCTTAGGCCCAGATATTTGTGGAAGACGTGTAAATTAAGGATCCAAGATGTTGATGAGGAAGATGTCTCACGTGTCATACAATCTCAGCAGCAGGTAGATGCTCATTTGGATGAAAGTTCTAATCATGTGAAACAATATAAAGAATTTTCCTACTTCTTCCTCACCAAAGAGGCCGTGCATGTCAAAGGAACATTCTATTGTTTCTTTCTGACTTAATAATGGGTCTTGAACTTAGCTCTGGTGATCTTCAAAACTCATTCATTACTAGGTCTCATGTTTGAGGCCTTAGGGAGGGAGAGAAGGAGGAGCCAGGGGTAGAGAAGGGATATTTTGCTTTCTATCATACTTTAGCCTGCAACGTCTCATTTGAAACCCACTGAATTCCTATGAAGTAGGAAGGGCAGGCATTAATACAGTTGATAAAGGAGACATGTGGAGTTTAAATCATTTGCCCAAGGTCCACGAAGCTAATCAGGAGTAAAAGCCAGGTCTCTTGACTCCTAATCCAATCTATTTCTGCTAGAGCAGAAATTCTTTTTTATTATTATTAATGTACTGATTTGTTTATTTTTAACATTCATTTTTTAAAATTTTGAGTTCCAAATTCTTTCCCTCTTTCTGGACCCTCTGCTACCCATTGAGAAGGCAATTGGTATGATACCCATTATACATATGAAGTCATGCAAAACATTTCCATATTAGTCATGTTGCAAAAAAAAAATTGAAAGCAAGTAAAATAAAGAAAGTGATAAAAGTATGTAGGGAAGGAATTCTTAACCTTTGTATGTGTGCATGTCAAAGACCCATGTTAGCCATCTGGGGAAGCCTACAGGTCCCTTCTCAGAATAATGTTTTTAAATGAATAAAATGAAAGATGTAGGATTACAAAGGAAACAAATTATAGGGGCAACTAGGTGGTACAGTGAAAAGAACACCAGTCCTGGAGTCAGGAGGACCTGAGTTCAAATCTGGCCTCAGATACTTACTAGCTGTGTGACCCTGGACAAGTCACTTAACTCTGATTGCCTCACCCTCCCCCAAAGAAAAAGAAACCAATTATATTGAAATATAGTTACCAAAATACTTTCCTTTTAAGTTCACAAACCTCAGGTTAAGAACACAGAACAAGATCATGCTGCCTCCCAAACAAGTCCCATGGATATATGGCTAGTTGGGTTGATATTTTCATGTCTGAATTTGCCATTTTTCACTTCAATTTCTTCATCTAAAATGAGGAATCTTGACTAGATGATCACTAAGGTTCCTTTAAGCTCTGCATTCTATGATCCTCTGAACTAATAATGTATCAAAATGTAGAATTTTAGAGTCTGAAAAGACCTTGGAAATCATATAGACTAACCTTATACTCAATTTACTCCATATCAGTAGTATCAAACTCCAACAGAAACAGGGCCACTACACCATTCATAAGGATCCTGCAGGGCCACAAACTTAGAAAACCATATATTAACATTACATTCTCCCATATTTTATTTATTTTGTTAAATATTTCCAAATTACAT
Source organism: Vombatus ursinus (assembly GCF_900497805.2). Lineage (NCBI taxonomy): Eukaryota > Metazoa > Chordata > Mammalia > Diprotodontia > Vombatidae > Vombatus > Vombatus ursinus. The sequence continues at coordinate 21,933,815 of NW_020954556.1, read as the reverse complement.
TTTCATCTGATTCTAGAAACTTGGGGCAGATAGATGGTGCAATGGATAGAGTTCTGGGCCCGAAGTCAGGAAGATTCATCTTCTTGAATTCAAATCTGGCCTCAGACATTTACTAGCAGTGTGTCACTGGGCAAGTCACTTAACCTTGTTTGCCTCAGTTTCCTCATCTGTAAACGTGAACTGGAGAAGGAAATAACAAAACCACTCCAGTATCTCTGTCAAGAAAACCCCAAATGGGGTCATGAAGAGTCAGATAGGACTGTAACAATAGCAACAACAAACATGCTGACATCTTTGCTCTACACTATTCCAGTCAATTGGTCAAACATTTTTTAAGTGTTTAGTATCAAGATTTTCCTTGAACATATTCAATGATGGGGAGCCCAGCATCTCTCACTGGGCAGCACATCCCAATTGTACAAAGAGCTGTTTCCCTGTAACTCCCAACCATTGGTTCTAATTCTACTCTCTTGAGCAACAAAGAACAAAGGTCTAATTCCACTTCTATATGACAATCCTTCAGATAATTAAATACAGTTATCACACCCTCCCTCCATCAAAAATTCCTCTTTTTTTGATGAGTCAATTGGGGTTAAGTGACTTGCCCAGAGTCGCACAGCTAGTGAGTGTTATGTGTCTAAGGCCGGATTTGAACTCAGGTCCTCCTGACTCCACAGCCGGTGCTCTATCCACTGTGTCACCTAGCTCCCCAAAAAATTCCTCTTTTCAAAGATAAATATCCCTAGCCTCTTCAACCATCCTTTCTGTGACTTGACTCCCAGATACCTCACCATCCTAGTCATTCTTCCCTGAGCAAACTTAGAAGTTAAAAGTACCTTATAATTTTCAATATGCTTCCACTTACTTTTTATCTCATTCGGTCCTATAATCATCCTGTGGGGTAGCCAGGGCACCTTGTTTATTAATAAAGCATCGCACACATTGTGTATTTGTATATATGAGTTATGAGTTGTGAGCGACAACTTACTTTGTGGCTGATTTTCTTATTGGATTTTGTGACTTTTGATTGTCCGGGAATCTCTACTTTTATTCTTCTTCCTATATGGTAGCTAATCTATATAGTATCTAGCTTGGTGGGTTTTTGTCCCTATCAACAAAGGCAATATGACTTAGGACTAGGGTTCTTAACCCGAAGTCTGTGAATTTTTTTTAACATATTTATAACTGTATTTCAGTGTAATTGATTCCCTTTGTAACTCTACGTAATCCTATTTTATTTTAAAACATATCCCGAGAAAGGGTTCATAGGCTTCCCCAGTTGGTCAAAAAGAATCCCTCACACAAACCTTGTAGAGGAAAAAAAGCACCAGACCAGATGGAACCAGAAGACCTAGCCTCAACCTAGCTCATCTTAGTTTTTTGACTATGGGTAAGTCATTTCCTCCTTCAAAACCTCATTTTCTTCCTCTATAAATACATTGGTTGGGCAATGACTATCCAGAAAAGGATATGAGAAACACAAAGAAGGAGCAGAGTTTCGTTAGCAAAAAATATCTACAATAAATATAGCTCACTCAAAGTGCTTTAGAGTTCTCGAAGCATTATCCATACATTATCTCATTCAATCTTCATTAAGAACAGACTATGCCAGGTTAACCTCATTTGCTTTTTTTGGGAGCTTTGAGCATCGGTGGAATGCTTTAGATATAGTTTGCCTAGTTTTTTAGCAAAGCATTGACAAAATCACTCATGCCATTTTTCTTTTTTTATTTAGTATTTTATTTTTCCTCAATTAAATGTAAAAACAATTTAAACATTCTTTTTTTCAGATTTTGAGCTCCAAATTCTCTTCTTCCCTTTCTCCTTCCCTTTCCCTCCTCATTGAGAAGGCAAGCAATTTGACATAGGTTATACATGTGTAGTAATGCAAAACTCATTTCCATGTAAGTTATGCTGTGAAAGAAAACAGAAACAAAAAAAAAAACCCCAAAAGTAAAGAAAGTAAGGAAAAAAGTATCTTTGATCTGCATCCAGTCTTCACCAGTTCTTTTTCTGGAGATGGACACATACTATCTTTCTTAAAGATAGAGATAGTTTAGCTAGATTATAGGGCAGAGGGAATAGGTAGAATTGGAAATGGTTGTATGGCTAGACCTAAAATGTCATCATTAATAATTAGAGAGAAGACTCTAATGGAGTACCCCAGAGAGCTATGCTTGGCCCTGTATTATTTAACACTTTTATCAACAACTTGCACAAGGGCATAAGTGGCTAGTGAACTTGCAGGCAGTACAAAGATAAGAGTAGTTAACCCAGTGGATGACAGAATCAGGATCCAAAAGATTTTTATAAGCTAGGACACTGAGCTGGATCTAATTAGAGGAAATTTATATTAGTTCTTACACTTGGGTTCAAAAAATCAGTTTCACAAGTTCAAGATGAAAGAGCCATGATTAGACAGCACCCTCCCCCCTCTTTTTTAAAAAATAGATTTAAGGGTCTTAAGGTAAAATTTAAGATTTAAAATGGAATGCAAGCAAACATCAGTCAATAGTGTGACATGGTATCTAAGAAAGCAAATGCAATCTTGGACTGCATTGAAAGGAAGAATGCCTAAGATGAGAGAGGTTATAGTTCTACTATGACTTGCCATGCTCAAATCATCCCTAAAGTGTCATGTTCAGCTCTAGGCCCCTTATTTTAGGAAAGACATTGATAAATTGAAGAGTGTCCAGAGAAAGGTAACTAGAAGGGCAAAGCATTGTTAGTCCATGCCACCTAAGAATTGGTCAAAGGAACTTGTCTATGTTTAGCCTAGAGAAGAGGAGACTAAAGATATGACAGCTGTATTCTAGAATTATGTTGTTGTTTCGTCATTTTTCAGTCACGTCCAACTCTTCATGACCCCATTTAAGGTTTTCTTAGCAAAGATACTAGAGTTGTTTGCCATTTCCTTTTCCTGATCATTTTACAGATGAGGAACTGAGGCAAACAGGGTTAAGTGACTTAGTAAGTATCTAAGGCCAGATTTGAACTCTTAAAGATGAGCCCTCCTGGCTTCATGCCCGACACTCTATCCACTGTACTATCTTCTAGAATTATAAAGTCTGTCACATATAAGAAGAGCTAGACCTGTTTTGCTCAGTCCCAGAAGGTACAACTTGGAGCAGATTCTTAAAAGCTGTGAATATTTAAATTTATGCTTGATATAAAATATGCGTGTCTGTATGCGGTGAGTGGGGGATGATGATGATGATGATTGTGGAGTTGAAACTGAACAGTTACTAGCAAATGAAGTACCAATGTGAATGTTCCCTAGAAGGTACTGACAAGCCCAATCCATGACCTACACATATCTATGAAACTTGGACTCTGGTAGGTAATTGAGGAACCATTGAAGGTTTTTGAACAGGGTATGAAATAGTCAGAGAAATCTAACAATTTGCTAAGACTATAAGTTGTGGAACAGCTGCAGACAATATGCATTGGTAGAGGGAATTTCCACACCAGGAGCTCCCTTCACTAATGAAATAATTACTTTCTAACTGAAAACAATTCTGGTGACATCATGCAAGATGCACTACAGGCTGGAGGCAGGGAGACTATTGGCTATTGTAATAGTCCAAATAAGAGGTACGAATCACATTGCAGCTTGTAGATCTCCACCTTAGTGACAATTCACTGTGAACACCACTCAAAATTTCCACAGATAGCCTCTAACATCCTATTAGTCAATAGGTCGATTTGGTACCTCACTGTTGAGAAACAGCACTACCTTGCACTCTTAACATTCTATGATCCAAATATTAGAAGAAGATAAAATCCCAAATAGGATTCTATATATACAAGCTGCTGGGGAAGAAATGGCAGCTAAGTAGCCAAGGGGATAGGATACCGGGTTTGGAGTCAAGAAGACCTGAATTCAAATCCAGCTTGAAATACTTACTAGCTGCATGACCCTGGGCAGGTCACTTAACCTCAGTCTTCCTTAGTTTCCTCAATTATAATATGGAGATAATAATAGAACCCTACTTCTCAAGGTTGCTATTGAGGATAAAATGAGATATTTGTATTTGTAAACCACTTAACACAGTGACTGGCACACTTAATAAATGCTTGTTTCCTTCCTTCCTCTTACATGATAAATGAACATGAAACATCAATGCTCATGAAAATATACCAAGTTCAAACAATGCAGTAATAGAAAATCATATAATGTTGTACATCTGACATGAACCTTTGAAGCCACCTAAGGTTTCCAGATCAAAGTACCCTTCCTTGTCCATCACTCCTCTGTGAATATTTTTTCCCTATTGGAAGGTAAGCTCCTTGAGGGTAGGAACTATCTCTACTTTTGTATTTGTATCCTCAGGGCTTGCCACAGTGCTTGGTACATAGTAGTAAGTATATAATAAATGCTTTTTTTTTTTTTGCATTCATTCATCTAGTTGAACTCTCTTATTCTAAAAGTTAGGAAATTGAGGCTAAGAAAGCCAAAGTGACTTGTCCGGGATCACATAGGTTAGTCAGTAGCAGTAATACTGAGCAGATTCTCAATTATAAATAGAATGACTGGAGCTGAGTTAAGTAAGTATGAGAAAACTTCATGGAAAAGAGGACACATAGAGCCTTGGTTCAGTATGTAGTAACTTCTAACGCTGTGAAGAAATTACTGAATAAATATTTAAAGACAGTATTGTATTTGGTATGTTTCAGGCACATAATCTCAGGCAGTTAACAGCTAACCACTGAGCCAAGCAAGTCCTGTAAATTCAGCCCATTACCAGAGAAAAACTGGTACCTTTTGGAATGTTGAAGGATAGAGATTGAATGAAATATACTAAGCACCTCATCCAATCCCTTTATTGTATAGATGAGGAAACTTAGGTTCCTCATTGGCCTGAATATCCAAGCAAATGCTACCTCACCATCCAGCAACACTGGCCTCCTGACTGTTCCTTACACAAGATGCTTCATCTCCAGACTCCATTCATTTTTACTGACTGTTTCCCACATTCACTCTCCCTCCCCTCTTTTGCTTCCCTTCAAGCCTCAGCTAAAATCCCTCATTCTACAAGAAAAATTTCCAGGTGTCCCTTAATGTTAATGCCTTCCGCCTAAAATTACCTCCTATCTACTCTGCTAACAAATGCCTGGCATTCAGTAGGCATTTAATAAATGTTTATTGATTCATTGATTGATTTTGTATGTATATAGTCGTTTGCTTGCGTTCTCCATTAAAATGTAAGCTCCTTGAGGGCAAGAATAGTGTTTTTGTTTTGTTTTGTTTTTACTTTCCTTGCATCCCCAATGTTTAGCACTTATGAGTAAATGCTTATTATATTAATAAATATTATAAGAAATATTATATTACTAAGTGCTTATTCATAGTAAATGTTTATTAAATGCTTTTTGATTAACTGACTGACTGACTCTCTTCCCACTCTCAGGGTGAGAGGCCAGGCCAAAGCAAAGACAGAGAGAATATAAGTCACATCAGTGCACTGCAGACTCTGTCTGCATACCTATCAGGTTTCTGCCAGAGAAAGGCAATGGTATGCATTTACAACCTCTCTTCCCAGAAAAAAAGTCAGCAATGTGAAGAATCCAGTTGGACCAACCTGTTGACATTCTTTCCAAGAAGGGGACAAGATGAACCCTCAGCAAAGTCAGGAGATGGGTGCCAGGGAGGATTAAGACTTTCTACATTTCAACCCTCAGTTGTTTAACTGATAACCTTCTTGTCAGCTAAACAGTCAGCTTGGAGAAGAATGAAACATGACCACTCAAGGTCAGCCTTAGGCAAAATTGTGAGTCAAAAGTAAGTTCATTCTAATAGTTCCCATTCCTTTTTCTTTTCCTCTTTCTTGGACTGGCTACCTCCCATTATCCTTTTCCCTCTGCACCTTCTCCATCCCCAAAACAAAATTCACTCTCAGGGGAAAGAGCCAATGTTAGTCAATTACACCCAAGTTATGTCTGTTCCTTACTTCCTCACTGAGTATTTGTAGATTATCTCTATATCTCTAGTTGTGAAATGGAAGTCTTAGTCTCATGTTTGAAGGTTTTTAGACATCAGAAAGAAAGTGGGGAAGTTTTTGTTTTTGTTTGGGAGTTTTAGTTTTTGTTTCATTCTGGGTTTTTTGTTTTGCTTTGTTTTGTTTAGAACAAGGGAGACTTTACATCTGTGGGAAAACCTCTACTATACGACGCCTCCAGATCAGATTGGCCCTATAACCATATGAATGGTGGTCCAGGGTCTGGCCCCAAACCCCAGTCACTTGTAGGTCAAGACTTTATCTGGTACAAGATAGAAGAGGCTATTAGAAGGCAAGGATGCTGGAAGATGGAAAGGACTGGTTTTGAAATCAGAAGATGCTTTCCCTCTATGTTCCTCAGTAAAGTGAAGAAGTTAGACCTAATGGTCTTTAGGATCCCTTCGAGCTCTAAATCTATGATCCTATGAGCCTCCAACTAAATTCCATTCCATCCCTCCAGCTTGTGATTCATCCTACCATCATTACCAGCCTAGCCACATTAGCTGATAGACTTCTTTTCTTCTTCTTTTTTTTTTTAAAGGCAATTGGGGTTAAGTGATTTGCCCAAGGTCACACAGCTAGTAAGTGTATGAGGCCAGATTTGAACTCAGGTCCTCCTGACTCCAGAGCTGGTGCTGTATCCACAGCTGATAGACTTCTAAACCAAAGCTTCCGGCAGTCATGCATGGATGGCATCCCCTTAGCTTAGCAGGCCTGCTTACATGGGAATGGACTTCGAAAGCAGATCTCCTTTTTTCTTTCTTTGTCTTTAGGACAAATAACTGTTTCATGGATGCTTTTTTACATTCCTGTCACTTCCTGATGACATGAGCCACCACTATAAAGCCTTCTTCCTTTCTTAAATAAAGTAAACCAATAAAGCTCCTGCCCTCAAGGAGATTGCATTCTAATTGTGGAGACAACATGTAAATAACTAGGTATATAAAAGATATATAGGTACACACTTATAAATATATATATATATAAAACATATATGTACATGTATAAATGAAACAACATATACATACATAAATAAACCAGAATATTGGTCATGCCTGGCAATGTATGCTTCATTCTGTAACTATAGTCTACCACCTCTACTCAGAGGAGAGAGGTATGTTTCACCATCAGTCCTATGGAATCAAGATTCTTTATTGTATTGATCAGAATGATGATATCTTTCGATGCTATTTTCCTTTACATTGTTTTGGTCAGTGAATAAATTGATCTATTTGTTCTGCTTGCTTGACTCTAGTTCATAGATCTTAAATGCATAAATTTAAAACTAGAAGGGACCTCAAAGGTCATCTAATCCAACTCCTTCACTTTGCAGAAAGTTAAGCAACTTACACAAGGTCACAGAGGTAGGAAGTGGCAGAGCTAGGATTCAAAACCAAGCCATAACTCTAAGTTCAGTGTATTAATTTCAACTATCTTTCCAGCACACCAAACTAGCAGAGTCATACATGTCTTCCCAAGTTTCTCTGAATTCTTCGTTTGTTGTTTCTTATTGTAAAAAGAGACTGACCACTGAGCCTACTCCTTAATGAGAATCCATAGAATTCCACATTTGGACGTGAACTTGAGGGGATCCACACAATGTAGAAATTTCATTGAGTCTTAAGACCATTCTTCCTGTGGACCAACATTGTAAAAGGGGGTAGTGTGTGTGATAAGAATTGGAGGGAAACATTTATATTTCTATTACTGCCATAGCTTTAAAGTATGAATTTTTCACTGCAAAATCTAATTGATGTTAATTGGTTAAATGGAATTGGGGCTCTAATCCCTGGTGGTTAATAGTGGAGGAAAACATACTTAGAATGGGGATTCAAGCTGATAATATTAAAGAAACCTCAACCTCTTAGGTGCATCCCTAAGACCTAAAACCCTACAGGGAAGAAGCAAGGACAGTGATCCTCAAATCACTACATTACAATGCAGTAACATTCCATCACATCTGCCATCTCTGAGCCTTTGCACTGACTGTTCCCCAGGCTTTAAATGTTCTGCCTCCTAACCTCAAACCCTTATTTGCCCTGATTTTCTTCAGGATTCTACTCAAACCCGACCTTCTCCTGGAGGCCTTTCTCAGTCTCCCCAGCTGCTAGTGTTTTCCTCCTCTCAGATTGCTATATAAAATGTGTGTGTGTGTGTGTGTGTGTGTGTGTGTGTGTGTATACATATATAAAGGATTTAAAGAATCTTGACTCCACAGAACTAATGGTGAAACATACCTCTCTCCTCGGAGCAGAGGTGGTAGACTATAGGCAGAATGAGGCATACATTGCCAGGTATGACCAATATTTTTACTTATTTATATATGTGTAAGTTGGTTTATTTATACATATATGTTTTATATACACATATGTTTACATATACATAAATATAAATATGTATATATACATAAATATATATTTATGTATAAGTATATATATATACTTACTTTACCTATTTATGTGTTGTCTCCACAATTAGAATGCACTCTCCTTGAGGGCAAGGACTGTTTTTTGTTTCTATCTTTGTCTTTCTTTGTATCCCCAGAATCTACCACAAGGTCTGGCACATTCTTAGTGATTAATAAATGTTTATGGATTGTCGACTGACATTCACACATCAAAATTTGACAAGGAATTTCCCAATTAATGAGCAACCATTTTGTTTCCCAAGTTTAGTTACTACAAAAAAAAAAACTGTAGTGACTTTTCTTCAGAAAGTCTTTTGGCCTGCAAAATGGCCAAAGGAAGAAAAAAGGCATTGCCTCCATTAGTCTGGGAGCAGAAAGGAGACTATAGTCAAGTTACAGAATCATACAGCTCCAGCATAGACAAGACCAGGCGTATCAGGCCTTGGCACCAAGTAGAAGACATAAAGACCACAGCACAAGCGCCACTTACAGAATACTCATTAGGCTTGGCAAGGGGCCTGTCCCTCTGCTCCCGCTTTCATTGTGTCTTAGAATGCAGGAACTGAGTCACACCTGCAAATCCTATGACAAATGATGTTTCATTAACTTTGAAGATTGCTGGATCATTTTCACAGGTTACAAGCCAGTCTGGCATAATAGAGTCATTTCAACAACCCATCAGGAGAAGTTGGTATAATGTCCAAAACGTTTCAAGGAATAAGTACTTCTCAATTTGTTAATAAGTCCTATGTCAATTAGACATAATAGGATAAAAGCCTATCATTAGAGACCCGAGGCCATACAAAACTCCAAGTGGCATTTCGCATGGCCTGCTGCTGTCTTCTTGCCTGGTTTGTGCTTCTTACTTCTAGTAATGTCTCCCCTTGTGAGCAAAGTATTCTACTGCATGTCTCACAGTCAGATTCTGTGTTGGCCAACCTTTTAGGCATTCTCATTTCACTCTTTTGATGATTTCACTGAATCAACACATCAAGTTACAGACAAGCTTTTGCAAACAGGAAAATGTCAACAGAAGTAGACATACTCTGAGAGTGGCTGTTTTCCCCTCAGCCAATAGAAAGTACTGTTTCCCTCTCCCCTTCGCCCAGTCATTCCACTCTTTTTTCCTTAGTCACAAGAATTGCAAGCACTAGTCTTCCAGTCAACAGTCAAAGAGTGACCACCATGTACTGAGCACTATTTAAACATTGATGGGAGGCGTAAAGGAAGTAGCAGACAAGCCTTGCCCTATAGCAGTGTACAAGCCAAAGGGAGAGAATGCAGAATGGGATCCTAATTCTTAGCAAAGTTGCTTTATGATCTCTGTAGGAATTAGTGTGACCAGGTATTGTTGAGGAAGATTGCACAGAGCTGGTGAATTTGGGGAACAAACAAAGGGGTTCAAGACAGAAGGAAAGACCTCCTTCTGGAGGTCTTTTCCTTCAGGAAAAGATGGTTGTTCTGGGACTACAGGTAAGGCCTCTCCTTAAGGAAGTGGCAAAGTCCAGATTACTAGGATTCTACCTAGAGATCAGAAGTTGAAGGAATCTTCCTCATGAGATGGAGAAATCCTTATCAGTCATATTCAGAATGAAACAGTAAATCTGACGGGGAACAGAAACATCCCAGAATCTCTAAGGGAGGGTCAGCAACTAGGTCACAGTTATAGAGTTGGAAGAAGGGGCAACCAGAGGAGCAGGCAGCATGGAGCGTGGCCATCCCCTGGCTGCCGGGAGGGGTGCCTGGTTGGGACGGCCCAGGGTGAGTGGCTCCCTTCTTGCCTCTCCCCCTAGCTAACTCCTCTGCTTTTATTAAGGGACCTAACTTGTATCTAACCAATCACTCTGTGTCAGAGGGCATGCTCTGAATAGATTAGAGAATCACTAATTTTCTTGAGTTACTAAGGAACTCAGAGGCTGTCTAGGCTAACTCACATCTACACAAGATGCCATTCTATACCATCCCCAACAAACACTTATCCAGCCTCCAAGACACCTTCTGGGAAAGCTCTTTCCATTTCTGTATGGCTCTAATCATGACAACATTTTTTCTAACATCATGCCTCTGCAATTTTCACCTAGTTCTGTTTTCCAGGGCTGAGCGAAATGAATCTAAATCTTTTTTCAAATATTTGAAGAATCAATGAATGAATTTTTTAAAAAGGATTTATTAAGCACCTCCTACGTGCCAGGCCGTGGCTAGGTACTAGAAAAAACATACACAAAAGTGTGTTGATCTTTGCCCTCAAAAAGCGTATGGTCTTATTAGATACATGATGTTCATTAGTGTTCAACTTGGAGAGGAAGGGGAAGGTGAGGAGAATGCACACAGCTGTAAAGTAGAGGATAAGATGCCTAATAGGTCCTGGTATCTTGGTATATAACTAGGTGAGAAGAGAACCATGATTTGGGTCCACCTAGGTATAGTGAACGAGGTAAATGTTTAAATAGATGGTAGATAGATAGATAGACAGATAGAAGAACATACATACATTCAGCATTTATTAAGCTTTTACTATATACCAGGGACTAAACACTGAAGATATGAATCTGTTAAGTCAGACAATTCCTGCTCTCAAGGAGCTGACATTCTAATAGGGGAAGACAGAATATAAAGAAAGATGCAGCAACATTGTAGAGATGGCCAGGAATTGACATTGAGGCCTCCCATTGCCCAGTGTCCCAGGGGGAGATTCCAAGATTCCAATGAGGATAAATGAGGATGATGGCCTGAGTGCAGGGACCTTGGTACCAAGGCTAGGAAATGATATAGAGGCCTGTTTCTGAGCATGGTAAATGGATTAACTCCCCCAGGTAGGGGAGGGTGGGGTGGTCTCTGAAGGTCTAGTCTGGGGAGACAGTTATGCTCCTCTCAACCAAATTTCTTCTCCAACTTAAACATCCTAGATCTTCATGTGGCACGGTTTCAAGTATCTATACCCTCCTAGTCACCCTCCTCTAAGTACACACCAGTTGGTCAATATCTGACAGAGAGATTTGAGATAACAGAAAGTTCAACTGGGTCTAAGGAAAGGAAACCCAAGCTATATAGCTGAAGCCCCAGTATGCCCTCAATCTCCAATATCCAATCAGGGAATACAACTGCAAGATCCCTAAGGAAGCACAAGGTTCAGAACTGAAGAAGTTTGGCTTTCTTGGTTTTTTGTTTGTTTGTTTGTTTGTTTTCCCCATCCCAACCTACCCTAGTAAGAAAAGGACAGGTGCTCCACAGCTCTTATCACTTGCCATGCCTTAAAATACTCAGGTGCCAAGCCTTCCAGAAGAGTCAGTATCAAGAGCCATATATATATATATATATATATATCACTTCGATCCACAATGGTGGAACAAACTGTCATAAAAAATAAAGAGGTTTTGCTCTGTTTGTCTCAGGCATAGATTAGCCTCAGCTATGGAGGAATCTTAAAACCTAGAGTATAAGTAGTTTCCTTCAAGAGTGGGTGATAAGAATTCTCTAGGCCTTTGGGCAACTAAACACAGGAGAGAAAGAGCTATCAGCTAAATGATAAGGTATCTCCCCTTCTTTTTTCTCTCTTTGGATAGTGTTATCTTATCTCTGACACCAGGACTAAAAGCAAAAACAAAAACAAAAAAACACTAAATATTTTTCAGCTTCTACCACTGTAGCCCCATGGGACCCATTTTGATTGATTGGTGCTTGGACAAAAGATTTTTCTCCATCCTGTTTTAGACTGGGTTTGGGTCTCCTAATTTCCCAAAACCTTAGAATCGTATCAGGCAAGAAGATCAAAATTCTTTGCACAGCTGAAAACCCTAACAAAACAAAGCAAAAACTTATTCAGGGCTGTTACATGGTTTGATAAAATACAGCAACTCAAATGCCCAAATCCTCCCAAATGTCTCACATTTTCCCCACACCTAACCCCTCTGCTCAAAAGTACTTCAAGGAACAATAGTTTTGTTGGGATAGGGGTACAGATACTCCCCACAGTATTGATCGCAACCTTAGTGGGCAATTTTTTTCATTAGTCACAAGAATTATAGGCACTAGTCTTCCAGTCAACAGTCAAAAGATGATTGCCATGTATTGAGCACTATTTAAACACTACTGGAAAGTGTAAAGTAAGTAGCAGACAAGCCTTAGCCTGTCGCAGTGTATAATCCAAAGGGAGAGACCGAGAGATGTGGTAGATGAAAAATTCATCACAGTATGGCCAACCTGAACACAAGGTTCTGATACATGGTCTGCCACTCCTCCTCTACGCAAAGTCTTTTTAGGTTTGTAGGGACTTTGAGAATGTATGGTCTATTGGCATAGCTTTCTGGAGATTAGAGTCCTGTCCATGGCACAATGAGGCATCAGTGGAAGTGTATGATCAAAATGCATTAAGATGTTGTGACTCCCACATTTACCTAAATATAAAAAGTAAAAATCTCTGTCTCCAGACAAAGGGATATAAATAGATGTTGCTGTTATTTATTTAGCAGACAGATTTACAAAGGCTAACTCACCTGAGGAGAAGGAGATTTAGAACATTTATATATTTTCCGCTAAAGACAATATGGCACAGTGACAACGGTTCTCAAAATATGGTTCCCTCAGGGGTCTCCAAGACCCTACAGAGTATCTGCAAGGTCAAAACTATTTTTATAATAATACTAAGACATTACTTATCTATTAAAATACTCCTCCCTTTTCCAAAGCCAAATTTCTTTCATATACGTCAACCAAAACAACATATCACCACAGACTCAACGCAGAAGTAGAAGTCTTCTATAATGCCAGACATAAAGAGATAAGCAAAAATATGTAAAACAATGCCATTCTCCTCAATATTTTTTGGTTTTGGAATATATAGTTATTTTTAATTTAAAAATGTTATTTCTGTTAACATATAATGGTTATTTTAAATTGATTAATATTTTAAAAGTTTATCAGTTTTGATTTCTAATATGACAAATATCAACAGATATAAACCCATATAAACAAAAGTTATTTGGAGTTCTTAGTAATTTTTGAGATTGTAAAGGGGTCTTAAGACCAAAAAGTTTGAGAATCACTAGCACAGTGGATAAGGGGCCCATTTTTGAGTCACGTAGACCTGAGTTCAAGTCTGACACATGCTGGCTGTGTGATGGGGTTAGTCACAAGCTCTCTTACTGCTCCCAGGCAACTCTTTACAACTATAAACTGCAGAATGGGTGCTGATACACGCTAATTGAGGAGATCAAGTTTTTTCATTGAAAGTTCCTAATACCAAAGAAATCACAGGTATAGTCCCTATTTTTAATATATAGTAAAAACAAACAAACAAACAAGAATCACTTATCTTCCTGAGTTCAAATCTGGCCTCAGACACTTACTAGCTATGTGATCCTGGGCAAGTCACTTTACTCTATTTGCCTCAGTTTCTTATCTATAAAATGAGCTGGAGAAGGAAATGGAAAACCACTCCAGTATCTCTGCCAAGAAAACCCCAAATGGGGTCACAAAGAGTCAGACACGACTGAAAAACGACAATATACACACAAAAAAAAGTATCTTTCCTTGTTATTGACTATAGAATTATATATCCCATAGTGGGAGATAAAACTGAGTGAAGAAAAAATTGTTTCAGGAAATCTCTCCTGATCTCCCCTAATTCTAGCACCGTTTTTTGTTGATTATTTCCAATTTATCCCATATATGATGTTTACATGTTGTCTCCCCCATGGACTGTGAGCTCTTGGAAAGTATTTAATCTTTCTTTTATCTTTCTTTTGTCTTTTATCTTTCTTTGTATCCTCATGCTTGGCACAGAGTCTGGCACATAATAGGCACTTAATTATTGCTTATTGACTGACTATTAAGAAGTATTATTTGAAGAGAAATAAATAAATACTTTCCAAGTAAAGCCATGGAGTAGAAGTAAGAATTGCCTCTTCTCTACCACTGATTAGCTGTGTGATTTTCAGGAAACTCACTTAACATCTCCGGGCCTGCATTTCTTTGTCTATAAGTGAGAGGGTTGAGTTAGATGAGCTCTATGTTCCCTTCCAGTTCTGAAATTTTCTCAGAGTTCAGATGGGAATGCCAGCATGTGGCTGCCAGTCAGGAATATCCCTGTGTCCACCATGGCCTCCTTCTCACATCAGTGAGTTCCTCCCACAGCTTCTGTTTTGAGAAAGAGCCCAGGGCCTTGCTTCTCCATTCGTTTCCTGGCTCTGCTTCTGACTCTGGACGTCACCACCATACCCCCACCCCACCACCACCACCTCTTTTCAACTCCCTTTTATGTGACATCTTCCCCCATAAAAAGGCAGGCTCCCCAAAAGCAGAGGCTGTCTTTATTTTTTTGACTTGTACTTGTACCTCAGTGTTTATCACAATGCCAAGCACATAGTAAGTGCTTAATACTTGTTGATTAAGGAGGTTAATGACAGAAAGGGGGAAAAAAACCTTAAGAACCAAAACATTCATAGAAATATTAAGTAAAATTGTAAGAAGCTTGAAACAAATTATTCCAACCATTGGGGGATGAGTGAAGAAATTGTAGTATGAAACTATAATGGAAGACAACCACGAGAAATTCAAGAAGACATGGGAAAACTTGTATTAACTGACATCATGAAGAAAGCCAAACCAAAACAATTTTACACTTAATGACAATAAGATAAATGAACACACTAAAAAGCAACAAAAGTCAAGAGAAATACAATGGATTATGCTGGTTCCAAATTATTCAAGTTAACCCATACATCTTTCCTGTTAACAATAGTAAACAACAAAAATGGAGAGCAAGGAGTACTGGGGGTGGGGGGAGGGGACAGGATGGAACAATTACTCTATCATGCAGCTTTTGCTGAACTGTTTTGGTGGAGAGAAGATGTTTTGAGGAAGTCATGGCTAAGTCAAAACGAAAGGTATCAATTAAACAACAACAAAACCAACTTTCTGTATCAGTATAGAAGATCATGTGTCAAAAAGTTGTAGGTAAAAGAATCAGACTTAGAATGATGCTTTAGGCATCCTCTTCATAGTGCCTAAAAAACAAACTTGAGCTTCTCTAGATGTTTTTTCTACATTTCATTTAATTATGCCAAAGAATAATTACGTTTGAATTCAAGGTTATGCACCTAATTAAGTAATCTAGGAAATCTTGGACATCAAATAAGGATCAGACTATGACATCACTTCATGTGACTTCAGCATAGGCATGCAGGGTATTTCCAAAATGTATTTTTGCCCAATGACCTGAATTGACTTGGCTGCTATACCCAACAATCACAAGGTAATTGTCACTCAATCATTTACTTTGGCTCAGAAGACACAGTCTCGGTATTTCTGAAAGCAGATTTTTTTAATTATCTTAACCTCAAAATTCTCTGATGGATGGCTTAAATAACAACACCTCTTAAACCATTTATAGGACTAGTGCTGCCTCAGGTTGAACCAAGTGAAACACGCATTTTTGATTCGCACAACAAACAGAACTCTGGATTTGTACTTGGCTAGAGGAAGGCCATAAAAAAGTATAATAACTGGGGTAGCTAGGTGGCGCAGTGGATAGAGCTCTGGCCTTGGAATCAGGAGGACCTGAATTCAAATTCTGCCCTCTGACACTTAACTAGCTGTGTGACTCTGGGCAAATCACTTAACCCCAATTGCTTCACCAAAAAGCAAAAAAAAAAAAAAGTATAATAACATGCTCCCCAAAGACTTAAGGCCTCCTCTTTCTTTTCTCCCACTTCTGATGACCAGTTTAGATTTTTTGGGGGGGGTGGGGGGGGTGGCCAATAAAGGAATTTGTTTTGATTGACTATATATGTTTGTAAAAAGGGTTTTATTTTTTCTTTCTTTTTCAGTGCTGGAGTGGGGAGAGAGTGGGTAAGAAGGAAATAAGGCAGATTTTTGTTGACTGAAAAACAAAAGAACCAAATGCCAAAAAAATAAAAAATAATGATATGAAAACACTATCACTCACTCAAAAAGTATTATTAAGTAGCTAATGTGCACCAGGCATTATGTTAGGCAATGGAGATACAAAAATTAAAAGAAACCATCTCTACATTCAAGGAGCATACATTCTGTTTGGGGAACAACATGTACAAATATAAGCAAATACAAAAATAAAACCACATAAAGTAAACACAAGATGATTTTGATGGAAGAGGGGAAAAGGCACTAGCATCAAGGGGAATTAGGAAAGGCTTCATGTATAAGGTGGCAATTGAGCTAAGACTTTGGTAAGGTGGGTGGATGCAAAAGGGAGATCTTGAATTCAAGGAGACAAATTAAGAAGTAAATTCAATGGAACAGGTGAAAGGTGACAAGGGCCTGAACTATGGTGGCAGCTGTGTGAATGGAGAGAAGGCAGAAGACATGTAAAAGGAGAACGATGAAGATTTGTGAACTAATTTGACACTAGGGATGGGGGAGATTGAGAGTGGAGGATGACTCTGAGATTTCAAACCTATGTGACTGGAAATCTGGTGATAACATCTACAAAAACAGGGAAGTTCGGAAAAGGGATAAGTTTTGGGGTAAAGACAAGTTCTGTTCTGGGATTGTAGAGTTTGAGATGTTACTCAGAATGTCCAGGTTGAAATGCCCAACAGGCAGTTGGTGATATGGACCTGGATCTCAGGATACTGCAGCTGGATATATAGATCTGCGAGCATCAGCATATAACTGATATATGAATCCACAAGAGCTGAGGAAATCATTAAGAAAGATGATACCAAGAGATAAGAGAAGAGGGCCAGTAGAAATTCTTGAGCACGCTCACAGTTAAAGGGTGGGTAATGGATTGTGATCCAGCAAAGAAGCCAAGAATGGACAGGGAGGTAGGAGGATGTCTTGATTCCCGTTTGCCTCTAATATGGACAAGAGACCAGCTATTTATTAGTAAGTTGAATCCATATAAAAATTTTAGACCTTTTTTTCATCTATCCACCTGGCAAAATAACTTTAGTAAAGCTAAAGTTGGTATGACCACTCTATTTTTAGTCACTGCTGGAGAGTTAGCCTCTGATCTACTTGGTCCACAGACCAAGAAGAACATAGTCCTCTCAATTTTGACTTCACTACCTTATATTATTTTGATATGTTGTCAAATGTAGAGATAGAGATACTTCAATATGAGTACTCCCTCTAAGGATATGATTTCCTAATCCACCCACGACTGCTCACCCTACGTGACATTTGTCAATTCCCTTCCTATAAATCCATCATGAAGCATTCTGGAGGCCTTCTTTTGGATCTTTTGAGTCAGACTAAAAGCATTTATTAAATGCCTACTATATGCTATGCACTGTGCTAACTTTTGGGGACACAGAGCAGTCTCTGCTCTCAAGTAGCTCACATTTTAATGGAGGAGACAACATGGCACTGTTTGGATACTAATGGAGCACTATCCATTGGCAATCCCTTGTTCTTACAACCTGACCAGCCCCCTGCTTTTTTTTCCCCAAACAATGTAAAACAGAAGAAGGACTAACTCATATACCAATCCCTCAGGTGTTTGGACCAAATGTGATAGTGTTCTGGGCATCATATTCTCAAAGTATATGTCAATTAGCAAATTAATTCTGGGAAATTTGAAAGACTGGCAAGGGTTCTACCAAGCCATCATCTGGAATAAAATCTGAAGGGGCAAAACAGTTTCCTTGTGGACTCTCTCTCTCTGCAGAAATAACTTCTTAGTTATGAGGAGAAAGTATCTAGTCAAACTCAGCTGTCACCACAATCCCACGCTACACAGAAATATCTGGGATAAGACTACAGGAAAGTACACATGAATCTAATCAAGAGGACAACACTAATGACTATTTAATTACCCATTCTAGAACATTCCAAACCATGTTAAAAGTGAACATGTGACCTTCAACAGCACTGAACTTGCATTTGACCTTGCACAAAATTGTGGTGGTGAAATTTTGGATATGTTTGGATTCCACTGGACTAAGGATCTCACTAATTCCTTGACTGATTGACCTGAGGTCTCAAGACAGGATGGCACTCACTTCACATTGTCTTTTGTTAGAAGCTTTGTTTTTTCATTAGTTCCCATTCTATTAACAACAGGTTTGCAGACATTAGGCAAATCATTTTACCTCTGATACTGTTTCCTCATATATACAAATAAAGAGATAGTAGAAACTTAGAGCTGGAAGGGAATTTCGAGATTATTTAGTCCAACTCTCTCATCTGCCAGTTGAGGACACTGAGGCCAAAAGAGATAAAGTGTTTTTCCTAAAGTTACATAACTAATAAGTGGCAGAGTCAGCAAAGTTTTCTGATTTGAAAGTCAGTGTTCTTTCCATGTTATTACACAGGTTGAACAAGATGAATCACAATCCCTTCCAGCGAAAAACTGCTATATCTACTCTACAAAATTAGATACCAACAGCTAGTAGGATCATAGTTTTCCACATAAAAGTGACCTGAAAGTCTAACTCCTTCATTTTGTAGATGATGAAACTGAGGTTAAACCTAGGGCCATATAACTAATAAGTATCCACAGTAGGATTTGAATTCAGTCTTCCTGACTCTAAGTCTAGCACTCTACCCAAGATACCACACAGATGCCTTTATCTTAAGGCCATTCTTGATTGCTCTTAGCTTGGAGAAAAAAACAGAATCACCAACATCTTAGTTTGATACATAGTATCAGAAAGACAAAAAAAACCTCTATCAAAATTGGCAAGATAGCAACACAGATGGATTTCTGTTGCATCCAAATAATGATTTATTAAACTCAAATATTTCTATAAATAATTTATCTCCTAAAAAATTACAGTAGATACCAATGGGAGACTTTGGGCTCCACTGTCCAGCAAACTGAGAACAGGGGTTTTTTTACATTTTGTTACACACCGAGTGGCTTCTGCAAGAAGGATTACAGGAGCATTCTCCATCAATGTGTGGACAAGCGATTTAGCCCAACTAATGAGTCTATGCATTTTGTAGAATCCAAGATTCCATCTTGGCTAAAAGCCCAATGACTCCACCCACTACCAAATATCTGAATAGTCATATACGATTGAAAAAGGTGCTCAGGAGTATTTCTTTGACATCAGAATGGTTGAAACCCATCCCAAGTTTCTAAACCCCAATGCTTATCAAACTATTTACCCAAATAGCTCTAAGCATAGCTTACTCAGGAAAAACTCAACGTGTGGCCTGGCTTATTTTTTTTTAATGGAAATTCTTGATCATCCCTAAATTATAATCTGGTTAGCCTGGCAACCGTATCTTCAAAAATCTATTCCAATGCACTGAAAGAGCTTTAGATTTTAAGTCAAAGTTCAAATTCCAGTTTTGTTACTCACTAAGTCTGGGAAAGTCATCTCCTCACTCTAAGTCTCAATTTTATCACCCATAAAACAAAGGGTTTGGACTATATATGTATGTATGTATACATGTATGCATTTTTAAAATGTATTTTAATAAGCATTATCAAGTGCCTACCACGTGCCAGGCACTGTGCTAAGTACTTCACAAATATTTTATCTTCATAATAACCTGAGAGACACACCTTCTATAGTCCTTTCCAGCTCAGAATTCTATGATCCTATGAACTTTCTTATTAAAATACTTCAGGACTGAGGTCCCCTGAAATAATATCTTACATGAGGAAGAAGTTGATTTCAGATACAATTATTCTGCTAATGACCACTTTTATATCTTGCTCCATCTCCTTGAGAAAATAATTATGAGCAACATAAGGCTATTTTTAGCATTCATCAATCTATAATCAGCCTCTGATTCAAAAGATAGGAGCTATCTATGGGTCAAAGCATACAATCTTTAATATAGTTCCTAGGCAATTAATGATTCCTCCGAGCCTATATTAAAAGATACTGCTAAAATCAGAGTTGGCAAGAGTGGCCTTGTGACAGATGCAATCCCAGTTTCACATCGTGCCAAATGCAGCTGCCCCCTTTTTAATTGATATCCAAATGGCTTAGTACAGCTATTAGGTGAGTTGGACATGTGTACTCCTGCCATCACAGGCAAGAAACTGAGCATCCTATCTTTTCCATTGATGGCATGGTCTTACTGTATTTGTGAATGAGTAGAAAAAGCAGTTGAGGAATAGAAACAAAATGGAGAAGCAAAGCCTCAATTAGGCTCCCACAAAAGTTTTGTATTTGAACATCATTCTCCATTGTTAAAATGTCATTTTTTAATAATGCTCTTCAGTAGGTCAATTCTCTAACTTACCTTGGCATGCATTTTGGAGCTGACTCTTCAAGTGAAGCATTCCACAGTGGCTATACCCTGAACTGGGTAATTTTGTAGATTTCAGCTGAGACCTTATACTTCAATAATTTCATGGATCTGGGATCTCATTGATGTGAGTACTCCCAAAAACCCTATAGTATAGACTCCAATTCATCCAGGTTTTCTCTTGCCATGTCATTCTTGTCCATGTTTTCCCATAAATCCCCCCACGTGAAGTCTACCCAACACATTGGGGAATTTTTTTTAGCTCTCTTGCCATTTTTTGAGTACCAGTGAGCCAAGTGGACTTCTGTTTATCTTCTATCTCTCACTACATAACTATCTCATTTCCTTTTCCAGTCATACATCTCTCTGATAAGCTGCTCTAAAATTTTTGGGATACCCTGTATATGACTATAGTATCAATGGTTCAATATTTCAAGGAACTGTAACTTCAAATATGGGTACTCCTTCCACTGTTGCAGATCACAAGCCCTTTATAATACAATCAAGCCTTTGGTTAGTACTAGATTAGGTAATATAGTAGCTAGAACCTTGGATCTGGAATCTGGATAAATCTGAATTCAAGTCCTGCCTCAGGAATGAGCTATGTGATCCTGGGCAAGACATTCATCTTCTCTTTAGCTATTAAGCTAAGACCTTTGGGGTATCCTACATTACTGGATGTACATACTAGAGGAAAATTCCATCAGAAGGATGTCAGAAGGAGAAAAAGACTTAAAAGTCACCTAGTAAATATATTGCCTCATTTTATAGTTAAGGAAATGAAGGAAGGAAAGAAGGAAGGAAGGAAAAAAGGAAGGAAGGAAGGAAGGAAGGAAGGAAGGAAGGAAGGAAGGAAGGAAGGAAGGAAGGAATCAGCTTGTGGTTGACAAAGCTTACTTTCAGAGTCTCGTAGTTGTTGGTTTGTTTTTTTTAATAGATTCTCTTCTAAAAAAGAGAGAGACTTGAGAGAAAAAAAGAAAAATAATGAAGGAAGGGACACAGGGAGGGATGGAGGGAAAAAGAAAGAAACAGAAAGAAAGGAAGAAAGAAAAAAGGAAAGAATGAAAAAATAAACAGAAAAAAGAAAGAAAAAGAAAGAAAGAAAGAAAGAAAGAAAGAAAG
>NW_020954556.1:21815493-21911992 GCF_900497805.2 Vombatus ursinus | reverse complement strand
AAAGAAAGAAAGAAAGAAAGAAAGAAAGAAGGAAGGAAGGAAGGAAGGAAGGAAGGAAGGAAGGAAGGAAGGAAGGAAGGAAGGAAGGAAGGAAGGAAGGAAGGAAGGAAGGAAGGAAAAAGAAAGGGAGGCAGGGAGAAAAGAAGGGCATTTATTATTTGCTTACAATGGCACTGTGCTAAACACTGAAGCAACAAATACAAACAAAACAGCCCTTGCCCTCAGAGAACTTACATTCTAACAGGGAAGACAACTCATAAGTAGAAGCTAGAGTTGGAAGGGGAGAGAAGTACTCATGCATCCCCAAGGCATGGCTGAGAAATGTCTGAGTCAAAATAAATTGACAGATCATTTATCAGAGCCCAAGGTTCCAAGAGGGGGAGGAGGAGGAGGATGACCAAAGAATATAATCTGGCTCTTTATATTTTCCTGATACCAAAAAAACTATATTAGTAATAAGAACTGGTATTGCCATATTCTATTTGGGATATTGTAGAGGATATAGGAATTTATTTTGTGGGTTAATAGAAAAACACAAATCAATCATTTCTTATGGGTTAATTGTGATAGTCCAAAAGACATAAAGTCATCAAGATATTACTTTCTCCAAACTAAACTCATCCATTTCCTAAGATTTCCAATTGGTTTTGAGATGGCTCAGACTGATTTAATCTGCCTTTTGTTTTCTTTTATGGCACAATGGACAAACAAGGTGGAAGGAAGTCTGCTTTCCTTACAGTGGTATAACAAGGTTAGGATGCCCTCAGGGAACATTGTGGTTGACAAAATTTGCTTTCAGACTCTCATAGCTTTTTTTTTTTTAATTTATAGGTTCTGTTCCAGAAAAAGAGAGAGAGAGAGAGAGAGAGAGAGAGAGAGAGAGAGAGAAGACAAAGCAAATGCCATTCAATTCAGGTACTTCATTAACACACACACACACACACACACACACACACACACACACACACACCTTTCCTTCCTTGAAGAGTCAGACATGACCGAAAAATGATACAACACCAAAAACAAGAGAGTCAACCTGGCATTGTGGATCTAAAGTTGACCTCAAAGTCAGAAAGACTTAGATTCAAGTCCTGCCTGTAGTATATACCGTGTGACCCTAGGAAACTCATTTACTGTCTTAAGACTGAAAACTGCAGAGGAATGATTGGCTATTGTCCTTTGTCCTCCAAGACCAAAATGACATCACTATGCTAGAGTCAAGTTTCAGTGTGTCCAACTATGGCTAACAGACCAATAAGAGCTCGGAATGTTCTACCACAGATCAGGCACAAACAGTCTATATGAACATTTGGGGTGGATTCTTTAAATTTGTGCATCTCGAATTTCTTTTGAGCTATTTCAATTCTGCTTTGCTTATAGAGCACAGCACCTTCTCTGATGTGGGCATGCCATGCTGAGTGGTCCTGTGCCAGTGTCTCCCATGTCACACAATCGATTCCAAAGTTCTTAAGAGAGAACTTGAGAGTGTCCTTGTATTGCTTCTTCTGACCCCCATGTGAATGCCTGTCCTGTGTGAGTTCTCCATAAAATAGTCTTTTTGGCAAGCATACATTTTGCATTCAAACAACGTGGCTAAACAGTTGAGCTCTCCAAAGTAGAGTTTGAATGCTTGTCAGTTTAGTTCAAGAAAGGACCTCACTGTTTGGTATCTTATCCTGCCAAGTGATCTTCAGAATCTTCCTAAGACAATTCGAATGGAAGCAATTCAGTTTTCTGGCATGGCACTGCTATACTGTCCAGGTTTCACAGGCATACAACAAAGAGGTCAGCACAACGGCTCTATAGACCTTCAGTTTGGTAGTCAGTCTAATACTTCTTCTCTCTCACACTTTTCCTCAGAGCCTCCCAAAAACCGAGTTAGCTGTGGCAATGTGTGTGTCAACCTCATTATCAAAGTGTACTTCCCTGGAAAGTACACTACCAAGGTAAATGAACTTATCCACAGCATTCAAAACTTCTCCATTTGCTGTAACCGATGGTTCCACACATGGATGGTGTGGTAGCTGATTTGCATAGGGAGAAAGAGTTTCCACCAAGAGTTACCTACATTGATGAAATAATATGTCTGGGTCATCACCATCTAGCATATATATAGTTCTTTTCTTCCAAAGAGCTCAAGTCCTTTTAATTTTGTTTTTTGTTTTTGTTGAGTTGTTTCGGGCATGCCTGACTCTCCATGACCCTGTTTGGGGTGTTCTTGGCAAAGATACTGGAGGGGTTTGCCATTTCCTTCTTCAGCTCATTTTACAGATAGCTAGTATTAAATTTTTCCTAATCAAAATAAACAAATACATGAATTTTATCTGATCTCTTATCTACCTTTAAGATAAGTGGTAACAGATGTTTTTTATACCCATGCTGCTGAGAAATTGATGCACAAAGTTCCTGTCATTTACTCAAAATAAAAAAAATTGACAAAACTGGAAATTGAAGCTAGTTGTCCCCAAAGCTGTTTTCAGTAGACTGCTATAATCTATGCATATGACACCATGACATTTTCAATCAACAGAACATTTTACTGGAAAAGTTGGATATTTCCAGTATTAATAGAGTTGTTTAAAAAAAACCTAAGGACTGTCAAATTAATTCTACAACCCCTAAAATAGACATAGAAATGATACATCTGGGACAAAAAATTAAATACTGAAGCATGAAGGACTTCTCTGCATAATCAGTAAAGACAGCTAGAAAATTATATTTAGTTTCAACCAACAAATGAACCTTGCATCATTAAGTTATATTTATAATTTCCCTTAAATGCATTCATCATCAATATAGCACAAATCCTAAATGAAAATTGTGTGACCAAATGATTACTGCCATGCAGTTAACAGAATTACTAGATATAAGAAAGAACATTGTCAGTGGGACAGCAAGTTGGACAAGATGGTGTCTAAGGGCCTTTTCTGACAGCTGCAATACAGTGGAAGGATTTAGAGTTAGAAGACCTATGTTCAGATCCTGACTCTGCCCTCAAATCTCTCAGACTGTGCCTCAGTTTTTCTCATCTGTAACATGGGGATCCTATTTGGATTACCTGAGAGAATCTTCGTAAAGCATTGTGGAAATTTCCATTTTCATTATTATTCCAGCTTTGAGAGTCTGTGATTTAAGTTAGGATTTATGAGGAAAACATTAACATTTTCTTTCCTGGAAATTTGCAAGAGTGGGAAATATACCCATATCTCTAGGATGTCTAGGGTATAGGTCTGCTTGGAAATAGAATTCAGTCTGAGTTTTAGTGAGTTAAAAAAGAAAAAATGCATTTAAAACAAACATTCCTCAAATAAATTCATCTTATATAAAGTAAAATTCAAATAGTGAAAGAAAAGAAGAAAGAAATAAAATTATTCCAAAAGGAGAACACAGTGCAAATAGGAGTTAATTTTTCCTCTCTTAGTGTTTTCTTTGTGGCAGATGCCAATGGCTAGAATCCAAGCCCAGGAGGGCTGTTTGTTATGGTTTTTGGTTATTTTGAGTGATTTTTTGGGGGGGGGGCAGGGGAATAAAAGGAGGAAGTTTCAGGTCTCAGTTCCAATAGATAATATTGGTATGTCTTGCTTTTGAATACTCAAGGGAAAAAGAAATGTTGTGCCCTGGTGACATTTATGGAAAAAACAATTTCCCTAAATTTTATTTCTGCAAATACCCTAATAGCTTTAATACCCAAAATACAGCAAAGGCAGAAGAAAAATGGTCAACCAGAAACATAAAGTCAAAATTTAAAGCTTAGATTCTGAATCTAATGAGAAGGTACCAACCTCAGCAAGAAGAAATCCTTTGCAAGGAGCCTCACAATAACAAAGGTTGTGGACAAAAGCAGCCCTACCCAGTCTGCAGCCAATTTCTTTTCATAATTTATTTTTAGGTTCTCAGGTAGACAAGAGACTCCTTACACTCCCCATCCCCACCCTCTTCCCACAATAACTGAAATACAGTTGATTAAAGTAGAAGATTCTGTTTTCTAAATTAGAAAATAGAAAGGTTGAGAAAATGTTAGGATAAAGCAGGCTTTTATTTCTAAATATGTTTAAAATTCTTATAAGAAACAATGAAAGCAAGTATTTGTTTCCCCACTAAGTTGCCTTGAGAATTGGATATTTCTTATTTTTAGTCCAGGATAAGCAATATAAATAAAGTACTTAGCTTGGAACTATGCCATTGTAACTTGATATGAATGTTACCTCAGGATTGAGAGTCCCATTAATGAGCATTTGCAAAGAGATTTTTTTTTTAAATGTTAAATTTGACCTACTAATTTTGTCTGAAATTAAGGTCTCCAAAATTTAAAATAAAAGTTTTTATTTTGTTTTGTTAAAAAAAAAAGTGGGGAGAGGACCTTAAAAGTAGGCTGTCACAAAAAAGAATGATTCTTGTCATTGTCTTTCAAACATTTAAAATGTGTTCACAGTGTACAAAAGAAATGAAAAAACACTTAACTTCATTTACTATCTTATTTTTTTAATCCAGAAATATATATGAGGAAAATAGTTGCTCAGAAATATTATCAAGATATATTTGTTTATAGACTAAAAGCACTGAAATAAATTATATTTATAAGAGCAAGTATTGGCAACTCAACTGAAATTTCTGTTGTGACCTTGGCTATGCCTACAAGTTTAATGCTTCAGATAAGTTAATATCTCACGTACTACAGCCATACGCCAAGTTTATTTGTTTAAAATACCAGATTTCTTTCTTCCCTCATTTATGAAACTACCTTACGGGTAATTTTTACTTATGTTAAGAAATTGAAAATGAGCAGACTTAAGAATTTTTCATGTACTTTTACTGCCACCCAGTGGTAATGATCTATAAATGTAGTAAGTCCAAACAAAATAAATAGATGTCAAGAAATTTGCTAAATTGGAGTAGTAGGATGTATTCAACTACAAGAGATGAATTTATAATATAAAACTTAGGTGGAGAAAATTCTGCATTGTAATTTTTTCATTTTTTAAAAAGATTTACTGTAGAGTTATTTAAATGAGAATTTTAAGAATCTGTTACACTTATAAAATTAATATATGATTTTTTAACATACCTATCGTACTAGAGAGGCAATTTGGCAAGAGAACTGGCCTTAAAGTCAGAAAACCTTGGTCAAAATCCTATGTCTGACACATACTGGCTTTGGGACTATGTCACAAAGTCATTTAACCTCTCTAGGACTGTAGACAACACTCTAAAATCATAGATCACAGAGAGTGCCAAACTGTACTGGTAGAGGGAATTCCCTACCTTAGAGTTCCCTATATTAATGAAATCACGGGTCCTGTCCCCTCTTTTGTTGCACAAAGTAAAAAGAGCCATATTATGCTTCTTAAATAATGCTAATCCCTGACCAAGCTGGAAGACAAACACTTTTATTCATAACCATGCTTGAAAATTGTAGTCCAAGATTAAGTTTTCACTACAAACAGCAGCAATCGAATGTGGTTGGCAGTGTTGAGGTATAGTCTCTGATCACTCTTGAAACCTGGTATGTAAATTAAATATTGATACCAGCTAGATCACCACTGCATCCAGTTACAATGATTGAAAAATCAGTATAAGCATGGCCAATTAAACAAATTAGCAGGCTTTGGACCCAGTCATTCTGTCTTCTCCAGCAAGGGATTATCTGAATAGCCTGATCTGCCTAGAAACAAACCTCAAAGCAAAGGTACAGTTTATTTTCTTCTTTATTATAACGGTGATAAAATCTAATCATCATATACAATATATTGAAAGTTTCCCCGGAAGAAGCAGAACATCTGAATGTATGTGATGAGCAAAAACTGATAAGAAACTTGGGAAAGAGAAAGGGGTTAGGGATGGGGGGGTGGGGCTGGTAGTCACTTCTCTTTAACACAGCTGAAAAAAAAATGATCACTTAAATTATTAGGACAAGGAATTTTCATGAGTTATACTAACCAACTTTGTGAGCATTGTTTAACAGGTCCTTTTTTATTTTATTTTTGTTTTGTTTTTTAAGCAACTGGGGTTAAGTGACTTGCCCAGGGTCACACAGCTAATAAGTGTCAAGTGTTTGGTCTGAGGCCAGATTTGAACTCACGTCCTCCTGACTTCAGGGCCAGTGCTCTATCCACTGTGCCACCTAGCTGCCCTGGGTCCTTCTTTTTTTAAAGTATGGTTTTAGCAGAATGAGATGGGTAAAGAAAAGTATGGAATGTTGTAAGATGCTTTAAGAAGAGACACCTAGAATATCATAGGGCAAAATCTTATGACGCAAAGAAAATTAACTGGAAGTGCTTCTCAGATTTTTTTGAGTTTGTTTTTTCATGACATGGTCATTTGCACAAGCTGCAGACTTAAGGCTAAATCTAGGTTATGCCCAATAGCTTCTTTGATGGACCACTGGTCTACTAAGTCATACTTTAGTATGAACAGTGTAACATTGTTCCACAATCTGTCATAGGTGCTATTGCTGATGGGAAGGACTAAGTTAAAAATAACAAAATTGGCAGGACAGTTTTCTATTTTATATCTGGGCATATAGATCATAAACATGTAATATAAGATACTGTTATTTAGTCGTGTCTGACTCTACGTGACCCCATGGACCATACTGTTCATGAGGTTTTCTTGGCAAAGATGCTGGAATGGTTTGCCATTTTCTTTGCCAGTGGATTAAGGTAAATAAAGGTTAAGTGACTTCCCCAGGGTCTCCCTGATTTCAGGCCCAATGCTTTATCTACTGAGCCATTTAGCTGCAATACAGGCTACTAGATTTTCAAAAACTATATAAATGCAGGTAAGGAAGACATTATGTCAAAGTAGATAGATAGTTGACCCTGGAGCCAGGAAAATCTAAATTCAAGACTTGATTCTGACATATACAGGCTGTGTGACCCTGGGTAAGTAATTTACCGCTCACTGCTCAGACAGTTCTCTAAGGAGGTAAGTAAAGGTACTGGCCTGCCTCAATTAATGAAATTTCCACATTTAGGTGCTTCCTATAATAAGGAAGTCAAAGGTAATTCCCTATTCCTATCCCTTAAATGCAATGTATCACGCTAAGCATTTGGGATACAAACACAAAATAGAAACATCCTTGCTCTCAATTTTATATTCCCCTGGAGAATATTCCACTGAGGAATACAACACGTACATAGATAAGTAAATATAAATTAACTTCAAGAGGGAGAGTACACTAAATAGGGGAACCAGGAGAAGTTTCTTGTAGGAAGTTGAACCAGAGCTGAGAGCTAAAATAAAGGTAAAGATTCCAAGAGGTGGCAAGGAGGAAAAAGTACATTCCAGATATGGGGGAAGAACCTGGACAAAGGTCTGGAGATAGACATGGAATATGGTGACGGGGAACCAGTAAGCCAGTTTGGTTGTCCTAAAGAGCAAATGTAAATAATGTGAATTAGGGGTATATTAAAGTATAATGTGAAATGTCTAGGGAGGGAGTATGAAACCAGACTGCAGAGTCTTAAATGCCCTCCAAAAAATGCCAACCTAGAAAATTTGTACTCTATTCTAGAAGCAATAATGAGCCATCAAAGCTATTTGAGCCAAGCAATGCTATGGTCAGATGTGTGTCCAAGAAAGACTATTTTGGCAACTATGTAGATGAACAAGAGAAAGAAGAGACTGGAAACAGGTAGACCAAATAGGAGGCTCTTGTCAGAGCAGAGGAAAAAAGAAAAGTCAAGGATAATTTCAAAGTTTTGAACCAGGTGCCTGGAAGATGAGATCTTCTTTAACAAAAAGAGGGCAGTTTGGCGTAGGGGTACACTGGAGGTCAGGAGTAGAGATTATGTATGTATGTATGTATGTATGTATGTATGTATGATATACACATGAAATTGTATATAGGTGTGTAGACACAGACATGTATGACTGTTTTGATAGATATGACTGAATATGACTATCTATATGATTGTATCTATTATGTCTATGAAAAAAAAAACACATATAAAGATGTTTTTCCCTACTGTGGACAATTAGTTAAATGAAGGAATGATTCACAAGAAAAATATAGACAGAACACTGATTCATAAATTTTCTAAGAGTCTATGCCATAATTACTGATGTCAACACACATACAAAAAGATTGATTGAGCTGTGGTGGTGCTGTGAAATGCTAAACAGGGTAAGACTCAAATATCCTTTGTAGAAATTCAAACATCATTTACTCATGGGCAATAATGACTTTAACAAACAACTCCTCACTTAAAATAAACAAGTGATTAAATTTAACATCAGAATTGTATACCAGTTGCCAATTAGCTAATTGTTCTTGCTTTCATTTGTTCTTTATCTGTAACATGTATAAAATTTCTCTTTTATCAATGGTATAATACATTTTTAAGGGTTTTCTTGGGAAAATAACTATGGGCTTCACAAACAAAAACAATCCTTCCAACTTCTAGATTCTGTATAATAAGTTACATTACAAAATTAAAACTTACTATGATTTTATTGTAACAATACTTCACATTTATATGGTGCTTCATAATTATATCCTATATTATATCCATTCCTCGTAATAATTCCCATTTCACAGATGAAGAAATTGAAGATCAGAGAGGTTGTGGTTTATGCAAGGTCTGATTCCATACCAAGTACACTTTCCATTCCTACAACATTCTGTTTCTTAGTTTGCCTTGAAGTATTTGAAAAAAACATATTTTATCATAAAGCAGGATTAGAAAGCTGTTTTTACAGAAGTCCAAGTAAAAGTAACTCAGTAAAATTTTCTGGCTCTGACAGCCCTGTATTTTACAGAAACTAACTCAATTCCTAACTTGATCTTTGAGAAAATCAAAGATTTCCTTCTTAAATAATGTCTCCCTTAAACATATTCTTGTTTCTAAACTTTAAGAGAATTGCGGAAGGCTCTCCCTTTACCCTGCCAAAAAAATGCGGAAGGCCAAAAGAATTTTGAGTTTGAAGGAAGGAGGTAATAAGGACATACCTCTTCTATCATTTGTGAGTGTTAAGTGATTATAGATTAAATGTTTGAGTTTCACAAGCAATGTAAAAAAAAAATCCAAGTGTGATATTTATATAAGAATTATACGGACAAATTATCAAAGCACGTTATAAGATATGCATTGTTAAGCTGATATGTATTCAGAAAAGATTCCTTAAAAGCAAAACCCCCATTGACATTTTTTTTATAAAGACTTCTACTGAAATTTACAGTCCTCAAGACATATAAATTAAATTACTTCAAACTACAAAGTATTAACTAGGTTAAGAAATATTACATTTATTTAAGCTTATGTAAGAGAACACATAAGGGATTATTTCCAATTTTAGGGATAGTTCCAATTTTACCTGTTTAGGTAAAAGTTATGTAACCACATAACATCAACGAACAATTAACATTACAATGAAATCTAGTTTCACATTTCTTAATACACTGCCAAAGATCCGTTATTACTACTGTCTACAACCTTCAAAAATGACAGATAAAAATCTAACAGTTAAAATTCTTTAAGCCTTAATTCACAGATACTTATATTTGGCATAAGAAACATTCTTTTTATTGCACTCCAATGTCCAAACATCCAAATAATTTTATTACTTCATACATCTCACAAATATATCTCCCATCAGAGGACTTCATCCACATCCCATCATCATCGAAATTAGATTTTTTAAAGTCTTTGGTAGTAATGTGATCAGAGTTCACACACTTCAGGTAAAAGAAACCCTGTGCTAGAATAAAACGTAAAACTCTGAATGTCAGAGTATGTGTTCATACCTTCATATTAAATGTCTATTTATGTACTTTTGTGTATCCTTAACATCAGTATCAATCATGTCCAGTAGACATCTTCAACTCGGCACATCCATAACCAAACTCATTTTCTTTTCCCCTCCTAAACCCTTCTCTGGCTCCTACCTTCTCTATTATAGCAGACAGCATCGCTATCCCCCCCATCCCTCAGGATCTAAACCTAGGAGTCATCCTTAATCCTTCACTCTCACTCCTCTCATATCCAATCTGTTATCAAGGCCTATCAATTTCCCCTTTGCAACATCTCTCGAATATATTTCCCTTTTTGTCCTTTGACACTGCCACCAACCTGGTGCAGGCTCACCACCTCACACCTATTTGTAATAGCCTTCTGGGTGAGTCTGCCCACCTTATCTCATCCTCCGATCAGCCACTAAAGTGATTTTCCTAAGGTGCAGTAAATTTCGATGGCTCCCTATTGCATCCAGAATCAAAAACTAAATCCTGTTTTGCTTTCAAAACCCTTTATAATCAAATCCCCCTCCTACCCTTCTAGTATTCTTACACCTTACTCCCCAACTCACACTGTTTGATCCAGTGATAGACCTCCTGGCTATTCCATTAACAAAACACTCTATCTCTCTGCTCCAGGCATTTTTTCCAGCTCTTGTTCCTCCCAAAAATGTTCTTCCTCCTCACCTCTGCCTACTGGCTTCCTTCAAGACCCAATTAAAATGACTTTCCCAGACGTTCTTAATTCTAAGCACTTCCCTCTCTTCATTATTTTCTATCTATCCTTGTTTGTATATACTCCCTGATTGTCTCCCTCATTAGATGGGTAGCTCCTTGAGGGCAGGGACTCTTTAGTCTTTTTTATTCCAGGGTTTAGCACAGTTTGAGGCACATAGTAGGAGCTCAATGTTTATTGATGGACTGTATTAAGTAAATTAGTTTAAATCATTTAGAGGAGTCAGAAGTAACATCATACAATGAAAGACTATTTTGAATGTTCTAACATGAAAATACTTGGTGAAAATTCTGTGAAAATATCACATGGCTCTCCTTTTAGTGAAATAGGTCTCATTAGCCTATTTCAGTAACAAAATTTAAAATATGGTATAAATTGTCGAAAGTGTTCATGTAGAGGTGTTTAATAACTTTTGACTTACAGTACCATGCAGATTCAAGAAATGACTTATTCATTTATAAAATTCAATTTGCTATGTTTTTTAATTACCAAAGAATGTTTTATTTCTCTCCCACTTTCTCACCCACTGGGAAAAACAAGAAAAAGAAACCCTTTTAACAAACATGCATAGTGAAGCAAAACAAATTCCTGCATTGGCCATGGCCAAAAATGTGTCTTATTTTGCACCTTGAGTCTATAGCTTTTTTCTGG
Organism: Vombatus ursinus; assembly: GCF_900497805.2. Taxonomy (NCBI): domain Eukaryota; kingdom Metazoa; phylum Chordata; class Mammalia; order Diprotodontia; family Vombatidae; genus Vombatus; species Vombatus ursinus. The sequence continues at coordinate 21,900,872 of NW_020954556.1, read as the reverse complement.
AAGTAGATAACACACTTTATCATCATCATGCCTCCATAACAGCAGCTGGTCATTGCACTCATAAGAGTGCTTAGGTCTTCTAAAGTTGCTTACTTTCACAATGTTGACAATAAATTGTTCTACTGACTCTGCTCGTTTTAATATGCATCAGTTCATTTGTCTTCTCAGGTTTCTCTGAAACTATTCTTTTCATTATTTCTTACAACATAATTCTATTCCACTACATTCATAGATCATAATGTGTTCAGTCCATTCTTCAATTGACAGACATTTCCTTAGTTTCCAATTCTTAACTACTACAAAAAGAAATGCTGTAAATGACTTACTATACAAGCTGGGCAAGTTACAACCTCTGAATGTTCTAGGCAATGCTCCAGGCAACTGAGTTTCATTCTTAAAGTAAAATCAGAGTTGTGATTTTTAGAATAAAACCATAGTGAAAGTTCCTAAATACATAAAATTTAAAATACGCAAGTTGCATCTTAATATGACCTATGGGATCTGTAAAAACTTCCTATCAAGGTCTTTCTAGTATTGCTATAATTAAAGCTCCAGAACTGTAAAATACAACAGATCATGTATTAAAAAAAGCTCATGTACACCTTTTTACATCATTATTACACAATTTTCCTATTATACACATGTAACTCTTTTGGAAATGAACATATTATTCCCTATTCATTTTAATAACATTATTCAAATCACGTAACCACAATTTTATGAGGTCTATGGCTCCAAAATACTATGAATACTGTTTAGTGTAAGCTTTAAATTCAAACTCTGGATGGGACGACATTAGTTTTAGCAGAAGCATCTTGAAATGTTGAATTACCATCTTCAATTTCCTTCAGCCATTTATCGTTGCTGCCAAACTGAAATGGTGCATGTAAAGGCAACCCTAAGCTGAAAAGCAACCATAAAAAGGTAGTCTCTTAAATGTTCCATTTATAAAGCTTATTTTTTCCGCCATCAAATTTACTATCTCCTCCAAAATATATCATTTCACAGAACTGATATCTTTCTACTATCATGTGTAGCTACTTCTCTATTACATAGGTAACTCAAGTGCATTGTTTAAAATAAATGTATTTTTTTTTTGTCATCAGATGCTCTTAGGCAAGCTGATTAAAAGAGTAGCTATTTCTATTTTTTTTTCAATGAGAATTTAACTGTAATCATTATGAATTGTCACAGCTATCCCTGCTGGATAGACTTTAACTGTGCAAGTTTCCTGGTTACCTCTAAAACTATACTATTGCATTAAGTTTCAAAAGGAGTAAAGCATCAAAAAGACTGTTCCATCCAAGAGTGGATAACAATTAGCTTACTCTGGCTTGAAAAAAAAAAAGGCTTGAAATAAAGGAGTTTAAATACTTTTACTAAAATTCTTGTAGTTAACACTGTAAGTAATGTCACACAAAGTAAACTAAAAAAATATTCAATCACTGACATCCCATTGCAACCATCTTTGTCTTTTTAATCTAATGTAGTTATTACTAATAACTTTTTTCAATCTTTTTGTGAAGATGGTTTTCTCCTCCATTTTATTTTTAATTGATAAAATAAAACAAGCATTTCCATAACATAGTATAATAAAGATAATTGACATGAAACTGAAAATCTACTATACATAACTTGCTGTTCCTTTTAAATATATGACAAAGTTATCATGTAAATTTCTTTTTTTTAAATAACTAATTAACTTTCAAATGATAAAACCTGAAGTAAACTTGTTTGAGTTTCCAAAACTGCCAAGCAGCAGACAAGGACAGGGATGTGGACCTGTGATTCCATGTGGACCAATTTACATAAATTCCACCAACACAGAAAAGGATATGGGAAAATCCCATACAGAAATACATTTTTCTAGGAAAGTGGCGACTGATAATTTACCCTATGAATGACATTTTATCACCTGTATTTCTTTTACTAGTGACTAAATACAAAAAAATTTTAGGAGAAAGTTTTAAAAACGTAACTTTACCAACTGCATTCATTTTACAATGCAAGTATTTCTCCTAAAATATTACACATAATTAGGACTTTATCATATCACAAATTGCAGGGCTGACAAAGTATGGCTTTCTCCAATGACCTACCTTGAAGACAAGCTTCTAAATGTCCTTTACAAAAAAACCCATAATAAGTTTGATCAGACTTGTATTATCATTTCAAGTATTTAAATTTTTAAAAATCTTGATTTGACCTTAAAATCTTCAAAATCGTAAATTCATTTCCAATTCTGTCCCTAATGTTCTATTTTACCAAAATGAATCTCCTTGCAGGCAGGAACAAGAATAAAGGGGAATTTAAAATAACATTAAAGACTAAGAACTCATTATGTCACAGATAATATATCTGCAATCTTCCTAATTTCCTAATTCCCAGAGAGACTAATGCAACAATGAATTAACATCTAAACTTATTAAAGTAGACCTCCATTTAAGACAAATTATGTTAAAAGTAACTGCCCTATAGTCAAAATAGATGAACCATTACCCTTAACTGATCTAACTAAAGTTGATGAACGTAATTTGTTCTCAAGTTTCCACAGAAAAATAAAGTGACTTATACAAAAAAAAAAAAGCCTCACGAAAAAATATTTCATAAAATCTCCATTTTTAAAACGTATTCTCCCCATTATCAAGCAACAAACACTATTAAACAGCTATTAACTACCAAACACTGCTTAGGGAGTGAAAATACAAGGAAAAATGGAAGTCTCTGCCCTCAAAGAGCTTACATTCTAAAGAAGACAACATAAACATATGTAGGTATGTATGTGTGTGTATAAAATAAATGCATATAGGTAGATATGAAACAGATACTGAGTAATACTGGAGGTTATTATCTAAAGGTAATAATAGGAAAGTAGTATAGTTTGGTAGTGAGGGGCATGGTGAGAAGTCAGACCACTTTGGTGGTTTTGTGGGGGATGATACATTGTAGTACAAAGAAATATGAAACAGAAAGAAAAAACAGGCTATTGCAAAAATTCAGGTAAGAAGGGACAATTACCTTAAGTTTAAAAATTGTAATAGCACTTTGGTAGCACTTCAAGGTTTGCGAAGTTGTTACACGTTATTTCATTTGATCCTCACAACAACCCAGCTGGGTAGGTACTATGATTATCCCCATTTTACAGATCAGGAAATTGGAGCTATGAGAGATTGAGACTTGCCCAGGGTCACACAGCTAAAGAAGTGTCTGAGGCTAGATATAAACTCAGATTCAGCTAGGTGGTACAGTGGTTAGAGCACTGGGCTTGGAATCAGGAAGACTCATCTTCATGAATTTGAATCAGCCTCAGACTAGCTGTGTGACTCCGGGCAAGTCACTTACCCCTGTCTGCCTCAGTTCCTCATTCGTAAAATGAGCTGGAGAAGGAAAAGGCAAACCACTCCAGTATCTTTGTCAAGAAAACACCAAAAAGGGGTTTCAAAGATTCAGACACCACTGAAAACCAAACAACTTCCTTACTTCAAGTCCATCATTGCACCACCTACCTTCCTTGGGAAGTAGCTATATGAGCAGAGAACAGGGGATATATGTGACAGAGCTTACAAAATAAAAATGACAAGATTTGGCACCTGATTAAATATATGCTAAGAGCACAGTGAGCACTCAACAATAACAGGAAAATTCAGAAGTGGTGTGTATTTAGGGGAAAACATAAGAGATTCCATTTTGGACATACTGGATTTGAGATGTCTTTGGGACACCCAGTTGGAAATGTCCAACAGGCAGTTAAATGATGGTAAATGTAGAAATTTATATAGCAAACATTTGCATTAAAGCATTTTGCACGTGTAATAAATATCATTTTAATGTATATATACTTTATTTACCTATACATATATTATAAATAAATACATGAGGTGGTACAACATACTGGAAATACTGAACTTGGATTCAGGAAGACATAGATTCACATCCTACATCTAAAACTAGCTATGTGACCATAGGCAAGTCAGTCATTTAATTTCGGACACCTCTCTAAAACTTCCCTACTAAATTATATATAATCTGGCTGATGAACAGAGTTCTCTTACCAAATAAATCACAGATTGTTGGTGTATTGAGACGTATATATAGATAAATGTGTATATATAATGTCCACATAGATGTATATATGTATACATATAAATAGATATATACACATACATACATAACAAATATCCAGTTAGCCATCAAAACAAATGGAAAATATGTAGAATACTTTTTCATTATTAAAAATACTGATAATTCATCTAATAACTATTTAATGTTTTCCAAACTACCAGGGATACAATGTTTCCATTTTAAAATAACAACAGTTTTTCTAAGAGGTAAGTGGTCAGAGGAGATGAACAAATAAATGTTCTAAATCACTAGGAGAAACTAAAATTAAAACTCGGGTTTCATTTCACAACAATCCAAATGGCAAAGATGATAAAGACATAAAGTCAATGTAGGAGGGGCTATGAAATTACAGGAATACTAACACGCTGTTAGTGGAACTGTGAATTGACCCAATTGTTTTCCATAAAAATTTGAAAACATGTAGGAAAAAAAAAAGTGACCCTTTGAATCAGCAATCCCTACAGTACAAAGTCCTACATCCCAAGAAGGTCAACTATTAGTGGAAAAAAAGGCCCCACATATTAGAAAATATTAACAGCAGCCTTCGTTATGGCAGCAAAAACTGCAAATAGTGGGCGACTGGGGAATGTCTGAAATGTGTAATATATGAATACAATGGAATAATGTTGTATCATAAAAGATACCATATAGGATGACTACAATAATGTAAATGAAAATGACACTAAAAGGTAGCTGAATTCTGATTAATTGCAATGAATAACTTTGGTTTTGGAGAAAAAGGTAAAAAATACATTCCTCCTCTGGATGACAAATCACAGTAAAGAGAATGGAATGATCATATACCGTCAGATGTGGTTACTATGTCAGTTTTGCCTAAGTGCAATTCTCTGTAATAAAGTGGGTTCAAATGTAGTTAGGGATAGATCAGGAAATGATTCTAATGTAAAACTTTAAGCAAGAGTTCATATAAATATTTGCTTCAACTTCATGTATGACAAATAATTTCCTTTATTTTTCTGGCCTTTATAAAAGTAGTAAATATTCAGAAATAACCATTATATAATAGCTAAAGACAACACAAAAACATGCACAATGCTTTTAATCTTATAATAATAATTATCACAAAAAATGTTTTAAATAAAATAATTTTATTTGAGAGGCTGCAGGTGCAGTATGCAATAGTTATAAATGTTCCTTCACTCTTCAAATTACCTGACATTATAGCCAGAACAGAATTTGTGCCTCCATCAATGCTTTCTTCATCACGTGTCACAGAAAGAGCCCAAAATGCTTTACAAAATCCATTACATTTTAAGACCATTTCCAATATCTGTTTCTATAAATCAAGAAATCCATTTATTCAAGGTTACATATGGAGAATTAATCACACAGAAATCATATCGTCCTCTTTCTCAAAAATTAAAGTATTTTACTGTTCTTGGCATTCCTGTATGTGATGGCACGGGTTTTTTACATTTGCATTAATTGGAAATATGCAGTCAAAGTTCATGGGCTTAAAGTTCATGAGATATTGAAAAGTTCAATACAGAACTCTCACTAATAAATGTTGCATCAAAATGAGACAAAGTATAAGGATATTGTAATCTTCCTGTTTGGATTCTGCCTGACACAGACACTTGCAACTATTACCATTATGTAACCTAAGAAAACATAACTGGAGTAATAGACTAAGCACAAAAAGAAAGAGAGAGAGAGACAGCTTGAATAGCTGTCTAAGTATTTTGAATCAAGAACAAGTAATTATGGTTAACTATTCATAGGAACCTCTGCAACACAATTCCTATGAACAGAACTATCTTAAGTGAATCATCTGAAAAAAGTTACTGAAAAGAGTAATTAAAACAATAAAGATAATAACCCCAGCTTTTAGAATAAAGGAATGGGAGCAAGTCACTTCTGGGTTGCAGTTTCTTCACTGGTAAAATGAAGACTGTGAAAATAGATAACAGTTAAGATTCTTTCCAGGTCAAAGAATTTGTGATTCTTTACTCAAAATCTAGTATGAAATCTCAGCTCTTATTTAAATAACATTTCCATTTATTTTAAATGAATGTTGTAGGCAAATAGTTGTAAGCTATATATGACCCTTTAAGTTTTAATGTCATATTTCAATTACTTTTAAAACATCAATAATTTCCAGAAACAAAGAGATGACCATAATAATTGTACCTTAAAGGAATATTTAGTCACTTCCTCCTTTTTTAACACAATATAACGAAAACAGATGTACTAATAACACTGAATTGCACTTGCAGAATTCATGTAATTCCGAAGAGCAGTATAATAGCAAATATGTTACAAAAGACACTGAGCTGAAATATAATAATTTACAAGTTAGTACTTTGCAAAATATGAATATGAAATTTCAAATTTTTAAGAACTAGAAAAATCAAATAAAATTTTAGGGAGGAGGGCACATTATATAACAAATTTCAAGGAAAAATGTCATACCAACATATATTTAAACCTAGTTTCTCCAGTTGAAATTCAATATAATCTTCTTCCATTTTCTACCTATTTTTGAAGGGATAGGCCAAAAGTTAATATGGAATACTTCTGAATATTCACCAAACAAAACCAAAGATTCACTTTTTCCTTTTTCCTTTATTTGAGGACTTTGATCCTTTTTCTGGTTTGGCTTCCCAGAGAGCATTTCTTACAAATCTTGAAGCAGCTCCTTTATCCAGTTTGGCAGCCATTTTCTTGTCTGTAATTTCTTTGACTCTGTTCATGTATATTCTTATTCTATCCTATAAAATAATAACAACTGATATCACTAAAATACTCATCATCACTAGTTTTATTGCAATATCCTCTATCAGAACACACTCCAAAATTGTATTAAGTGAAGGCGCAAGTATAGAATGTCTCTGAAAACTGCCTCAATACCCTCAAATCAGAGTTCTGGTGCATCCATAAGCTATGAAATTATTCCTGTCTAGACTTTCCCCAAATAACTAACGTTTTACAAAGCACTTTAAGGTTTATAAAATGCTTTCCTCAAAATAATTCTGTGAAGGAGCTACTGCAAATATCATCATCCCCACTTTTCAGACTTAGGTAAGAGAGACTGAAAATTGATTTATTTAGTTCTTACAGCTATGAACCCAGTTCTCCTTACTCTAAATACAGACTCTTTCCACTAAACATCAATGTCTCACTCCAAATAATTACGGAATCTTAGAGTTAGAAAAAAATCTTAAAGATCATCTAGACTACCTCCTGACATCTCTCTATTTTATAGACAGAAATATAAACCCCCAAATAAACAAGAAGTAACCTCCCAGTCAGCAGCCAAGCCAAGACCCGAAGGCTTCCTATCCTTTCCATTATAATACATTGCTTCTGCTAGAACCCTCAATTATCTCTGTATATATTTCCTCCTTATAATCACAATTAAAGTGGATAATATGCAAATAAAATATTTTGGGTGTAATGGTAGACTACTTACAGAAAATGAACACATGTTCCTTCCCACTCCCCAATTCCCAAACATATGCAAATGTTTGACTTTCAATGTTGTTTTATAAATGATTAACATATGAAATGTGATTAACAAATCCTCACAGCACTTGTCTTATACTTCATATATTTAGCACACTATACTCTGTACCACATCTGTCTGCACATTTATCTTTCCTACTGTACTATAAGCATCTTGGGGCCTGAGACCATTTCATTCAACTTTTATCTCCTCAGTGCCTAGCAAAGTGCTTTGTTAGATTTGTTAAATAAATGAAGAATAAAATTCTCCGATGAAATATATACTCCAAGCAGGTAGATTTTATAAGGTGAGAAACATACTATGTTGCTATATATTCATACAGGTATGACTGCTAATCAGAATAAAGGGTTACGTTATATATCGATCTGAAAAGAACGGCACTGATAAGCAGAAACCCCCAAGGTGACAGCAAATGAAGGATGAGGCCTAAATGTACATTTCATCAAACTTATCAAAGTAACCACAGCATGCCTAGGAAATACAAGGCTGTAAAACTGAAAGACTGACTTTTTTGACTGCCCTTTCTTCATTAAAGGTACAGAACATTAAATGACCCAAAAAACAAAGAAGGAAGAAGGAGACTCAGTCATTTACTTGGATACTTGTAAAGGACAGAGTACAAAGAGATGTGATCTTTTTCTTACAGAACTAAACGGGTCAGACTCCTGATCTTCAGTTTGAACGTCATGCTCCTCTGTACTCTTCAGTTTTATGATTTCTCATAATTGTTAAATTTAAAATCAAAAAAATTCTGCACCAAGAATCACGAGACTGGAAAAATGTTCTGCTTCACCCATTAAGAGAGAGAAAAAGCAATCTGGTTTACTCAGTTTTTAAAAACTAATGACAAAAATGTGCTATTTGGCTGAAATTAATACAGGTGACCACATATTTCTTGAAGTTAAAGTCGGTTTGTCTTATATACTTTAGTTTTATATGTGTGTCTGTGTGTGCATATATGTGTGTGTGTATGTGTATGTATATACAGACACATATATAACCATAAAGAAATAATAGATTAATATATATTGATTATACTGACATTCTTATTTATAAAGGGAAGTCAAAAAGGCAAACAAAGTTTGATTTCTAATTTTTTCTTCAAACTGAATGATTTGATTTGATTTTTGAAGTCAGCAGAAACTCTAAGATACTAGACCTTATATACTGTACTTATGCATCTAAATGGAATACAAAGACAAACCTAAAAGATTTATTATAGGTTGTAAATATGTCACTAATGCAGAATTACTGGACAGTACACATACAACTGGTGCCAAAAAAGCTTTTAGCTTTGTTGCTGAACTGGATTCTTTACTGCTGAGAAAATGAATTAATGGAGGAATTGAAAAGGTGGGTGGGGGAGGAACTTTCCCGGCTTGGCTAGTAAATCAACTGGAATATACTTTTTAGAATTGTGTAAGAGTTTGAGGGTTTTTTAAAAAACTGCTTTAGAGATGGTAAGGATTTCAAAATGATGTGGGAAAAATACTATATACATTATGCATATAATTATTTAATATAATATAATTGAAACATTTTCCCAGCCCATTTAAATCTGGAAATCACAATTGTTCTCAATCTAGTTTTTTTAGTTAAAAGGTTAAAATAAGGAAAACGAAAGGTGAAATTACAATTACCTCATTTGCTTACATAATTTCAGAAGACTTAGACAATTCTGCTTTTCATAAATGATACTGTGATACAAAGGTACTGTGACTTTTTAAAATTTAAAAGAATCAAATTATATCCACACAATCATCCTATGCACAACTCTACAAGGTAGTAAATAGAGCAAAAAAAAACATGGGAAGCAAAAGCTTACTATTTCCTGCTTTACTGGATGTTCCTTGGGATTAACTCCTTGAGTGGCCAAGTAAACTGTCAGAGAAAATGAGAGAGGTTTAATAATAATTTTTTAAAAGTGTAATTTAAAAACTAGATAACCACTGATTGGATATTTTATAGTGGTGACTCCCTTCTAACTCTCAAATTCTGTGCTCTGTGAAAATAATATGTATGTAAAATGAAAGCACTGCAATCAAGTAAATTAGACAAAATAAAAATTGCAGAAATTTATATCTTAAATTACTTAACATACATGCAATAATAAATTAATTTTTGCTTATCCTGACTTTTAAAAAGACAAAAGTAGTTATTTATTTTTAAAAAATCCTAAAGCTTGACTGAATTGAAACGCTTTGTCAAAATGAACTTGACAGTTTCCCCTCTGACTCAAATATATTAGTTTACTTACCCCAAAACATTGAATTCAACGTATAAGCAGAAACTAAATCCAACTTGGCCTGTTCAAGTGGATCCAACTATTAAAAAATAAAGTTTTAGGTCAATCAGACAGCATTTAAAATATTACCAAGTATCAATAAAATATGTTCTAAAGTCCAATAATTAAATGACCTGGAAACTACTGAAGAAAAGGAGATATTTTGTTCATCTATTTTAACAACAAATTTTCACTTCGAAGTACCATTTTTATTTAAACAAAGAAAATGTGTACAATGCAAGAAAAATATTTTAAATTATTTTAATTTTTAAAGTTATGATCTGGGCTTTGTATGTCAAAAGTAATTCATCAATATAAACACTGTACATGATGTATTTATGTATGAGGAGCAGGCTGAAATACTTAGGCTGTACCAAAGACAGAGAAACATAATGAAATTTGTTTGGGGCTGTCAAAATCAATTTATTGTTTTTGTCCTATAGGATTTCCAGAAACTCTGATAACATCATTCCACTACTTAAAAGCTCAAAGATGGATTCTGTCAAAAAGAATGTTGTGAGCACTCCTTCTCATAACCCAACCACAACAAAAAAATGTTTACAGCTAAGATATGTATTTATTAAACTTTAGGAATTTTCTCTCCTATAAACTACTCACAATTTGGACAGGAGAGTATATCACCGAGCTATTTTTTCTCATCCTGTAACTTGTTCAGAAGATGAAGCATTAAGGTTTTAACATCTACTAATAAACACATCAATTAGGGAGAGATGTTTATTTTATTTTTTACCTTTTGTAATAACTCATTTCTAGAAACTGACATCATGGTCTTCAGCATTTCATCCACAGAACGAAGGGAATTCTCAAATGTTGACAGATAGTCATGAATTTCTGTTGGATAATCTTCTCCACTAATGTCTTCTTCTGCCATGCTAGCTGGAAAGATACATAAAAATTATTTGCATATATTACTTAATGAGATCTTAGATATCTGATCTCCTGTCTAACAATTATCTTACACCAAGAATTGTAGACATGTTAAGAGAATCAAAACCAGTTGAAAAGCAATTAATCAAACTACCAGAAATGTCTTTTTACAACATAATTCTAGAGAAAAGAAGATAGTGCTTTAAAAATAAAGGTTAAAGTTCAATTGTCCAATGTACATTCCACTAACATATTGCTGAAGCACTAAAGATGTTACTAGCAAGAATGGAACAACAATAATAAAAATTCTGGAACTCTTAAAACTGTACAGGAATAAAAGACTAAGTCAATCACAGTCTCATAGCAGGAGATGATATCTGAATTAGTAATTGGATCACATGTCATTCAAATGCAGACATAACAAAAACATAAGCTTTAATGTCTGTAGGTGAAAATCCATAAAAATCTTGGATTAAACTGATAAGAGAAATCAGAAATCTGATATCTGAAAAGCTCCAAATACAGTATGAATTGTTGTTCGAATCCAATTACATAAGCACTTTAAGTCTATCTTAAAATTTATCTAAAAAATTTAGAATCGCCATAAATCACATTGTAGTTGTTCAGTCACATCCAACTCTTCATGACCCTTTTTGGGGTTTTCTTGGCAAAGATACCGTAGTGGTTTGCCATTTCCTTCTCCAGCTCATTGTACAGATGACAAAACTAAGGCAAACACGGTTGAAGTAACTTGCCTAGGTCACAATGAGGCCAGACTTGAACTCTGGAAGATGAGTCTTCCTGAATCCAGGCCTGGCACTCTATCCACTGCTCCACCTAACTGCCACATAGAGCACATTAAAAGCAGGGAGTTTAGCTGAAATGCAGTGCAGAGTGCAGAGCTGTCTGTCAAGCCAAGGCACAATTTTGTCTACCTATTTGTTCTTCTCCTTTGCATTTTAATAATCCAGTACTCCCTCCAGTGCATTTGCGAACTCACTGAGATGAGTATTTTCTTCAACAATGCAGATCACAGTCCTTTTATGTCAGCCTATCCAATGCAACTCTTAGTTCATATCCTCCCCTAAGTTTTCCACATGCTGGACTTCCTTAAGTTCTCCTGACATCTCTATTCATGACAAAGAAATCAAGAGAACACACATCAGTTCTCCCTCATTCTCACCACAAGAGTAGCCCATCTTTTTCAATCATACTTTTCTTTAATGACACTTTTATAACATTTCTCCTTCATAATTCTTTATGAAGCCAGTCCATACCCACCAAGCACCTCTCTACCGCACTTAAGATCTTGGGAGGCTGTCCCATGACTTGGAATCCCACATCCCTGCAATATTAGTATTAAAAAGACAGGCTTCCGTTTCAGGGAATAGCTTGAGAACATTAAAAGAAACAGCAATTTCCCAAAGGCAATCCAGTCCCCTCTTCCTCCTGATCTTCTGTGTCTACTGCACTATTCAAAGTTGCTATTATGTAAAATATGATAACTAGTTCCAAACTAATGGAAATATGCAGCGCAAAATAAAATAATTCAATCACTTTTGAGGAATTCGTCATTCAAACCAATCAAGACCCAAGTACAGGTATGTACACACACATTCACAAACCAATCCTGTACGTGGTCTGTCGATCCTGCTGCAAGTCAAAGAGCATTTACTATAAGCACCTAAAACATGCCAGGCAGTGGGCTGTGGATACAAAGAAAGCATTCTCGCCCCCACACCCACCCCCTCCCCCAAATGTTCCTATACTCTCAAAAAACTCAGACAATATGCAAACAACTACATACAAACAAGCTATATATGAGATAAACTGGAGATAATCAACAGAGGGAAGGCATTAAGAGGATCCAGAAAGGCTTCTTGTAGGTGGGATTTTAGCTGGGACTTGGAAGAAGCCAGGAAAGCCAGAAAACAGATGAGAGAAAATTCCAGTGAAAATATAAAATTCAGAAATGGAGTATGTAAGGAATAGAAAGGAACTAGTATCGCTGAATCACAGAGTTCGTCGTAGGAATAAGGTGTAAGAAGATGGGAAAGAAAGGGGCCAAGTTATAAAAGTCTTTAAGTAAAAAAAAAAAAAAAAAAAAAGGATTTTATAGACCAAGGGTTCTCAAATTTTTGGCCTCAGGACCTCTTTGTGCTCTTAAAAATTATTGAGGACTCTCCCAAAGAGCTTTTGTTCATGCAGGTTATATTGATCAATATTTACTGTGTTCAAAATTAAAACATCTTTGCATTATTACGAAAATAATTTTGACCTTGTAGACACCCTGAAAGTATCTCAGGGACCACAGTAGTCACCATACCACAGTTAGAGGACAGCTAAAATAGCCCATATCATAGCCTGGACAATAGGCATTCTACTTGGTTTTTCTTCTGTGGACAAGTGGGGCAAACTCTTTAAAGCAATTATGTATTTCATGTAGGAGATGTGGCAGTTATGTGGTTGTGTGCAATTAGCAGAATATTCCTCCACAAATAAGACTACCTACCTAGAAGATGTCTCCATCTATAGCGAAAGCCTGCTTGACTTGGATTCTGGACGGAATCATTTCCAAAATACTAGCAAACAAGTATGGCAAGCACCTATTTCCCTTTTTTTATCTCTTGCTTGATATTAGTGTCTACAGGGTCAAACAAGATTACCTCTGTTGTTACAATTTTCTACGGAATCTTATATAATTTTGACTTGTGCACAAGAGATACCTTTAAAGCACAGTTCTTCTCCATCTAATCAATTTTTTAAATAATAAAAAATAGAATTCTTTCACTCAATGGTAAAGAGACAGAATACCACTGTGTGAAAGTGTTCCTGTTTCATTATTTTGCCCATATCAAGAATCCCTCAGTATAGTGCATGTTAAAGTATACTTTTTTCACTTTCTTTATATGCCTTGCTTTTTATTGTTTTGTTTTGTTTTTTTGCAACATGGGTAATACAGAAATGTTTTATATGACTTGATAATGTATAAGTGATATCAGATTGCTTGGAATGTGTAGGGGAAGGATGGGAGAGAATTTGGAATTCAAAATTTTTAAAAAACGAATGCCAAAAACAAATAGAAGCCTCAGTAAACAGGTCAATTAAGTAAGCACATGGGTTATAAGTTACTGCTGTTCTCCTGATCATCTTGTTTGTAATAAGGTCAAAGACATATTTTTTTAATTATGAACATCAACAAACAGAAAAATTTAAGTATAAAAATGAAACAAGATCAAACAGTAAAGATGTAATTTGTTTTTTAAAATGTACACATTAAAATGCATATATTAAATTTAACCAGATAGTAACAGATTTTTTTCTATTTATTTGTGCCACAGTAATTCTGCCTTAAGTTCTGACAAGAATGTTAATTTTCCCTCCCACAAGGTGGGAGGTTAATTCTCTTATTTCATAGTTTTACATATACTTGTCTTTTGCCATTCTTTGTATATTGAAATGTTCCAGATTGTTGATATTTAAGTTCATAATTTTAAAAAAGAAAATCTAAGTAAAAAATAACACGAAGAATTCAGAGAAGCATGGGGAGACATAAACTAATGCAGAGTACAAAAGGAAAGTGATATACTCCAACAGCAGAAATAGAAAGACTAAAAAAAACAAAACTGAACACTATGTAATTATAATAACCAAACTTGAAGAAGAAAAGAACCTCTCTCCTTTTTTCCAGAAGAAGGAGATTAAGGAAATGGAGCCCTGTATATATGGCCAAATTTCACTGAGACACTGGTTAATTTGGTTGCGCTGCTTTTTTTTTTATTATTCTTTGTTACAAAGGACAACTCTCTAGGTGAGAGAGAGACTCAGAAATTAAAGTGATGTAAAAACAATATGTCAACAAACTTTTTCTTTATAAATGAGAGGTGGGACTAGTAGGGATATACAACCTAAGAATGTCAAAGACAGAAAAGTATTCTTGTTCCATTCTCTTGCCCATGTCAAGAAGCTCTCAGTATAGTGTAATTGGTGTTGGTGTTAGTGGGACCTTTTTTTATATCAATCAACAAGCTTTTATTAAGTGTTTATTATGTGCCAGGCACTATATTAAGTGCTGTGGATACAAAGACAAAAGCGAAACAAGTCCCTGTCCTCAGGGACCTTACTTTCTAATGAAAGAGAAATTGTACACATACGGGTACAGACAGAATACATTCAAAGTGACTACAAGGTAGTTTTGAGAGGGGATACACTAATAATAATAATAATACTTAGCATATATAGAGAGCTTTACAAAAATTATCTAATTTTATCCTCATGACAACCCTGGGAAGCAGGTGCTATTATCACCCTCATTTTATAGATAAAGAAATTGAGGTAGATAGAGGTTAAGTGAATTGCCCAGAGTTCATCCAGCTAGGAAGTGTATGAGCCCAAATTTGAAGTCAAGAATGGTTTCATGAAGGTAGCAATTGAGCTGAGTCTTAAAGGAAATAAGAGATTCCAAGGGCAGAGGGGTGGAGGGACTACATTCCACACTTGCACCCTGGAGATAGAGCATCTCATGTGTAAAATAACAAGTCACTGTGACCGAATCAAAGAGTTCAAGGGGCAGAGTAATGTAAAAAAGGTCTAGGAAGGTAGGAAGAGGACAACAGGCTATGAAAAGCATTAAATGTCAAACAGAATAGACAATGGAAGAGCTACTGAAGTTTGTTGAGTAGAGGGGGCAACATGATCAGACCTACCCTTTAGGAAAATCACTGTGTGAAGGATGAATTACACTGGAGAAAGGCTTGAAGCAAGGAGACTAAACAGTGTGTTACTCCAATTGTCCAACGTAGAGGGGATGAGGACCTAGACGAATGGTGATTGTGTGACTGGAGAGGAGGAGACACATGGGAAAGATGCTGTGGAGATAGAAACAACAAGATCTGACAAATGACTGTAGTGAGTGAGAATAAAGAGTCCTGGTGAACAAGAGTGACTGGCAGAAGGGTGGTGCCCTTGTCAGTAACAGGGAAGTTTGGAAAAGTGGTTGGGATGGAAAGTTATTAAGTTCAATTCTGGACATGATGAGTGGGAGATACCAGACATTGTCAGTACATGTGGTACATGCATGTAATATTACTGTACCTTAAGAAATGATAAATATAAAAAAGAGGTAAGGATGAGAAGACATGAATTAATGCAAAGTAAAGAGAATCAAAATATCAGCATAACACACTGATTAAAATAATGTTAAACAGAAAGAACAAAAAACAGAACTGAAACAATGTATAATAATAATGAACAAGGTTATCTCAAAAAGATAGGTTGCAGAGTAGGTACAGAGGAGATTCCTTCTAACAATCTCCTCTTTGGGCAGAAGTTCCCTACATCAGTGGTGGCAAATTGCTGACGGCATACTGAGCTGGAAAACCACAAATTAACATTATCTACATTATACTGTACTCTTATTTATTCTGTTAAACACTTCTCAATTATATTTTAATATAGTTTCAGGAGTGACACTTCTGCTCAATATCAATGAAATCACAGATTCAGTAAAAAAAAAATATGCACATATGTATACACATATATATGGTTCTACTGTATTAAATACTAAAGAATTTATGCAAAGTTTTATTCTTTATTGTACATTTAGTGGATTATTTACCTTTGTTGACACTTACTAAGTTTACAATGATTTTTAAAAATCTAAGTTGGTTGATGCACTTCCTATATAACCATATTAATCTCTTTAGACCAGGGGTTCTTAAGTCTTGTGAAGTTGTTTGTTTTAAAATAACATCAACATAACAGGTTGTTTTGTAATCCGATGTATTTTATTTTATGCATTTAAAAATACTATTCTGAGAAGGGGTCCATAGACTTCACCAGATTGTAAAAAAGGGTCCATAACATGAAAAATATTAAGAACTCCTGGTCTAGATGACCACTAAAACCTCATCTTCTCCTAAAATTCTTTAACTATATAGTTAATTCTCAATTACCTACACTAATAGAAAAGCATGATGGTCTACAACAGTAAACTATAGCCCAACTCACCACCTGTATTTGTAAGGCCTGAGAGCTAAGAACCGATTTGACCCTCAAACTATAGTATGTCAATCCCTGGCATACACAATCCAAAAATAATTTTCATTCGGTTTTGGTTGGCCTAAATAGAACTCTCCCCCAATAACTTTATCTTTCTATTTTTTATGGTTGGCCTAAATAGATCTGTCCTCCTATAAATGCATCTTCCTATTTTTTGGTTTTTAACAAAATGTTAAAAACTAGTTCACATTCTCAAACACATACCAACCAATAGCAAAGGAAGGTAAATTAAATGCATATAAGGTGATAGAAGGAAACCCAGCTAAAACTAAAAATCTGCTGTGGATAAACCAAGAAATAGACAATTTATATAAAAATTACTTTAGCTCTAAAATTCCTGCTGAGATAGATAAGCAAGTCTAATTACAAATGAAATATCATTAAACAGAACCTCTTAAAATAAATTTCTAATACAGAGAAAGAATGCTTTCTAAGCCTGCGTAGCAAGAGATAGCGTGGCAGCGTGGCGGAGTGAAGGCCCCAAAACCCTCTTCGAGTCCTCAAGTGCCAGTTATCAGATTGTAACCTTAGGCAAACTGCTAACCCCCAAGCCTTACTCTTCTAATCTGTAAAATGGGGATACTCATTTGACTTGTACCAGCTACCACAGGGTTAATTATATAAAGTGTTTTGTAACCATTAAACACTACCTAAAATGTCAGTTATTCTAATTATCACTCAATTACCAAAGCAATTATATATCATATAAAGTATTTCATCACAAATTACTAAGTATTTCTGCTATTGAAAGACCTTATTTTAAAAGCTTAAAGAAAGTTCTTGGCAAGGAGTTCTGCACATTAAAATCACAGAGGATTCTTTGGGGGATATTTTGGAGTTGTATGTAAAAGAAACATTCACTGAAATTCATGAGAGAAAAGATGTGAATAGACCAAGAGTATACTGAACTAGGTACAAGTTTTTGATTGAAAATATCCTCATCCCAAATATCACTTATCTGGTGATTTTCAATTCTTACTTTCAAGATTTCTCCCTAATGAGACAACCACAGCACTTCAATGTGCCAACACGGTAACCCTCTAAGTTCAATAATGCCAGAACAGCAGTAACAGACTGCAAGGTGCTGACGGCAGACAGCAGCAATCTCATGAGCCTGTTTGCCAGAGTGAACACACAGAGTGCAAATGTACACAGAGTGCCTATGTACAGCAACTGTCAAAATTACAAGTGTAAAGTAGCTTACAGATAATACCCAACTCTAGTCTTTAGGCAATCTTCCTTTCAATTTGTTCATAAAACAGCCATCAACCCCAAACCATAATTGCCTCATTTAACTATTTTTAAAACTTGCTGTAGAAGCAACAGGATTTTATTGTGCCATAATCTAAATGCACTTTAGTCACTTCTGATTTGGTTATTCCTCAGTCAGAACTTTTTTTCTCAATTTTATTAAGAATTTGTTTAAACAGATTCAGGATGCAACTGGAACTACACATGTCTGATGCAACTATTGAGCTGTTAAAATTGTTTCCACAAACATAAAAAAGAAGAGGAACCTTTTGAGCCTGAATGTTAGAACAGTCCAATGAAAGGCAGTGTGATATAGCAGAAAGAGCCCTGGCAAGATCAGGAGATCCAAGCTCAACATCATCTCATGCCTTGACTAGAGCTTCTTAACCTTTCTGCGTCACAGACTCCTTTGGAAGTTTCACAAAGCCCATGGATCTCTTCTCAGAATTTTTTTAAATGCATAGAACAAAATACAATCAATTACAAAAGAAACCAATTACATTGAAATATAGTTATCAAAATATTTTTTAAAACGTTCATGTCAGCTTAACATGCTACATAAAATAAATGCCAGCTGTCATTATTTAGGGTCACACTGATATGAATCAGCTGAGAAAAAAAGGCAATCTCCAGAAAGGTAAAAGGAAGTGAGGACATCATGAAAAAAGCATACAGCAAGGGATAAGGATGGGGAATAGACCTGGGATTTCACTGATATATGGAAGTGCCATCTGAGAAAATTTCCTCTACAGTTAGGTGGCAGAGTAGGTAGCATAATGGACCAGCCAGGAGTCAAGATGACCTAAATTCAAATCCTGCCTTAGGCACTGAGTATCTGTGGGAACCTAAGCTAGTCACTTAATCTCTGTCAGCCTCAGTTTCTGCATCTGAAAAATGGGGATAATCAAAATATCTACCTTCCAGAGTTGCTATGAGGATAAAATGAGGTATCTGTACAGCAATATGCAAACCTTAAGATGTTATATAAATGCTAGCTCATCATTATTTTTATTATTATTACCACCACCAATGCAGGTCTGTACTTCCCCTGCCAACTTCTAGTCTGAGTTGCCTGCAAAGTCCCCCCAGCTCTTCCTTCTCAAGCCATTAGTGATGGCAGACAGCAAAGCAAAACCCTCAGGCAGAGCTGTACCTTTCTCCAACCCTAGGTGGCGCTGAAGGCTGGTTTTACCCTCTTCAGTGATAAACTACATTTATGCAAATTAGCTGAGGTATCCATTAGGTTTTGGAGTTTTGGAGTTCTATTATAATAATAATAGCTAACCTTTAAATAGAGCCTTATATAGAATCAGGCACTGTGGTAAGTGCTTTACAAGTACCTTCTCTGATCCTAACAACAACATTGGCATCTAGGTGCTATTATTATCCCCATTTTACAGATGAGGCGAGGTGAGGTTAAGTGATTTGTCCAGGGTGACACAAGCGTTTGAGATCAAATTTGAACTCAGGCCTTCCTGACTCCTGGCTCAGTGCTCTCTCCATTGCTCCAACACAGTAGTCTGCCTACCCTAGAAACTATTTCTTGACACATTTCTCAATTTTTAACAAATAAAAGAGCTTTCTCTGCCCATTTATAACCTTATACTGGTCCCACATAACCAAGGCTTCAATCCACATAGTTGACAAGATCCAAGTCATCATATTCACACCAAAATTTATTTCCTCAACTTCTCTGAGTTGCTTAGAGCACTGAGAGATTAAGTGATGCCCAGATCACACAACTAGTATGCATCAGAGGTCGAATGAACCCACCGTTTCCTGGCTCTCTACCTGCTCTGGGAAGCGATGGAAAGAACACTGGGTAACAAAACTGAGGTGATCACGGACCAGTCACTAAACTTCCTTAGTACTTCATCTGTAAATAAGGGGGTTGGACCAAAGGGCTTCTGAACTCCCTCCCAGCTCTGGATCCAACACCACGGCCTCTCTATTGGTTAGTTTGTGACATTTAAAAATCCTCCAAAAATCTTCCAGTTATCAATTTCCTAATCCTCCATTAAAACA
The DNA here is from genome assembly GCF_900497805.2 of Vombatus ursinus. NCBI lineage: Eukaryota > Metazoa > Chordata > Mammalia > Diprotodontia > Vombatidae > Vombatus > Vombatus ursinus. Next base: position 21,880,755 of record NW_020954556.1, on the reverse strand, counting down.
AGGTTTTTTGATCATTCCATTTTAAAAGATGTTAGGTTCAAAAAGATAGCTCCTTAAAAGAAAGTCAAGGAACCAACACGCAGTTAGAGGTCCCTTATAAACTGCCTGTAGCCACTCCATGATTCCGAGGTAGTTATTCTGGAAAAGGTACTCAAATACTGGCCAACTGGTTTAAAGTTATATCCCCAGGACATTTTCAGGAGTAGGGAACTAGTTGTGTTAACTCCCAATGTCAGTGAAATCCAAGAATATTATAGATTTCCTGGTCTTCTACAGGATCTCCTAATTTTCTACAAAGTTCCACCAAAGTAACAGGGATTGACACTAAAAATTCTTGTACATATTTTTCAGTAGATTAAAAAGCACCCAGAAAGTTACTTCCCTACACAGTGCCTTCAACACAGAAGGCTGTTACTGCTAAAATGTGCAGTGTCACTAAAAGCAGCATTTACTTGAGAATATTCTCAAGATGGATTTGCATGCTTAACCCTCAAGGCAAGTTCTGCCTCTAATGATCTCAGAATACAGGGCACCTGCAACACAATGACATCGCCATCCTATTTAACCTTGCCCAGGACTTCTCTTTCAATACCTAGAGCTGAATGTGGTATGGCCTATAAATCAACAAATGTGGGAAACATATGCCCTCACCACTTTTCTCCACTAGCTCAAAAGTTCAGTTTACATTCACAAGTCATTTTTTATAAACATGGTCTAACAGAGACACCCCCTGAATAACAGCATTGGCTTCTTTTGGTCCTAGATGGGGAATATGAAGTGCCTTTTAAACAAGAAATACTTTTAATAGTTATACACTGCTGGTGAGTACTTTAGGTCTTTGCTATTTTCAAGATGTTTGGTCCATACTAAATACACGGCAGTCACCTAAATTCAGCCTATTTAAACCTCCCTTTCAACATTAGACAAAAGCAATCTTCACATATCAGTTGTCAGGGAGACAGGGCACTTTAGTGGAAAGACCACTGGACCTACAGTCAGAAAAGATCAGGATAAGAATCTCTCACCTCAGTAACCATGTTACCCAATAAGCACAGTAATTAATGCTCATAATGATGAGCCTAAGTTATCAAATAAAAGGTTAAATTATATTTTGTACACTGTGTCTTAAGGCAGTAGGAAAATATATTTTAGAACTTACCATCCAAAATGCTCCAAATTGTAAGCGTTAGTATTTGAAGGAATACATTTTAGATTATTTATAATCAGAGTCCTCAGGTGGATTTTCATTTCAGACACTACCTCCACTGGTGGGTTTGTGCGTGTATGTATGTGTCTATGTGTCTATGTATGTATGTATGTATATGTATGTATATCAGAGGCCTTCCACAATTTCTCACATATTAAAGTGCTTTGTAGCACATCAACTTATCTGGAACACACCACTGCTTGATTATGCTTCATAAGGTTTTATGTATAATTTGTGTACTATTTATATACTATTTCCTTATTCCAATATGTTCCATACACAGTAGCCAGAAAAATATATTCCGCAAACACCATTTCAACATCTCGCTTCTCTGCTTAAGAGCTCCCTAATGCCCCTCCTAATCGAAATTCCTCAGTTTAGTTATTTAGATCTCTATATTAAGCCTGTTCCCTTTCCAAGAGAAACTTCGTTCCAAAGACAAATCCCTAGGGGCAGCTAGGTGGTGCAGTGGATAGAGCACAGGCCCTGAAGTCAGGAGGACCTGAGTTCAAATGCGGCCTCAGACTAAACACTTGACGCGTACTAGTTGTGTGACCTTGGGCAAGTCACTTAACCCCAATTGCCTCATTAAAAAAAAAAAACAACAAAGACAAATCCCTGACCAACTCAAAAGTCATTTTATTTCTTATCTCCCACAAGTCTTGCAGATTTCCTCCTTCATGACTTTGCATACCACCCTACGACCTCCAGTCCCCTTTACAATGCCTACTCTTCACAAATCTAACATGGAACAAAATTCACCTCCTCAGGTTGAAGGACACCCCCACACACACACACACACCCCCACACACAAAGTTTGGTGTCAATATACATCAAAGTCAACAGGGAAACAAGCAGGGATAGGAAGGGGTAAGAGGGAGAATGATACTGGGGAAGAAATTATCACAATCAAAACAAAATTTCTTTTTCTGAAGGGATAATTAAAAGGGAGATTTTTTTTTTTAATTTTTAGAACCCAAGGAAAGAAGGGGACCTTAGAATGCCTCTCAGAAAACTGGAGAATGACCCACATGTACGAAAATATTTATAGCAGCTCTTTTTGTGGTGGCAAAGAATTGGAAATTGAGAGAGGATGCCCATCAGTTGGGGAATGTAATGGAATACTATTGTGCTATAAGAAATCATGAGCAGGCAGACTTCAGAAAAACCTGGAAATCAGTATGGACTGATGCTGAGTGAAGTGAGCAGAACCAGGAGAACTTTAGAACTTTGTACACAGTAACAGCCACATTGTGAGATGACTAACTTTGATAGACTTAGCTCTTCTCAGCAATGTAAGGATCTAACACATCCCCAAAAGTATGATGGAAAATGCTATCCACATCTGAAGAACTATGGAATTTGAATGCAGATTGAAGCATACTATTTGCTATTTTTTTTTCTCCTGTTTTGTTTTGTTTCCTCTTTCTGGCGGTTCCTCCTATTGGTTCTAATTCTTCCTTACAACATCACTAATGTGAAAATGTTTAATAGGGATGCATATGAATAGCCTATATCAGATTGAGAGCCTTCTTGGGGAGGGAGGCGGAGAAAAATTTAAAATTCAAAAACTTATGGAAGTGAATGTTGATAAATCAAAATAAACTAATGAAAAAAAGAAAACTGGTGAATGGACAAATTGTGATATATGAATGTTACAGCATATTATTGTGCCATGAGAAATTAGCAGAGGCAGATTTGAAAAATACTGGGTTAGCATGAACTGATGAAGAGTGAAGTAAGCAGAATCAGTAGAACAGTTTAAACAACACAGTAAAGAAAAACATTTTTTTCTTTTAATCTCAGTCTACGCAATCACCAAACAAATGTTCAGAGGATCAACTGCAAAGCATGTTACCAGTCTCCTGACAAGGAGGTACAAAGATGGTGTTCATTTACATTACTTGACTATGGTAATTTGTTATGAGTGTTCTTTTTTTCCTTCCTCTCAGTTAATTGGGGATGGGTCAGTTTCAAGGAAGGGATTTTAGCTATATGGCACTTCCCCCCCCCTAAAAAAAAGAGGACGATAGAATATTCTTTAAAATGCTAAGAGAACTGAAGTTCAGAAGTAGAAAAAGCAAGATAATGTTGAAAGTCATGTGTAGAATTTATTATTTATTATATACCTTTAAGGAAAAAGCAAGTGGTATGAAATGAAGATTCTGGTGCATATGGACTTCTTTCATTTTATGCTGTGTATGTGGAAATATTCTTTTTGGAGGGTTTAAAATTCATAATTTTAAAATAAAATTTTAAAAACAAAATTCATGTCCTTAAGCCTTCCACAATTACCATCACCACCACTGTTTATCACATAGCACCCAGGTAATTTGTGCAATATTAATTTGTACCTTTTATGTGTATTATTTGGCTATTATGCATATATTTTGTCTTACGTAGTTGAATGAATGAATCAAAAAGCATTTAATAAGCACCTACGACATACCAGCACTCGGCAGCAAGGCAGATGTCAAGACTATGGAAGAGATGACCAGAGTCTAAGGACTGAGGGGAAGCATGGCGGGGGCTTTCCTGAAGAACATTTTTTATTGGTAGGTGATAAGCCTCCTTGTTCTTTGGTATTAACTCAAACAAGTTTTTATCTGAACATCCAGAGTGGCCATTAGACTCAGGGAAATTAAAGACTATTAAACAATGCGGTAACACCAAAATGTGAGGTATAGATAATGAGCACAATATAGGCTGGTATAAGAAATTCAAAATGTTATAATGAAATGAGCATTGGGCTTGAAGGCAGAAGACAAGCACTATATCTAGACTATGCTTTAAATTTGCAAAGCACATTTCCTCACAGCAACCCTGTCAAGGAAGGTAGTTCAAATATTATTAGTCCAGCTAAGAGAACTGAGGTTCTGAGAGGCCGATCTATCCATGAGGTGAGATTCAAACCTGGACCCCCAAATCCATAACATACTGCCTCTAAAAAACCTGGGTCCAAGTCCAGATTGCCCCCATTTAAGCACCATGTAATCTTGGAGAAGTCATTTAACCTCAATGACACACTTGGTTTTTTGATCTGTAAAATATGAATAATACCACTTGTACTAGCTACCTAACAGGAAAGTGCTTTGTAAGTTGTAAAGCACTACAGAAATGTGAGCTGTTATTACTACTCTAAGTAGGATGGCTGCTAGGCACAGAAAGATGATTAAAATTTGGAAATAAGAGAAGACACTTCAGTCAAAGCACAGCATAAGCAAGGTATAGAGACAAAATGGAATGATCCATCTGACAGACAGTGAGAAATGAATCTGGACGGAAGGTTCCTATATAGATAACAAAACTGGAAAGCTAAGAAGGGGCCAGACCCTTGAATGACTTTTTCAAGAGTTTGAACTTCATCCTGGAAGCAGTAAGAAGCCCTACGGGGCTTTTGAACAAGGAAGCGAGAGAAGGAAGTTCCTTCTCCCCAGCAGCCGCCACAAAGTTCTGTACAAGTGAGAAAACAGACTTTTTAGATGGATCTTTCTTGGCATTACACGGATACCACAGATAATAAGATTTAAAGCTGAAAGGGTCCTTAAAGATCATTGTGTTCAATACCTCCATGTTACATAAATAAGAAAACTGAGGCCCACAGAGGCTAAATGCCTCACACAAGGTCACAAAGACAGTGTCTGAGCTCTAAAGTAAGGGTTGTTCCTGCTTCTCCAAGAGTAGAAAGCGAAGGCTTTGTAGTCCATCTACAGAAAATTCTGAAATGATACGCTCACAGTAAGAGCCTAGTTCGAGAGCTGACAAGGCCCTCTGAGATCACCTGGTCCAACTCCTCTGCTCAACAATGGAGAGACTGGAGCGGAATGGTAAATGTCCGACAGGTGGATGGGGGGGAGACGAGGAAATACACATTTAAGTACCTACTACGTGCCAGGAACTGTGCTGAGCACTGTACAAATATTATCTCACAACAACCCTGAGTGGTAGGAGCTATTACTCCCACTTTACAGTTAAAGAAACTGAGGCAAACAGAGGTTAAGTGATGCCCATGATCTTGTTATTGTACGTTTGAGGCCAAACTTTAGCTGCCGTCTTCCTGACTCCAGGCGCAGCACACTAGCTGGCGAAGTTAACACCGGCTTCCCCTGTGTGCAAAGGACACACTTTTGTCCCCCACTTAATAGTATTTTATTTTTTCCAATTACATGTAAAGATAGTTTTCAACATTCACTTCTGTAAGATTTTGAGCTCTAAATTTTTTCTCCCTCCCCAAGATGGCATGAAATCTGATATAGGCTGTACATGTACAATCAATCCTATTAGACATATTTCCACGTTAGTCATGTTGTGAAAGAAGAATCAAAACAAAAGGTAAAAACCATGAAAAAGAAAAAAAAAAGAGAAAACAGCATGCTTCGATCTGCATTCAGACTCCATAATCCCTTCTCTGGATGTGGATAGTATTTTCCATCATGAGTCTTCTGGAATTGTCTTGGATCATTGTGCTGCTGAGAAGAGCTAAGTCTATCAAAGTTGGTCATCATACAATGTTGCTGTTATTGTGTACAACGTTCTCCTGGTTCTGCTCACTTCACTCAGCATCAGTTCATATAAGTCTTTCCAGGTTTTTCTGAAATCTGCCTGCTCATCGTTTCTTATGGCACAATAGTATTCCATTTCATTCATATACCACGTGTTGAGCCATTCCCCAACTGACAGGCATTCCCTCAATCTCTAATCCTTTGCCACCATAAAAAGAGCTGCTATAAATATTTTTGTACATGTGGGTCACAGGACACACTTTTAAGTTTAATCTTCATTATGACTTTCTCCATCACTTTGTTAAGTCTAGACAACCAACAAAACAATCAGGCTGCTGATGTGTAGCCTTTACTGATCTGTGAGGTACAAATAACTACTGGCTCAAGGAGTTGGCACTGACTCCAGCACACCCTTGGAAGAAGCTAGGTCTCATGGAGCTATGACTTGAACCCAGGTCGTCTGACCCCAATCAGTCAGTGGTCTTTCCATTTTGCCAATATTCTTTTTTTTGTTTTGTTTTGTTTTTCAATACTCTTAATAAATACATGTTAGCTGAATAATTGTCTATCTCACTACTTCTTAAGACGTGATAGTGTATTGGAGCCTCTCTTTGTAATCCATAGTAGAGATATTAGCCTCCAAGGACTGTCTGATATCCTCAAGAGACCTCTCCAAGTCATTCCACTCCCAAATGCATAAACATAGTTTATTATTCAACAATACCTATTATTTGAGATTGATGGTTTTGTTTGTTTCAAAGGACCTGTAATTTCATCAGGGCAGGAGCTCCCAAAAAGGAAATTCATTCTACCAAAGAATACCTCCAACTGTTTTGCAATAGAGAGCCACAGAGTTGCACAGGGAACTGAGCTTCCCAAGGTCACAAATCAGATTGCCCCAGAAGCTAAACCTGAACCAGACTGTCCAATTCAAAAGGTCACACAGCTTATGTTATAAAAAACTAAAACAAGGAACAAGGAACCTCCATTCCATTTTTAATTTGAAATGTTTCTAAAATCACCAGGTGAATAAAATCCTCCCAACTTTCATTTCTACGCAGGCTTGGGAAGTCATGGATAGAGAGCTAGCCTCAGAACCAGAAAGATCTGGATTCAAGTTCCACCTCTGACACCCTGGGCAAATCACTTAACCTTTCAGTGGTCCAGGTCAGAGGTGTCAAACACTAGTGCTTAACCGGTGTTGCCCCAATCAGATTAAAATGTGACTGGGAAATATTCAACAAAACAAATAAGAACACAATAAAATATAATATTACAATGTAAAACTAAGTCAACATGTAGAGATCAGTACCCTATCCCCACCCATGTACCTGAATGTGACACTACTGGTTTAAGTAGCTCTTTAAGATTCTAAGTCGCAGAGAATATACTATCCTGCAAGAGGGGTTAGGAGGTGCAGTGGATAAAGCACCAGGCTTTGAGTCAGGAAGACTCATCTTCATGAGTTCAAATCTGGCCTCAGACACTTACTGTGTGACCCTGGGCAAGTCACTTAATCTTGTTTGCCTCAATTTCCTCATCTGTAAAATGAGCTGGAGAAGGAGATGGCAAATCACTCCAGTATCTTTGCCAAGAAAACCCCAGATGGGGTCACAAAGAGTTGGATGTGACTGGATAACTACTGTCCTACTAGGGTAAAGAGAGTGTGCTCACCCAGGAATTCCCTATACCAATGACATCACAAGTTCCTTTCATTTTTAGAAATCTGTTGTAAGTATGTTGTTGCTTAAATGGGATGAGGAAAATGCTTGTTAATTGGAAAAACAAGAAAATAAGTGAAAATACTTTGGAAAGTTGTGGGTATCTATAACTATAAATTTAAAGGATCAAATTCTGAATTGTGATTGAGTAAACCAAATAACTAAATAAATCCTTGATCTGAAAGGAATCTAAACAGATAACATAGTGCAAACCTCTCATTTTATAAAAAGTACTTTGTAAACCTCAAAAGTGCCATATAAGAGGGCAGCTAGGTGGTACAGTGGATAGAGACTGGCCCTGGATTCAGGAGGACCTGAGTTCAAATCTGGCCTCAGACACATAACACTTACTAGCTGTGTGACCCTGGGCAAGTCACTTAACCCCACTGCCTAACCCCCCCCCAAAAAAAGTGCCATATAAGAGTGAGTTTTTAACTGTAAGTGAGAGACTGGCTCAGAGAAATTAAAAGTGACTTGCCCATTACCAGCAGGAGAACTGGATCTAGTGAAAGGTCTTCCAGGCTTCAGTATAGTGCTAAGTATGTAATCAAGTATATCAAGTCCTAAATACATAAAATAGAGAGAGCTGCTCCAATAATATCCCATACTCGGGTACTGATTTTGGGGAGACTGATATGGTTGCTTGGAGCACAATGAGTAGCACATAGCTTGCACTTTAAAAATACTGAATTGGAAGAATCAGATTTTTGCATAGCATACCTCAAAACAGGCACAAGTTTCATCCTTGGAGAAATTGTTCAGCCAGTAAAAATTACAAAAGGAACTGAAGTCAACAAACATGAAGGATTTAAAAGGAAGACTTTTTTCTAATTTTTTTTTTTTAAGATACCCAGACCATCAAAACACTGCTCCTATTGGGATATCTATCCAGGGTAGGACAGAAATAAGGGCAATCTCAGATCTGACTGGGGATGTACCTATGACAAATATAAAGGGAAAGGAAATTCCCTTTACTAAAACAGCTGAGGCATTGTTCTGCAACATTTATAATAACAAGTATCATCGAGGCAGTCCAATTGTTAGGGTGATGGATTTCATCGAGGAAGACCTGAGTTCAAATGCTTCCTCAAGACACTTACTCAGCTGTGGAAGCCTAAGAAAGTCACTTAACCTCTCCCAGCCCTCAGTATCCTTATTTGCAAAATGGGGAGTATCACAATAATACAATACCTTCCAAGGTTGTTATAAGGAAAAATGGGCCAATACACGTAAATACATGCTTGGTGCTACATAAATACCAGATATTATCACTAGTATTTTTATTATGCTATCTTAGAGCAAGGGTTCCTAATGGACCCCTTTGGGAGTCTGGTGAAGCTTATGGATCCCTTCTCAAATCAAATAAGATTCTCTGTTTAGCTCAGTGCTTGGCACTGAGTAGGCACTTAATACATGCTTATTCCAGGGGCAGCTAGGTGGCACAGTGGATGGAGCACCGGCCCTTCAGACTGGAGGACCTGAGTTCAAATTCAGCCTCTGACCAAACACTTGACACTTACTAGCTGTGTGACCCTGGGCAAGTCACTGAACCCCAATTGCCTAAAGAAAGAAAAAAAAACCATGCTTATTCCCTTCCTTCCACCAAGCCATATTTAATTCATAATTTGATTTAATCCTAATTGAATTCATAAATGATAAATTTCAGAAAAGCAGTTATTTCCCCTTTCCAAGTTCATGGACTCCAGGTTAAAGCATCCCTGCCTTGCTATTTAGTGCCCAGGGCACTGAGTTGGGATCACAGAACTTGGCCAGGTTCCCACTGGGAGTAGGCGCCAGGGGAACAACTCGAACTCAGGTCTCGCTCCCTGGGCACTCACTGAGGCCCTCAAGCTCCCAGTTCGGGCTGCACAGACACACGTGGTCATGTGTCGATGGCAACCCCAAGATTGGCGGAGTTCCCTTCCTGTGGCCGGGCTGGCACCTCGATACACTCGCTCCCCACGTGGGGGAGGGGGAGTGGGACGGAGCTGCCCCGGCACCGCGGAGCTGCCCCTCCCGCTCGGAAGTCGGCTCTGCCGGGCAACGCGAAGCAAGGAAAAAAGAAGCGACGACGAGCCGAGGGCCCGAAGCGCCCCCAAGCAGAGGCTGGGAAAATACGGTACTGGAGAACGGGCCACGGCCTAGGGCTATGCCTGGGGGGGGCGGGGGAAGGCGGGAAGAACGTGCCCGTCGGGGCTGCGCGCATCCGGGGCGAAGACAGGCTAGCACTCGGCCTAAAGCTCACCTGTCTGGCTCTCACTCCTCCGGGAGAAGCCGGCCACGGCGACCACGCGATGACGTCACTCCACCTCGCGCAGGTCCAGTGACGGCGACGGGGCTGGCGCGCAGGCGTGATCAGCCGAGCGCCGAGCTCTCGATTGCCGGTGTCCGCTTTGCTCCTGGAGCCTAGGAGCAGATCCAGGTCCTTGGAAGCGAGGCCCCGCCCCCCCAGGCCCTCCCAGTCCATCTCATCCCAGGCCATGCCCCCCCACCCGCAGCCCCTCTAAGATCTCACCTCAGCACCCGTAGAATTGAAAGCTGGAAAAGACCTTCGAATTTAACCTCTTGCAGATAAAGAAACTGAGGCACAAGGAGGTTCAGGGATGTGTCCAGAGGCACTCCGGAAGTGGAGAGGGCGACTTGCAAAGCCCTGTGACCTTAGTCAAGTCACTAAACCTCCCAGATTCTCAGTTTACGCATCTGTAAAATGAGGGGATCGATTGGATAAGAACCCTGTACCAAAGGGGCTTATTATGCCTAATCAAGTGAAAAAAAGATGGATCAGCCAATAACATTTTCTTTGCAAGATTTCCCATCTTATGATACAGAGAGACCCCAAGCAGGGCCTAATAAGGCCTTAATATACAAGACATTAATCAGATTAGGCATGGTTCTGCAACATTTATCATCATCAAGGTCATCATCATTAGTTATAATATCAATAATAAGTATCTAGGCAGTCCAGTGACTAGGGTGATGAATTTCACTAAGAAATACCTAAATTCAAATCTAGTTTCAAGATACCTCCTGTATTGTGTGACCCTGGGTTAGTCACTTACCTTCTCTCAACCCTCATTATACTCATCTGTAAAATGGGAATGATAATAATAGCACATAAGTGACCACTGGAGTTGTAAACTGGCCAGCCATTCTGGAGAGGAATTCATAATTATGTAAAGTGACTAAAATGTGTATATCCTTTGATCTAAAGATTCCACTGCTAGTCACATAAACCAAGGAAATCAATGACAAAAATAAAGATCCCATATACATCAAAATGTATGAGAGACTTTATAAAGTTCCTTAAACCTTATTATTCAAACTCTCAAGTACAAAATTAAGCTTCAAAATGATCTCAGGCTTGAGAGATATATATATTCTTTCAGGTAGAGATAGTTTGAGATCTACATCTGCTTCTTACTTTTGGTTTCTTAAATTAAATGATTCCCTCAACCCTACGCTCGATTCCCTTTGCTTTTTTATTTAATGTCATTCAAAAGGAAGAAAGCACCAAGACAGAATTTGAAAACTTTCCCAGTCTGAACCATTTTTTTCTTATTTCTGATAAGATGATGAAGTTTATCTAAGAAATCGATTCATGTCACTAGTTCTTCCAGAATCCTTTGAAAACTTACTATACAAAAACATCTTTCAAAAAAAAAATCAATGCTTACAGGCATAGTGTAAATAAATACATTTTTATTACTCAGAGACAACACTTTCTATGAATTGCATTGTGTGGGGTCAGGCTTCTATAAATCCACTCTCCAAGCAGCAATAGATTCCAGATGATTTAGAGATGCATAGAGCTCTGCATACATACATACATATATACAATCATCGTATCATCAAAGGATAGCTCATTCCTCCATAAATTCTTAGAGCAGAGAATGATGAATATGGGGTCCTGTTCACCTTATCAGAACTATGACTTTGAACAAGTCACTTAATCTCCGAGCCTTTTTTCTTTATTGACAGATTTTTTTCAGTTGTGTCAGACTCTTCATGACCCCACTTGGAGTTTTCTTGGCAAAGATACCAAAGTGATTTGCCATTTCCTTCTCCAGCTCATTTTACAGATGAGGAAACTGAGGCAAATAGGGTGAAGTGACTTGCCCAGGATCACACAGCTAGTAAGCCTTGGAGGCCAGATTGGAATTCAGAAAGATTAGTCTTCCAGACTCCAGGCCTGGTACTCTGTGCACCATGGCGCCACCTAGTGGCCCTCTGTATTGACGGGATAAGGTTAGTAACAGCTGCCTGGCTACAATCACTGGGTTTAGCAAGGATCAAATCAGACAATGTATTGTAAAACCCTCTGAAATCAGTAGCATTTCATGTAAATGTATGTCTTCATGTACATAGAGACCAAAAATTTTTTTAGCTATTTCATGTATGACCACCACATCTAACATGTCATATTTGTTCTGGGCATCATATTTTACGGACCATATTGATAAGCTAGAGAGCATAAAGGAAAACAACCAGGATCGTGAAAGTCCTCAAGTTCATGCTATATGAGGTGAATAAGGTGAAGATTGGGTGATAGAAGGAAAGGACATTTTCTTATTTTTTTAATATAATTTTTGGTTGAAGTCTTTTGCTTTTCTCTATAATTTATATTTCCCTTCTTTGACACTCCATATTCAAAATGGTCATTGTTCTTTAGCATGTCATAATGTTCCATCACATTCATGTATCGCATTTTTGCTACCCTTTCCCTAATCAATAGAAACCTACTTTATTTCCAGTTATTTGCTTTTCCAAAAAGTGTTTTTCTCTCTCTGTCTCTCTCTGTCTCTTTGTTTCTACACCTCTCTCTCTTTCTCTGTCTGTATGTCTATCTGGATATATATGTATGTATGTATGTATGTATGTATGTATGTATGTGTGTGTGTGTATGTATATATGAATATATGTACATGTAATATGGTATATGAGGCCTTTATTTTTGTCATTGACCTCCCTGGGTTATATGAGTAGCAGTGAAATCTTTAGATCAAAGGAAATAGGTATTTTATTAACTTAACATAATTACAAATTGCTATCTAGAATGGTTAGCCACTTCACAACTCCACCAACAAATCTTTAATATGCCCATGTTGCCCAACTGGAAGTTTGGTCCCCAGTGGGAAGCTCTTTTTCTACTGATAGAGGTTGCTGTTTGTCCTTCTCGAAGAAGACAAAGACATCACTTTGGTGATTGGCCAACAATAGGTCCCAGGCCAAACCCTACTTGGTCATTGTTTAGGCTCTGATTGACTCAGAATGAATGTAAATAACAATTGTTTCTGTTTTGGCCAGAAACTCTAAGGGTCTTCCTTTCCCATATCTTTTTTTTTTTTGAAGAAGTAATTTTTTGCCTCATTTCTTATTAAGCCTTAATCACTGAGACCTGTTAAAGACTTTAGCTTGAAAAGACCAAGGTCCCCCACTACATCCCAGGCCATCTCCAGTCATCCTGGTTCATATCTGCCCACTGAACCCAGATGGCTCTGGAGTAGAAAGTGAGGCTGGTGACTTTGCACAGCCCTCCCTCACTTAAATCCAATTCACTTGCATGTCGTGGCATCACCACTGTGACATCACGGTCCTCTTTGAGAAGGAAGGACAAATAGCAATATGTCCACTCTTAAAGGGGTGTCAAACTTGAAGAGCCAACAAAACTCCTGAGGGCAGCCTGGCTGAGATTAAAATGTAACTTGAAAATGTTCAACAAAATAAATGAAAATGCAGAGTAATGTAGATTATGTTAATTTGTAGATTTCTAAATCAATAATTACCCTACAAGGATCCATTTCTATTTGAGTTTGAGCACTGCTGGCCAACAACATTTCCTATTCCCATCTTTTGTCACCTCTGCTCATTTGCTGAGTGAGGTAAAAGCTAAGGGTTTGTTGTTGTTGTTGTCTTTTGGGGGGGGGGATTGATGGGTATTTCTCTTATTATTAGTGTTTTAGAACACTTTTATGCAGTTAGTTTGCAATATTTCCTTTAAAGACTTTATTCATATCCTTTAACCACTCATTTATTGAGGAGTGGCTTTTATTCTTAAAAATTTCTTAGCTGAAATATATTTTGGATATCGAACCCTTCTCAGAGATATTTGGTGCAAATATATCTTTTCTCAAGCAACTATTTTCCCTTGTAGTTGTGTTTATTTTGTTCATGAAAAAACATTTCCATTTCATATAGTCAATAGACTGGATCCTGGACATTCCACACATTTTGTAGTTGTTTTGAATGGGACTTCCCTTCAGTTATGGCCTCCTAGACTTTGTTAGAATTATATAGACATGCTGGTGATTTATTTTGCAACCTGAAATTAGACTGAAACTATTAATTGTCACAATTACTTTACTTGCCAGTTCCTTAGAAGTAAATGATCAGTACATCAGCCAAAGGGATAACTTTAGCTCTTTTGCCTATCTTTATGCTTTTAATTTTCTTTTTTTACTTTATTGGAATTCCCAGCATTTCTAGACCTATGTCAAATAATGAAGGAATGGGGCATCTTTGCTTTAGTCCTATTTTTACTGGGTAAGCTTCTAGTGTTTCCTTCTTGCATGTATCAGGATGGAGCTAAGATGATTAAATCATTCAAATCACTTCATCTCCTCATTTAAATGACACCTTAAGGAGGTGAAAATATGTTTCAGTCAATCCATCTTTCAAAAACTTTAGACTAGGTGCAAAGAGACCTTGTGATCAACCAGAGTTGCACAGGAAACTGTTCTGATTGGCTGGTGAAACTTGGTTATGTTCTAAGAGTCACCTACAAAATATCCAACGAATTCAGTCCAAAGAGATTACATCAAGAAAGAACCAGGACAGAGTGTTTCAGCAAGGAAGGAGAGGGGAATAGGCATTTATATAGCACCTACTATATACCAAATTCTTTTACAAATATCTCATCTGACCCTCACAACAACCTGCAAAGTAGGTGCTATTATTATCCCCATTTTACAGTTGAGGAGTCTAAGGCAAATAGAAATTAAGTGACTTGCCTAGGGTCACACAGTGAGTAAGAGAGCCTGAGACAAGATTTAAATTCAGGTCTTCCCAACTCCCAGCGCAGCATTCTATCCACTTAGGTGAGGAAGAGGGAGGGAAGAGTAGGAGAGTGGCAGCTTGGGGCTCCTCGCACCATCCTTTGGGTGGAAGAGAGCCTTGTGAGCTTTGAAAGGTGCGGAGAGTTTTGAACTTTCTGTCTTCCCAATAGCATTCCACAGAACAATAGCTAATGGTAGCATCTGCATCAGGAACAACGATAGACTCAGCCTTGCTGTCAAAAAGCAGATTCAAGGCTCCACAAGCTGCCCAGCAAAAATGCTATAAAATGCCTCAGGCAAATTTCTTGAACGCCCCCCCCCCCCCCACACACACACAAAGGAGAAAAAATGACTTCTAGCAGCCAGGAGTTGAGGGGACTGTATTCTAGGGACTGAACCACCAATGCAAAGGAAACAGCATGCCCTGAGGCAATTCTACACATTTTGAAGAACCTCTTTTTTTTTTTTTTTTTGGTGAGGTAATTGGGGTTAAGTGACTTGTCCAATGTCACACAGCTATTAAGTGGTACGTGTCTGATACTAGATTTGAACTCAGGTCCTCCTGACTCCAGGGCTGGTGCTCTATCCACTGTACCAACTAGCTGCCCCAGAATGGCATTTTCACTAACCTTCTACTCATTGCCTACTGGATACAGAGAAGCTGTAGCGTGAATTTTCTCACTGGGAGTTGCTAACACCCACCAAAGAAATCAAAAGTCCATACCCTCCACCACCCCCCCCACTCCCCATCCCTACTCGACCTCCTCAAAATGCCAAGTATAAACACTATGTTAGGCACTGGGGATGCAATGACAAAATAATGAAATACTACCTGTCCTCAAGGGGATTACTTGCAGCTTGGGGATGGGGAAAGTAATCACAAAATATATACAAAGTAAACATAAATGTAAATTAGTTTTAGTGTAGGGTGGGGGCTGTAAATACAAAGTTATTTTGATGTGAGGGAAGAATGCACAAGACCTATTGTAAGAAGTTGGCAGTTCATCAATCTGATGATAGGTATCTGCAAATATTTGAAAGACTGTCGCAGAAGGGAGATTAAATGAGTTTACCTAGGCCCCAAAGGGCAGAACTAGGAGCAAAGGTGCTGATTTTAGTTTGATGGAAGGAAAAATGCCCCAAGAGTTAGTGTTATCTAAAGGGCCCCTCTCTTTTCCTGGCGTGCTTGACCCAGCTCTCTTATCTATCTCCCCTGGGACTGGATCTCTATCGGCAGGCACTCAGCGGGGCTCCCAGAGCGTGCTCCTCACCCACAGCTAGGCTGCCCAGTCTGGGTCCGGTGGTGTTTCCCAACCTGTGCCTCTGACTGTAAGGGTCATGCTCCTTGAAGCTGCTTCTTCTCATGGATGAGTGTCTATGTATCTGTATCTGTCCATCTGTACGGAGTAAGCGTCCATCTATGGTGCATTGAATGTCCAGTAGCTTCCCTTCAAAGTTACATGACTGGTGTGGGGCTGGTGGCACAGAGTTAGTGGTAGAGAAAATCCTCTCTTGTTGCTTTTTGATAATGCCACTGGGGTCCACCTCCAACACTGTCTCCAACTCTGCAAATCCTAACTTTTCCAATGCTGTGCATGGCTTTCTCTATGACTCTTCACCCAAGGTGGTGAGGCTTATTCTGTCAGCCAACCACAATAGGTTTACTGTATGATGTCAGTTGCTTTTATCCAATAGCCAAAGCTCTAAAATCCCATCAAGTTGATTAAGCAATTGCCTCACACTCTGTTTTGGAATTATAGGAAAGCTCTTCAACACTTTCTTTACTCTTTCTGGATCTCTGTAATCTCCTTTAAAGTAATGCTTTTTGTTGCAATTAAAGCTAAGTAAGAAATGACAAAGAATGGCTTCCTTTACCTAGTCAAAAAAAAAAAAATGGGTGTTGCCTCAGTCAAACTGAGACCTGGGAAAGAACTCAAAAAGGTCAAGGTCTCCCACTACATCTGAGGCCATCTCCAGTTGTCCTGATCTGTATCTTGCCGCTGAACCCAGATGGCTTTGGAGGAGAGAGTGAGGCTGGTGACTTTGCTCAGCCCTCCCTCACTTAAATCAAATTCACTTGCTTGTCATGGCATCACCTTCCTGATGTCAGGGTCCTCTTCAAGAAGGAAGGACAGACAAGAACAACATCAAATGAAGAATAGAGGATAGAAGACTGGACTTGGAGTCAGGGAGAACTGAGTTCAAATCCTGCCCCTGACACTTAACAGCTGCTCCATCCTGAGCAAATGACTTCAACTTCTCAGCCTCACTTTCCTCATCTGGAGACAGAGGATAATAATACCTGTGAGGATCAAATGAGCTAATAGATGTAACGTGTTTTGCAAACTGTAAAACACTATATATTATTTACACAGGATGACGTGTAGATGTGTTGTGATCTCTGGAGTAGGTACTTACATTCATGAAATAACATATCTATTGAAGAACTAAAGTTATTTGCTTGGGGGAAAAATTTGTAGGTGGCACAATGGATAGAGTGCCAGCCCTGGTCTCAAGTGGACCTGAGTTCAAATTTGACCTAAGACACTAGCTGTGTGACCCTGGGAAAGTCTCTTAACCCTATTTGCCCCAGTTTCCTCATCTGTAAAAATAAGCTGGAGAAGGAAATGGCAAACCACTCCAGTATCTTAGCCAAGAAAACCCCAAATGTGGCCACAAAGAGTCAGATACAACTAAAAAAATGACTGAAATATACATGTTTGTGTACACATATATTTACAATGAAGGGAGGCTTTGAGAGTGCTGGACTGAGAATCAGAAACAAAATGGGTTCAAATTTCTGCTGCAGCAAATACTTACCAGCTCTATGACAAAGCAAGTCACATAACCTCTCTGAGCCTCAATTTCCCCATCTGTAGTATAATTGCACCATAATATTGTGAAGATCAAATGTGGTAATATATGCAATGTGCTATTATTAGTATTTTTATTAGTATTATTTAAAGCTTTTATTAGTATTTTTTAAAGCCAGATAAATACATTTTTGTATGTAACCTCAAACAAGACACTTTTTTATCTCTTTGGACCAGTTTTCCCTTCTGAAAAAGTATAGTTGTAAATTTGGCCTGATCTAAGGTCACCTTCCCATCCTAACATTCTATGATTTTATAAATGAGAACATTCCAATAGCTATCTAAAGCAGATGTTCTTAATCTTTATTATTATGTCGTGGACTCCTTTGGCAATCTGGCGTCAGAAAATGTTTTTAAGTACATAAAATAAAATACATGGAATTAAAAGGAAACCAATTACAGTGAAATACAATTATTAAAAAAGTCCAAGGAAGAGAGAGGGAGGAAGAGAGGAAGGAAGTAAAGAAGAAAGGAAGAAAAGAAGGGAAGAAGGAAAGATGGAAGAAAGGATTCATTAAGCACCTACTATGTACCAGACACTATGCTAAGTACTTTGCAAATTTTATCTTGATACTTATAACAACCATGAGTGATAGGTACTATTATTTTCCCCATTTTACAGTAGAAGAACCTGAGGTAGAGGTTAAATGACTTGCCCAGGATCACACAGCTAACAAGTGTCTAAGGCAGAATTTGAACTCAGCTCTTCCTGACTCCAGGCCCATCACTCTATCCCCTTCATTCAGGTTAAGAATCCTTAATCTTAAAGAATGGTGGATCAGTTAAGGTGGGGTAGGAGGGAGATAAAGGTATTCCACTAGAGCATTATTGGAAGTAGCTTCCTTTGACAGGAAAACAGGAGATCATTTAGTTAACTGTACTAAAAGACTTAAATGGACATAGTTGTAGAAAGAATTCCTTGAGAGACAAGATTCCTTCGGTCACATCCGAAGAATGATATTGGGTCTGAGATTTTCAAATCAATTCTGTTCTATTTATGTAATGAATTCTCTACTAAAGAGTGAATTTCTTTTACTTTGTTGAAGTTTCAGGAAGAATAAACATTTGCATTAATGTTAAACAGTTCTCTACAAATCCTACATGAAAGTGTTTTTTTTTCTTTGATTCAGCAAATAACTCCATATTGAGAAGGAAAAACCAAAATTATTAAAAAAAAAAAAAAAGAGGAAAACCCTCTGCTAAGGGAACTGAACAATTTTAGGCTTAGGTTTCCTTTATCAAAAAGACTGTAAGTCTGTGCTCTTATTAAACTATCAAAGGTGCCTTAAATTAGGGAAAATCCTACCACTGTCACAAACTTTAATAATAAACTTGTTCTTCAGGTTAAAAGCACTATTGTCTCTCATTTTTTAATATGGTAAAAGCAGCTACAATGGCTCTTTGTAAATGTACCTGCCAAATTTTACTAACATCAACTCTTGGATCATTTCATTTGGATAAAATTCATTGAGTTTGTTTGACTAAGGAAATCAGAGCCATTTCTGATACCATTCACTAAACCAGTGAATAGACTCTTTTTGTTTTTCTTACTATGAGGCTTCCTCCTTATTCACAGGTACGGTTCCTCCCATACCACAGGATGTGACTGTCATTGGACAATGGGCTACTGTCAAAGCTACCAGGGTTTGGGGAGGGTTTTAGAATTACTTTGCTTGTATTCATTTATTTGACTTAGACCACAGAGCACACATGCAGATTACACAGAGTTCCACTGATTATATGGACTCCAAACAAGTACTTTTATCTTATTTACACAAAGAAATCCACTGGCCTACAAGGTACCAGTTGGGGAGAAGAGGAAAAAGTGAAGCAACCACAAATGTTAGGGAATAAGACAAATGGAGTAGGAGGTTAGAATAAACATAAACAATAGTTCAAACCTTTATCACCTCTCCCTCAGTTTATTATAATAATATCCTAAATGGTGTCCCTGCTTCCAGTTTCTCCCCATTCCAGTCCATCCTCCATACAGATGCTAAATTCATATTCCTAAAACAGAGATCAGATCATGTCATCTGCACCCTCAAAAATCTCCAATGGATCTCTATTGTCTCTAGGATAAAAAATCTTCAGACTGACATTTAAAGGTCCTCTACAATCTGATTCTCACCTATCTTTCCATTCTTATTTCACATTACTCTCTTTCATGAACATTCTCTCAGTTCCAGTCAAACTGAGCTGTTAGCCATTCCACACACATGATATTGTATTTTCTGCCTCTCCTCTGTTCCTTCATGCCTAGAATGCACTACCTCCCCACTTTTGCCTTAAAGAATCCCCAGCTTCCTTCAAAGCACACCCAAATCTGCTGCCATCTCCTACAAGAGGCCTTTCTTGATCCTCTGTCACCCAACTACATTCATTAACACTTTCTCCCTCTTGAAATTGCTTTGTATTATTTTGTTTGGTGGGGAAGGGAGTTGATCTGAACTTCTCTGATTAACTGATTTCCACCTCTATCAGAGTTATGAAATCATAGAAGGACAGGGGCAGGTAAGGAGACAAAAAAGTATTGAGCTCTTAAAAAAGTGCCAAGTAGTTCTACAATCAAGCTTGATGTATCTATGTATCTTCATATAGAGAACACTTTGTATTTTTGATACTGGTAATTTGATACTGGTAATGTTTTATCTGTTTTATTGGTTTATTTTTAATCATAAAACCAGTTACAGTTTTATTTATTAGTTCAATTTTTTTTTAACTTTCAATTTTATTACTCCCTCCTTTGATTTTCAGAATTTCTACTTTGGTGTTTAATAGGGGATTTTAAATTTGTTCTTTTTCTAGTTTTTTAAATTGCATATCCAATTCATTGACCTGATCTTTCTCTTTATTGATGTAAGAATTTAGAGATATAACTTTTCCCTTAAGTACTGTTTTGGCTTCATGCCACAAATTTTTCATGTTGTCTTATTGTTGTCACTATCTTTAATGACATTATTGATTGTTTCTATGATTTTTTCTTTGACTCACTTATTCTTTAGAATTATATTATTTTGTTTCCAATTAGTTTTTAATATATGCTCACAATCATTTATTAAATTTAATTTATATTGCATTATGGTCTAAAAAGCATGCATCTAATATTTCTACTTTTCTACATTTGTTTGTGAGGTATTTTTGGTGGGTTTTTTTTCCCCCCTATTATGTGGTCATTTTTTATGTGAAGGTGCAATTACAGCTAAGAAATATGTACATTTCTTTCTATTCCCATTCAATATTCTCCAGAGGTCTGTCATATCTAACCTTCCCAAAATCCTATTTATTTCCTTAACTCCTTTCTTCTTAACTTTATGGTTCAATTTATCTGGGTCTAAGAATGGTAAATTGAGGGTCCCCCACTAGTATAGTTTTATTCTGTGTTTCCTCCTGTAATTCATTTAACTTTTCCTTCAAGAATTTAGATGCTATGCCATTTGATGCATATATGTTCAGTATAGATATTACTTCATTGTCTAAGGCACCTTTTGGCCAAATGCCATTTCCTTGGGGCAGCTAGGTGGCACAATTGATAGAGCATTGGCCCTGGAGTCAGGAGGACCTGGGTTCAAATCTGGCCTCAGACATATAACACTTACCAGCTGTGTGATCCTGGGTAAGTCACTTAACCCCATTGCTTATCCCCCTGTAGTTTCCTCAATTATCTCTTTTAATTAGTTCTACTTTTACTTTTGTCTTGTCTAAGATCATGATTGCTACCCCTTGCCTTTTTTACCTCAGTTGAATCATAATAGATTCTATTCTAGTCCCTTATTTTAACTCTGTGTATGTGTGTGCCGGCCGCGCCGTGCACTCTCCTCCTATAAGGAGCAGGCTGCCAGAGTCATACTTACCAGTCTTCGGAGCCTACCCGGATAAACACAGAGAGACAAGCCGACCAGGAGGTGCCAACACCCGAGCTTTATTCAGAGGCCATAGCAAGACAGCAGGAGCAAAGAGAGCGTGAGCTCCGACCACGACCCGTTCCTTAAGTACCTACTTAGCCCCTCCTCCTCAGCCCGCTTACTAGTCATTGATTGTAGGATCAGATATCGGAAGGGGATGTCTGGGTTTAGCGCACCAAGGGAGAGGAAGTGACGCAGGAGGCTAGGACCGGATACCGGGAGGAGGCGTCTGGGGTCAGTGCTACAACAAAGGGAAAGTACATGACCCAGGAAGTCAGGAAGGACACAGGAAGGAGGCGTCTGCGGTTGACGTTGCACTTAGGGAGGGGATTAAGCAAAGGGAACTCGTCCTCTGCCGTCCCACTCCCACGTGGCACAGCCCCCTGCCTCAGGAGCACGTGCTCCGGCTACTTCCTTGTATTCTGTTCCTTCCCCAGCTTATCCACATAGCACTGCCCACTGCCTCAGGAGCGTGAGCTCCAATTACTTCCTAATATCTTGTTCCTACCCCATCTTGCCACAACTGCACTTGGCAGTAGCCAATATCAGACAGTCCCTCACACATGTGTCTTTCTGTTCCAAGTATATCTCTTGTGAACAACATCTTTCTCACCCTTCCATTCTCTTTTTTTGAGATCATTCCAACATAATAGATTCACCCCCGTGCCCCCGTCTAAGTAGACTTCTTCTAATTGCCCTAATGATGACAGTTATTAGGAGTTACATGTATCGTATTGCCATGTAGAAGTGTAAATAGTTTAGCCTTATTAAGTTCTTAGGATTTCTCATTCATGTTTACACTTTCTGTGCTTCCCTTGAGTCTTGTGCTTGTCAGCTCTGATCTTTCCATCAAGAATACTTCAAAGTCTTCTATTTCATTAAATACCCCCCTATGGGATTATGCTCAGTTTTGTTTGGTAGGTTATTCTTGATTGTGTTCCTAGCTCCTTCACCTTCCAGACTATCACATTCCCAGCTTTCCACTCCTTTATAGGTAGCTGCTAAATCTTGTGTGAGCCTGAATGTGGCACCACAGTATTTGAATTATTTCTTTCTGGCTGCTTTCAGTATTTTTTCCTTGACCTGGGAGCTTTGGAATTTGGCTATAATATTCTTGGGAGTTTTCATTTTGGGATCATTTTCAGGAAGTTTTTGATGGATTCTTTCAATTTCTACTTTGCCCTCTGGGTCTAAACTATCTGGGCAGTTTTCCATTATAATTTCGTGAAATATGATATCTAGGGAAGCCCTGTCAGCCCCAACCTATATGCTGTTCTCTGTAGCTGGGATGGCGGTGTTTTGATTGTGTCCAAAGAACTGGTGACTTTGAGTTTTAAAAAAGATAATCAAAAAGAAAAAGGGAAAGAAATGAGGGGAAGAATTGTATACAATGGACTTCTCTGGAGGGAAGGTTACATTGGTGAAGGACTCCAAGGAAAATGTGAACACATTAACAGCTGAAATAGAATACTGAAATATGGTCTCTAGGCTCTTTTTTTGGTCATAGTTTTCAGATAGTATAATAGTTCTTAAATTATCTCTCCTTGATCTATTTTCCAGGTCAGTTGTTTTTTCTATGAAATATTTCACATTTTATTTTATTTTATTTTCAGTTTTTGGACTTTATTTTATTGTTTCTTGAGTTCTCAAAGAGTCATTAGCTTTCACTCGACCAATTCCGATTTTTAAAAGCATTATTCAGTATTTTTTGTGCCTCTTTTACCAAGCATTAGTTCTCTTTTCATGTTTTTGCATTTCTCTCATTTCTTTTCCTAATTTTTCACCTTTATTTTATTTTTTTTAATTTTTGCTCTTTTTTTTAAAGCTTTTTTAGGAATTCTTATTGGATTTATCCCCAATCTGCATTTTTCTTTGAGGCTTTGCTTATAGATGTCTTCAAGTCATTATTTTCTTCTGAAGCTGTGTATTAGTCTTCCCTGACATCATAATAGGTTTTTATAGTTAAGTTTTTTTGTGTGTTGTTTTTGTTGTTTGCTCACTTTTACAGCATGTTTCTTAATGTGACTTTTTTTTTTTTTTTTTTTTTTTTGGTGAGGCAATTGGGGTGAAGTGCCCAGGGTCACACAGCTGGTAAGTGTCAAGTGTCTGAGGCCAGATTTGAACTCAGGTCTTCCTGAATTCAGGGCCAGTGCTCTGTCCACTGCACCATCTAGCTGCCCCTCCAGCATATTTCTTGACTTTAGATTTGATGTTAGAGTCAGGTTCTGCTCACCTCAGTGGAGTGGGGGTAGAGTGGCTAGTCTGAGTTTCTTCTGTAGCTCTTTCTGGGGGCCTGTAAATTTTCAGTGCTTCCAAGGTGGCGTGATCCAGGAAGAGTTCTGTTCACCATCCTCTTACTGTGAACTCTGGTCCTTAACCAAACAGGGACTCTGCTCCCTCACGCCTGCACTCTTCTCCACTCTGGAACTGTGACCTGGAACAAAGTTAATGGGCAAAGGAACTGCCAGATGGTGCCTTGTCCTGCACCCAGTACTAGCACCCCTATATTCTTATCCTGACCAACTGTTCAGTCCCCTTCCCCTCTTGGGGCACCGGGTACTCTGCCACTGCTATTGCCAACACCATTATTGCTGCCATCTATGCCTCCAAATCTCACTGCTGGTGCCACTTCTTCTGCACTGTCCTACCCAGCCTCCACCCCAGTACCCACAGAGTTCTCCTTCTGTCTTTTTCAGTTGTTCTCGGTGGGGAAAATGACTCACTATGGCCTTTTTGGGGGCTATCCCACTGAAAATTCAGCTTGATGGGCTTATTAAAAGTTATCTAGAAGCTTGGGTTGGGAGAGCTCAGCAAAAATGCTCACTTAATTTTGCAGTCTTGGCTCCAACTACTCATTTCTTCTTAAACAGTTTAAAGATACTCCGCAATTACCATTTCATTCTTCTTCATGAACCCAACAGACATCTCTCCCCCTCCCTTACCCTAACTACACAGACTGTCAAGATACTTAGAGGATGGGTGAATACATATAGAAAAGTCATGATAAGTCATTTGTTTTTGGTTCAATTCAATCATGGTCCTATTGTCAATGTGATAAGAGGTTAATTAAATAGTAAGAGACAATTGAATGTGTTTTATGGGGCACTCATGACATGCTCAGGATACTGTATAAGCAATAAAGTTGAAAAGCAAGTGCTTTCACCTGCTCACCATGTGTATAAATGATCGAATTAAACAGACCTTGAAAGGAGAATTGCCTCTTTCTCCATTATAAATTTTTGGAAGGGTTTTAAAAATTCTTTATTTGTTGCTCCTCTGGAGGTCTTTTAGCCTTTGAGCACCTTAAAAGATTTTTTCCAAATTTGTTTTCTTTTTCCCTCTCATCCACCCATTTCATTGCCTTGATGGACATCCATTCTGGTTAAAGATCACTTTTGGCACTGATCCTGAATAAGAGGTGGCCATGACTAGAGAGGAAAGCCAGAAAGACCTATGTTCAAGCCTTGTCTCTCAAGGCTTACTGGCTGTGTGACTTAGGGCAAAAGTCATTTTATCACTTATGCTTTAGACTACTCTTTAAGATGACAAGGTGCAATTAAGGGGCCAACTTGCATTGGGAACCAGATGTGAGTTCCAGTCCCAACTCCTCCATGAACTGGCTGTGTGGCTATGCGCACATTGCTTCCTCACCCTCAGCCTCAATTTCTTCATCTATAAAATGAGATAATTGAATTAGATGAATGATTTTTAGAGTCTTTTCCAGCACAAAAGTTCCATAATCCTGTGTTATTTTCTAGCAACGTGGTCCAATCTGATTAATATTTCAAAAAAAGTGTCTGGTACTTTTTAGCTTTAGGTTCCACAGTCCTCAACCTTGCTTGTAAAAGGTGGTAAATAATTACTTGAACTTTCCCCCGCATATGAGCTAGAAAACAGTCCAGATATATGTCAAGTTTTAAAGCAATGGCTGAATCAAAGAATCACTTCAACAGGAAAACCTGTCACATTTCAGTCTGCCTGGCAGACTGCTTATTCTCTTTCAGAGGGAGCTGGAAGCCTTCTTTTTAAAATGTTCATAAAGGGAGAATTTCCTTGAAAATGGGCCAGGAGATATTTGAATCATTGTGTAATAGGGGTTTCTTGTACAGATAGAACATTTTATCCTTCTGTTGAAAAATAAAAACTGAATTCCAGTTTAAAAAAAAAACAAAAAACAAAGCATAGAACTGTTCAGTTTTCTGAGACCTGATCATACCAAACAAGGACATTCTGAAACTCTCTGTCCTTTGTTGACTTGGGTGATTATCGAAGAGATAAATGTGACTGAGCATGACCTTGCCTAATTAATTAACTCATGGTTAGAAAGTACTCTGAGTTCCCTAAGTAAAAGGAACAATGGATATCCAGCTAATTATGATCCTGGCTCCATAAGTGGACTAATTAAGATGAGAGTTTTGGGCTTTCTGACAGTTTTCACAAAAGTGATGAATTCAAAAGAGAGCCTCAAGGGAAGCAAACTTGAGATACTTTATAACACAATCCTGGGGACTAATCAGTTTGAGGACTGTAAGTCAACACTTGTGTCCCCAGAATAATAGGAACTCCCACGGGGCAAGGCTGGGAACTTAAGCTTGATATCCCTTATTAGGCAAATTGATTTATAGTGCCATAAATCATGAATGGGTATTTGAATAGATCACTTGGGATTTTCAGCACCCTCCCAAACCAAGGATAGGTTCCTGCAGACAAAAGAAGAGCAAGTCACTTTGGTCTCTGGTTTTTTTTTTTGTTTATTTGTTTGTTTTTTAATTTGTAAAAACAAGAGAATGATAAGATTTAGAGCTGGAGTTTCCTTTGAGATCATCTAATTCAACCCTTTCACTTTACAGATGAAAAAACTGAGGCCTAGTGAGATTAAATGTTTTGCTCAAGGTTGGGGTTCTGGAGCTGAGGTGTAGTGACCTCTCCTTTCCCCTCTTTAGACTCTTTATGTCCAGAAACAAGCAGAAAACCCTAGGGCAGAAATCTTTACCTTTAGGGCAAGTCAGAAACCCTCTCTATCTCTCACTTGTGGTTGTTGTTTGTCCTTCATTTTGGAAAAGGATCCATGGGGTGATGTCTAAACCTGTGGGTAAATTGGATTTAAGTGAGGCAGAGTTGCACAGAGTCATCAGCCTCACTCTCTCTTGCAGAGTCATCTAAGTCCAGTGGCAGGACAAAAATCGAGATAACTAGCAATGGCTCTGGATGCAGTGGATGACCTTGGTGTCTTTGATATCTGACCAATCTCTAAGTGCTCCACAGTGCCTGCATTAGCTGTCTTCATGACCATTGAAATAAATTGTTCTCATCCACTATTTCCACCAGAGGAAGGCTTCACATGCTTGGGGCAGACATCCCCCTAATTCACTGACAGGGTTATGGCCTATCGGTTCCCCTCAATCTGATTTAGCCCATCTGTAGAAGTGTTATCTGGGTGTGGCCGCTGCATATGCCACAAGTGAGAGTTGAGCAAAAGGGGAACACCAAAGGTGCATGAGCAGCCCTAAAAAGGCTCACACCATAGGTGCTAATCCTCCTTCAACACCCTATACACCACACTTGTGGTTAACAGCAAAATTAACCCCAAGTTACCTCTCACAGTTAATTACAAAATAAATAGCTTGCCCATTTCACCAGGGAGAGACCCTTCGCTTTGGTTTCCCCTCTGAAAAATAAAAATCTTCTTGAGATAGTATTCAAACCTGCATGTCTCATATGTGCTTTCAATTTTTTTTATTTAATTGAGTTGAACTGATTGAATGCATTTGAATGGAATTGATTATGGAGGATATTGGATATAAAAGCTTTAATTATCCAATTTGGCCTTCTACATTCTGCTCCACCACAGTAACTACTCTCCAAGCACTGAATGAGGTATTTACCACAAGGAAGAATTTTTTTCTGCCCATTATCACTAGAAGAAGTAGTGAATATTTATTTAGACCCAACTGTGGGACATATACATTTCCTGCTTGCAGTATAGAATCCTCTATTCCCTTCCTATTAGCTAATAAGTGCCTTTCTCCCTAATGTACATACATACACACACATATATATACATGCATACATATATGTATATCTTTATCTATATCTATATATACACACACGTTTTTGTGTTTTTTTTTCACAACACTCCCCCAGTCACTATTCTCAGAGGCACATGGATCTGCTCTGCCAGTCCCATGTAACTGTTAATGCATGCCAGGCCCCAGGCCCCAGGGGAATTTCTCCTGGCTGACACAATCTCTATTGCTTTCCTTCAGCTTCTCTTTCATCAGTTTTCTCAGTTCTAGCTGCAGTTGTTTAATTAGCAAATAAGAGGTAAGAGGATCAAAGTATAATATGCTTTGTGTGGTTGGCAAAACTGGGATGAAGTCAGTGGAGAAATTCGATCTCTGTTCAGATCTGGCTGTTCTTTTGTAAGCTCTACAGCTAGATTATCTTGGGATCCTTAAGAACTGTGACCTGCCCTGTACTTCCATCGAATCACCCTCAGTGACATAAGGTATCAGGGTTAAGTAAAGGCCTAGTGGTGGATTTTTTGATTCTTTTCAGTAAGCATAGGGACAAATGATTGGGAAATGTTTACCTTGTTGCTGTCTGGGGAAAAGAATCTTGACAGCTTTCTTGTGGTGTTTTTTTTTTTTAATTTAATTTTAAACAAATTAACATTTCTATTTCTTTTTCTTTCCCATATACCTACACCCTCCCCCATTGGGAAAAAATGGAAAAAATAAAAATAAAACCCTCCTAATATATGAATGTAACAGGGGTCTGGTCTGGTACATGCACAGACCCCTATCAGCTCTCTCTACATGGAGGATACTGGGAAGAATCATTATGATAGGTGAAGGAAGTGGCTTGGAGAGACTGAGGGCTAGGTATGGACATTTTGTAACTGGTTCCTGTTGGCTGACCACATATTTAGGAGGAGTCTTTTTCTATTGGCTACATTTCCCGAAAGATCAGTATTTTCAAAAAGCATCAAAATCAGCTTCAGCAAGAGGCGTGCTGGGAAATGTTTAATGACAGGCTCTCCAAGGGAAGAAAAATACACACAATATATTTTGAAGTTTAATTTTCATTATTAGCATTTTCTCCATCATCATCTTAAGACAACACAATCAACAAGACAATAAATCCAAGCCCTAATCTGTAGTTTGCTGATTTCTGAGATGTAAATGCTCATACTGAAAATTTAACAATTGGTTTAGGAGGCAGCTCCAGCACACCTCCAATTTCAGCCTTTTCTCTCTTTCCTCCATCCTCATCCTAGGGAGCATGATGACTCCTTCAAGCTAACAGGACCATTAGGGGATTTTTCAGGACTTCTCAGGCCATATGGCCCCTGAGATAATGGTCTAGATCCTGGGCCTTTTCATTCATTCTTTTCCATTCTAGGATCAGAGAATGAAGTCTCTGAACAAAGGAGAGCGAGCCAGAGGAATCTGAGAATAGGAATTCTCCAGGTGTTGCAGCCAGCGTAGCATCAATTCACCAAGGAGCAAAAGGCAAGGAACAATCTTTGGGAGTGAACTTGGGTCCTCAATCTAGGGAAAAGACTCACCAGGCAGTCATGCCAAATTTGTTCATGTACTGGTGAAACAAATACTTTGTTGGAATTGAGCTAGGTTTTCAACCTACCTTCCTCAGAAGCTGAGATATTATAGGGACGACTGTGCCCCAAACGTATTAGGGAAAATATTCTTCCTCTATCTTTGAAATAAAAATCCTTTTGTCAAAGACAGTTGGTGTAAAGTGGTTAAATGGAACTGAGATGCTAGTAACTCATCCCTTAAAAATGAGGGAGGCATAGCTGATTGAGACTCAAGATAATGGCAGAAGAGATATCTCCAAAACCTTTCTGGGTCAGAACATCCATGTTACATGAATAGTCAAGCAAAACAAATTCCTGAGTTGGTCATATTCAAACATGTATGTCTCATTGTACATTCTAAATCCATCACTTCTCTGTCAGAAGGTGGGTAGTATATCCCATCATCAGTTCTCTGGGATAGTGAGTGTTTATTGCGTTCATCAGAGTTCTTACATCTTTCAAAGTTATTTGGCTTTACATTGTTGTTATTGTATACGTTGTCCTCCTGGTTCTGCTCATTTTACTCTGCATTAGCTCATATAGGTCTTCCCAAATTTTTCTGAAATGGCCCCTTCATCATTTCACATGGCATGTTGTTCCACTACATTCATATACCATAATTTACTCATCCACTTCCAATTGATAGGTACCTGCTTAGTCTCCAATTCTTTGCCATAGCTTTGTTCTCTTTGCCTTTGAAAAAAAATAGGCTGCAAATTAGATGGTTTTACAGAGATCCTACCAGGAGAACATGCAAATTTAATTGGATTTTGAAAAGACAAAAAACTTTTTTATTTAACTAATCAATTTCTTAATTGATTTTTAGACGTCTAAAACTTCTAAAAGAGAAGTTGAGGGCAGCTAGGTGGTGCAGTAGATAGAGCACCAGTGCTGGAGTCAGGAGGAACTGAATTCAGATCAGGCCTCAGACACATGATACTCACTAGCTGTGTGACCCTGGGCAAATCACTTAACCCTAATTACCTTAAAAAAAAAGAGAAATAGAAAGAAGCCAATGAAGATAAAAGTCAAAATGTTACAGTTAGCTTATTGGTACAGGTCCTGGTTATCATCATAACTGGCTGGAGAGGAAGTAAGAAGGGGAGGGTGTTAAAATATACTTTCCAGAAACAGTAGTGACCACCTGTATTAAATGATTCAGCCTAAATAGGTGTATAGATTTCACTTTAAATTTTTAATGTAAATAAATCAATGAATAGACAATACATGTAAACAATAAGAATATTTGTTTTTACTTTGTCAAATAAACTCATTAAATTGGGCCCATTTTGCAGACTTTAGCCAAAACCTTCAGGGAATTATGGCATAAGGAATTACATTCTCTTTAGGGGTAAGGGGATTGAATTGTGTGGAGACTCCCTGTCTTCATCTCTTAAGGCCACCTAGCCCCATCTTAGCTATTTACTTCAAGTGTAAATTTCCTTGAGAGAGGAATTTAGGGGGGAGGAGCCAAGATGGTGGAGTAGAGAAGCACTCAGCTGAGATCTCCCAACATTCCCCTCCGAACAACTTTAAAATAACACCTCACTTCGAATTCTGGAGTAGCAGAGCCAACAAAAGGTCAGAATGAGACATTCTTCCAGCCCAACACAACAGAAGATGTTGGAAAGAGAAATCTGTGACATGGGGAAGGATGCTGTCCTGGAATCCACCAATGGTGAAACTAGGTGGTAGGCAGAAACAACAGCAATTTCAGGAACTCTTAAGCCAGAGACAGTAAGGGGACCTGGCAAATGGACAGAAAGAGATTACAGAGTACTCCTGTGCCAGCACTGGATTCAGGACCAGCCACTGTTTGGCAACTC
The DNA here is from genome assembly GCF_900497805.2 of Vombatus ursinus. Classification (NCBI taxonomy): domain Eukaryota; kingdom Metazoa; phylum Chordata; class Mammalia; order Diprotodontia; family Vombatidae; genus Vombatus; species Vombatus ursinus. The sequence continues at coordinate 21,850,069 of NW_020954556.1, read as the reverse complement.
CGTTGCCTATACCCACTTCTGGGTCATAGTTCGAGGGCTGAGAGGAGCACTTGCAGTGAAGAGGCAGTGGAAGTCCTGAGGGGAGTATCATTTCTGGACCCAAGGGATCAGAGGCCTTGAGGAACAGTATTGTTTCTGATCCCAAGGGAGCAGGGTCCTAAGAAGCAATATCAATTGCAATCCCAAGAGACCAGAGTCCTTCCTAGGTAAGGACCAGAATGTAGACTAAGAAAGCTGTGCCCACATCTCTCCTTAGATCATACTACCTTGGAAGCACCAAAACCTTCCAAACACCTGGAACTAACTAGCTCTGAAAATAGTAGTGTGAAAAAACCTAAAGTTAGAGAGTGCCTCTCTCCCTACCCACACACTGGTAACAAAGCCCAACATTAACATAAATTTCTAAATCAAGAAATAGGGTGGGAAAATGAGCAAATACCAAAAAAAGAACTTGACCATGAAAAGCTACTATGGTAACAGGAAAGATCAAGACACAAACTCAGAAGAAGACAGTGAAGTAAAAACAGCTACAAGCAAAGCCTCAAAGAAAAATGTGAATTGCACACAAGCCCAATAAGAATTTCTGGAAGAACTAAAAAATGATTTCCAAAACCAAATAAGAGTTGTAGAGGAAAAATTAGATAAAGAAATGAAAACAAAGGGGAAAATTATGAAAAGACAATTAACGGGTTGGTAAAAGAGGCACAAAAAATGCTGAAGAAAATAACACTTTAAAAAACAATTGGCCAAATGGAAAGAGAGGTACAAAAACTGACTGAATAAAATAATTCCTTAAAAATTAGAATTGGGTAAGTGAAAGCTAATGATTCCATGAGACATCAAGAAACAATAAAAATAAAGTCAAAAGACTGAAAAAATAGAAGAAAATGTGAAATATCTCATTATATCTCAGTAACTGACCTGGAAAATAGATCAAGAATACATAATTTAAGAATTATTGGATTATCTGAAAGTCATGATCAAAGAAAGAGCCTAGACACCAAATTTCAAGAAATTATAATGGAATGCTGCTCCGATATCCTAGAACCAGAAGGGAAAATAGAAATTGAAAAATCCACTGATCACCACCTGAAAGAGATCCCAAAATGAAAACTCCCAGGAATATTATAGGCAAATTCTCAGGACAAAGAGAAAATATTTTAAGCAGCAAGAAAGAAATCATTTAAATACCATGGAGCCATAGTTGAAATCATGCAAGAGTTAGCAGCTACCATGTTAAAGGACTAGAGGGTATAGCATATGATATTACAGAAGGCAAAAGAACTGGGATTACAACCAAGAGTAACCTACCCAGCAAAACAGAAATCAAGAGGAAAAAAAAGTATATTTAATGAAATAGGGGATTTTCAAGTTTTCCTGATGAAGAGAACTGAATAGAAAATTTGACTTTCAAATACAAGACTCAAGAGAAGCATAAAAAGGTAAGCATGAAAAAGAAATCATAAGCGACTCAATAAGGTTAAGTTGTGTACCTTTCTATCAGAAAGATGATATGTGTATCTCCTAAGAACTTTATCATTATTATGGCAGTTAGAATGATTCTACATAGAAAGTATGGGAGTGAGTTGATTAGATTGGGATAATGTAAAAAAATGAATAGGACAGAAAGAGGAATGTCCTGGGAGAAGGGGAATGGAGAAGAAGAATGGGAAAAATTATCTCATATTAAAGAAGCATGTAAGCAAAAGTTTTTATAGTGGAGGGGGAAATGGTAGGGTATTGGTGGGCAACACTTGAATGTCACTCACGTCTAAATTGATTCAAAAAGGAAATAAATGTGTGTATGTGTGTGTATAATCAATTGGTAAGAGAAATCTGTCTTACCCAACATGGAAGTAGAAGGGTTAGGGGATAAGAGAAAGGGGAGCTGATAAAAGGAAGGGCAGATAAAAGAAGGCAGTGATCAGAAGCAAAACAGACTTTAGAAGAAGTACAGGATAAAAAGAAAGAGAGAAGTTACAGATTTCAAACTATATTACAATCAAAACAATCTGATACTGGCTAAGAAATAGTTTGGTGAATCAGTGGAATAGATTAGGTACACAATATACAGTAGTAAGTGTCCATAGTAATCCAGGCTTTGATAAACCCAAAGATCCAAACTTTGGGGGGGTAAGAACTCAACATTTGACAAAAATTGCTGAGAAAACTGAAAAGCAGTTTGGCAGAAACTAGGCACAAATCAACATCTCACACCATATACCAAGATAAAGTCAAAATGGATAAATTATTTAGACAAACAGGATGATATTATAACTGAATTAGGGAAGCATGTAAAAATGTACCTATCAGATCTGTGGTTAATACAAGAGTTTATGACCAAACAAGAGAGAGAAGATTATGGGAAATAAAACAGATAATTTTAATTACATGAAATTTAGAAGTTTTACACAAATAAATCTAAGTCAAATTTAGAAGAAAAATAGGAAACTGGGAAAATTTTGCAACAAGTTTCTCTGATAAAAACCTCATTTTTCAAATATATATGGAACTGAGCCAAATTTATAAAAATATGAGTCATTCTCTAATTGATAAATTGTCAAAGGTTATAAACAGGCAGGTTTCAGATGAAAAAATAAAAGCTATCAATGGTCATGTGAAAATTACTCTAAATCACTACTGATTAGAGAAATACAAATTAAAACAATTCTGAGATACTATCTTATACTTGTCAGATTGGTTAACATGACAGAAAAGGAAAAATGGCAAATGCTGGAGAGGGTGTGGAAAAATTGGGACAATAATGCATTGTTGATGGAGTTGTGAACTAGTCCAACCAATCTGAGAACAATTTGAAAGTATGCCCAAAAAGCTAACTTTTCATACTCTTTGACTGAGCAATACCACTACTAGGTCTGTATGCCAAAGAAATCAAAGAAAAAAGGGAAATACCTATTTGTACAAAAATATTTATAGCAGCTCTTTTTTTGTGGTGGCAAAGAATTGAAAATTATGGGTGTGCCCATCAATTGAGGAATGTCTGAAGAAATTCTGGTATATGATTATGATGAAATATTATTGTGGTATATGAAATATAAAGCAAAATGGTTTCAGAAAAACCTGGGAAGAATTATATGAACTTGTGCAAAGTGAAGTGAGCACAACTACGAGAACATTGTACACAGTAACAGCAATATTATAAGGATGATCAACTTTGAAAGACTTAGCTATTCTAATCAAGACAGTGATCCAAGACAATTCTAAAGGATTGATGAAAAATATTATCCATCTCCAAAGACTGATGAACTCAGAATGCAAATTGAAGCATACTTTTTTTTTACTTTATTTTTATCATTTTATTTCATTCATGTTTTCTTTTACAACATGGCTACTATGGAAATGTGTCTTGCATGACTTCACATGTGCAATTAAAATCAAAATCCTTGCCTTCTCAAAAAGGGGGGAGGAGTGGGAGGGAGAGGGTGAATTTGGAATTCAAAAGTTTAAAAAAATTATTATTAATTATTTTTGCATGTAATTGGGATATATTTAATGAAATAAATTAAAATGATTTTTAACTTGTCTAATCATATTTTAACAGTTCTAAAGTTTGTTTATTCTCACTCCTATTTGGTCTCAGTATGTACATCCAATCTCTTCTGGATATTCTTAAGTAGTAATGATAACTCACATTTTATATCATTCTTTAAGGTTTTCAAAGTACTTTCTATAAATTAACTCATTTGATGCACATGATAGCCCTCTTGAGACAGGTACTGTTCTTACCACCATTTACTGAAGAGGACAGCATCCTTCCCCATGTCACAGATTTCTCTTTCCAACATCTTCTGTTGTGTTGGGCTGGAAGAATGTCTCATAGAGTTGCTATAAATATTTTTGTAATATGTAGGTCCTTTTCCCTTTTTTTAATGATCTCTTTGGGATACAGACCTAGTAATGGTATTGCTGGATCAAAGGGTATGTACAGTTTGACTGCCCTTTAGGCATAGTTCCAAATTGTTCTCCAGAATTGTTAGATCAGTTAGCAACTCTACCAGAAGTGTATTAGTGTCCCAATTTTCCCACATCCCCTCCAACATTTATCATTGTCCTTTTCTGTCATATTAACCAATCTGATAGATAGGAGGTGGTACCTCACAGTTATTTTAATTCACATTTCTCTAATCAATATGATTTAAAGCATTTTTTCATTTGACTATAGGTAGCTTTGATTTATTCTTCTGAAAAATGCCTATTCATATCCTTTGACCATTTATCAGTTGAGGAATGACTTGTATTCTTATAAATATGACTTAGTTCTTTGCATATTTGAGAAATAAAGTCTTTATCAGAGACATTTGCTGTAAAAATGGTTCCCCATCTTTCTGCTCTCCTTCTAATCTTGGTTGCATTGGTTTTATTTGTGCAAAAACTTTTAAATTTAATATAATCAAAATTATACATTTTGCATCTCATAATGCTCTCTATCTCTCCTCCATAGATCTGACAGGTAAACTATTCCTTGCTCTCCTAATTTGCTTATGGTATCACCCTTTATGTCTAAATCATGTACTCATTTTGACCTTATCTTAGTATACGGTGTGAGATGTTAGTCTATACCTAGTTTCTGCCAAACTGCTTTCCAGTTTTCCCAGCAGTTTTTGTCAAATAGTGAGTTCTTATGCCAGAAGGTGGAGTCTTTGGGTTTATCAAACAGATTAATATAGTCATTTACTGCTGTGTCTTATGTACCTAATCTATTCCACCAACTACCACTCTATTTCTTAGCCAGTACCAAGTAATTTTGATGATTCCCACTTTATAGTATAGTTTAGATCTGGTATGATTAGGTCATCTTCCTTTGCTTTTTTTTTTTCATTAAATCCCTTCATATTCTTGAACTTCTATTCTTCCAGATGAATTTTATAATTATTTTTTACAGCTTTTATAAAATGATTTTTTGTTAGTTTGATTGGCATGGCACTGAATAAGTAAGCTAATTTAAGTAGAATTGCCATTTTTATTATATTAACTTGACCTACTCATGAGCAATTGATATTTTTCCAGTTGTTTAGATCTGACTTTATTTGTGTGAAAAGTATTTTATATTTGTGTTCATATAGTTCCTAGGTTTGTCTTGGCAGGTCGGCTCCCAAGTATTTTACATTGTCTACAGTTATTTTAAAAGGAGTTTTTCTTTCTATCTCTTGATTGTTTTGTTTTCCTTGTTGTATAAAGGCTAGCACAGTGCTTTGCATATATGAAATGTTTAATAAATGCTTTTTTCCATTCATTCATTCATTCATCCATCCATTCATTCATTCATTCATTCATCCATCCATCCATTCATTCATTCATTCATTCATCCATTCATTCATTCTATCTACCACTCGCTACTTCTCAAAATATAGAAAGATCTGAGATAAATCTAAGGAGAAGCACTTTTCTGTCTGTTGGTATTTTTGAAGCCCTGAAAGGCTTGAAAATCAGTGTACTACTGAGACAGACTTGGGTCAGTACAACTGGTGGCTCTATAGAAATAAGACCTCTGTGATCTAGAATGTTGTCCTAACCACCAGTCTGTCCTTTGTCTGAATGAAGTGCTCCTGAGCTACTTAGTTGTATGAGCAAAAAGAGTTTTTGAAATAAGTAGAATTATTGAGGCCTAAGATGTAGAAAATTATGTTCTCTATTCCCCAATTCTTTTTCCCTCTTCGTGTTTTTCTTTCATTTTCCCCATTCCTTTTTTTTTCTTTTTTTGCTTTTACTATCCCTACACCCACTCTCCTTGTTCAAATGCTTCCAAATATTTTTCTTTTGTAGGACTTGCTAAATACTGTAGATCAAATGTTAGAAATATGATAGAATGCTTAAGGTAATTTGTTATAAACAGCAAGACCGAGCGAACTCAGAGTTAAGCACAGTAGGTTCTCTGTGTGGCTCTGGGTAGTTTTGCCAGCTGAAGTGACTAGGATGCTCAGTGGGAATGCGGCGGTGGGTTTTTCTATTTTGTTGCTGTTATTGTTGCCACTTGTGATAATATCCCTTCTGCCCTTATCTAATTGTGTCTATACCATGAAATTATGTTTTATGTACACAGTCATATTGAATGGGAACAGTGAGGTCACTGAAATAGAGGCAAGACATGGGAAAAATACTAATTCCATGTTATAAGAAACTAGGAGAGGAGAATTTCCACCTAGTGAGAATTAGAATTTTATTACCATCAAAGTGAATTCACTAAGGCTGAGGCCATCCCATAGGGAGGTGAGCGGGAGGTAAAAGCGTAGGCATTTAGGAATCAAGCCAGGTTCAGGTAGATTCATAGCACATCGTGGCCTTTGGCTAATGTACTCATTCTCTTCAGAGAAGGTTTTTCTGGGATCTCGTGGGCTTTTTTTGTGGTGCACTTTGAGGCAGCATAGCATCGTGAGAAGGGTGCTAGACTTGGAGTCAGAAGTCAAATCCCAACTCAGAAACTAGCTATGTGACTATTGGCAAATCATTTAGTTTTCCTGATCCTGGAATAGCTTATCTGTAAAAAGGGGATAAGCATAATTACACTAACAACCAGGGTTGCTACATAGCCCTTAAGGTGCTATACAAATGTGAGTTACTATTATTATTATTGTTGTTACAAGAGTTGCCCTTTTTGGCCGTTATTTTTAACTAGTATCCTCCTTTCCCCTCTCAAATCCTGTCTGGGCTTGGTCTCAGGGTGCTTTGAGTTTCTTCAGTCAGAGAAGTTGTAAAGCACTTAGCAGAGTGCCTAGCACATAGTAGGCATTTGATAAATACTTATTCTCTTCCCTCTTCCTCTCTTATTTGTGGCTGGGTTTTATTTTCAGAGAATAACACAATCTGAGAAGGGGAAATGAACACAGAAGTCATCTATTCTAGCCTGAGCCTATTCTAACCAAGAATTCCTTCTATAGCATCTGAAACAAATGATCATTCACCTTACTGTAATGGGGAATGAGAAGAGGGAAGAGGGATCCATTACCTTCTGAACCAGCCCATTCCACTTTTTGTTGTTGTTCAGTCATGTCTGACTGTTTGTGACCCCATGAACCATAATGTCCATGGGGTTTTCTTGGCAAAGAAACAGGGGTGGTTTTCCATTTTCTTCTCTAGTGAATTAAGGCAAACACAGATTAAGTGACTTGCCCAAGATCACACAGCTAATAAGTGTCTGAGGTCAGATTTGAACTCAAGTCTTCCTGACTCCAGACCCAATGCTTTATCCACTGAGTCATCTAGCTGGCTGTAGCTCCATTCCACTTTTGTCTATTTCTATTTGTTAGAAAAAAAAAATTCGTGCATTGAGCCTAAGTCTGGTGCTTTTCAGCTTTTCCCCATTGTTCCCAAATCTAGTTTCTGGGGCCAAGCAGGACAAATCTAATCCCTTTTCCAACAAGACCTCCCTACCAATACTTGCAGACAGTGATTACGTTCCCATGAAATCTTCTCTCCTTCCTACTAAACACCCTAGGTCATTCAAGCAAGGCTCCCAAGGCTCTTGGGTATCCTAGCTGCCTTCTTTGTAGGAAGCTCTCTAGTGCCTCCATTTCCTTCCTATAATGTGATGAATACAATACTATAGATATGGTCTGACAAGGGCAGAGTACAAAATTACTCTCGATTTCCTAGTCTTCTCAATATAGCCTAAGGTTACATTAACTTTCTTGATTGCTGTAATCATATTGTTGACTCTTCATAAACTTGCAGTACACTCAAACCCCCAGATCTTTTTCAGACAAAAATCCACATCTTCCTCATTTTATACTTGTGAAGCTGAGTTTTGAACCTCTGCATAAGACCTCACATTTATCCCTATTAAATTTCACGTTATTAAATATAGCACAACATTTTAACCTGCTGAGACATTTTTGGATTTAGATTGTGACACATCCACCATGTTTTATATTATTCCACACGGCCATCTACAAATTTAATAAAGGTATTATCTATGCCTTCGTCTAAGTCACTGAAAAACATGTTAAACAGAACAGTAAAAAGGACAAATCCCTGGGGCCTGCATTCATTTAGAGACAGGTGTGTGATAGAGCAAGGTCTAACCAGTTTGTAGGAGTCAATTGTTAAGTTTACAGTGTGAGCATTTATACCTCAGAAATCTACTATAAATTCTGGTTTAATTTAGTGTTTTGTTGATTTTCTAGACTTAAGAAAATGTTAGTAAAACAGATTAAACTTTAATGTGTGTTCATACATTTTTGCCCCCAGAGAGCGTAGTTGTTAAACAAATCCCAGCACACCTCTGTATTGCTTTAGCAACATTGCTTGAGCTCAGCAGGAGAGCAACAGAAGGCTCAGAAAATGAAGTCATCACTAGACTGGAGGCCTGTTGACTGCAGGCTAATAATAATAATAACAATAATTGACATTTGTATAGTGCTTTAAGGTTTGCAAAGTGCGTTACATCCATCATCCCATTTGAGCCTCATAACATCTCTGCCTAGAGACCTTCTTCCAAGCTGGTAGTCCAATTACTAATGACTACTCTTTGGTTTAGTCATTCATCCAATTCTGAATCTAACTATACAATCATCTGGTCCCCATATCTTTATTTTGTCTACAAGAGTAGAATGAATTTGTTAAATACTTTGCTGAAATGTAGATAAATTTTATGTATGTGTGTGTATATCTCCACTGACATTAGTCTAATAATCTTATAAAAAAAAATTAAAGTTAGTTTGATGTGATCTGTTCTTGGTGAAATGTTGGCTGTGATCACTACTTCCTTTTTGAGAAGTATACTAATTGTCTTTTTTTTTTGGCAATTGGGGTTAAGTGACTTGCCCCGGGTCACATAGCTGGTGAGTGTCTGAGGTCAGATTTGAACTCAGGTCCTCCTGACTCCAGGGCTGGTGCTTATATTCACTGCACCACCTAGGTACCCCATAATTGTCCCTTTAACAATACATTTAGAATGTTGGCAGGAATCTTTTTTTTAAAATTTAATTATAACCTTTATTTATTTATTTAAAATAAGTTAATTAATTTCTTTTTAGTTTTCAACATTCACTTCCACAAGATTTTGAGTTCTAAATTTCTCCCCATCTCACCCCTCTTCCTACCCCAAGATGGCATGCATTCTCCCTTCCCCTAATCTGCCCTCCCTTCTCTCGCCTCCCCACTTCTCTCTTGACAGGAATTTAAATCAAGCCTCACTGACCTAGAGTTTACTCATTCCACTCCTTTCCTAACAAAGCAGATGTATAAAACAAGTCTCTATCCCCTCACTCAACACTCTTTCCCCTAGATTATGCTGCCTCTCTTAATCAAAGTTACCTACAAAGGTAACTTTTCACCATCCACAAAATATCTTACAATTTTTTAAAAGCATATGCTACTTTTTCATTAATAAGCATTTTAAAAATTAATCTGTCCCTCCCATGACCCCCCTACCACGAACAAATAAAAACCACCACCCTCCTCCAAGTAAAATCTTCAACGAATAGATGCATAATCTGGGAAAATAGATCTCCCTGTTAGCCAAGTCTGAACACGTATGCCACCTTGTGCATTTTAAGTTGATCACCTCTTTCTAAGGTAGTGAGTGGTATGTTTCATTTTCATTCTTTTGAACTATTGTTCAAAATATTGATCAGAGTTCTAAATTCTTTCTTACACAGAAAAATTTTTTCCTATATAGGGAAAGAAAAACTAGAAGTCTTTTTTCTCTATGATGTTATCTGAGAAGATAAAATTGATTCTGTATCATTTTTATTGATCCCATTTACTATTAACTTGATTTTTTCTTGTAACTGCCTAAGTCTTGGTTCTTTATGTCTGAACTTAGTTCAGAAATTCAGCTGGCCTGCAGTGAGTTACATTTAGATTAATTTAGTTAAATCCAGTTCTCTTATTAATCACTGCTCTATTCTTGCCTCAAGAAGTCTGCTATTATGGGGGAATGCTATTATTGGGGAGCCTATTCTAGAATCTTTATAACACTAAGCTATCCTTCTAGGATATTTGGTTTGCTAGCCAAAGGAGTTTGGCCCATGATCTTTTAACTTTGCAGTTATACTCAAGCTATGAAGAGGAGGAAAGGATGCAGACTGTTGCTAGCCCTCATTGCTAGCTTCTAACCAATCATATTGTCTCCCACACTTCAACTATGTAACCAATCATGTTGTCCTTGACCCCATGATGTCACCTAGCCTGTTCAATTCTTTGTTCTAACCTTATAAAAATGAATTATCCTCATCTAAAGGTCTTCAGCATAAATTGAGGCAAGCCATTGACCCCTTTATTAATAGGTTCACACACTTTTAATGAACTGTTAAATTGTTCAGAGAGAACGTGCCTCAGTCTACCTTTGTTGAATTCTATTCATGCCATATTATTAAGCAAATTGTCCTTCTTATTCTGCTCACTTCTCTCAGGTCATAAAGTCTTCTGAATTTCCTCTAAAAACAGTTAATTTCATAATTTCTTGTGCTCTGGCATAATGATATTCCATTACATTCATATACCTCAGTTTTTTCACCATTCCTCAATTGGACATGCCCTTAGTTTACACTTTTTGGCTACCATGAAAAGAGCTACTCTAAATATTTTTGTAAATATTGATCTTTTTCCTTTTTCTTGATTTCATTGTGGCTATAGGCCTGGTAGTGGTACAGCTGGGTCAAAAGGTATACACAGTTTGGTAACTTCTTGGGACTAAGTTCCAAATGGCTTTCCAAAATGGCTCAACCAATTCACAGCTCCACCAACAGGGCATTTCAGTGTCTGTATTCCTGCTGTTATCCTCCAACACTTGTCATCTTCCTCATTTTGTCTGATAGGTGTAAGGTAGAACCTAAAAGTTACTCTAATTGTATTTTTCTAAGATATTAGTTATTTAGAGCATTCTAAAAATATGATTGTCGATGACTTGGCTTTCTTCCTTTGAAAACTGCGTGTTTGTGCCTGACCATTTATCTATTTGGATGTGGTCCTTAGTCTTATGAACCTCAATCAGTTCTTGTAGATCTTGGATACAAGATCTTTGGATATGAGATCTGAGAAACTTACTGCAAAGATTTTTTTTAGATTTACCTGTTTCTCTTCTAATTTTTACTGCACTAGATTTGTTTGTGTAAAAACTTTTTTACAATCCATACATTTAAAAGTCCACCAGACTATATAGCACTCTGTCATTTAAACCGAGTATAGGTTCAGGTGAACTTCCACTCACCTCTCTTCAGAAAAAGTTCTAGAGGCGTGCCTGCGTTTTGTAAATCAAATTGAATTAGAATTAGTCCTCATTTGTCGTTCATTTGCCTTTCCTTTTTTTTTTTGGCAAACACAAATAATCAAAATAGTGATGTCTAAATAGCTCTGAAGAAAGGTCCATGCTCAACCTTGCTTTGTTGCTTGGGGGACAAGAAGAAGGGGAAAAAATCTACTCCCATAGCCAAACCCTATAATTCAACTTGACTTGTCCCTACCCTCTGATTAAAGCATTTTTTGAAATAAGAGATAAGAAGCTGAGATCTGCATTCAGATAAAGATACTTAACATAGATCAAAAGGGCTTGTACACATGTCAGTTGGATTAAATGACAGGATGTGGGGGGAAGTGGTGAGTACCATATCTAGTTACTTTATGCACGAGCTCTTTTGCTGAATGCAGGTACTCTAATAGGTTATGCACTCATATATAGAAACTATGGAAATTAATGGAAAGCAATCTATAATGGTTAGAGTGTTTGTTCTGATATGGATCCAAGATTACATTTCTCCTAATTAGTATACCACTATAATTTTTTATAACTGTCTTCTAACCCTGTCTAGGGTAATAAATTATCCTAAAACTTTTAACTTGCTTTTTTCTGGGTATCAGCAATGTGTTATAAGTACTTGATACTTCAGGTAAATACACTTAGTAACTTGGTATTTCCCAACTCCATTTCTAAATCTATTTGAATAAGAGAAGATTTAGAAAAAAGGGAATACATTCTTAAGGTTCCTCACTGGAACCTTAAATTCTGCAAAATTTTGTAAATTTCATTTACAGAAGTTCTGTGTAAAGAAACAAATTCTTCATATAGGTTATATTCTAGCAGATTGTAAATTCCCAGAAGGCAGGAATAAGGAGCATCTCCTTATTTGTGTCCCCAGTGCCTAGCACAGTTGTTAACAAATGCTGACATGTACTTATTTATTGATTGATTGGCCAATGTCTGTCTTTCAAAAAAAAAAAAAAGACCTAGAGGGCAGCTACACTGTGCAGTGGATAGAGCACTGGCCTTAGAGTCAGGAGGACCCGAGTTCAAATCCAGCCTCAGACACATAATACTTACTAGCTCTGTGACTTTGGGCAAGTCACTTAACCCCAATTGCCTTGTTCCCCCCCCAAAAAAAAAGACCTACCCAAAATGTTGAAAGGAGATTGGGAGGGAAAGATACCATGAAGAGAATATGCCTTAATTTGCTAAAAAAAGTTATGTTCACTGCCCAGGAAATATAAATATATGCTATCTATGCTTTTCTATGCCTTTATCCAAGTCACTGGTGAAATGTGTTCAATAGCAGAGGGTCAAGGACAGATTGTTTGTAGGATCTAAAAAAAGGATAAAACAAAGCTAAAACTAACCTCCTACAATTGTTTCACCATACCATTTCAGCAGTCTTTTGAATGATTATGATTTAATATGATGGAGACCAGAATTATATGAAGCCATATAAGGAAGTTTTCTATAGATTTGCATGGAGGTTACTTTCTCAGTTCAAAAGACTCCCTAAAGCCCAGAATCCTACAGCTAGAAGGGACCTTCAGAGAGAGCATCTAGTTTACTCTCCCCCACCCTTTGCAGCCATCCCCTAACCTTCACTGAGCCATAACCAAATCACCAAAGAAGCTATGCATCTTTTACTTTAAAGACTTACAGAGAAGACTGATTCTATGACCCCCTTCAAGAACCCATTCTAAAATTGAAATGCCCTTTCTGTCAGGAAATTCATCTCTTTCTAAACTTAATGCCTTATGTTATAGGTCACTGCCATTTTTTCCTGTTGTATCTTCAGTGGAAATAGGAAACAGTTGATCATCATCACTTACCAGCCCCGTAGGATTCTGCTCTACATATCATGTGTACCCTTTATAATTAGATTAGAGCAATGGTAATTATGTTTGCATGCCTGAGCATACAGAGGTCAAGTCCCTGATCTCAGCAGAGTAAATTCCATCTCAGAGGTAAAGCTGTTTAATAGCTGGCATTTTGATCACAGACTGCAGAAGTGGGTCTTCTGCCAAACACAATGAATCCCTGTGCTCATAGCTTCTCTTCCAAATGGTAAACCAGGGCTTGTGAGATTTATTAACACCCAGATCTCATTTTGTTCCCCTTGAGGTCAGTTTCATCTCAAAAGTTAGTAATACCCTTTATGTAATGTTTGCATTTTTCATCATCTGATCTTAGAACATGGGATCCCATTAAGTCAATTTATATTAAGTGACTCAGAAGCTGGGTTATGATTTTGGTTGCATTTTTACTAATGTCTCAGGAAACTATTATATTTAAATTATGATACAAAAGCTCTTTTGTAAAGCATTGTGTTTATATTTTAGGAAGAGTGTTGATAATCCAGAGTACATACAGCAGAAGACAGATAGCATAGTGAAGGGCCTCAAGATCCTGCCATATGAGGATTTGATGAAGACACATTAGGACCGGTTGAGAGAACTCAAGATATTTAGCCCTTAGAAGATTTAGGATGGAACATGTATTGGAAGAACAAATAGATTTATTTTGCTTAGCCCCAGAGTGCAGAACCAAGAACAAATGTTGGAGGCTGTCAAGTGGTAAAGGGTGGGCTTGATGGAACACTTAGAGCTATTCAAGAATGAAATGGAATGAGCTGTCTTGGGAAGTAGAAGAACCTCCTTCACTAGAGAAATAATGGATAGAATTTCAGATCCTGTGGCAAGAAGGGAAGGGTGATAATCTGAGTCTGTCAGGAGGGCCCTGTGTACTCCTCAAATCATGCCTACAAGTTATCTGCCCATGGTAACAGTATACAGACCTCGTTTCCTATATCCATCTGTTCCCGGACAGCCTGTGATCCAAAACCTTTTTTTCTTGTCCATTGAACAGAGCCATAACTAGGGTAGGGTAACTGGAGCTTTTCCCTAGGGCACCAATATTTAGGGGAGCATGCTACTTCTTTATAGTGGTCCTCTGGTCTATTGAGCCCATGCCTCAGGGTCCTCCACTGACCATTTGACAAAAAGCATCTCCCTAAGAGTCCCAGACCCTTTCTAGTCACTTTTACTCATCATGACTCCATCCTATCTGCTACCTTCATTGTACCTTGGAAGCTAGGGTCAGAATTTCTGGGGTCCAAGATGCTCACTCTCCTAGAATGACTGTGTGGCCAGAGTGAAATGTAGTTTGTTCTTTCCTTTTCCCACTATTCCCCCTCAAATGAATTTTCTGTGGGTTCCAGAATTCCCAATTACAATTCTGAGACTGAGTCAATTCTTCCTTTCCCATTCTATAGTTCAGGCTCATTTTTTTTTTCTACAGCTAAATAGTCCTGGGGATTGAGTTTGGCTATTCTGACATTAAAGTAATTGGAAATAGACTAATTTGCCCCCCTACCACACAGATTTTTCTGGACATTTATTAGAGAGCTTCATGTTATCAATCTTAGAAATGATTTCTTTTTTGTTCTGTTTGTGTTGCTGAAGGTCCAGGAGCCCAAGAATCATGAGCAGCTCAAGGCAGCTGGGGTCAGCAATCCAACTTGCCTGCAGGGGGTTGGCGTTATTGGGAGTGTGATGTGTATTATGGACCGGGGGAAGCCTGCTCTAACCAGGAGAGGCATATGTAGGCCATCTGTGTCTGAGGTGGGTTTGTGCTAAATGGGCTGCTCCCTAAGTAATCTACTCCAGTAGGACACGGGGGATGTGTAAAAATGAGCAATTATATTTGAGACTGTTATGTTCCTCCTGTGGCAATATATCTCCCTGACATGCTTTTTTCTCCCCAGTGAGAGAACACATGTGAGGCCAGTGAATATAAAGTTGGTCACATTGAATTTACTGATTTTTCCTCAAGTCTTTAAATGTGCAGCATTGCAAACCTTCCTGTGTAAATTGTGTAAAGAGAGATGGAATGACTGGGAGAGAACCTGAGGAAAGAAAATGGTAAAAAGAAACACCCTTTCAAAATTTAATCTGTCAAGATGACAGCTTTAAATCTGTACCTTTCAGATCTCTTTGTGGGATACTTCAAAACCTCATACCCAATCATATTATAATTCTATTTCTTATCTACTTGTGCTTTCAGGGGCCAGGAATTCGCCAATACTTGTCAGAAAAGGTCAATAATAGGGATATATGCACTTGACTGAGTTTCCTACATTGGTTATCCTTAAAGGTGACAAAGGGGAATGATTTGTCATCTTCATTATCTTAAAAAGAATGCATCCAGTTGCAAGGGTCATAATGCACAAGTATACCTGCGTCACTAGGTTCCCCAGATAATCTCTGCATTCTGGAGGATCACTCTTGCTCCTCTTTATCCAGGATGCCCCACCACAGGTCCTTTACTAGAAGGTGGATCCCAAGATGAACTTGGCAAGATAGTGCGTCAGGCATCCTCAAGCTCCTCAAAGTCTCAAGGGGAGTATCGTGGCACTGGGGGAAACAGAAAGGGGACTATACAGGAATCTTTCTTCTGACTGCTAGAGAAGATTTGCTTCAGCACCACGCACAGCCCTCCTCTTTTCCTCTTCTGGCTCTATTCCCCTCTTGCCACTTCCAGCTCTAAAAATCTTCAAGAGACATGTAGATAACTTAGCCCCTTCTACTTCCCTCCCTCTCTCTCTCTCTCTCTCTCTCTCAGTCTCTCTCAGTCTCTGTCTCTTTCTGTCTTTGTCTCTTTCCCTGCTTACCTCTCTGCCCACCTCTGTTTCTGTTTCTGTCTTTATTCTCTTTCTCTTTCTGTCTTCTGTTCCTGTCTCTCTCTTCCCCCTTCATCTCTCTTCATTGTTGTTGCTGTTTTTGTTCAGTTGTGTCGGACTCTGCAAGACCCCATGGACTTTATCTATGGGGTTTTCTTGGCAAAGATACTGGCGTGGTTTGCCATTTCCTTCTCTAGTGTATCCCATTTTATAGATAGGGGAGTGAGGGAAATAGGGTTAAGTGACTTGCCCAGGGTCACATAGCTAGTAAGTGTCAGAGGACAGATTTGAACTCAGATCTTCATGACTCCAGTCCAGTGCTCTATCCATTGCACCACTTAACTGCCCCAAATGAATGATTCTACCCTTGACTAATTTTAACTTTACTTTTGTTCTTTTTGAGTTTATAAACTTTACTGGCATTTAACAGGCATGATGGGCAACAGGATCTCCACCTTAGGCCCTGCCAAAAATAAGCTCCTGGGATTTCTTTAGGTTGGCACTGCAACTACCCAAATAAATCTGCCTTTTTTCTATGGTTTATGAAGAAATGTGGGGAATGGGAAAGGAGGGAGAAGTAGACAGACTAATGAAGACTGTGTATACATATTTGTTCTCTTAAACAATAGGCAATATTTTGTGAAATGCAATGATGACTTGAGAATTCTTCCACTTCCTATATTCCAAAGCTTTCTCTGTCTCTCTCTGTGTGTCTGTTTGCACATCTGTTCTCCCCATCTCTGTCTCTATCTCCATCTCTGTTTTTCTCTCCTATGTGCCCAGTACTGTGTCAGGTGCTAGGAATACAAAGACAACTGAAATAGCACCTGCCCTAAAGTAGCTTACATTCTATTAGGGGGAACATTACACACACACACACACACACACACACACACACACATTTGTGTGTATGTATGTATGTGTATATGTATCTATACATTTTTGTACATGCATGTATATGTTATAAATATGTGTATATATGTATGCATGTATATTACAAATAGTAATTGTATTTTGCACCCTCCCCACTGGATCACTGCCTTGTCCTGGCAGAGGGGCTTATGTAGCTCAATAAAACCATGAGCTATGCTGTGCAGGGTTACCCAAGAGAGATAGCTCATAGTGGAGAGTTCTTACAAAAGGTGATCCATTGAAGAAGAAAATGGCAAACCACTTGTCTTTGCCAAGAAAACTCCATGGACAGTACTAAAATGATAAAAGAGATGATGTTGGAAAAGGAGCCCCTCAGATTAGAAGATGTCCATCATGTTACTGGGGAAGAATGAAGGACAATTGAAAGTAGCTCCAGTACTAATGAAATGGCTAGGCCAAAGTCAAAAGGAAGCTCAACTGTGGAT
The DNA here is from genome assembly GCF_900497805.2 of Vombatus ursinus. Classification (NCBI taxonomy): domain Eukaryota; kingdom Metazoa; phylum Chordata; class Mammalia; order Diprotodontia; family Vombatidae; genus Vombatus; species Vombatus ursinus. Next base: position 21,832,827 of record NW_020954556.1, on the reverse strand, counting down.
GTGTCTGATGACAAAAAGAAAGTCAAGATCTCTATTGCATAGGAACCTGGAATAAAATATCTATGAACCAAGGTAAGCTAGATGTAGTCAAACAGGAGAAGGAAAGATTAAACATCAACATCTTGGGTGTCAGTGAACTTAAATGGACAAGAATGGGTAAATTTCATTCAAGTGATCGCTGCACATATTACTGTGGACAAGAATCCGTAAGAAGAAATAGAGTAGCCCTCATAGTCAATAAAAGGGTGAGAAAATCAGTACTGGGGTATAATCTCAAAAATGACAGAATGTTATGTTTGAATCCAAGGCAAAACATTCAATAACACTGCAATACAAGTGTATACTCGAATCACTGTTGCTGAAGAGGCCAAAGGAGCTAACTGTGGTTCTGATTGTGAGTTTCTTATTGCAAAATTCAGACTTAAATTGAAGAAAGTAGGGTAAAGCATCAGACCATATAGGTATGAACTAAATAACATCCTTATGAATATGAAGTCAAATGATGAGTAGATCTAAGGGATTAGATCTGGTAGAGAGAGTGCCTGAAAAACTATGGATTTATTTGCAATATTGTACAAGAGGCTACAAAAACATTCTAGGGGAAAAAGAATAAGAAAGCAAAATGGATGTCTGATGAGGCTTTACAAATAGCTGAAGGAAGAAGGAAAGCAAAAGGTAAAGGAGAAAGGGATAGATGTACCCAATTTAATGCAGAATTCCAGAGAATAGCAAGGAAAGATAAGGTTTTCTTAAATGCACAATGCAAGAAAAAAAAAGAAGAAAACAATAGAATGAGAAAGAGAGATCTCTTCAAGAAAAGTAGAGATACCAATGGAATGTTTCATGCAAAAAACGAGCATGATAAAAGATAAAAATGATAGGGGCTTAACAGAAGTAGAAGAGAGTAAGAAGTGGCAAGAATATGCAGAAGAACTGTTCAAGAAAGATCTTAACATCACTGATAACCATTACTGATCTAGAGCCAGATATTCTGGTGAATGAAGTCAAGTGAGACTAAAGAAGCATTGCCAATAATAAGGCTAGTGGAGGTGATGAAATTCCAGCTCAGTTATTTAAAACCCTAAAAGATGATGCTGTTAAAGTGTTGCACTCAATGCGGCAGCAAATTTGGAAAACTCAATAGTGGCCACTAGATTGGAAAAGATCAGTTGACATCCCAATCCTAAAGAAGAACAATGGTAAGGAAGGTTCAAATTACCAAATAATTGCACTTATTTCACATGCCAGAAAGGTGATGCTTGAGATTCTGCAAGCTAGGCTATTGCAATATGTGAGCTGAGAATTACCAGAAAAGCAGGCTAGTTTTTGAAGAAGCAGAGGAACTAGAAACCAAATTGCCAACATGCTCTGGATTGTGGAGAAAGTAAGGGAGTTCCAGAAAAACATGTACTTCTGCTACTACACTAAAGCCTTTGACTGTGTGGATCACAACAAAATGTGACAAGTTCTCAAAAAGATGGGAGTACTAGATCATCTTACTTGTCTCCTGAGGAACTTGTATACAGGCCAAGAAGCAACAGTTAGACCCAAACATGGAACAATTGATTGGTTTAAGAAATGAAAAAGAGTACAAAAAGGCTGTATGCTGTCACCTTATTTATTTAACTTATATACAGAGTACAACATGTGAAATTTCAGGCTGGATGAATCAAAAGCTGGAATTAAGGTTGCCAGGAGAAATATCAACAATCTCATATATGCAGATGATACCACTCTGATGGCAGAAAGTGGAGAGAAATTAAAAAGTCTCTTGGCGAGGATGAAAGAGGAAAATGTAAAAGCTGACTTGAAGCTTAACATCCAAAAAATAAACCCCAAAACTAAGAAGTTGGCAACTCGTCCCATCACTTCCTGGCAAATAGAGGGAGAAGAAATGGAAGCAGTGTCAGGTTTTATATTCTTGGGCTCAAAGATCACTGCAGATGGTAACTGCAGCCACGAAATTGAAAGACACTTCCTTTCTTGAAAGAAAGTTATGGCAAATCTGGACGGTATATTAAAAAACAGAGACATCACCTTACCAAGAAAGGTCCATATAGTCAAAACTATGGCTTTTCCAGAAGCAATGTATGGCTGTGAGAGTTGGATTATAAGGAAAATTGCATACCACAGAATCAATGCTTTCAAATTGTGGTGAGGGAGAAGACTTTTGAGAGTCTTTTGAACATCAAGGAGATCAAATCAGTCAATACTTAAAGAAATTAATTCAGGCTATTCACTGGAAGGTCAAATACTGAAGCTGAAGCTTAAATGCTTTAGCCACAAAATGAGAAGATGGGACTTGTTGGAAAAGACTCTGATGCTGGGAAAGATTGCAGATAAAAGGAAAAGAGGATGACAGAGGATGAGATGGATAGATAGTGTCATGAAAACAATGAACGTGAACTCAGACAGACTTTGGGAGATAGTGGAGGATAGAAGGGCCCGGCATGCTATGGTCCATTGGGTCACAAAGAGTCGACCACAACTGAGCAACTGAACAATTGTATTTTGAATATACAATTTGAGCCAACAGTATTTGATACTAAATCCAACATTACATGTTGACTTCATTTTTTTTAACATTTAATTTTATTTATTTTTTGTTACAAGGCCATCATTCGACATATATATATATATGTACATACATATATATTCATATATATGTAAAGCCATACTGTGCACATTTCTATTTATCAGTTCTTTCTCTGGAGGTGGATAGCATCTTCCTTCATAGGTCCTTTGTAGTTGATTTGAGTATTTATAATACTTAGAATAAGTTAGTCATTCACATTTATTCTTAGAACAATATTGCTGTTACTGTATATAACATTCTCTTGGCTCTGCTAATTTCACTCTTCATTATTTCATGCAAGTCTTTCTATGTTTTTCTAAAATCAATCTGCTCATTATTTCTTACAGCACAGTAGTATTCCATGACAACCATATACCACAACTTCCCGTTCCCCAATTGATTGGCATCCCCTTTATTTCCAATTCTTTGCCACCACAAAGACAGCTGCCAGAAATATTTTAGAACATACAGGTTCTTTTCCTTTTCCCGTGACTACCTTGAGAAACAGACCAAATAGTTATATTGCTGGGTCAAGGGTATACATAGTTTCATAACAATTTGACATAATTCCAGATTACTCTCCAAAATGGTTAGATCAGTTCACAGTTCCATCAATGGTGTATTAGTGTCCCAATTTTTTCCACATCCGCTCCAACATTTGTCATTTTCCCCTTCTATCATTTTAGCCAATCTGATAAATGTGAAATGGCATATTAAAGTTGTTGTGATTTACATTTCTCTCATCAATAATTTAGAGCATTTTGTCCTATGATTAAATATACTTTTGATTTTTTTCTTCCCAAAACTACCTGCCTATATCCTTTGACCATTTATCAATTGGGGAATGACTCACCTTCTCATAAATTTGACAAAGTTCTCTATATATTTAAGATATGAGACTTTTATCCAAGAAACTGTCTATAAATTCTTCCCTCCCCCAATTTTCTGCTTTCGTTCTAATCTTGGCCATTTTAGTTTTATTTGTACAAAACCTATTTAACTTAATGTAATCAAAATAATCCATTTTATATCTCACAATGCTATCTCTTGTTTATTCATAAATTCTTCTCTTATCCATGAGTCTGATAGATAATATGTTTTATATTCTTCTAATTTACTTATGATATCCTTGTTTATATCTAGGTCATATAGCCATTTCGACCTTATCTTGGTAAATGGTGAAAGATATTGGTCCATACGCAGTTTTTGCCAGACTGTTTTCTAGTTTTCCCCATAGTTTTTTTTTTTTTTTACTAAATAGTGAATTCTTATCCTACAAGCTTAAATCTTTCCATTTGTCAAACACAAGGTTGCTATAATCATTTACTACTATGTATTATATGTCTACTCTGTTCCACTGATCCACCTTTATATTTCTTAGCCATACCAGAAAGTTTTGATAATTACCATCTTATAATATAGTTTAAATCTGGTGCTACTAAACCTCCTTCCTTTGCATTTTTTCATTAATTCCTTTGACATTCTTGGCCTTTTGTCCTTCCAGATGAATCGTGTTATTATTTTTCTAACTCAATAAAGTAATTTTTTGGTAATTTAATTGGGATGGTATTGAATAAGTAGACTAGTTTAGATAGAATTGTCATTTTTATTATATTGGCTCTGCCCACCCATGAATAATTAATATTTCTCCAATTATTTAAATTTGACTTTATTTGCATATAAAGTATTTTAAAATTATGTTTATGTAGTTCCTAGGTTTGTCTTGGCAGGTATACTCTCAAGTTTATTTTAAATTGGATATCTTTTACTGTCTCTTTTTGCAGGGTTTTGTTGGTGGTATATAGAAATGCTGATGATTTTTCATCTTGCTACTTAGCTAAAATTATTAATTGTTTCAATTAGCTTTTTAGTTGAATCTCTAGGTTTTTCCAAGTATATCATCATATTGTCTGCAAAATAGATAGTTGTATTACCTCCTTGATCTTTCTGATTCCTTCAATTTATTTTGATTTTCTTATTGCTATTGTTAGCATTTTGAATAAAAGATTGAATAATATTGGTATTAATGAGTATCCTTGTTTCACTCCTGATCTTATTGGCAAGACTTCTAGCTTATCTCCATTACAAGTAATGCTTGGTGATGGTTTTAGATAGATGCTTCCTATCATTTTAAGGAAAAATCCATTTATACCTATGCTTTCAAGTGTTTTTAATAGGAATGAGTGTTGTATTCTGTCAAAAGCTTCTTCTGCATCTATTGATATAATCATATGATTTTTGTTACTTTTGTTATTGATATAACCAATTATGTTAATAGTTTTCCTTAGGTTAAACCATCCCTGCATTCTTGGTATAAATCCCACTTGGTATATATCTTTGTGATATATTGTTATATTCTCCTAACCAGTATTTTATTTAGGATTTTTGCATCTAGATTCATTAGTGAGGTTGATCTATAATTTTCTTTCTCTATTTTTGCTCTTCCTGATTTAGGTATCAACACCATATTTGTTTCATAAAAGCAATTTGGTAAGCTTCCTTTGCCTATTATTCAAATAATTTATTTAATATTAGAATTAGTTGACCTTTAAATGTTTGGTAGAATTCACTTGTAAATTCATCTGGTTCTGATGCTTTTTTTCCCTTAGGAAGCTCATTTATGGGCTGTTTAATTTTTTTCTAAATTATGTTTATTTAGATATTATGTTTTCTCTTCTGTTAATCTAAGAAGTTTATATTTTTATAAGTATTCTTCCATTTCACTTAAATTGTTAAGTTTATTGGCACATAATTGGGCAAAATAACTTCCAATAATTGTTTTGATTTCATCTTCATTATATTCACCCTTTTCATTTTTTAATACTAGTGATTTGGTTTTCTTCTCTCTTTTTAAAATCATATTACCTAATGGTTTATCTAATTTATTGATTTTTTTTTCATAAAACCAACTCCCAGTTTTATTTATTAATTTAATGGTTTTTTTACATTTACTTTTATTAATCTCACCTTTAATTTTTAGGATTTCCAATTTGGTGTTTAATAGTAGATTTGGGGAAACCTATCACAAAGATTGTAGTAAATGTAATAATAACAATAATGATGATAACAATAATATAACAAAATTAAATTCTCCTCTGGATGGAGGAGGAGAAAGATAGCTATCAGAAGCTCTGCAGGAAAATACATTCAGTATTCCTGTCTGGGCTTATATGAGAAGAAATCACACACACACACTCACACACACACACACACACACACACACACACTTGGACCCAATAATCCTGTACACAAGTGGATGAGAAGGGAGAATTGGACTGACTTATTAGGGCATAGTAACTTCTTCCTTCCTTAAATGTTTTCCACTTTATTACCCTTATGGCAGTAACAGGTCACATGAAAACATTAAATGAGACTTAATGGCTAACAAATCAATCACCCAGAGCTTCATGTAAGGAATTCCGACAAGATGACATAAAAATAAAGAAATGCTACATTCATCATCAGACAAGGAAGCATACTGAGAAGAACATAAAATTTTATAGTTGCCACATAAACCTCCACCTCTTTCTTCACATGAGCTAAATATTAAACAGAGACAATAGTATCAATCCCTGCTGGAACTGACTGAAACCTCAGGTTGCATGCCCCCGGTCACTCCTGGATCTGTACTTCTTCTCCTGAGATCTTCCATAAATCATCCAAAAAGGATGAAAGGTTCCTTTAATCCTTCAGTATGGTTTTAATAGATACCAAGTCTCCATTTCTCTTCCCTAGTATTCTGAACTTCCCTTAAAGGGAAGGAACCATATGAAAGGAAATCTGAGTTCAAGACCCAGATCACCCACAAATGAGGTTTGTGACCCTGAGCAAGTCACCTATCCTCTCTTAAAGACTTAGTTTCTTCAGCTGTAAATTAAAGAGATTAGATTCAATGATCTATAATTCATCTAAAATCTCATTCTTTGTCCTGATTTCTGAACTTGTTCCCGCAGATCCTACCCAGTTATTTGCCTTTTGTGCAACCTGACAATCTAGAGAAGCCCCGTAAGCTAGTACCTTTGATTGTTTATGAATATATTTAGGCCAACCAGTCTGCAAATGGGCAGATAAGATTGGCTCAAATACAGAGGGAATCTTGATTTAAGACTTAAAAAGCAATTAAGAATAAGACAACACTTTTACTGAATTCAGAAGCAGCAGGTTTTAAAATTAATATTTAAAATGTTTTTTTTTAAAAAGTTACTTATGTTAAAATGAAATGAACAGAAAACATGTGTTGGATTTTTGAAAATGAAATCATTTTTACTAACTTGAAGTTTAATGTTTTTAACTGAATGAAATTATATTAATTTAATATTTTGCTCAGAGCCAAGTGTTTCTCTACATATAGCCAATGTTCTGTGTGTAAATTTGAAGATCCGTCCTATTCTACAATGGACCTTATATATTTACCAACTATACCTGTAAAATGTCAACCGTGCTTAAGAAAGACAAAATGGGATATGTCAAAAAACCTGCTACTCAAATGGCACAAGTTCAGACTGATTTGCTGTAGCCTAGTGTTTGTCTCTTTCCTCTGTTGGTCATCTTCCAGAATCATCTTTCCATCAATATATGTCATACTTAAACTGGGGATTATATGTCAAAACAAAAGATTATTAATTTGGGTTACAAAACCAATATTTGGTCAACTAGTGGGAACATAGTTGTTCAGAGGGGTAACAAGGAGGACTAGCATCTGTGATGTGAGGGCTTACTAAGCCCTTTTCATGGCTACTCATCCACTTTTGGTGTCCGCCTTCACCCAATTTTCACCTGTGGCTCAAAGAGCATGTTCAGTGGTCACACCACAGTGAACTGTCTTGACAAATGGGCTAAACCAGGTTGAGAGTAACCAATGAGGGTAGGTAGTCTACTTCAAGCATGTGAAGATTTCCCCTAGCAGAATGGGCAAATGAGAACCCTTTCTCCTATGGCCATGAAGACAGCTATAGCAGGCACTGTGGTGGTCAGCCATCGAAAATGCCAAGGTCATCCACTGTATCCCGGGTCATTGATGGTAGTCTTGACTTTTGTTCTGCCACTGGACTCTGATGACTCTGGAAGAGAGAGTGAGGCTGATGGCTTTGTGTGACTCTGACTCACTTAAATCCAATTCATAAGCAAGTCAAGATATCACCCTGTGATGTCATTGGTCCTCTTTGAAAATGAAGGATAAGCAACAACTAGCTCAGAGCAGGAGGAGAGTGAAGGTGACATGACTGAGGATGGACAGTTGAAAGGCAGTTGGGACTCCCAGTCTATTTGGTCAAGAAAATATCTTGTATCACCAACTGGGAAAAAAAATGAAAGCTTGGAAAGTGCAATTACTTAATTGCTTAATGAAAAACTAGGGTTGGTTAATAGAGAAGTACATGGTAGACCTAAAAAGGCTGCAGCACATTTCTATTGATGCAAGAAGCATCAGGGATATCACTCAGAAAATACATAATCAGAAAAGGAAGTAGGCTGGTAACAAGAATAAGAGATAAAGAAGCCCAGGCACATGATACAGATAAAATGTTAAAAAAAAAAAAAAAAGAAGGTCACCAGTGTGTTAGATTGATCCTCTCTGGAGACTCTATGAGAGAATGCTGGCGAGAGTCAAACAGGATGAGATGTTTTGGATGGGTTAGGGTCTGCACTGATTGAGGGAATACCTGAACATGTACATAAACAACATCATAGATCTATTGAAATATAAGAAGTAAAGTCCTTTCAGGAAATCAAGGTACAACTTATTCAACGACTGCTGACACATATTAGAATTAACTTTATGATAGATAATTTTGTCCCACAGTCTCCCACAAGGTCCATAGGGTCATAGTTTGAAAGGTGGGAGGAACTTTACAGGCCATAGAGATCAGATGCCTCGTTTTGCAGATGAGAAAATTGAGGCATAGAGAGGTTAAGTGATTTTCTCAGGGCCACATAACTCATAAGTATCAAGTCAGAATTCGAACCCAGCTTTTCCTGACTCTATATCCAGCACTTGATATACCATGCCCTGCTGCCTCTTCTCATACCTCCAGAATTAGAAGAGTTATTATACTCAACAGTGGCAGGTAGGGATGTGTATGGGGTGGGGGGGGAGGGAGGAGGAGGGATAGAATTGGGAGGAAAGTGAAAGCACTGAATCTGTGCTTCTTTTTTTGTTTCTTGTTATCACCAAAGACGTCTACCACATTAACTGAGAACAAAAGTGGAAGTGGGAGAAGGGGCAGAGGGAGATATCTTAAGCATTTTGTAGAAGACCCAGTTCCAGCGGAGCATGTTATTGAACCAGATATATGCAGATTATACTGAGCTAAAAAAGGAAAAAGTGAGGGGGAAGTGATTTTTGTCCTTTTTTTCTCTCTTTCAGTTCCATGAGCACAGTGAAAACAGGCTTATTGAACAGCAGATTTTTCTGCCCGAATTCTAGTCAGAGTGCCATAACCAAGTATGCATTTTTCATCGGAAATTCTAGTTCAGCAAGAGCTCTCTGTAACCTATTTAGACCATCTCAGTATCAACATATTCCTAGAAGAGTTCCTCTTGATTTTTATCCCACCAGGTCTGAATCAGTGCTCAGGTCCTCATGGACACATAACTTGGGCATCACTCATCCTAAATTTCATGGGAGACTAAGTGGAACCTACTTCTGATGGGCCATGCACAAAGGATTAGGGCCATTCCTTTCTTCCAGGATTCATAACAACTCCCCTTCCCTCAATCAAATGTGTTTTTCTAAGAAATTACCAATGTGTTTACGAGTCCTCACTGTTCTTCCAAGAAATCTGTGCCTATGTGTGCTCATGGACATAAAGGAAAAAGGTAAAATGTAGAAGGATGTAAGGAAGGGATGGTTTGGGAAGTTATGAATGCAGATGACCCAGACCTGCAAAGACCTGATGAAGAAAAGGGTGCAGAAAAGACACAGGTAGCCTTAGAGAAATCTGTATCTCAGAAGGTTGCTGCAACAACACCAGTTCGAGCTGCAGATAAACAAGCTTCAGCTCAGTATATCCAGTATACAGGCTTTCAGCAAGAAGAGGCTCTTAATTCTGGAGCTAAGCAAAGAGTTGTTTGGATGGTGGAAATGCAAAAAGATGCAATGGAGACTCCAAGATTCAAAATTAATAAGAAAATAACCCACTTTTACAGAGAGGGAGACTGGCGCCCAACGAAAGAGTAACTCATCTAGGGTCACATGCTAAATCAATAGCTTTGTGCTGTGTTAACCAGTCTAGTTTTCTGGTGTTTGATGAATAGAATGGGGTTAGTGGTAAGTACTGTGCAAGTATATCTCTGCTGGGAATTGAAATAGCTGGACTCTTGCTATCTTCCAATGAAAGAATCCAGATTGCCTCAATGCCAACTCAATCACCTGCTTGTGATTATCCCTAATGTCCAAGGGTCTTCAAGGATATAGAGACAGAAAATCTCATGGAGCTCCTCGTTTTTCTTTCCTGACCACAGATAGATTTCCAAACTTTTTGATCCATATCCATTTTAAGGATCTGCTAAAAGGTCCCATATCTGAACACTTGTGAGAGTTCTCTGTCAGAATATGCAGAGAGCATATCAGGGTTGGACAAACCTATGGCCTTCTAGGTCCTCAAGTGAGGCCTTTTGACTGAGTCCAAGTTTTACAGAATAAATCCTTTTATTAAGGGAATTTGTTCTGTGAAGTTTGGATTCAGTCAAAGGGCTGCACTTGAGGACCACATGTGGCCTCAAGGCCACAGGTTCCCCACCCTGAGACAAATGATAGCCAATCATATGCCTTTCATATTTGGTACCAAGCTAGAAAAGGAGAGAATCATGAAATACAATTTCAGAGCTAGCAGGTACCTGAGAGATCTAATCACTTCTCCTCACATTACATATGAAGAAACCGAGTACTGGAGAGGTTAAATTCCTTTTCCAAGGTAACATCTGTCTCTCTGGACTTAGTGATGGAGCCAAGACAGGTACCCAGGTTTCTTGATATCCTTTCGTGTTCTGGTTTCTTAATAATAATAGCAACAACAACAATAATAATAGTAATTGCTAGCATTTATATAAACTTTAGCCATGAAGTCAGTCAATAAACATCTATTAAGGGGCCATGTGACAGGCACTTTGATATTTTGATATGTTTTACATATGTAATATCTTTACAACATCCCTGTGAGGTAGACACTGTTATTATCCCCATTTTACAAATGAGGAAACTGAGGTTGACAGAGGTTAAATGACTTGCTCAGGATCACACCACTAGAAAATATTTGAAACCTAATTTGAACTCAGGCCTTCCTGACTCCAGAGTCCAATCCTCTGGTTAATATTCCACCTACCTGCCTTCTCTATTCATTGACTAACCAGGAAGAGCACTCACCACTGAAATGAACAAGAAGGTTCATTGACCCCTCCTAGGTGTAACTGCCCTAAAGTCCTTTCAATGTTCATGAATCCCAAAGCAAACCTTCTTCACCCTTGTCCCAAAGATCCCAAGAGTTCATCTGACCCAGTTTTTACTGAGGATCAGTAAGATTAACAAACTAATTAAGGTTGTTTCTGGTGACAGACTTTCAAACACTCCCAAGGAGAAAGCTGGACTATTTTATTCAAGTTGTAGTCTCAAGTAAAGCTTTAGGGGAGATAAAGCCACAGACAAGAAGGTTCCATGGGCCCCAAGAATGAGGAGCAGAAAAGGTGAATGAAAAGAGGAGGCACTTCAGCCCCTGAATCCTTTCATCTACCCATGGTCCTGGTGTGGCCTGACCCAGTTTACTTGATTACCTTTAAAATGAAGAGGCAAAAAGAGTATTTCATAATAACTAGCATTTATAGAACACTTTAAGGTTTACAAAGGTAGTGCTAGTTGGTACAGTGTCAGGCCTGGAGTCAAGAAGACTCATCTTCCTGAGTTCAAATCTGGCCTCAGAAACTTACTAGTTGTGTTACCCTGAGCAAGTCACCTAAACCTGTTTGCCTCAATTTCCTCATCTGCAAAAATGAGCTGGAGAAGGAAATGGCAAACCACTCCAGTATCCCTGCCAAGAAAACCCCAAAAGGGGTCATGAATAGTCACACACAACTGAAATGACTGAATAACAGTAAGGTTTGCAAAGCACTTTCCAAATACAGTTTTATCTCATTTGATTTTCACAGCTACCCTATATGGTAGATGTTACTTTCATATCTCCGTTTTTCAAAGGCATTTTTCAAAGACTTTAAATGACTTGTCCAAGGTTATACAGCTACTAAGTGTCTGAGATCTGATTTGAACTCAGGTGTTTCTGACTGCAGATCCCATGCAAGGCTGCCTAGCTGCTTTAAGAATGAGGAGGCAGAAATGGTACATGGAAAGAAGACTGCAATCAGAGTCAAAGAAACTGGTTTTAAATCTTTGCTCTGATACATACTACCTGTGTTACCTTAGGCAAGTAGTTCAACCTTTCCAGGCCTCAGTTTCCATACATGTGAAATGAAGGATTGTATATATGAGATCTCCTCTAAGTTTCCTTACACCTCTACATCTATGAAATCCTATGGTCCCCTAACCATTAGAGCAGAGAGAGAAGGCAAGAACAACATTGATGTCACACACAGCAACAATTTAATGAGGAATGGAGACATAGGAATGGAGGAGGAGGGTTATATAGAACCTTCTTTCTTGCCTTTATACCTCTGGCCCCTGCTGGGGCAAGCACTGGCCTATGTCACCTTAAAGCCACCCTTAGACACCACAGATCTCACAGAAAAGCAGTAGGGTATAATGGTAACAGCAATAGATTTGAAGTCAGAAGACATGGGATTGAGGCACAGTTCCACCACAGGAAATTGCCAACAAATTTTTGAGCCTCAGTTCCCTCATATGTAAAATGGGGGTGATACTTGTACTACCTTTCTCACAGGATTGCTGGGAGGAAAGTGCTGTATAAAGTGTAGAAAGTGGAATAACTTGGGTGTGGCATCAGGAATATGGAATAAAGGTGGTTAGCTAGAATTGTGTCTGGAGTGAAAGGACCTGGTTTTGCATTCTACCTAGCTGGGTGATCATGAACAGATCACTTTCCAAACCTTTCTGCACCTCAGATTCCACATCTGTGAAATGGGGATAATAATCCTTACACTACCTTCCTCACAGGATTGTAATAAGGAAAGTGCTTCGCCAACCTTAAAACACCATACAAATATGACTTATTATTTGGAGGAGAGGTCGCTCCAACCTCGAGACTCTCTAGGGATAATTCCTCGTACTCCTTTTAGAGAAGCTCTGCCCTATTAAAAATGTAACAGTCATATGCAATAAGAAACTACAGACTTAATAATTCAAAAACTATTAGGTCAATGTATTTCCTGTCGGTTTGTCAATATGGACTTTTTCAATTAGACAATTTTATTACAATGATGAATACCAGGAGCCCAATTTAGTAGCAACTCTGTTATAAGTTGTGGTCTGTTTAGCCGAACAATCCATATTTGCTATTGAATAAATGTGATGACCATAGCTTACTCAAGATTAATGGACCTTTATTGGCAGATCTGACTTGCTGCTGTATTTAGCATTGAAGGAAGAGCGATTCTCCTCACATTTTCACCCCCACCCCCACCCTAGCCTTTCCTTCCTTTTGCAGTGGGCTACAGCTCATGACACTTGGTGACAGACACCAGAACACACAAATCAGGCTAACTTTAGGGAGTTCTGGTCCCCCAGAATAGCCGGCTACAAGTCTGGCTACAGTTCTCATGATTCTCACATTTGCTGGTCAACTGAGTTCAGTTCTCATAAGTAACCGCCATTGTGGCTTGTTAATTCTTAATTGTCTTGAGTCCTACTAAGTGGCACCTGACATTGGACGGTCTAGCTCCTGTTTCATCTGTTTGCTGTATGGCTCCTCTGTGTTCATACATGTCTGCTTTGGAACAGATTCCAAATTCTAAGAAGATAGGTCTACTTAACGTGTTTTGTTTGTTTATGTAGACAACAAACACATAGGGTAAATGTGAGCTTAATTATAATGACTGACATTTATAGAGTGACTTAAGGTTTATGTTGTTGTTTAATTATGTCTCACTCTTCATGAACCCATCTGTGGTTTTCTTGGCAAAGATACTGGAGTGGTTTGCCATTTCCTTCTCCAGCTCATTTTACAGATGAGGAAACTGAGGCAGACAGGGTTAAGTGACTTACCCAGGGTCACACAGCTAGTAAGTGCTTGAGGCTAGATTTGAACTCAAGTTCTCCTGACTCCAGGCCTCTATTCCCTGCACTGCCTAGCTGCCCCTTAAGGTTTATAAAGTGTTTTAAATACATTATCTCATTTGAACCTCCAAACAACTTTATGAGATAGGCATTGCAGTTAATATTATGTTCATTTCATAAATGAGGAAACTGAGACTCAGAGAGGTGAAAAAAATTTGTCCATGGTCACATAGCTGCTAAGAAAAATGTCAGAGGTAGGTTTCAAATCTAGACTTCTCTTGAATCCAAATCCAGTACTCTTTACCCTATACTACACTGTCTCTTTAAAAGAAACACAAAAATATACTAACATATCTGTATCTATAGGTAGATAGATAGAAAGATAGATAGATAGACAGACAGATATTTACATATAATGGTGCTGCCAAGGATTTTAACGGAAAGACCCTTCTTTTCCTAGTGTTCAGTAGCTATGGCTGCAGCACCTGCAGAGGTATTTACCAAGTTGGGTCTCTGTAGGAGTTGTTCACCTGGACAGTAGGCTCTTTAATTTTTGTTGTTGTTGTTGTTGGTGGTGTTGTTGTTGTTTTTAGGCAATTGGGGTTAAGTGACTTGCCCAGGGTCACACAGCTAGTAAGTGTCAAGTGTTTGGTTTGAGTCCAGATTTGAACTCAGGTCCTCCTGACTTCAGGGCCGGTGCTCTATCCACTGCACCACCTAGATGCCCCACTTTAATTTTTTTATAAAACGGAATGGGTTCATTTGACTTGTGTTATCTTTCCTTTAAGCTTTCATGGGGATAAGTGCCAGGGCTATCTGGACATTTCTGGATCCTGCTATCATGGGCCCAGTAAATAACATCCCCATCCTGAGGAACTAGCTTCTTCTCATGGGCAACTTTTCTCCAAGGCAGGTGCAGAATTGTTACCTCTTTAAAGAGGTCTGACCTTTATTAACAAGTCCCATTTTCCTTTCCATCTTCCTGGGCTGCAGCCTAGAAATTTGAATGGTAGGTTTCACCTGCGTAACCCCCTACAGAGGGCCATGTACCCTTCTACTGTGAGAAGGCTAATCTCCTTGTCTCATGAATTCCACATGATCATTTTCTACTTCATGTCTTCATTTATGTCTTTCTTCTCACCTAGAATCCTCTCCCCCTTTTTTCTCTGTCTCATCAATCCTATTGTAATACATGGTCCAGGCCCCTCTCTGTCAAGGTTCTGAGTCAACAGGTTCAATCCTCAGTGGCCTAACAGAAGGGCAATTTTCTCTTTGGTTCATTGCTCCCAACTGGAGTGTTTACTCCAGGAAAATCTCCAACTACATCTCATGTCTAAATTCCAGTTCCTAGGTAAGCACTCAAGGTAAATAATGTCCATCAGATAGAGAGCAGTTTTCCCTTCAACCCATAGAAAATACCGCAGAGACTGTAGTGAGGGGATGGGGAGGTGGGTGGGTGCTGTGTTGTTTTCCTTGGATGGCTTATTTGTGTCTGCATGAGTCTGCCTAGATGGGAGTCTGAGGGAAGTAAGAATCTAGATTCTAGAGTCTCTTCCCCTCACCCTTCTCCAAGAGAAATTTTGAGCCTTGGCAGAAGGGGAAGCAAGAAGTTGAGGCCAGAGGTTGGCCACTCTATTCTCCTTAAAGATGGAGTACCAGTCTAGAATTATATCCATATGCTCCCTTAACTATTGTTAGTCTAGGGGAAATTCTTTTTAGATTCAAGCTATTCCTTACAGGGGAGGGAGTGTCCCAAGGTGTATCTTAGATTTGACCTTCTTCCCACCAAATACTAATTCCACAATGAAGGCATAGAGCAAACAACAAATAAAAGCATTTCTCCAAATTGATAGCAAAGCAGAAATCAGAGAAAGTATATACATACTAGGCAATACATAAAGTGAATAAACTCTCCTTTTAGGACCAATATAACTCAGCTCAGTGAAGAGAGAGTCCCAGATCTCACCCAAGGGGGAATTCTTTGAAGTTTCTAGTGTAGTAAGCTAGAGGTAAAAATGTAGTCAAGGTTGCCAGCTCCTTTACAAGTCAACTTCTCCCTAAAGCCTCCCTTCAGGGACCCTTAAGAGATTCTATTCTATGTCTTCTCTTTTGAAACTAGAAGCCAGAAGACCAGGACCTCTCTTTTTTCTACCTCTCACCAACTCTACCTCTCATGTTGAAGAGAAGGACCAAGTAATCAATCTCCACCAGTAAGGAGAGTCTCATGTAAATGACCCTTTGAGTCAAGGGTTACCATGTCAGACAAAGCATAGCTCACAAAAGCCACAAACCAATACCAAAAAAAAGTTGCTTTTTTTTTTTTACATCTATGGAAATCATAGGAGCCCACAAACAGAGAAAATGCATACAGAACCGAAAGTAGTTCCCTCCCAAAGGAATTGAATTCAGGGGTGGATATTCCAGTAAATCTCTAGGTCTGTCACAGGGTCCTATACAGTTTCTTCTAGACTCATAGTGTCCTTTGCTGTTTGGACTATCCCTAGAAGGCAAACAAGCTTTGGGGCTGCTGGACAGGCGGCTTACTTCTCACTAGACTCGCATTGTACAAATAATTCATTGTAATGGCAGAAGGTGACAAAGCCCCAAACTCTTTCCCCATCATGATATAGATTTATTCCTTATAACTCCTCTGGCTGCAGAGGCCTTGTAGGTGATACCATTCTTTCTCCAAAAAGCATACTGCTCAGGACACCTCTTTCCTACAAGGCCAACCATGAATTCTCAAACATGACATAACTCTCAAGGCAATCCTCAACACTTATGCTGCCCAGGAAATATCACTTCTCAGTTAGATTCCAGGATTTTCAAACTTGGGATTATCCACAAGACAAGCCAGAGTCTGGCACTGCCAAGAAATCTCCCTTCTCGAAAAAAAAAAAAATCAGGCTCTAATGGCCTAATTCTTTCAAAATAATACACCATCCTTTTTGGATTTTCCAGTACAAACAAAAAAACAAAAACAAAAACATTAAAATGAAAGAACATAATGAGAGGGGTAAAAACTAAATATTTTCACCAAAATTTGGGTTATGAAGAGGATTGAAAAGTATTCTAGGGAAATTAATCTTTTTAAAGAAATTTCTTAGAGAAGTCTTGGAAAGAATAAAAGAGATTGATGTACTTTCACAATCCTTACTTACACAATCTTCTTGTGTAAACAGCAAAGTTTGTATCTTACCATATTTTCAACTTTTTAAGCTTCCTTTGTATTTACTAAGAAATAGTGATTTTGTTAAAAATTTTTTTCCACTTAAAATTATCGTGTACAAAAATACTCCATTGTTTAGTCTGTTATTTATTAAGAGTTCAGTAAGATGTTTTCACTTGTTCAAAATATACTTCTGACTTGGGTATGATTTTTAATGTTGGCATCTGCTTTCTTGCATTTTAACAATAGCGACCTGCTATTTTTTTAGGAAGGAAAAAAAGAAAAAGCAAGAACTTGTGATTAACAATAAGTGCCAAGGAATCAAGGTATTTGCCTAAATAGAATTTTTAAGGAGTAGACGTTGATTCCAGGTCCTGATCATTTCTCTTCCTATATTTAGCCATCTCTAATTTT
>NW_020954556.1:21770320-21815483 GCF_900497805.2 Vombatus ursinus | reverse complement strand
AGCACATATCTAGTTGCCCCTAGCTGCTGGGGTGGGAAGGATAGGGGGGTGGGGTGTGTGTGTGTGTGTGTGTGTGTGTAAAAATACTATCTGGGGGTCTGGAAGGGAATGAGAGAATTGTCAACCTAGTTCTGCAACAGTACCTCACCCCTCAGGCAAAGCTTTCCCAGCTGGTCCTTCTGCTAAGGAATCATTTTGTTCTTCCTCCTCAGCAATTCCCCCATGTCTCCTCAATATAATCTCAAATCTGGGAGAGGGGTCTTGGCATCAGGGAAGTTCTATAAGAAATTAATTAGAACCAACATCAGGCCTTGACCTTGCCACCTGGACTCTTTCTAAAAGAGATGATACAGCAGTAATTAGTACATTTTGGGAATTAGGCCTCACTTTTGGGATCAAGCTTCTTTAAGAAGTCTGCTCTAATTGGCTAATTCTTTTAAAATGATACCCCATCCTTTTTGGATTTTCCAGTCAAAAATACCATTAGGATGGGACTCCCTTTGATAAGTAATTATGCAGAGCCTACAGGTGAAGCTCTACTGCCTGTGGTAAGTCCTATTATAGAGCCTCATTTTAACTGCTACATTATATCCAAACCTCAATAAGATGGAAGTCTATTGCTACAGTGGACAGACGTATATTATTCATTGGTTTAAAATACATTTATAGAAAATGAAATGTTTGGCATATGCTATTTTAAGCCAATAACAAATTGTGTGCTGTAAAAAATTGGGATGTTTTGCCTAATCTAAAGCAATAACATCTGAGGATGAATTCTCTGCCTTTACTTAACTAGTCTGTCATAACTACATTTGAATGCAATATACAATGTTCTTAATTAAAAAAAAAAAGAAATCTCCCTTCTCTGTTAAGTCAAGTTAAATCAACAAGCATTTATTAAACTCCTACTACGTACCAGACACAGATAACTGGGGAAACAAAGAATGTTTGAGGCTCTGCCTTCAAGGAGTTCGAATTTTATTCACCTTGCTAGTAAAAATTTTTCTGGTTCTTGGTAAAGATGCTTGTTTGTCATGTATTAATATTTTGTGTAGTGAGCTAACTGTGCTAACAAATGTTTGCAGAGGTAAGCTGAAACAGAAAAACATGATAGGATAAACAACATTTCTAATATATCCCTACTGCAGGAAAGTTAGGGGTGTTAATTATCTCAATAAAAATAACTGAAAAAATGTAATAATAACTGGCATTTATATTGCTTTCTAGTTTACAAAGCACTTTAAAGACATTTCATCAAAGCTTTGCCACAAACTTGTGAGGAAGATACTATAGGCATTACTATTTTCATTTTATAGATGAGTGAACAGATTAAGAGAAGTAGAGTCAATTGTCCATTAATGAATGAATGGTGAAGCATTTATTAAGTGCTCACTATATACAATGTTAGAAAAGCAAGACAGCGCCTGCTTTCTAGAGTTCACTTTCTAATGAGAGAGAAGACATAGAAAAGATTTCAGTTAAAGTCAGATGAAAATGTGTGATCTTTTGATCCTTCGAGTGCAGCAGTAAAGCCTATGGCAAATGTGACTTCTCTAATGTCATTTTCCCTGATAAAATCCTATCACTTTCTGATGTCAAACCATTTGACAGTGCCAAGGACTTTGGTGATTGAGAATTTCCTTTTCTGGGTCTTCCATTTTGGAAGAGCTCTAATTAGAGGCAGCTAGGGGAACTAGGTGGTACAGTGGTTAATGTTGGACCCGAAGTCAGGAAGACTTGAGTTCAAATCCAGCCTCAGTCACTTACTAGCTATGTGACCCTTGGCAAGTCATTTAAATGCTACCTGCTCCAGTTTCCTTATTTGTAAAAGAGGGATGATAATAGTATCTGCCTCCTAAGGTTATGAGGATAAAATGAGAGACAATATTTATAAAGTTTTGCACTGGGGGCCTATCAGCTTCTTGGATCCTGGACTGAAAAGGAAAAAGTCACTTGGGTTATAGCCACCCCCAAATGGAATCTCTTTACTGATACTGACAGTTTCCTTACCACTGGGTTTAAGGCTCACATTCCAGACCTGGTGCTTCCTAGCTCTTGAAAGGTATTTACTGAAAGCAATGACTTTATAAGCCTCACCCAGGTAAAGAATAAACTCATTCCAAAAAGCAAACACAATTTTACCACTTCACTTTCCCAAATAGCTTCCTCTTTTTATCAATGAATGACAAGGTATATTTGCTCACCTGTTCTTAGTCTCTCATCTGTACCTCACTGACTGATGTCGAGAAGAAGCTGCCTTCTCCAAAGCAACAAATGCTACAAGAAAACAAGGATGGAAGAAAAATCAGAAAATCTGGGGTCTAGGCCTGGCTCTGTCATGAACAGTAAGATCAAAGGTGTCACTTCTCTCCAGGTTTCCATTTATTTTACTCTAAAAGGAGGAGACTGGGTTAGGTGATCTCAAAAATTCTATGATTCAATCTGATACTTTTGGGTTGTGGGTGAAAGAGACAGAGGAAGAACAGAATGGAAAACTAGACTCTGGGAGTGGTGGTTTCTTTAGCTCCAAATATATGAGGACATTAAGAATGTCTCACTTTACAGCATATTATTGAAATTCCTTATTTTAGTTCTGCTGTCCCTAAAGCCTAAGGGGGCTTTATTTTATGAGACATAATATTTTTATACTGTGTATATATTATATTTTATAAGTATATTTTTCAAGTACAGTCAACTAGTAATTGAGACAAAGGACATTAGCATTAATCCATTGCAAGGGAAAGAGATGCTTTCTGATCTCATTGGGAAATTTGCTGGGTTCTTAGCCATGACCTCCCTTCAGTCACTCTATGGTCCATTCAAATCACCCTTCTTACTGTATGTCACACACATTTCATATCCCCCCACCCCCCTGCTCTGTACCTTTGCTTAGGAGGTTCTCCCAAACCTGGAATGTGTTCCCTCTTCAACTCTGCCTCTTAGGCTCCCTATTTTCCTTCCAAGTTCAGGTCAGTCCATCATAATAATAGCAGCTAGTATTTATATATCACTTTAACATTTTAAAAGCAATGTATGATCTCATTTGATCCTGAAAAGGACCATGGGAGATGGGTGCTTTTGTTGTTCCCACCTTACAGATGAGAAAACTGAGGCATGTAGAAGTTAAACGACTTGCTTAAGGTCACAAAGTTGGTAAGCACCTGAGGCTGGATTGGAACTTGTCTTCCTGACTCCAGGTGCAATGCTGTCTATCCACTGAGCCACCTAAAGTTTTTCCTAATCCTCCTAGCTGCTAATGCTTCCTCCTTCAATTCACTTTTTATTTGCTTACATATATTTGGTAAATACTTGCATAAGTACATGATTCTTTTTTCCCTCCCTTGCTCCTTGCCAAATAATGTCAGTTCCTTAAAGACAGGGACTGGTTCTGTCTTTGTATCCTCATTGCTAGGAATAGTGGCTGGTGCATAATGAGTGCTCAGTAAATGGTTGCTGATTGACTGATTGATTAGAAAGGGACTAGAAGACCTGTGTTCTGGTTCTGTCTCTACCATGGGCAAATCAGTGCAGCCTCTCTCAGAATAACATTTGTTCCCCTTGCCTGATAGGGATATTGTGTAGAAAGTAAATGCTGTGGAAAGGCCAATGTTTACTCTTCACAATTCTCTTTTTAGTCACTCCTTCAAAGATTGAAGGGTAGGTTCAAATTCTATGAAGTCTCCCCTAGTTTCCTCCCACCCCCACCCCTACCTCCACTCCACCCCTAGTTGTTTCTGATCTCTCTCTTCCCAAATTACTTCATTTTCTTATCTGTACTTGTGTGTCTTCCTAGTAGAAAGAAAGGTACTTGAAAAAGGACTCTTTTTTTTTGTCTTTGCATCCCCAGCACCTATCACAGTGCTTTGCATATAGTAGGTGCTTAATAAATGATTGTTGAATTGGATGATAAATGGCTTAGCTTTAAGAAAATCCAACATAAAAATGCAGAAGTTACAAATGAGATCAATTAGAGGTGATTATTGGCTTTAGAAAGAATCAGAAATTATTATTGACTACTATATTACAATGTATTTGTATTCCCTAAAGTAGGAGAGATGGTGGAGTGTAGTTGATAGAGAAGAGTTGGCCTCTGAGCAGTCATATCCTTCCTCTGACATATACTGGTTGTTTGATCCTGGGTAAGTCAGTTGTAAGCACTGATTATCTCTAAGACTCTAAGTGACAGAGAGGGTTCCCCCCTCCTTCTACCTCTGCCATTGCAATAGCAATGTGCCTAATAAATGTTTGGTAATTACTTATAGACTGAATGCAAAGGATTAGTAACTAAAACACACACACACACACACACACACACACACACACACACAAAATCATTTAAGTACCTACTATTTACCAGACACTGCTAAGCACGGTACAAATATTACATCATTTGATCCTCAAAGCAACCCTGGGAGATAGGTGCTGTTCTGATCCCCATTTTACAGTTGAGTAAACAGAGACAGACGGAGGTTAAGTGAATTACCCAGGATTATACAGCCAGTAAGTATCTGAGGCCAGATTCATATGCTGGTCTTCCCGGTTCCAGGCTCAAGGCTCTGTCTGCTGTACCACCTAGCCATCTTCATGTGTTACCTTTCAATGGTACATTGAAAAAAACAAGAGATTTTACCTAAAGAAATTGTATTTATATACAAATAACCATAAATAAATCCATTGCATAAATGGGAAGTATAACTACACTATGTGTTTTCTTCTTAGGAAGCATGTCTTTTTTTTTAAGGTGATATCTGAGTGATCTTTCCAGGAGACAGTACTCATACTTTAGGGAAGAACTCATATTGTGAGCTCTTTCTTTCTCTTGACGTTTAGATTTCGCTAACTAGAAGCATATGCCCTTTGGAAATTAAACATAAAAAGGTTTTCCATTTGACCTTCAAAGATAAATCCCACTTTTTTCTTGTACTGTCCAAAATATCTGCAATGCACAGATATTCCCACCAGGGGGCAGAGCACCCCAGGTCTTCAGAGCAATCACGTCCCTGTAACTTGCAAATGCGCAGCCAGGAATGAGGTGTCTTTAACTAGAATAGGAAAAGCTGTAGCATAGGAGGAGTCAGGCTAGAGCTGTGAGTGTTCTAGGCAGAATCCAATGTTGTGTTTTATTGGACTTTATGTAACGGCAGCAATATGATTTCAAATGGGCTACACAGCTCCGAGAAATTCACAGAAATCATGTCCCGTATAAATATGAAAACTAATAACATATAGGACCTCTCAGAGCCACATGCATTTCTATAGATATAGCGCAATTAAAAAAAAAAAAACCAACCCAAAACCTCATGGGTGTTTCTCCTTTTGTGTACATCTTCTAGGTTCATCTGGATCACACTGTGGAAAGATTTATAGTTGTTTCACTGCGAGTTTCCATACTGCATTAGAATGGAAAGGCTGCTTAGGATTTGAAACAGACTATTGTTAATTAAAAAAAAAACCATCAATTTTTGTTCACTCAAATGATGGTTTCTGGAGGGAAGAAATTAGCTCATGATGGAAGACCAGGTCCATTTCTTTCTGTTATTGATGAATTTCTCTTTCTCCCAGAAGTCCCTTCTCATTTATGTACCACAGATGCTTTCTCAGCTAAACTCCTTGAAAAAGGTGTGCTGCTTCCACTACTTCTCCCCTCACTCTTTAATCCTTTAGAATCTAGCTTCTAATCATCACTCAAATGAAATTACGCTCCAAGGATACCAATGATCTTTTAATTTTCAAATCTATTGGTTTTTTCTCAGACCTACTCCTTCTTCAACTATCTGCTGCATTTCAAACTGGTGACAACCTTCTGCTGAATACTTTCTCCTCTCTGGGTTTCCTGACACTATTCTCTCCTGGTTTGCCTTCTGTTTTCCTCATCCACAACAAACAACCCAACTATGAGTGTTCCCCAACATTATTTCCTAGACCCTCTTTTCAGTTTATACTCTTTCTATTGGTAACCTCATCAGATCCTATTGATTTAACTATCAGGCATATGCAGATGACTCCCAGATATATAGATGTTTAGATATAGACAGTCGATAAACATTTATTAAGTGCCTACTATGTGCCAGGCACTGTGTTAATTACTGGGGATACAAATACAGGGAAAAAAGAAAGTCCCCGCCCTCAAGGAGTTTGTAATCTAATTCAAGAAGACAACAAAAAGGAAGTCAAAAAGGGGTAGGGATGGGGAGAAAGTACCTAGAGTGGGGCATGATAGAGAAATCTAAAGAAGTTCGAAAGAGCACAGAACCAGGTGGGAAATGAAAAGATGGCCAGTCTCAGTCCCCTTCTTAAATGGAAGTTTTGGAGTTCATGGCTTTGCCCTCTAATCAGAGGGGCAGAAAGTACTGATGAGGTGTGAGTACCTAGGCTGATTGGATCTAGCAGGATGATGAGATTCTCAATGACAGGAGAAGTCCAAAGAAGTCCAAAAGAATGAAGAGCTGGGTGGGAAATAAAGAGACGGCTTGGATAGATTTAATCTAGACCTATCTATAGATGACCTATCTATCTGTCACCCCGGCTGTGTGGGCTGTTCAAGGAGGACTAGCACATCTGGTGTGAGGGCTGTTCATCCACCTTTGGGGTCTACCTGGCACTCAACTCTCACCTGTGGCTCCAAGAAGCTGTAGCATGTGCAATGGCCACACCCATGTGAAACCATGACTAAATCAGGTTGAGGGCCTCAAACCCACCAGTGAATTAAGGGGATATTTAACCCCAGCATGGGAAGACTTCTCTCTTCTGTATGAGAACAATTTGTTCCAACAGCCAGGAAGGCAGCTGAAGCAGGTACTACAGAGCACTTAGAGCTTGGTCAGACATCAAAGACACCAAGCTTATCCACTGCATCCAGAACCATTGCTAGTTGTCCCGACTTTTGTCCTGCCACTGGACTTCCAGATGACTCTGGAAGAGAGAGGTTGGTGACTTTGTGCAACTCTGTCTCACTTAAATCCAAGCCGTGCACAAGTCAAGACATCACCCCATAATGTCATTGGTTCTCTTCAAAAATGAAGGACAGACAACACATCTCTTGCCCCAGTCTCTCCTGTGAGCTTCAAACCCACATAACAAATTGAATGTCCTGGAGACATCATAAAATTAACATGTCTAAAACTGAGCTCATTATCTTTTCCCTTAAATCCTCTCCTTTTCTGAACTTCCCTCTTTATATCAAAGGCATCGTTATCTTCTTTCTGGTCTCCCTGGTTTTTAATCTCAGCATTCTCCTGGGCTCCTCACTCTCCCTCAGCCTACACATCCAATCAGTTGCCAAACCTTTGTTTCTACCTTCACAATGTCTCATATCTGACTCCTCTCTACTCACACAGCTGCCACCTTAGTTCTTGCTCTTATCAGACTTACCCAGATTATTGCCACAAGTTCCTAATTGTTCTCCCTACCTGAAGTCTCTCACCATTCCAGTCCATCCTACTCAATGCTTCCAAAATAATTTTCTTTCCTTAAGCACAGATCTCACCATATGACTCCCATCTTCAACTAATTCTAGTGGCTTCCTATCACTTCTGGAATAAAATATAAAAACTCCTCTGTTTAGCTTTTGAAGCTTTACACAACTTGGTCCTAACAGATTTTTCTAGACTCAGTAGGCTTTACTTTCCCTCCAGCACTCTGAGATCCAGCCAAACTGGCTGTCCCTCTGTTTCTCACACACAGCATGCCATCTCCTGACTTTACACTGGTTGTCTTCCATTCCTGGAATACACTCCCTCTTCTTTTTTTTCTTTTTTTTTTTGGTTGGTGAAGTAATTGAGGTTAAGTGACTTGCCCAGGTTCACACAGCTAGTAAGTGGCAAGTGTCTGGTCTGAGACTGGATTTGAATTCAGGTCCTCCTGACTTCAGGGCTGGTGTTCTATCCACTGTGCCACCTAGCTGCCCCAATACACTCCCTCTTTACTCTTGCCTTGGAGTCCCTCTCTTCCTTTAAGATGTGGCTCAAACACTATTTTCTGCAAGATGTCTACAATTGCTAGTATCCTTCTTCCCAAACTACTTTTAATTTATTACTTTGTAAATGTTTATTCACTTTAATTTTATGCTGCATATATTTCCATATGTATTTATCTTCTGCATTGGAGTGTAAAATCCTTGTGAGTAGCCGTGTGTCTAAGATTGTCGTTAGTAACTGGGTAGTTCAAAAGAAAGAATGGGGTAGAGCTGAGTATGATGTGATTCTAAAAAGCAAAATTATAGAGGACAAGGTAAAAAGAATACTTACCTCATACAAATGAGGTCTGAGAGGAAGAACTGACACAGAGGAATTAGATGGGGGAGGAGGGCTGGTCACTCTGGAACCCTGCTCTCAATGGGAATGGGTTAAAGAGAGAACAATACAAACACATCTAGAAGGGTATAAAAGTCTTCTAAATTCAGAAAGAAATAAGCGGGTAAGGGGATAGGGTGGAGAGAGATGATAAGGGAGAGATTTTGGGGGAGGGGAAGTAGGTTAAGGAATAGGAGGGCAAGGTAGCAGGCAGAAGTAGAGTGAAGAGGCATAGGAATAGGGTAAGAAGGACAGTGAGGAAAACAGGAAGGAGGAAAATATACAGTTAATTTTAGTTTAGAATATGAATGGGATGAATTCACCTACAAAATAGAAACTGATGGCAGATTAAGAATTTGAATTCAACAATATGTTGCTTTTAGGAAACGCTACAAAAATGAGAGATACACACAAATATAAAATAAAGGTCAGGAGTGGAATTTATTATTTAAAGAAACAGGGATAGTAATCATGATTTCAGACAAAGTTAAAGCTAAAATCAGATTTAATTAAAAGAGAAAAACAGGGAAACCACAGTCAGCCATATTAATCAATAGTTTTAGACCATATTAAATAACTACACAGTATAAAAAATATGAGAGTATACCTGCCAAAACAGACACAGGAACAATACGAGTATAAACACAAAACGCCTTTTATACAAAGTTAGATCTAAATAATTTAAGTAATATTTATTTTGTATGGGTAGGTAAAGCTAATATAATTTTTAAAATGACAATTTTGTATAACTAATCTATTTATATAATACCATCCCAATTAAATTACTAAAAAGTTATCTAAGTCAGAAAAAATAATAACAGTTCATTTGGAAGAGCAGACGGTCAGGAGCTTCAAGGAAACCAGGAAAAAAAGATGTGAAGGAACTAGATTCAGTAGTATCAGACCTTAAACCACATTATAAGGTGAGAGCTGTGTTGAAGTGTAAAATGGTTAATTTTGATTATTTTAAATTAAAAATTTCCCATATAAATAAAACCTATGTATCCAAGAATAGAGGGAATGCAGAAAATTGGGAAAAAATCCTCACAATCTCCCAAATAGAATGTGATTGGGTTGGAATATTGTTGTGGTGCAGGAAACAATGAGCTGGTGGATTTAGAAAAATATAGAAAGATTTGGACTTATGAAGGAAGATGTTATCCATGTTCAGAGAAACAGATAACAGGTGGAAATGAACATAATATTGTCTTACACATATGCGTTTGAGTATATATGTGTATGTTTATGGATATCTATGTATATATGTGCATATATATATACATATATATCTATACATATAAAATATATCCATGTTAATTGTAGCCTTTGATGGGGGAGGGGGTGGAGGAAGGGGAAAAAATACAGTAAAAAGTGCACAGCAGACAACAAAAGGAAACATATAAGCAAAGATGGACAACTTTGAAAATAATTTGTAATATTCATTCTATAGATTCTCTTGAAATGGAAATTTATTGCTTTATATTGAATCCTCTCTTATGTTCTGCTGTGTACATGGCAATGTTTTTTTTCTTTTCTTATCTTGTATTTAAATTTAAAATAACTTTTAGAAATTAAAAATTTTAAAAAAAGAGGCAGAGAGGTAGAGAGCAAAGGGTACATGGGATGACATGGAAGTGAGCCCTGGCAGAGTATTACACTCCCTCCCTTTCACCAATCAGGTGATAAAATTGTGAACTTAGAGAAGTGAGGAGAGTTGGAACTCTCATCAGCTTACCCAGCAGCACTGTCTGCGGACACAATCAAATCAATAAATCAAGAGCTGAGAGATATAGAACCAATTAGACGCACTAAAGAAAGGCAGATTCGAGACTCTACAGAGCATCAACTCTCAGACTCAAGAGAGGAACATCTAAGGGGAACTTCATGAGGATTCCACAAAGGGAGAAAAGGATTTCCAGTGATCAGGATGTGTGATTTTACCCTTTGGCCATGTAAGCTAAGTCTTAACCCGCTTTTCCCAGGGACCTTGTGTGTGAAAGAAGAGAGTGTGCCCCAGTTTAACGGGACATTTCTGTTACAATTGTTGTTGCTATACATATTCAGTAAATATCTCTTTCTAAAAACTAATTAAGTCTGGCTGGCTAATTGATACTCACTGGGGAGTCCATCAGTTGGGGCAGCTTGTGAGCAACACTACTAGAAAAACTTCAGCTCATCAAGGTTGCCCCTAGAAACCTGAAGGAAGAAATAATCATTGCTCTCTGGTAAGCCAACCTTTGAGGCCAATGGGGCTGAGCCTTGAGGGGTTCTGACACGTGGGAAAACTGCAGTTGTTGTTGTTGAAGCATTAAAAGCAAAGGCTACTGCTTAACAGTGGCTGAAAATAAGCCTCCTCTACTTAAAAACTGTGGCTACCTTCATTCCAGCTCAACACTAATGAGCTATACTAAATAAAACTGATTATTTGGAGAACTGAAGCACCTCCTACTCAGGAAAAAAAAAATTACTATTTTTGATGGTGTTTTCTCCTAATGTTACACAGTTTATCGTAGGCATAAGTTACATGCAGACCATACCAAACCTCCTCTGAATTTCCTGGGATCACTGTTATGAAAACTGATGATTGCTCTATAATAAAATGATGGGAGGGATTGTGGGACAGAAGACCTGTCCTGGAGTCAGGAGGACATGCCTTGAGTCCTGTCCCTGACACATACTGGCTGGCTGTGTAAGCTTGGTAAAATCACTAACCCTTAGGGTCCCAGGCAGGGCTCTTAAGGTTCAGAAGTTACTCTGAAGGTGCTGATCTGTGCTGGTGGTGAGAGTTTTTCCCCAGGAGCTAAAAAAAAAGGCAGAGAATGGTTTCCCCTGACATTGAGTAGCTATAGGATACCATGCTTTTTTTGAAGTCTTGTATTACTTTTTAAATCTTTTTCTGTCTCCGAGTAGCATTTCTCACTGCTTGCTCCTGCCAGCATATCTGGTAACCACCGCATATCTGGTAACTACCCTTTGCCCCTTACTATTATTAGGCTGACACTCAGGATCATAAAGTCTCTTTATATTTTAGATACTAGAACTTTATTAACATATAAAAAAGCTTGCCAAAAATCAACAGACTTCCCAAGCCCCACAATCTTGTACATCTCCAATAACCATAAATGATCATAATAAACAATGAAAAAGTCTTACAAACATAATTGAACTTATTATCTTTCAAGAATAAGAGTAATTTTATTAAATTGTGAAAAGTGATTTTTGCAAATTCTAATATTTTATAGTATATTTTATGAGCAGTATTGGTGAGTAAAAAATTATTAGACTATTGTAGGTTTTTATAAATAAAATAAATACCAAATAATATCCTGCAAAGAAATTGACAATGAAATGCCACAGAGTGAATATGTTTACTAAGGTTAATTCATGGTAATTTTCAACGCAAACTCTTTTAAACAGAAGAAATGATTTCTACTATAATAATGTATGCATCACAAGGAAATAAAGTTGTCAAAGAAAACCTTGGAACTTTGGAAACGTAGAACACATTTAACAGAGGCAAAGTTATAAAAAATAGAGATGTTTGTTGGAAATTTAAAAAATACACTGCTTTGCTCTAGAAGCAACTCATCTGTAGAGCCCCACCACTCCCATGCTCTGCAAAAGGCAAGTCAACACTCAGTCAGATGAAGAGAGCATAACCCTTTGCATTCCATATGCCCAACCCCCAGGCCATATTTCATGTTTGTTTATATTTTCTGTACCAGCCAACCTCAGCTTTGTTCAATGAGTGTCAGTGGACGACAACAGAACTGTCATCCTTTTACAAAGACACCTTAAACTCTAAGCTGTTTCCCTGGGAAGTTCCAAGATCCAAAGTTCTTAGGTCAAACTTTATTGAGCTTTGTAACAATCAGCACTCTCACTGTCTGATCAAATGCACTGCAGACAGAGAGACCCCTCTTGTCTGGGCTCCAATCCAGGCTGGAAATGGGCTGTGTTGACAGGGTTACATTCTGGAGTAGACTTACAGAACCTGCTACTCCCATCTCCACTCCCTCAGAATCTTTCTTGGAACGCTGAGCAGGGTATTGACTGAAAAGAAAACCAAAGTGATAAAGAATAAGAACCTAAAAACAAGCTGGGTTCAGTAACTGCATCTGCACACAAAGTAAAACAGAGCACTAATACAATCCCTTGACATATTCACTTCAAGAAACTTTGGTGTCTAGAAGCACGTAAGGAAAGTCCCCGACCTCTACGTCTGTCGAAAGAGATTTTAATAAAACATGCTGATCCTTCAAATGTATGTCTTACTCTGACTGTTAGCTACAGGCTATTTCTGTACACTACATAGAAGGATGTAATTCTGAAATATAGAATTGACACAATCACTGAGGCTGGCCTTAACACCCTGCAAACTGAGAACTGATTCCTATCAGCTTCCAACTACATAAACCTGATGTGGATACCTCTGGACTACTTTCTGCTATTCCTTTAGTTTGTGATGGCTCTCGAGACCCAAATTCAATTTCTTTGTGTAACTGTTAACAATTTCCAGGGGTATGAACTTAGTTTACTCCTAGGTTAAAATTCTGAAAAGATTATAAAGGCATTTTGTTTGTTTTTACAGATGAAAACATGAATCAACAAAGTAGAGAATGAGGCTTAATAACTTCTAATACCTGATATTGAGAAAAAAAATAGCTTAGGGTGTTCAAAATTATTATCCAATACCAATTTATTAATCTTTGGATCTTTTAAAGGGGTGCATCCACTATGATTTTGTTTCACAGAGGCTAATGGAGGCAGAATGGTAAAGGGGCACATAGCAAATCAAAAATGGAGCAAGGAGAGGGAAATAACTTCAATGCTCTGTCTGTTAGACCCAACTACTTCTCATTTTAATTAAAAGGAATAAAACACTCAGATGAACAAACCGTTTAAGTGGAATGTCCTTTGCTTACATGTCTATTGGCAAGAGCTGCAGCTGTTAAGTATTTAAAAGATTACGTAAAAATGAAAAAAAAAACCCTTCTCCGTTATCCATTAAAATTTTTATGTGCCTCATTAATTTTAATCCATTCTCATCAGTTAGACATCAATAGTCAAGGACAAATAAGCTCAGTGTATTGGGGAACATAATTTGGGGCCCAAGCCTCCACAGTTCTGTTCTCTACATAGAAATGAATAAATGGTGATGGATTCAAACTTGAAGTCATTAAATAGAGAAGAATCTGTCAGGAAATACCTTTTAAGTTACATCAAACATTCAGGTATCAAAGATTTTCATGTCTCTAGCAATCATCTCAGAATGTATGTATAAATATATGTTTACAAATACATTTTATATAACACATATACAACACAACATATGTGTATATGTACTTATGATATATATGTATATTGTTGTGTGTATATGGACACACATAAACATAGTATAAGAGGCAGTAAGACACAGGTAAAAGACATGCCTCTGATGCCTGCTAGCTATGATCATACCCAAATCACCTAACCTCTCAGTGGCCCAAGCAATGACGACAATGAGTTACAAAGAAGCTGCACATCTCTGAGCCTCAGTTTCTTCATTTGTAAAATAAGGGAGTTATATTAGATGGTCTTTTAAGGTTGCTTCCAGTTCTAAATCTAGGATCCCAAGATCTAAATCAATGGAAAGTTTTTCTATACCAAGAGTACTCAACAATAATAAAATCAGTCAGGACCAATATATAAACATACAATATCTAATACACACATGAATATATTTAGATATGCTGAAAATATCTACCACTGATTGTAAGGGTCCTGTGACTTCTGACCCAGGTATACGAATAGGGAATAGGGAAGCGCTTGGAAGATGTTGTTAAGGATGCCACAATGACTGATCTTATAACACAACATCATTACTACCCAGCAATTGCTCAAACCTCTATGCTTAAGACCTGAGCTTAAGGATTTGGCCCAGGGACACACATAACCCACAGACACATAAACAAAGACATACAATGAAAGCTACCCAGGTAACCAGACTCTCCAGAGACGCATAGCTTGGCTACAATGAAGTCTTCCCAGTAGTCCTACTGTCCCTCTTTCTAACACAGTCTGATTTACAGCCCCAGTATACATATACATATGGTATTGTTAGCTTAGCTTCTTCTACATCTAATCAAGTGCAGTTCATACTTTTAAACCCAATTGTCATTTCCCAAGCATTTCTGAGGCTATCTCAATACTTACAACCTTCAGCAACTATAATTTCAATTTTAGGGAAAAACTACGTGGCTTTCAGATTTATTCTTTTATGTAAATAAGGAAGGCTGGTTTAAGGAACATTAGCTCAGAGGCCTGGCCTCTCCTCTCCCGAATGAATTCCTGACTTTTCTATCCCTCTGCTTCACCTTTATTCCTCCCTCTCCTTCCTTTTATGAGCCATCTAGTCTGGCTCATACACTTAGCAAAGGAAAGACAGAGCTGACCCCAATCAGTGAGAGAAGACATGGGATGAAGGACCAAAAAGGAGGGCAGTTCAGCAAATACTAGTAGTACTTTTTAATAAATCTGCCCATCATTTAGCAAGCACATCTAAAGCTTTCTGTTTGAGCTTTCAACCTACAGCAACTGCAGTTCTCAACTATGGGAAAAAATGAATTTGCTTCTAAATCTATTCTTCTGGCTAAGTGATTCAGAAGCAACTTTAGTTTTATTTCTATTCCTGCCTAACCTTGATTACTCTGACAAGTACTTTCCAGCTGCTATGCTGTTTTTCACAACTACCTTTAGCTTCTTATACTTCCCAATCAAACCTTATTTTTGAAATACCTGTCATTTCTCATTAAATTGTCAAGTTTTCTTTTCTTTTTTTTCCTGTGTCAAATTTTGGAAAAAAGATTTTTCTTCTTCCAAGTTTATTCTGCTTAGCTAAGGGCATCAAAAGCAGTTTAAACTTTTTGTTCTTATGAGGACACTGACATTAAGAGTTGATTAGTCTGATTACTAGGCTGAAGAATTAAATTGACGAGAATAAAAATGCCATTTTCTATGATCGTATATCCTTAAAGTCTCCCCATTTGGAACATTCAACTTTTATCTTTCTTGTTGTAATAAAAAACAAACAAAAAACCATCCAACAATGGTGATTATTAGATTATGGGAAAAAAAATTGTTCCTGTGCCATCTGAGTGTAGGTGGTACATAATCTGATCAAACATAATGCTCTTATTTGCAATATTCTTTCAGTCCTTGTGGGGAAAGCAATCTTTGTGAATGTAAAATGAATAAAAACATCTGTAAATGAAATGTAAGGACAGTAGCACTTACATAGCAAAAGGAAATTTCAAATTATGTCAAAAGTGACTATGTTTAATGAACAAATACAAAAAAACTCAATCTGTTTTTATTTAATGTTCACTGGCAATTTAAAACAAACAAACAAACAACAACAAAAGCTTATATTCAGTAATCACAAACCAATCAGAAGAAATCACATGCATTAAAAGAAGACTTACTACTTCCACAGATGAAGGCCTCCCGCACCTCCAGCAGTCATAAAGATCTCTCTGTTCTGGGGCAGGTGTCGGATTTGCCACACAGTAGATTTATGAGCCTAAAAAGGATCAGTCATACTACTAATTACAAATTAAAGTGATGAATAAGAACACACTTAAGAAAGGAATTCAGCAAATACAGATTTTCATAAATTGAAACTGGTCAGTTTTTATGAATATAATTAAGTTGCTTTACTCTTTATAATGTCTATTAGAGGTTTGGTAAAACTTTTTAATCATATCCTTTAAAAAAAACCCATCAAGAAAATAGGAAAATGAAGTAGCAATCACATGATACAATGAAAGGAAAGTCTAATTTTGAGTTGGAGGATTCTCTGTGACTCTGGGAAAGTTATTTAACCTTTCTGGTCTCCAATTTTCTTTTTTTTCCTTCTTTTCTTTCTTTTTTTTTTGGAGGCAATTGGGGATAAGTAACTTGCCCAGCGTGACATAGCTAGTACATATCTAAGGCTGGATTTGAACTCAGGTCCTCCTGACTTCAGGCTTGGTGCTCTCTCCACTGTGCACCTAGCTGCCCTGGTCCCCAATTTTCTAATATGTAAAATGAAGGAGTTGTAACAGATCATCTCTGAAGACCCTTTGCCCCTAAATCTATGATCATCTGATAACTAGAAATACTGTGGAATCCTGTTTATAACACTGCTATCAGGACACAGGACCAACACAGGTTATACTAGTACAGTTACAACTCAGGAGACATGATTTCAATTACTCAATTCCTCAGTCCATGTAATAATGAATTGCATTATAATAGGATTCTATTATTTTTAGGAGGGAAGTTCAAGGACATTTTAGAAAGAGAAAGATGCTATGATACTAAATGTCCTTTTCCACTTTTCCACAGTACAATGTAATTCACTTCGCTTTAAATGGATTTAAAAATTTGCCTATTCAATTAAATTTTTATTGCTAGAAGCCATGAGTTTTTAATTGCTATTGGGGGGAAAATTCACTAATACCAAAGGACTTGAAAAGTAGTAACTTGCTATTTACTACTCATGTAGGCATTTTCAGTCAACATAAAACAGAGGATCTTACACTGATAAACAAGCTATATAACAATAGATACACTCTAAACTAGCTTTCTTAAGCCACAGCAAATATTTGCTTTTCCTTTAGCTAATGGTTGTTATTGTATCATATTACTTAAGCCCAAGTTCTTTCTTCCAAGAACCATCAGAATAACATCGATTGAAAATGTTTTCGACCATTTGCCATTTCTTTTCTTTCCTTTTTTTTTTTTTTTTTTTTTGGTGAGGCAATCAGGGTTAAGTGACTGCCTAGGGTCACACAGGCAGTAGGTATCATGTGTGCCTGAGGCTGCATTTGAACTCAGGTCCTCCTGACTTCAGGGCCAGTGCTCTATCCACTGCGCCACCTAGCTGCCTCACCACTCGCCATTGCTTGCTGCTGAGTGTCCATCATAATTTTCTTTTGTTAACACGGCCATTTCTTTTCTGAGTTCATTTTGTGCACCTGTAAAAATGCTTTGGTGGTTCTTCTCCAAGCCTTCCATATTCTTTAAGAATTGTTCATACAACTGTTTAATTGTCTTAGTCTATGGCTCTGAACTATTCTGGCTTATTGAAAAACCTTTTGCTGTTGTTCAAACATGTTAACTAGTTGTTTCTTCCCCCTGTTCTTCAGCTTTCTGAACATCCATATCCCACCGCAAAAATAATGTTAAGAAATCATATTCATGGTTGAGTTTTTGCTTCTGTTCTTGCTGTGTTTTCCAAATATGCTCCATTTTCTGATTACCGGTTTTAAAAGAAGCCTTAGTACACACTTCTGGGGGCAGCTAGTTGGCGCAGTAGATAGAGCACAGGACCTGAGTTCAAATATGGCCTTAGACACTTGACACTTACTAGTTGTGTGACCCTGGACAGGTCATTTAACCCCAACTGCCTAGCCAAACAAACAAACCCATACTCCTAATCTTTTCCTCTTTGCAAGAAAAGCACTGTTAATATCAGCTCCAAATCTTTCCAACATATTCTGTACTTCACCCCCCCCCCATATCTTCTTCAACTGCTCCATGAGTAATGACCGTAGGTCTTTTCTCCCCATGCCTTTTAATTACTGTAGTCTTTCCTTCCCTAGCATCTTCCTCAGAGCCACTGAGATCTTTTTTTGTCTTCTTTGTCAAGTCATAAGCTCAGCTCACCTGAGCTTCCATTGCTAGTTTCCCAGATTTTCCTGGGAAATGTTTTCTTTCTGAAGATGCCATAATGAGGCAGTTTCTTACTGCTATTTCCAATTACAAAGACAATGTGAGTTCCGGCAGGTCAACTGGGAGCTTTTCTTTGCATTCCCAGCAGCTCAGTCACGCCAGGGGGATTGGCGGGGATGGGATGTGTTCCCTCAGTCCTTCTCTGGACTCAGCTAATCCCTTGGAAGGGCAGTGGCCTCTTACTCAGGACCCCAGCTGTGCCTCAGGCCTTGGGAGCTAAGAGAAGGATGATCAGGATGGTGAAAGATGACAGAACTACCACCACACTGAAAATTTTTAAAAGGATGTTTAGCTTAATGATATAACGAATTCACAAAATGACACATTTTAGATGGGCAATCTTGACTAGAAAAAACTGCAAGATTTGGAATCCAAAGAATGAAGGCGCTCCACTTTCAAAGATGACAGACTGAGAGATGGAAAAGGTCAGCATGGTCATCTGCTGAGGGCAGCCCCTCATTTCTGGGAAAACTGAGGCCCAGACAGGATGAATGACTTCCACAGAGTCATACAGGCTATAAAATGGCAAAGCCAGTATTTGAATCCAGGTCCCCTGAATCTGAAAAGATACGGGTTCAACATTGTCTGTAAGTAATTTTCTCACTCCCAGATTCTTTACCTATAAAACAAGGATAATAACATTTTTAGTAGCTCTCTGACAGGGTTGCTATGAGGAAAGAAAAGTCTGTGAAAACTGTAAAGCACTACAGAATCGAGCTATATTATCACTGCTACATTAAAACATTTCCCTTACCTGTTACAATAAATACCCCAAAAAAAGGAACAACTTCTTTTTGGCAAAAAGTAGACAGAGTGGATTTTAATCTTAAATTATCTTGCTTTGTCATCATTTTAATACCAGATGACTTGTCTAAACTCTAAAATGAAAAACACAATGATTTATAGGATGGTACTAAGGATTAATAAACTCTCTTTGGTTATAACAATAAGAAAGGCAGGGGCAGCTAGCTGGTGCAGTGGATAGAGCTCTGACCTTGGAGTCAGGAGGACCTGATTTCAAATCTGGCCTCAGATACTTGACACTTACTAGCTGTGTGACCCTGGGCAAGTCACTTAACCCCAATTGCCTCACAAAAAAAAAAACACAATAAGAAAGGCAAAAAACTGGTCAATGAACAGAACATTATCAGTTTTTAACACCTTTGCAAATACCCTAAATCAATCCTAACTTTCCTAATGCTGTTGAGGGCACCACCATCCACCCAGTCACAAACCTAGGTTGTCGTCTTTGACCCTTCACTCTCTCTCACCTCCTATATCCATGTTTTTTGTACCAGATAAGTGTTTAAAGATTATACCTGAATGTGAGAAATCTACTTGCCCACATGCTATTTGTAAAGCATTAAAACATCTTTTAACATAAAGTCCTGGAAGAAATTTCAGAGCCCAACTGAGAAGCTATCTTCTTCTCTCAAAATAAAAGAATCATATTTAACAAAGACATTTACTTTATACTCTACCTTTTCTGAAACAGAGGCAAACCCTTTGGTTGGATGCTGAGTTCTCATGTCAAAAACATGGAACTTTCCTTCTAATGATGTAGCTACTAGTTTATTCATACTGATGTCTTTCCTGTCAAACTCCATACTACAAACCTAAAAATCAAGAGTACAAACATTCATGAGGATGTCATCATTAATAATTGATTAACTTTCTTGAACTGAATAAAGCTGCCTCAAAGTTAGGAGCCAACAAGAAAAAATGCAAAGTATCCACTTTATTTTTTGAACTAGTACATAAGGCTCTTTTCCTTACAATAAATTTTTTTTCTTGGATGAACTATAACATTTTTGGTGCTACATTCTACGGACACAGATGAAAAGCAGCATCTTTATTTGTACAGTAAATGAACTTTGGAAAAGTATAAACAGAACATTCTCCACTGAAGGCATATAATTCTGGGACTTCAGGGGTAAGTTTGGGTTATCCATATTTAAGGCTTAGGAAAAGGACCTTTTTGTGTCCATCATGTGTTCACGTGTGCCCCTTTCCAACTCAATGGTAAAAAGATGATTGTAAAAAGGTTCAGTGAAATGACCAAGAGTAAGAATATACATTACCCCATTTTTAATATTTGTTTCCCATCTTAACGACATATTTTTTAGATCAAATAGTTTTACATCCCCATTGTCATAGCCAGCACATACAACACGTTCCTCTTGATTGTAAGCATTGCCTGGAAACAGACATACGACATTCCAATTTAAAATCATTAGTTTACTAAAAAAAAAAATGCTCCCACAAATTGCCCTGTTACTATGGAACTGAATGTATGACCTACACAGACACATATAAAAACATAAACCCACAGAATCCCATTTTAACGAGTTAGAAAGATCATCAAAATGGATAAATTGCATACAACATTAATGGCAAGTTTTAGACTATGTGGTATTATTTATTATGTTTTACTTATTATGTTTTACTAAAGCAAATGTCAGGCATTTGCAAAGCATAACAACCATTTTTCTGGTTCCATTTCCATGGAGACTGAGAGGACAGATACTACAGGG
Organism: Vombatus ursinus; assembly: GCF_900497805.2. Taxonomy (NCBI): domain Eukaryota; kingdom Metazoa; phylum Chordata; class Mammalia; order Diprotodontia; family Vombatidae; genus Vombatus; species Vombatus ursinus. Next base: position 21,794,902 of record NW_020954556.1, on the reverse strand, counting down.
CCTGTATTGATCCTTTTGGCAACAGGTATGTTTCAATGTCTATCACATTTGACTAAAACTTTTTCATAATTTTTTCTTCAAAATGCTATTTGTAATTTGAGGGTTTTTTTTAAAGGGGAGGGAGAAGGGAAAGAATGCAAAGCATGCTCCCAGCTTCCAGTCTCTGAATTAGACCTAACAGTAACTGTAGACAAATGATGAAATATTCTGGATTGTGCTCTGAATGACCATACATAAAGTATTCTGGTCAGATCACATAGTAATACACAGTGTTTGACAGATGCCTGGAGTTTGGAATCCTATTCAAGAAACATCAAATCCTTGAACCAGTTTCTCAGTAAGAAATATGTGATGAAGTCAAGGATTCCTTGCAAGGAATTCCTTGGATACCTGTTTACCCAACACAAGCTGCAAAAATCAAGACTCTTCCCGTCAAACCAAAACATTTGGTCACTGTATCCAAAAGTCAAAGGCCTCAAAGCCCTTGTTACTGTTACTCCCACCTACTGCTTCCTGTCTAAGAATTCATAGCCAATGTCAACACAACAGGGAACATTTATTTATTATAAAAGCCTCCTCCAAAAATTCTTGTTTTTAACATTTCACAAGCCTAACTTTTATTAGGAATACTTATCCTTGTGCAGGTATTGAAATACCTGCAGGTACTACATATAAATACTGGACCAAAAGGATATCTTCATTAAAAAAGATCTAGGACTACTAAGTGGTGATCTTATGAATATGTGTTATAACAGATTTCTCTTTCAGTTAAACTTACTGTATTCACATCCTCAAAGCAAGGTTAATATGCATTGTGGGCTGGGACACAAAGAATCACTGTATTCACAATACTGTTACTGTATTAAGCCTTTATTCCACCTAAGTTGAAGAAGTTCTGTGCAATGCACTATAAGGAAGAACATGTTTTTAATAAAGGGGAAAAAAATCCAGAGCTTGTAATGTTTACACGGTCATACATTTGGAGCTAGAAGGGACCTCGGAGACTACCGCGTCATATTTATTCTCATCACATCAACATATCACTTGGTCTTTAACTTAACACATTTAAACTTAACCTATTGTGAGTAAAATGCTGTAAAGTTTGCATTCCTCAGATTTGTAGTGATTTACAGTATTTTTTTTGTATGACTTGATAGCTCTGAAAACTGGCTGTTCATAATCTTTGACAATTCATCAATTGGGGAATGGCTCTTATTTATAAATTTTGGCCTCATATATTTGAGAAACAAGACATTTAACAGAGGAACTTGCAATAAAATTTTCCCCCCAGTTTCCTGCTTTCCTTCTAATTTTGACTACATTAGTTTTGTTTATGTGAAAATTTAAAATGTCATTTAATTAAAATGACCCATTTGACTTTAATTTTTAAAATTTATTTAATTTTTATTTTTAATTAATTTTTAGTTTTTGACATTCATTACCACAAGATTTTGAGTTCCAAATTTTCTCCCCATCTTGCCCCTCCACCTACCCCAAGACGGCATGCATTCTGAATACCCCTCCTTTCCCTAATCTGCCCTCCCTTCTATCGCTCCTTCTTTCTCTTATTCCCTTCCCCTTCTATTTTCCTGTAGGGCAGGATAAAGATTTCTATACCTCACTGACTGTGTATCTTATTTCCCAGTTGCAAGTAAAAACAATTTTTAACATTTGCTTTTAAAGCTTTGGGTTCCACATTCTCTCCCTTCCTCCCTCCCCACCCACCCTCATTGAGATGGCAAGCAACTCGAGACAGGTTATACATGTGTAGTCATGCAAAACACTTCCATAGTAGTCATGTGAAAAACTGACTATATTTCCCTTCATCCTATCCCACCCCCAGTTTATTCTATTCTCTCTTTTGACCTTGTCCCTCCTCAGAAGTGTTTGCTTCTAATTACCCCCTCCCCCAATCTGCCCTCCCGTCTATCATTCCGCCCCCTCCCTTTCTTATCCCCTTCTCCTCTATTTTTCTGTAGGGTAAGATAGATTTGCATACCCAATTGAGTGTGTATGTTATTCCCTCCTTAAGTCAAATCCTATGAGAATAAGATTCACTCATTCCTTCTCACCTTCTCCCACTTCCCCTCCACTGTAAAAGATTTTTCTTGTCTGTTTTATGTGAGATGATTTGCGCCATTCTAGCTCTCCCAGTATAATCTTCTCTCACTCCTTAATTTTATTTTTTATATAACACCCCTTCATCTTCAACTTATCCTGTGCCCTCTATCTATCTATACATATTTTTATTTTCCTCCAACTACCCTTATACTGACAAAAGTCTCATGAGTTACAAGTAACATCTTTCCATGTAGGAACGTAAACAGTTCAACTTTAATAAGTCCCTTAAGATCTCCCTTTCCTGTTTTCTTTTTCATGCTTCTCTTGAGTCTTGTATTTGAAAGTCAAATTTTCTATTCAGCTCTGGTCTTTTCAGCAAGAATGCTTGAAAGTCCTCTATTTCACTGAATTTTTTTCCCCTGAAGGATTATACTCAGGAAGCAGAGCCAAGATAGCGGAGGGAAAGCAGTGACTTGCTAGAGCTCTCCCCCAAACCCCTCCAAATACCTGTAAAAAATGGCTCTAAACAAATTCTAAAGCAGCAGAACCCAAAGAAAGACACAGCAAAACAAATTTCCTGCCCAAGACAACCTGGATGGTTGAGCAGAAAGGTGTATCGTGCCAGGTCAGGAGAGGAGCGCAGTTTGGCGTGGGCATGCAGGCTGCAGTAAACCTGGGGCAGGCCTCAGAGGACTGAATCACAGGCAGCTGTGGTGGTTTCCAGACCTCTCAACCCACGAACGCCAAAGATAACTTAGAAGGTCAGTGGGAAAAGTCTATTTCTGTGGTGAGAGAGAAACTAGGTCTCAGTCCCAGTTTCTAAGTTCGGCCTGGGGCGGCAGCTGCCTCCTGAGCTTCCGGCCCACATACTGAGGGGGAATCAAGTGGCGGATCAGAGGGGGATTGCAGGGATCTCTTTGCCAGTGCTGAGGCAGGAATCTCTTGCTTTGCCCATGCTTGAATCTGGGTCACAGTTTTGAGGGGTGGTCCTGGGGCGAGGAGGAGCAGTGCTGGTGTAGTGGAGTTTGTAATGGTGGTGGGGAAGAAATCCTCTTCACACTTCCAAGACAGAAAAGAAGGCTTGTGGTCACTCATAGACCACAGCACAGGCCAGGAAAGGAGTAAACACCTCACCCCTTATCATACCACCTTGGAAGAACTGAAAATTTACAGGTCCCTAGAAATATCTCTGAAAACAGCTGCATAAAACCCCTGAAGCTTGGGACAATACATTCTTCACATTGGAAGCAGACCTCTACCTTCCTAAGAGTTTATAACTCAAGTAATTGGCTGGGATCATGAGCAAACCTTGCAAGAAGTGTCAGACCACAGAATCTTTTTTTGGTAACAAAGAAGATCAAAACATACAACCAAAAGAAGACAACAAAGTCAAAGCTCCTACATTCAAATCCTCCAAGAAAAATATGAATCAGTCCGAGGCCTTGGAAGAGCTCAAAAAGGATTTTGAGAAGCAAGTAAGAGAAGTAGAGGAAAAACTGGAAGAGAAATGAGAGTGATGCATGAAAATCATGAAAAACAAGTCAACAACCCCAAAAAATACTGAAGAAAATAACACCTTAAAAAACAGCCTAACCCAAATGGTAAAAGAGTTCCAAAAAGCCAATGAGGAGAAGAATGCTTTCAAAAGCAAAATTGGCCCAATGGAAAAGGAAGTCCAAAAGCTTACTGAAGAAAATCCTTAAAAATTAGAATACAGCAATTAGAAGCTAGGGACTTCATGAGAAATCAAGACACTGTAAAATAAATCCAAAAGAATGAAAAATTAGAAAATAATGTGAAATATCTCATTGGAAAAACAACTGACCTGGAAAATAGATCCAGGAGAGAGAATTTAAAAATTATTGGACTATCTGAAAGCCATGATCAAAAAAAGAGCCTAGACATCATCTTCCAAGAAATTATCAAGGAAAACTGCCCTGATATTTTAGAACCAGAAGGCAAAATAGAAATTGAAAGAATCCACCGATCTCCTCCTGAAAGAGATCTCCAAAGGAAAACTCGTAGGAATATTATAGCCAAATTCCAGAGTTCCCAGGTCAAGGAGAAAATATTACAAGCAGCCAGAAAGAAACAATTCAAGTAGTGTGGAAACACAATCAGGATAACACAAGATTTAGCGCTTTTACATTAAGGTACCGGAGGGCATGGAATATAATATTCCGGAGGGCAAAGGAGATAGGATTACAACCAAGAATTACCTACCCAGCAACACTGAGTATAATCCTTCAGGGGGAAAAAAATGGTCATTCAGTGAAATAGAGAACTTTCAAGCATTCTTGCTGAAAAGACCAGAGCTAAATAGAAAATTTGACTTTCAAATACAAGACTCAAGTGGAACATGAAGAGGTAAATAGGAAAGAGAAATCATAAGAGACTTATTAAGGTTGAACTGTTTACATTCCTGCATGGAAAGATGATATTTATAACTCTTGAGACCTTTGTCAGCATTAGGGTAGTTGGAGGGAAAAAATTATATATATGTGTGTGTGTATGTATGTGTGTGTGTGTGTGTGTGTATATATATATATATATATATATATATATATACAGTTAAAGAGATAGATATAGATAGATAGAGGGCACAGGGTGAGTTGAAGATGAAGGGGTCATATCTGGAGAATAAAATTAAGGGATGAAAGAAGATTATACTGGGAGGAGAAAGGGAGAGGTAGAACAGGGTAATTTATCTCACAAAAAAAAAACAGAAAAGAAAAGGCTCTTACAATGGAGGGGAAACAAGTGAAGGAGTGAATTTTATTCTCATAGGATTTGACTTAAGGAGGGAATAACATACACACTCAATTGGGTATGGAAATATGTCTTACCCTACCAGAAAACAGGAGGAGGAGGGGACAAGAGAGCAGAGGAATGATAGAGAGGAGGGCAGAATGGGAAAGGGGTTAATCAGAAGCAAACACTTCTGAGGAGGAACAGGGTCAAAAGAAAGAATAGAATAAACGGGGGGGGGCGGGATAGGATTAAGGGAAACAGAATTAATTTTTTACAACATGATTACTAGGGAAGTGTTTTGTATAATTGCACATGTATAACCTATATTAAGTTGCTTGCCTTTTCAATGAGGGTGGGTGGGGAGGGAGGAAGGGAGAAAATTTGGAACCCAAAGTTTTCAAAACACATGTTTAAAAAAAAAGTTTTCACATGCAACTGGGAAATAAGAAACACAGGAAATGGGGTACAGAAATCTATCCTGCCCTACAGGAAAGTAGAAGGGGAAGGGGATAAGAGAAGTGGGGGAGAGATAGAAGGGAGATCAGGCTAGGGGAGGGAATATTCAGAATGCATGCCATCTTGGGGTAGGGGGAGGGGCAAGATGGGGTGAAAATCTGGAACTCAAAATCTTGTGGAAGTAAATGCTGAAAACAAAAAAATAAATAAATTTAAAATTAAAAAAAAGGGTTATACTCAGTTTTGCTAGGTAGGTGATTCTTGGTTGTAATCCTATCTCCTTTGCCCTCCGGAATATCATATTCCAGTCCTTTAATGTAGAAGCTGCTAAATCTTGTGTTACCCTGATTGTGTTTCCACAATACTTGAATTGTTTCTTTCTAGCTGCTTGTAATATTTTCTCCTTGACCTGGGAACTCTGGAATTTGGTTAGAATATTCCTAGGAGATTTCCTTTGGGGATCTCTTTCAGGAGGTGATTGGTGGATTCTTTCCATTTCTATTTTACCCTCTGGTTATAGAATATCAGGGCAGTTTTCTTTGATAATTTCTTGAAAGATGATGTCTAGGCTCTTTTTTTGATCATGGCTTTCAGGCAGTCCAACAATTTTTAAATGATCTCTCCTGGATCTATTTTCCAGGTCAGTTGTTTTTCCAATGTGATATTTCACATTGTTTTCTATTTTTTCATTCTTTTGGTTTCGTTTTACAATTTCTTGATTTCCCATAAAGTCATTAGCTTCCATTTTCTCCATTCTAATTTTTAAGGAAGTATTTTCTTCAGTGAGCTTTTGGACTTCCTTTTTCATTTGGTCAATTCTGTTTTTGAAGGCATTCTTCTCACTGGCTTTTTTGGATTTCCTTTGCCATTTGGTTTAGTCTATTTTTTAAGGTATTATTTTCTTCAGCATTTTTTTGGGTCTCCTTTAGCAAGCTGTTGACTTGTTTTTCATTATTTTGTTATGTCACTCTCATTTCTCTTCCCAATTTTTCCTCTACTTCTCTTACTTGCTTCTCAAAATTCTTTCTGAGCTCGTCCATGGCCTGGGACCGATTCCTATTTTTCTTGGAGGCTCTGGATGTAGGACCTTTGCCTTTGTTGTTTTCTTCTGGTTGTATATTTTGGTCTTCTTTGTCAACAAAGTAAGATTCTATGGTCTGACTTTTTTTGGGCTGTTTGCTCATGATCCCAGCCAATTATTTGACTTTTAAACTCTTTGTTTAAGTAGGGGTCTGCTTCCAGTGTGGAGAATGTACTGTCCCAAGCTTGGAGGGTTCTGTGCAGCTGTTTTCAGAGATACTTCTAGGGACCTGTAAATTTTTCAGTTCTTCCAAGCTGGCAAGATCAAAGGAGAAGTGTTTACTCTTTTCCTGGCCTGTGCTCTGGTCTGTGAGTGACCATAAGCACTCTTTTCTGCCTTGGAACTGTGAGAAGGATTTCCTCTTCACCACCACCACCACAGGCTCTGCTATGCCAGTGATCCTCCTTGCCCCAGGACCTCCACCCAAAACTTTGACCCTGATCCAAGCAAGGGCAAAGCAAGAAAATCCTGCCTCAGCACCAGCAAAGGGATCCCTGCACCCCACTCTGATCAGCCACTTGATCCCCCCCTCCATCTGAGGGCTGAGAGCTCTGGAAGCAGTCGCTGCCCCAGGGCTGTGCCGGGACTGGGGCTGGATGGAGCTATTTTTTTTTTTAATATTTTTTTATTTTTAACATGTGTTTTTAAAACTTTGGGTTCCAAATTTTTTCCCTTCCTCCCTCCCCACCCACCCTCATTGAAAAGGCAAGAATCTTGGTACAGGTTATAGATGTGCAGTCATGCAAAACACTTCCATAGTAGTCCTGTTATGAAAAACTAAATATATTTCCCTTCATCCTATCCTACCCCCCATTTATTTTATTCTCTCTTTTGACCCTGTCCCTCCTCAGAAGTGTTTGCTTTTGATTATCTCCTCCCCAAATCTGCCCTCCCTTCTATCAACACCCTGCTGTGATGTCCCCTTTCCCCCTTATTTTCCTGTAGAGTAAGATAGATTTCCATACCCCATTGTGTATGTTATTCCCTCCTTAAGCCAAATCCTATAAGAATAAGATTCACTCGTTCCCTCTCACCTTCCCCCATTTCCTCTCCATTGTAAGAGCCTTCTCTTGTCTGTTTCATGTGAGATATTTTACCTCATTCTACTTCTCCCTTTCTCCTCCCTTAATCCTCTCTCACCCCTTAATTTTATTTTCCAGATATCACCCCTTCATCTTCAACTCACCCTGTGCCCTCTATCTACACATACATATAATTTTTTCCCTCCCACTACCCTAATACTGACAAAGGACTCAGGAGTCACAAATATCATCTTTCCCGGCAGGAATGTAAACAGTTCCACCTTAATAAGTCTCTTATGATTTCTCTTTCCTGTTTATCTTCCATGTTTCACTTGAGTCTTGTATCTGAAGGTCAAATTTTCTATTCAGCTCTGATCTTTTCCATAGGAATGCTGAAAAGTCCCCTATTTCACTGAATTACCATTTTTTACCCTGAAGGATTATACTCAAGTTTTGCTGGGTAGGTGATTCTAGGTTGTCGAGCTCCTCTTTCATTATGGTATGACAGACCTTTCCTACTGACCTTCTAAGTTGTCTTTGGCGTTTGTGGGTTGAGAAGTCTGGAAACCACCACAGTTGACCATGATTCAGTCCCCTGAGGCTTGCTCCAGGTTCGCTGAGGCCTGATCTTTGCCTGTGGGGCCCATGCTGAACTTCACTCCTCTCCCAGACTGGTGAATAGACCTTTCCAATCAATCATATAGGTTGCCTTGGGCTGGAAATTTGTTTCACTCTGTCTTTTTGTGGTTTCTGCTGCTCTAGAATTTGTTTAGAGTTATTTTTTTACATGTATTTGGAGGGGTTTGGGGGAGAGCTCAAGCAAGTCACCACTTTTACTCCATTATCTTGGCTCCGCCCCCCTTTTGCCCATTTTACTTTCTAAGACTATCTCTATCTCTTGTTTGGTCAGATTCTTAACTACAGATCTGATAAGTAAAATTTTCCATGTTCCCCTAATTTGCTTATATTACCCTTTATGTATAAATCATGTACCCATTTTGACCTGTTGGTATGCAATGTGAGATGTTGGTTTATGCCTACTTTCTGCCAAACTGCTCTCCAATTTTCTCAGCAATTTTTGTCCAATAATGAGTTCTTGCCCCCAAAGCTTGGATCTTTGGGTTTATCAAACATGAGATCAAAACATTCCTACCATGTGTTATATACTTAATCTATTCTACTGATCTATCACTCTATTTCTTAGCCAGTACCAAACTGTTTCGATGATTTTGTTGTTTTGTTATTGTTGTTGAGTATTGTCTGACTCTTCATGAACATTTCACTTAGACTGCCAGTTTCAGTGGCTATAATTGGTCAAAACAGCTTCTAATAATTGCTTAAACTTCCTTTTCATTGGTGGTGCATTTAGCCTTTTCATTTTTGATACTGGTAAGTTGGTTTTCTTCTTTTTCTAAATCAAATTAAGCAATGGTTTATCTATTTTATTTTATTTTTTTAAATCAAATCAGCTTCTAGGTTTATTAGTTCAATGTTTTGTTTTTAACTTTCATTTTTATTAATTTCTTCTTTGTTTTTGGGGATTTCTATTTTGGTGTTTAAATGGGGATTTTTAATTTGTTCTTTCCAGGTTTTTTTTTTTAAACTGTATCCAATTAATTGATCTGTTCTTTCTCTTTTTTATTGATGTGTTTAGAAATACAAATTTCCCCCTAAGTACTGCTTTGTCTGCATCCCATAAATTTTGGTATGCCGTCTCATTACTGTCATTCTCTTTAACGAAATTATTTATTTCTATGAATTTGTTCTTTGACTCACTTATTCTTTAGAATTAGATTCTTTAGTTTCCAATTAATTTTAATTTATGCTTTCACAGCCCTTTATTGAATGTAATTTTTATTGCATTATGGTCTGAAAAGGGTGCATCTACTATTTCTGCTTTTTTGCATTTGTTTATCAGGTTTTTATGCCCTAACACATGGTTAATTTTTGTGGAAGTGCCATGTAAAGCTGAGAAAAAGGTATACTCATCAATTCCTATTCAATTTTCTCTAGAGGTCTATCATTTCTAACTTTTCTAAAATTCTGTTAATCTCTCTGACTTCCTTATTTATTTTATGGTTAGCTTAAGTCGAAGTCCTGCACTAGTACAGTTTTACTATCTTTTTCCTCCTGTAATTCATTTAACTTTTCCTTCAAGAATTCGGATACCATGCCATTTTGTGCATACATGTTTAGTTAGCAAGATGTAGTTTCCCTAATTGCCTCTTTTAATTAGGTCTATTTTTGCTTTTGCTTTGTCTGAGATCATGATTGCTACCCCTTGCCTTTTTTACTTCAGCTAAAGCATGACAGATTCTATTCCAATGACTTATTTTAACTCTCTGTGTATCATTTTGTTTCAAGAGTGTCTTTTATAAACATATAATTTTGAGGTGAGGTTCAAGCATTGCCTACCACCTTTCCATCTTCCCCTCCACTATAAAACTCTTCCTTATGCATGAGATAATTTCCCCCATTCTTTCTCTCCCTTCTCCCTTCTCTCAGTGCATTCCTTTTTCTCACCCCTTCATTTTTTTTTAAATCATCCCAACATAATCAACTCATATCCATGGCCTAGACTCCAAACTGCCCAATTAATGATAAAGTTCTCAGGAGTTTCATGAATCATCTTCCTATTCGCTTTCATGTTTACCTTTTTATCTCGACTTGAGTTTTGTGTTTGAATGTCCAACGTTTTTATTCAGCCCTGGTCTTTTCATCAGGAATGCTTGAAAGACTTCTATTTCATTAAATATTCACTTTTTCCCTGTAGGATCATACTCTGTTTTGCTAGGTACATTATTCTTGGTTGTATTCCTAGCTCCTCTGCCCTCAGCTCCTCTAATGTGGAAGCTGCTAAATCTTGTGTGATCCTGACTGGCTCCACACTATTTAAACGGTTTCTTTCTGGCTGCTTACAATAATTTGTCCCTGACCTGGCAGCTCTGGAACTTGTCTAGAATTTTCCTGCATTTTTTCATTTTTGAGATTTCTTTCAGGAGGTGATTGGTGGATTCTTTCAACTTCTATTTTATCCCCTGGTTCTAACATATTGGGAATTTTCCTTGATAATTTCTTGAAACATGATGTCATGGCTCATTTTTTAATCATTGCTTTTAGGTAGTCCATTAATTTTTATATTGTCTCTCCTTGATCTATTTTCCAAGTCAGTTGTTTTTCCAATGAGATTATTTCACAATTTCTTCAATTTTTTCTTTTTTTTATATTTATTTTATTGTTTCTTGATATCTCATGGAGTCATTAACTTCTACTTGCCTGATTCTACTTTTCAAGGAATTATTTTTCTTCAGTGAGCTTTTGTACTTCTTTTCTCATTTGGTCAATTCTGCTTTTTATGGAGTTCTTCTCTTTGATGAATTTTGTGCCTCTTTTACCATCTGTCCAATTCTGTTTTTTAAGTTATTATTTTCTTCAGTATTTACATGCTTCCTCTGCCAAGCTGTTAATTCTCTTTTCATAATTTTTGTGCATCACTCTTATTTCTTTTTCCAACCTTTCCTCTATCACTCTTACAGCTTTCTTTAGCTCTTCCAGGCATTCTTGTTTGCACCTGTGTCCAATTTGCATTTTTCTTTGAGGCTTTGCTTGTAGCTATTTTCATCTTGTGTTATTCTGAGTTTGTATCTTACGCTTCTCTTTTACGAAAGTAAGTTTTTGTTTTTATTGTTAGGTTCTTTTTTTGTTGTTTGCTCATTTTTCTAGCCTATTCTTGATTTTGAATTTTATGTTAAAGTTGGGCTCGTTCCTGGAGTGGGGGTGGAGTATAGTAGAGAGCCAAAGCCCCACACTTTAGGCTTTTTTTGTGCTGCTATTTTCAAAGCTAGTTATGGGGTGGGAATTCTGTAAGCTTTTAGTGTTTCCAAGGTGATGTTACACTGGGAGAGTTGTGGTCACTGTTCTTCTGGTATGTGCTCTGGTCTTTACCTCAAAAAGGCTCTACTCCCCTGCGGCTGCTCCTCTTGACCACAGAACTATGACCCAGAACTACATATAAGCAATGGAGCTGCCAAATAATACCCATTCCTGTGTCCAGTGTTAGCTTAGGGTCTCTTGTAATCTCTTTCTCACCAGTTGTCAAATACCCTTACCATCTCTGAGGTAAGAGCCCCCAAAGCTGTTGCAGCTGCCTCCAAGGCTCACTGGTAGTGTTGCCACCACATGTGATCTGGGTCAGCCCCCATCCCAATGTCACAGACCTCTCCTACTACCCTCCTAAGTTGTCCTGTGCTAGAAAAATGTCTCACCCAACCTTTTGTTAGGTGTGCCTCTCCAGAATTTGATTTGAAGCATGTTGGGAGAGTTTAGCTAGGTTGCCACTTCTACTCAGCCATCTTAGCTTCACCCCAGAAAGTTCATTTTTGAGATGACTTAACATCCACAAGAATCAGCATGGTAGAAAAGTGTTTGATCTGGCACCCAGATAGAAATGCTTCCCCTGCTCCTTATAAACTATTACTTAATCAATCAATAAACATTTATTAAGCACCTACTAAGTCCTGGAGATACAAAAAGTGGCAAAAGACAGTCTCTGCTCACAATCCAATGAGGGAGAAAAGAAGCAAATGAATATGTGTAAGCAAACTATATATAGGATAAATAGGAAATAATTAACAGAGCCAAGACACTAGAATTAAGAGAGTTAGGAAAGGTTTCCTGTAGAAGATGGGATTTTAGTTGGGACTTAAAGTACTAGTAGCTGGAGTGGAGGGGGGAGAGCATTCCAAGTAAGGGGGACAGACAGAGAGAAGGCCTGGAGCCAAGAGATGAAGTGTCTTGTTTGTGAAATAATCAGGAGGCCAGTGTCACTGGAATGAAGACTACAAGGGAACATGGTGGAGAGTGAGGTATAAGAAGACTGGAAAAGTTTCAAACTATGTAAACATGGAGAAAACCAAAGAGCTTTACTGAGCCTTAGGCTTCCTCTTCTGTGAATGAGGAAAACAACACCCACAGTATTTATATCCCAGAGTTGTTGTAAGGATAAAAAAAAGAATGTTTGTAAAAAACTTTATAAATCTAAAGATGCCTTAAAAGCGTTATTATTCTCTTCAAGTTTTTTTTGTTGCTTTTTTTTTTTTTGGCAAGGCAATTGGGGTTAAGTGACTTGCCCAGGGTCACAGAGCTAGTAAATGTCAAGTGTCTAGTCTGAGATCAGATTTGAACTCAGGTCCTCCTGACTCCAGGGCCAGTGCTCTATTCACTGTACCACCTAGCTGCCCCTATTTTTTTCAAGTTCTAAAAAATTCCCCCCATAATACAAATACTACATGTAATTGAATGAATTAAAAAACACTTACTGAGCACTTACTATGTGCCAGGTGGTGCTAAGTGCTGGGGTTACAATAAAATGGAAAGACAGTTAAGGAACTCACATTTTAATAAGAGAAGACAACATGTATAAGGGAGTGGTGCAGTAAGAGAGGGAAGTTAGAAGGACGGTGATCAGAGCCACAGGACAATTGAGTGCTATGTCTTTTCCTAGAATAGTAGTGTTGACCTGATCAGTAACTTCTGCATGATATATTTTTTAAATATCTTAAAATTTTTTTACTTCTATTAAATAATATCCAGCTAAAAGAAACAGTAACTAAACAGTTCATTCCTTCATTCAACATCTACTTAAGGAATACCTTCTGTCTACAGAGTGTTATGTTAGGCAATGAGGAATACAGAAATAGAAAAGCAAACTGGAGGCAGAGCCAAGATGACAGAGTAGAGGCAGGAACTCACCTGAACCCTCCCAAATTCCAATCCAAACAACTTTAAAATAACACTGCCAATCTAATTCTGGAGCAGCAGAGTCAACAGAAGGTTGAAGTGAAACAAGTTTGCAGCCCAAGACAACTTAGGAGGTTGACAGGAAAGGTCTGTCACACTGGGGTGGTGATCGGGACCTGGAGTGCAGAATGGTCCATTCCATGGCAAAGCCAGTAACAAGCCTTGAAGGTGACTAAAACAGCACCAGCACCAGGTCCAGGAACTCTCAGCCCACAAATGGTAAGGGAGTCAGGCAACTGGTCAGAAAGAGATCACAGGGGATTTTTTCCTGGTGCTGGGTTTGGGAACCTGTTGCATTGCCCAGATGCAGTTATAGGTCACAGTTCAAGGGCAAAAAGGACTGACTGCAAGGGAGCAGGGGTCCAGGCCCTGGTCTCAGTTCCAAGGGAGAGGAGCACTAGTGCATGCAACCATCAGAAAGCAAAAGCCTGAGTCACAGTTCCAGGGCAAAATGAGCGATGGTTCCTGGTCACAGTTCCAGGGTAAAGAGTCCTCATGGTTGTTCACAAAGGGGTAGGGGCCCAGGTTTCAGAAAGGAGGACTAGTGCTTGTGGCTGCAGGATAGCAGGGGTTCTGGTCATAGTTCTTGTGCCAAAAGGAGCACTTGCAGTCGTGGCTGCAGAAGAACAAAGTCCCTTCCTGAGTAAAGACCAGAGCACAAGGCAGGAGAGCAGTGACCCCACCTCTCCTTGGATCACAACACCTTGGAAACACCGAAAACTTAAAGACCCCCCGTCCAGAACTAGTTCTGAAAACAGCAGCACATAAAACCTGGAGCTTGGGTCAGTGCCTGCTAGCAATGGGGGAAGGTACCCTAGCAGTAACAGATCTCAAACTTATTACACAGTAAACAATCAGGTACTGGTTAAGAAATAGAGGAGTGGATCAGTAGAATAGATTAGGTATATTACACATAACAGTAAATGACCATAGTAACCTCGTATTTGATAAAGCCGAACAGCCAAGCTTTTGGAACAAGAATTAATTATTTGACAAAAACTGCAAGGAAAACTAGAAAGCAGTTTGGCAGAAATTAGGTATGGACCAGCACCTCACATTATATACCAAGATAAGGTCAAAATGGGTACGTGATTTATACATAAAGGGTAGTATCATAAGCAAATTAGGGGAGCATGGAAAATTTTACCTGTCAGATCTATGGAGAAGGAAAGAATTTAGTACCAAACAAGAAAAAGAGAGAATTACAGGAGATAAAATGGATAATTTTGATTACATTAAATTAAAAAGGTTTTGCACAAACAAAACCAATGCAGCCAAGATTAGAAGGAAAGCAGCAAACTGGGGAAAATTTTTATAGCAAGTTTCTTTGATACAGTTTCATTTCTCAAATATATAAAGAACTGAGTCATGTTTATAAGAATATGAATCACTCCCCAATTGATAAATGGTCTAAGGATATGAGCAGGCCGTTTTCAGAAGAAGAAATTAAAGCTAACTATAGTCATACAAAAAAATGCTCTAAATCATTCCTGATTCAATAAATGCTAATTAAATCAACTCTGGTGTGCCACCTCACACCTATCAGATTGGCTAATATGACAGAAAATGAAAATGACAAATGTTGGAGGGGACGTGGAAAAACTGGAACACTAACGTATTTTTGGTGCAGTTGTGAACTGATCTGGAGCAATTTGGAACTATGCCCAGAAGACTATAAAACTGCAATATCCCTACTAGTTCTACAACCCAAAGAAATCAAAGAAAAAGGAAAAGGATCTATATGGACAAAAATAATTGGACATTTAGGAGATGCTCATCAATTAAGGAAAGTCTAAACAAGTTCTGGTATATGATTACAATGGAATACTATCGTGTTATATGAAATGACAACCAAGATGGTTTCAGAAAAACCTGGGAAGACTAAACTGATGCAAAGTGAATGGAGCAGAACCAAGATAACATTGTACACAGTAACAGCAATATTGTATGCTGAGCAACTGTGAATGACGTAGCTATTCTACTCAATACAACGATTCAAGGCAGTTCTCAAAGAAGATACGATGAAAATTGCTATCCACCTCTAGAGAAAGAACTGATGAAGTATGAATGTAGATTGAAGAATATTTTTACTTTATTTTTCTTGGTTTTTTTTGGTCTGTGTTTTCTTTTGCAATATGGCTAACATGTAAATATGTTTTGCAAGATTTCACATATATAATCTATATCAAATTGCTTGCCTTCTCAAGGAGCAGGGAGGGGTGAAAAAGGATTTGGAACTCAAAATTTAAGAAAATGAATGTTAAAAGTTTTTTACATGTAATTGAGAAAAAAATAAGAGACTTAAAGAAGAAAAATCTACCTTAGGAAGACTCTCCTCTAGTCTTAGTGTACAACTGGTACAAGAAGCATAGATTTCAAATGGTCCACCAACTTAAGAATAGCAGATAACAAAGAGCCAGCAGGAGTACTTCTTACTGTCACCATCATAATGATTAGTAATACAACAATGTCATTCGTCATGATATAATCTATGCATTGTAAAGGATGCTAGCATTTCAATGATTACCATTTGTAATAATATACTATCTAATAATATGATATTTTTATAACTGCTATGGCTGTACGTAGAAAGGCAGCTGGATGGGGAGGTGGATTTGAGGTCCCAAGACTTTGGCTCAAGTCCTCTGAAACATGGTGGCTAAGACAGTGGACAACTCACCTAACTTTTCAGTGACCCATGCAACTGTCTATGCCAATGACTTGGGAGAAAGTGCTGATCTACTTTGGTAGAGGGAGTTTTCTTATCAGGAATTCCCTATACCAATAATATGACACACGACAGTTCTCCACTTCTGACATCTATACTAACAGACAGAAGAGAACATTCCAAAGATTAACTCATCACTTTATCAAATAAAATCAACAATGACTACTAGAATTGTTATTAATATGCCATTGGTTTTGACAATGATACATCATTACAGTTATTAATAGTATAGTTTAAGCAATTACAAGAACACATTTGAAGGTACTATTATAATACAACTTCAGAAAACAATATTAGTACTTTTAATTTAAGTATATATCAAATGGGGAAAGCAAACTGCCACAAGTGCTACTGATCATATTTGAAGCAATAAATCAGTGGCACTTTGCTACTCCCTATTCTTTGTATCTCTTCCTTCTCTTTTCCTGTCCTCTTCTACTGGTTTCTATTTTCTTTCACAAACCTATTTGCTTGGGTGACTAGTGTCACTCAGAGATATTTCTTAACCCTGCTGATGGAATTCAGTGCTTTATGGTCCCTAGGTCTAGGCAAATATTCTCTTTTTTAAAAATTCTGTATAAATCAGATAATCCTGAAAGGAAGGCTACATATATATAATCCTTAAAATTTCTTCAAGGGCTCTCATATTTTGTAATCTGATACCTAAAAATGCAAATGTTCATTAATAATTTACCAAATGCAACAGTCCAACAGTCTCTCTTGCTTTCTCCTTGTACAGGTTCCATATTAGCAACAGGAATATCTTTTTGCCTGGGGTCCCATACCTTTACGGTTCCTATCAGGAATAAAAAGGGATTAGTAAAGTGAATGGTTATCAATTGGTTTCCTTTTAGTTTTCTTGTATCATACTCCTAAAACCAATTACTGAGAGGCTAAAGTGTCTATAAGTAGTGTTTTAGGTACCATGATACCACAGAAAATTCACATATTTTCTGACCTGTAACAACTGGGAAATAGTATCATGGAAAGGGCATTGGAAATGGAGTCAGAGGACCTAGGAAGTAACTTGTAGGACTTTGAGCAAATCACATATTCTCTCTGTACCTCGGTTTACTCATATGTGAAAAATAAGGGGATTAGATTAGATGACCTCTAAGGTCCTTTCCAGCCCTAAATCTGTCATTCTATAATCCTAAGTAATAACGTACTTATCGATCACAGAAGTAACATCAATATCACCTGACTGGTTTTTCAGATTAATGAATTTTAAAAAGCCATTCTAAAATAATCCATAATCTAGGTTTCACTCACAAAAAAAGCATATTTGTTACTTACTTCAGATCATAGATTGCTTTCTTTGTTCTAGTTTGGCGCTAATCTATTAAAAATGCTCTCGTTACTTTTCATTATATTCTTTCTCCCTTTACATTAACGTTATCTGATTTATATAGGTACAATAAACAATGTAATCAATCAACCAACAAATATTTAATAAAGGCCTACTATAAGCTTCTATGACTGTTGTAACTTATGTAGGATTCAAAGATATCATTTCTTTCAAAATCAACTTTCATTTTCTTTTAGTAATGAGGAAAAAGAGCAGAATAAAATTAAAGGTAATCCTTCTCTAACCAATTTTTGGATGACAAAATCCTTGAGGGCAGAAAACCTAATGTAGTGCATAGTATACTATTGAATAAATTGAATAAATACTTACTAAATGAATGCTAAATGATTGAATTTCTTTTTCTGTCTTTTACTTGAACACATAATTATTCAAGTTAATTAACTGGATTTATCTCCTATTCCTATATCACACCCAGAGAGAGGAGAATGTGTGTACTGATACAGGGCTGCCTTAATAAATACAAGGTGGTCAGCAGGAGGGAGAATTTTATAAAATCAATCAATTAACAAACATTCATTAAGTGCCTACTATGTGCCAGGCACTGTGCGAGGTAACTGAGGATACAAAAGCACAAAGGAAAGTCATTGCCATCAAGGAATTTCTATCAGGGAAGACAACAAGAATAGAAATATATAAAAAACACATTCAAAATAAATCATAATAAATTTTTGAAAATTTAAGTAAACATGTATACAAAATTTACAAATGTATGTATTTCTTGTTATTATAAAATAAGAGCCATAAAAAAACTGCTTCTGAGCCCCTATTGAAAAAATTTTCTCTTCTTTTTTTCACCTTCCCCAGTCATTGGAAGCCACCGAATATGTTTGCCTTCAATGAACTTCTTTCTCCTCCCCACCCCGGCATGCTTAAGTGCCTGAATTTCCCTTCCCCTTCTCCATGAAGTCAAAAAGAAGTCTGGCCTGGGAAAGAGCAGGGGCACTCTCACTGAAGACAACTGGGATACAATCTCTTTTTGTTAGTGGATGTAAACAGAATCTTTTGCTTTTTAACAGCATCAATATGGCAATTTTTACTTGTACTAAATCTATTTTTTAAAAAGGAGAAAAAGAGAGTTGTCATTCACATTATATTGGCAGTTGCTAGATTTTAAAAGTCTACAAGATTCACAGGAAAACAGATTTCAATGATCTGGCCCAGTACAAAGCTAACAACAAGTGTCATGCCATACACTAAGATACTAATTTTATCTAATATCACTTAGTTTTATTAACAAACTAACATGAGATGACTTAGTTTTAAGCTCTAACTTGCCCACAAGCAGAAGCATGGCATAATGAAGAGGGGACTAGATGAGGTCTAAGAGTCCCTGGGTTATAGTCTCAGTTCTGTCACATACCAGCTGTAGAAACCCAGGTAAGTCACAGACAAATCACTCCTCTCACCTTCAATTTCCCCATTTGTTAAATGTGAAGAATATCACTTGGCTTGCCCACTTCACAAGATTGTTTAAGTATCAAATAAAATTGTAAATGACAGAGTGCTATAGGTATGTGAAATACTACTATCATAAAACTCTGTACATGTGCAGACTCAAAAGAAGGAATGAATATAGTTAAAATTAGCGGTTCAAAAAGACTTTTTTCTACTTCAGTGTCCACAAAGATGGATGGAATTTTTCCTGGAAAAAATAAGAGTATTCTGACTCACCATCTCGGCTTCCAGTTACAATTTCTGGTGCTCCTTCCCCAATTCCTAAGCCACCTACACCATCTATAGTATTTATGATTTCATTATGGCCTTTTACAGAATACACTGGCATCAGTGGAGCTTCCAAATTCCTATGTAACAGAAAACAGTTGTAAACACAGCATACTCACTCTTCCACTAAAATATGGTAACAAAATAAACACAATGCTCAAATTTGTATTAAAATAAAGGTTTTGTTACTAAAGTTTTCTATGAAATATATTAGTTTTAAAATGTTCTACATTTCACCTTATCATCTTATGTTTCTCCACTTAATACCCCAATGCTCACCCCCAAATCTTATACTAACTTTAATGAAAAGTAAATTCAAATTAGTTTAGATTACAACCAAAGACTTTTTACTAATATCTAAATATGTGGACCAGACAGTTTATTTTATACTGAGAAATCTCCCTTAATAGATGGTATATACTTTTATTTTCAGTGTGAATTCCAGATAATGCCTTGTTCACTGAAATAATTTCATCTCTTTTCTAAACTGTGCCTAAACATTGCAAATTATTTAGAATATTAGCTGTGATATAATATTTTGTAGACCAAATGTTCCAAACTGCTTTAATAATGGTTGGCAAAGAGAGAGAGAGAGAGATGCAAGAATTGGCCTGTGGAAGTGTGGATCCCTACACAGGAAGTTTGAGAGATAAGGCTGTCTGGCACTGCTAGTATTAACAAACTCTCTTTGCTCAATCTCTCTCTCTCTCTCTCTTTTTTTTTTTTTAGTGAGGCAATTGGGGTTAAGTGACTTGCCCAAGGTCCCACAGCTAGTACGTGTCAAGTGTTGGGTCTGAGGCCGGATTTGAACTCAGGTCCTCCTGAGTTCAGGGCCGGTGTTCTATTCATCAATCTCTTCTTCAATTCCTTTCACACTCCTTTTGTTTTTCCTATTGGAATCTTCCTATTCTTTCCTTCTCTTAATATTTAATATTATATATCTTTTTTAAGGAAAAAAAGGCTATTCATGAATTGTAAACCTTGCCTGTCTATTTGTTTAGCAAGACAAGGTTTATATGTACTAAATAGAGGTTCAGCCTTGGAATCAGGAAGACGTATTCAAATCCTGTTTCTGACACATAGGTGTGACTATGGATAAGTTATAGATGAGGTGCCAATACGCACTTCTATTTCTCAATCTATTCTCCTATTACTTTCATACTCTTTTATTTTTTCTGGAGGAACCTTTCCTAATGTTTCTCTCCTCTGATATTTCACCTTAGGTCCTGTGCATGTTGGTAGATGTTATTTGTCCACAAAGCAGTTAATACAAAGAAGAATTCTGAATAGCCCCAATTTCCTAAAGGATATAAGACTAAGTTACAAAAAAATCATCTCAAGAAGATTTTCTTCTAAAGTGGAATGAGTCAGGATGCTAGCCAAGATAATTCTGTAGAGGAAGTTTCTTGTCCAGAGAATCACCATATACTCTAATAATATGAGTGATGCTCCTAAAAATGAAAAGGTCATAGGATTTAGAGCTAGGAATGATGAACTTTACAGAACACCTGATCCAATTCCCTCATTTTACAAAAGCCAGAGAGGTGAAGCGATTTGTCCCTAGTCACAAATAAAGGCGGTGTGTTTCAAAGTCTTGATTAGACTTTTGGTCCTTGGGCTCCAGATCCAGGAGGATGAAAAGACAACTCTCATAAAAAATATAGATGACAAGATTTTGGTATAGTTATTATGGCCCCTTTTATGGTGTAAATTTACCTTAATTTATACAATAGTTATATTCCTGAAAATGCGTATAAATATTTGATTTAGAAAACCAGCAGTGGAAACTTTTATTTAAAGAAACACAACCAATGAATCCTGTTGTAAAGAAAATGCTACTTTTGTCATTAAATAAAAACAAAATAATTTTTCAGTTTCATAAGTTTGGATCTTCATGTAAATATCCTCAAAGTAAGAATATAACCAGAAGTTGAGAGTTCTGAACATTAGCATTCAAGGAGATTAAATGCTGTAGCATTTTCTTAAATGTCCATATTGTTAACAGTATCTGCCGTAACTAAAGAAAAATGAACCCAACATTCTCAATCTGCACTTGAAAATGAATACTAAATATAGACTTTGAATAACATCTATCTTAAAACCAAATTAAGACTGAACAAGGAAACTTTTTTTTTTAAAATTCTCTTTTCCAGAGGCAGAATGATACGAATACTAAAGAATTTTTTATCTCATCTGTCTAAACACATATTAAATAATCTTACCAGATATTCAGGTTTCCATCAAAATCTCCAGTAGCTAGATATCTCTGCTGTAGAGATGCTGCACCAAATGTTCCACACTTAAAGGGTTTGGCCTTTTCAATCTTGAGGTGGGGGAGAAAAGAATAAATCATTCACCTAAGCAGCTATTTGTAACTCACAATATTTATGGAACTATTATGGAATTTAAGTAAGATGCACAATATCAAATGTAATAAGAAAATTTCTGATAAAATGCTAATCATGTTCTCCTTTAGACTTTTTTCTATAATTTAAAAAATCACATTACAGAAAAAAGGAAGAGTAGTATTTAATACATTTTAAAATTTGTGCATATATTCTCCTTTCCTCTTATCTCTCTAATAGGCATTCACATGCTGACAATTCTGCTATCTCTACTAACTTGCAAATAGTGGAATTGATCATTAATACCTTACATTCTTCCTTGAAATCTAAAATAGGATGTTAGAACATACTTCTTATTTTTTCTAGAAAGCTACAGAAACTAAACAAAAAAGCAAAATGTTTATGTGCTTCTGGTATTTTTCCCTGCAGAACATGACTTTTCCCTGGACATGTAGGGAAAGATTGTCTAGAGACATTTATTCACTACACACACAGTTAGCAAACTCTTTGGGGATTTTTTAAATTAAAAAAAAAAAAAGCTCAATGAATATTCAAAATTTCATGGCATAACTGAGAAAACTTGTGGACTTTGTTTTTCCCAGTTGGACTTTTTAAACCCCCATGCTCTGAAACCCTTCAGTTCACCTTAGTAATATGCAGTGAGGGTCATGTCTCTTGACCAACCACAAAGGGTTACATCTCCACAATTCATAACTCTTAAATTTTTCTAGAAGACAATAAGGTCCCATCTTCCATCTTTCCCTGTGCCCTTCTAAACCTATTCTCAATTCTCACTGCAACCTCCAGTCACTCCACCCTTTTCTGTTTTCCCAGACCACTACAATGATGCTCTGGTCTCACTTTCTTTCCTTCAAAATCTTGATCCTATCTCTATATAGTTAACTAGTTTAAATTTTATAGTGTCTCTGCCCTTGAATCCCTTATTTCCTTGTTTTACTAAGGCTCATACTTTTCAATCCCCATCCTAGATTACTCCCATAATCCACTGCTACTAAATGTCACCCAATTTTGTTGACTAGATCCAGAATTAATTTAGGTTGTGTAATTCTCAATTGAGTCTCAACTGTTGCGCCTCAATACTTTTACCGTTCCCAGATGGACTCTACCAGAGTCTTAGTTCTTCACTTCAAGCTACCTATACCACCTCCTCCCTGATTTTCTCTCAGTAGAGGCCCTTGTCTCATGTTTTATTGAAAAAATTGAGATAGTTTGACCCAAGCTCTTTCATTTCTCTAATTCAATACTTCAAATCTTAACACTATCCCCTAGTCTTTCCTCCTCTGCTTCAGTGGTAGCCTAAGAAGTGGGTGGCCATTCTTCTTGCCAATGCCAATCCTTCTACAGTATTTTGTCTCTGATCTCATCCCCTTCCAGGGGTTTTTCCTTTACTTACATTTTGTCCTTTCTCCCTAATTTCCAATCTCTCCTTATTTATTAGCTTCTTCTCTAATGCTTACAAACACATGAAGATCTCTCCCACCTTAAAAACAAAAAACCCTTTACTACTTTACCATACCCTATTATTCCCTCAAACTATATCTCTCCTTTTCACATCCAAAATCCCAGAAAAATACTCTACATTCATTGACTTGACTTCCTCATCTCACATTCACTTCTGTTTTTGTTTTTTGCTGGGCAATGGGGTTAAGTGACTTGCCCAGGGTCACACAGTTAGTAAGTATCAAGTGTCTGAGGCTGGATTTGAACTCAGGTCCTCCTGACTCCAGGGCCAGTGTTCTATCCACAGCGCCACCTAGCTGCCCCTTCACATTCACTTCTGAATCCCTTGAAGTGTGGATTCTGATTCTGTTCCCTGAACGAGAATGCTCTCTGGAAGTTAATCACTGATCTTTTTACTGCTCAAGTTAGTGGCCTTTTCTCACTTTATACCCTTCTCATTCTCTCTGCAGAACTTGACACTGGTGTTGCTGATTTCCGGCCTTGGATACTCTCACCTGTTTTTTCCCCCAACAATGCTCTATAACCAGATTTCCTATCAAAACTGATCCTTCTGTGTCTTCCCTATGGCATCATCATCCATGTCACAACTCTATGTGTGGCTGTAACCCAGGGCTTTATCATGGACTCTCTCTCTTAGTTTCCTCATCATCATCCTCATCATGAATTCCCATGGATTCAACTATCATCCCTATAAAGATGACTTCCAAATCAATATGCCCAACTCTTACCTTTCTCCTCAGCTCCTGTCCTGAATTATGTCTGTGACACGTCTACATAGATGTACCATAGGCATCTCAAATTCATCATCTCCACAAAAGAACTATCCTTCCCTCTAAATTTAACTCTCAAATTCCCTCTTTCTGTCAAGGGTACAGCCATTCTTCTAATCATCCAGGTTCCCAACTTCGGCATCATCCTCAACTCTTTCCTCTTCCTCAATGTCCCCTACCCTGTCCAATCAGCTGCCAGGTCTGGAATTTACCTCTACATTATCTTTTAAATCCACCACCCTCACTCACTGCTCTCATTCTGGTTTTCAGCATCTCTAACCGAGACCACTGCAATAGCTCCCACCTGGTCTCCCTGTACCCAGTTTCTCTCCACTCCAACCCATCTCCACATGGATGCTAAATTTCTATTGCAAATGCAGTTCTGATCATGTTACTTCCCTTTTAAAGAAGTTTCAGTGGCTCCCTACTGCCTATAGGATACAAATGAAATTCCTTTTTTGGGCATTTAGAGTCCACCATCTGGCTCCTCTTTTTCCCATTTGGTTGAACATTATTCTCCCTCACCAATTCTACATTCTAGTCAAATGATGCTACTTGCCATCCCCTGGACACTACACCTAACCACCCATCTTTATGCCCTCATGACTGGAACGATCTGTGTCTTCACCCCCACCCCCTACCCCAGCCTCCAGTTCTTTTCAAGAATCAGGTCAAGTGCCACCTCCTACAAGAAGCCTTTCCTAATTGCTCCAGGTGTCAGATAGTATTTTGTATATATTTTGTTCTGACTCCTCAATGTATATATTGTATCCCCCCAGTAGACTGTATTCTCCTTGATGGCAGGGAGTTTTGTTTTTATCTTTATATGCCCACAGGACCTTAATAATGCTTGTTAAATTGAAACAGACTTGGAAGGGATCTTAGCGACCTACTCTGATCTTCTCATTTCAGAGATGAACATGGAGCTCAGACAGGCTAAATGACACACTCAGGGTCACCTAGGCCACAATAGCCCTAGAATTCAAGTCCCCTGAT
>NW_020954556.1:21646935-21770310 GCF_900497805.2 Vombatus ursinus | reverse complement strand
GGCTCTCTAGCTTAGTCTTAGACATCCCACCCGGGGAACAAGAGGGAAGGAACCACAGGTCTCCATCTCCGAACTATTTTCCCAAGACATCAGGCCCTCTACCAACCATCCTTTCCACTAGTTACTCGTGAAGTCTCACTCCTTCCTTGCAAATAGTTAAAAATTCTTAAAATGACACTCAAATACATCCTATTTAAGGGAATACCAGTTTATTTTCTTAGAAAGTTTTCTTATAACAAAATGGACCCCACTTGTCCTTTATTAAAAGTACAAGTTTATTTGTGATTGTCTTACTTCTTACTAGCTCTTTATGAGCAAAGATTGTATCTAATTTAATCTGGCTTCCCAGTGCCTGGAAAAGTGTGCTGCATAAAGGGACTTAATCAATGTCTGAATTGAATATCTTCAGCTGAATATGATCTCACTTTCCTCAGATCTATCATACCAACCTACCCCTTTCTAGACTTTCCTTTACACTCCCCAACTTGATATTACATTTCGAATATATCTTGTCATTTGCACTGCTCCTCATCTCTTGCTCCATGCTATACTCTTACTGAATTGGATTTCAAAAAGGTAATTTGTGTGGCACTATTAGTATAGTGGGTAAGGTTATGCAAATTTTAATGTGTCATACTTGGTTTATCAATTTTCAAATAATAATACCACAAAATCTATTTAACTTTAGAAGTACAGTGAATATCATTTTCTCTGATGATTCAGAGAGACCTTTCAGATCTTATAGGGGTTCTTCAGTGTTACTGTGTCATGGGCATCTTTTGCATGCTCACAATGATAGAGCCCATACCTTTCCTCAAAATAATGTATCTAATTGTGTAAAACAAAATACATAGGATTCCAAGGAAACCAATAATATTTTAAGTTGTTAAAATATTAAAAAAACAAGTTCACAGACCCCAAATTAAGAACCCCTATTATAGGATCTGAAGGCAATCATTATGGCTATATGAATTTTATAGTTTTGAATATTGAATTAATGGAAGTTTTCATTTTAGACAGGACTAAAATAAAGTATTAACTTTCACTAAACAAAATTAGTTGCAAAAGACCACATATGAGACTGAATACAGAAATATTAAAAAATGTTACAAAACAGTTTTCTTTCTCCACACTGGACAGGTGGTCTGGAAGCAGCAACTGGATCAATGAGTTAATTGACAAACTTACTACTAGAAGTAATGTTTTAGAAAAGAATATATAAAACATTTGACAAAATTAACTTATCTATGAACCAAAACTATTAATAGTGCAGGTGACAATTCAATCACTGAACCACTCTGTTGGCAAAAAGTTGGTTGTATTCTGATTTTAGAGGTGATTAGGTGGCACAGGAGTTGGGGTACTGGATTTGAAGTTCAGAAGGCCTGAATTCAAATCCTACCTCAGACAATGTGTGATCCTGGACAAGATATTTAACCTCTCTCAGTCTCAGTTTCTTCACCTGTGAAGTGGAGAAAATAATAGCACCTACTTCACAAAGTTGTTCTGGAGATCAAATGAATTAACATCTGTAAAGTGCTTTACAAACATTAAGGTGCTATAAAAATACTAGCCATTATTATTATTCATGCACAAGGAAATTGAGAATATAGCTGGGGAGTCAATGAATGGCTCCATGTATACCATTATGTATCCAATTACAACAGAAGTGGAAGCCCTAGATCCAGGGGAAGTAGAAGCTTGGGTTTAGAGTTAGGAAGATCTGGGTTTGAATTCCTGCTCAGACACTTAACCAAATATGTGGCCCTGGGCAACTCACTTATTTGTCTTTAAGTCTCAGTTTCCTCTGCTGGAAAATGAGGACGATAATAGCACCTACCTAGTAATGCCATTGTGAAGAGACTGGTCCATGTGAGACTATGTAAAGTGCTTTACAAACCCTGAGAGTGTTAGCTATCATTTGGTTGGTAGGTAAAAAATGAAGAGCTGGTATATTTACTTTTATTTACCACAAGTGAAAAATGAATATACACATTTAACTTTCATATGTTCTATAGAAAATAATCATCACTAGAGTCATATTTCATCTAGTCAGTTGTTTTAATAGCTATTATAAAAAATAAACATCATTACAAGAATCTATAAAGACCCCTTGTTGGCTATTTTTACTCTATAGGTGGGCCTAATAGAGCTCGTCAGAACTCCTATATCTCCACATCCTAATACTACTTAAGTCTTAGTCAAATAAATTCAAAACTTAATCTAGCTGCCAAGGGGCTACAAAAGACAACCTTATGTGTAATGTGTGTATCTTAAGTGGTTACAACCTTCTTCCTACTAGAAGGAAGCTTGAGAACAATGAATGCAAAGTTCACAGTAGGTGGAGAAATGTGTTCTAGAATTTCAAATTCAAGAAATGTCTATTAAGCACATGCTAAGTGAAAGGCACTGTTTTAGTCTGTGGTAGTAGTAAGAGGTAGCAACTATTCTTTTTACTACAACATTCAAGTGGCCAGAATGAATAAGGGGGAAAGTATACTGAGATGAAGAATATTTCATCTGATTCTCCTAGCTAACTGATTTTCTTTCTAGGTGTATTAATTCTTCTGGTCCAGTGGGCAAAGATCACCTCTTCAACTATATGAATTAGATTAAAAACACAGTTTCTCCAAAAAGTAATTCAGATCCTTTCACCTGGCTAGAATAAGGTCATTCTAGTAGCAAAGCAATTCTAACCCAGATTCACTCAGATTTAGCAAGTAGTAATCATCTTTCTTTCCTGTGCACAAAAAAAAAAAAAAAGGAAATATATTGGCTTTAGATGGTAAATTAAGGGCTTAGAATTGACTTCTACAACTTTCTGGGTCCTGACATGTGGAAAAATGGTTACAGTCCCTCAGAGAAAGGGTTGTGCAACAAACAGATTGTTAGAACAAAGGATAGTTTCCATGGAAGATGTACATATGCAGGCTTTAGCTTTAGGTTGTCATCATTAATATTTAACTCAGCACCCATCAAGAAGCTATCAGATGCATAAAATATGACCTCTAAAAGTTAACAATCTAAGTAACAAGATAATAGCCACATACACGATGACGGACTACTATCTCCAGGATCAAATATAAAATTGTTTGATTTTTAAAGCCCTTCATAACCAGCTCTCTTCTACCTTTTTCAGTCTTCTTACACTTTATTCTTCTCCATATATTCTTCAATCTTGAGATCCTGTCCTCATGGCTGTTCCTTGCCCAAGACATTCCACCTGATTTGGGGCATTTTCATAAAGGTAGCTGGGTGGTGCAGTGGAGAGGCTGCTGGACCTGGAGTCAGGAAGATCTGAGTTCTAATCTGGGCCTCAGATAGTTATTAGCTGTGTGACCCTGGGCATGTCTCTTCACCTCAGTTTCCTCATCCATAAAATGTAGATAACAGTACCTACCTCACAGGGTTGTTGTAAGGATCAAATAAGCTAATATTTGTAAAGCAATAAGCATAGCATCTGGCACATAGTAATCACTACAAAAATTCTAATTCTCTTCCCTTTCCCTCCCAGTCTACCATGCCTCGAACACTCTGCCTTCCAGACTCTGCCTCTTGGTTTCCTTCAAGTTTCAGATAAAAATCCCAACTCCTTCTGCAAGATGCCTTTCCCAATTCCCCTTAATGCCAGTGCCTTCCCTTTGATATTATCTCCAATTTATCCTGCATACATTTTGTTCGTCCTTAGTCGTATGCATGTTATCTTCCCCATTAGATTATGAGCTCCTTGAGAGTAAACACTGTTTGTGCCTTTCTTGGTGTCCCCAGTGCTGAGCACACTGCCTGGCACACAGCAATAAATGATGATTGACTTGACGGATTTGATACACAGATTATTCTTGTTTATTTTTTGTTTGTTTAGTATTATATGAGATTTGGTAATTTTAGGTAGCTATGGGTAGTCTTGTTCTCAGATGGAAGGAGATTTAGAAAATAAATCATTTGGTAAATATGAAGAAGTTTGTTCAAGCACAGTATACTACAAGACGAAGAAGAGAAGAAACTGGGATAAATGAGTGAAGGATTCCAAGAAAAAGCAAGTGATAAATCTACACCGATCTAAATCTAAACCAATTGGTGCAACCTGTGGAACATGTGCCAGTCCTCTGAAACTGAGGCACAGTGGCAAGAAGTACACCGTTTCCAATAGTGCTTAAAATAGCTTGATCTCCTCTTGGCCAACGTAATGCCCTACTGCCACGATAACACACGTTTATGCTGCAAAATACCTTTCAACTTCAAAGGAGGCAAAGCCATCCTCATCTGCTCTAATTCCCAATTCATTAACTTACATGTTAAACAATTGAGTGTCTTACTATTTACAAAGGTGAAGCTTCCTGAACATAGGAGTTGTTTCATTTCTTGTATTTATGAACCCAGCATACGGCCTGGCACATAAAGGTGCTTAAAAAGGGCTGGTTGATAGAATGTTGAAGAAAAAGAAAAACAAACACCATGCTAGGTTCTGTAAGAAATGCAATGAAATATAACATATGGTCCTTTTCCTGTAGGGGCTTTAAATCCATTCAGGTAGGCAAGGCAGATATACAAAAATATACTAATAAATAGCATATGGATAGTATAGACAGTAACTGCTCTAGGAATCAAGGGTCACTGCAATGAGCTGGTAATTTCAGGAAGGTTTCATGGAAAAGATGGGATCCTTGAAAGGTGGAGGTTTTAGGGGATGAAAGGCAGGGAAAGATATTCCAGGCAGGGGGAACACATAATAAGCACTATAGAGATGTTAGCTATTTTCAGAAAGACAGATTAGAGTCAGTTTATAGAGGGCCTTGAACGTTAGACTAAAGAATTCAGACATTATCCTGTGATTGATACAAATTCTTATTCAGGAATCTTTGGTTTGGTTTCATTTCCTTCACTTGAGAATGCGAACCTGACATTTCACTCTGATGGCATTTCTTTTCTTTTCACTTGTTGAATCTCTAACCATCCTTTAAAGTCAATCTTAAATGCCACTGCCTCCACGAACCTTGCATCAAGTTCCTGGGTAATAAATTACCTTTCTCACCTTAGATCCAAATACATTTTGCATATGTAACTACTGATGGTAGTATCACCTGGGGGATTGGGAAAGGCCTCCTGCCAAAGATAAGGAGTCTTGAAAGAAGCCAGGGAAACAGAGAGAGTGAAGAGGCAGAGCCTTCCAGGCATGGGGCACAACAAGAGGAAATGGTGGGTCACATTGGAGAAATGGACCATTGTAGCTGGGCCACACAGAGTTTGTGGAGGGGAGTAAAATGTAAGAAAACTAGAAAGGCTTGAGAGTTACATATGCAAAATGTTATATTTGGATCTAAGGTGAGAAAGGTAATTTATTACCCAGGAGCTTGATGCAAGGCTCATGGAGGCAGTAACAAGCTGGTTGGAAAAATGAGCGAACAAAAAAAGAATTTCACCATAAAAAAGCTATTATAATGACAGAATGTTTAAAAAATTAATATAAAAGAAAATGACTCCATATTCTTCACAAGGAAAGTCTCAAATAAAAACACAGCTAAGGCATGAATTTAATTAGAATTCTTAGAAAAGATGATTCAGTTTAAAAAAAACAATTAAAATGCACTTTTAAAATGAAATAAGAGTGCTAGAGGGAAAAAAAACTGATACAGAAATGAGAGCTATGGAAGAAAGAATTAGAAAGGAGGAATTAACAGCTTGGCACAAGAGGTACAAAACTTTGCCCAAGCAACAAACTCCATTAAAATTACAATGAGACAAACAGAAGCCAATGCCTCTGTGAGATAACAAGAAATTTTAAAACAAAAGTAAAGACTTGAGGAAGAAGGGGAAAAAGGAGGAGGAGAAGGAGGAGATGGAGAAGATGAAGAAGGAGGAGGCGGAAGAGAAAGAGGAGGAGGACAAGAAGAGGAGGAGGAGGAGAAGAAGAAAACGTAAGGTATCTCATAGCAAAACAAAGAGGAAAAAAAATTCCACAATCATTGGACTACCTGAATACCATAAACAACAAAAGAGCCTAGACATCATATTTCAAGAAATCTTAAAACTGCCCACATTTCTTTGAACCAGAAGGCATAGAGGAAAAAGAAAGAATCCACCAATCACCTCCTGAAAGAAATCCCAAAATGAAACATTATAGTCATTATAGTCAAACTCTAGAGATTCCTGATTAAAAATACTGAAAGCAACAAGAAAGAATTCAGGTATAGATAGTATTCACTTTAAATAAATTTGCATTGCAAATCTGACTCCCCATCAATGGGTGGCAGGACAACTTGCCAGCCCAGGCTGGAACATGAAGCCCCAAAAGGGGAGGAAGAGGTCTGTGGAATGATCCATTTACATTAAGCGAGAACTGGCTGTAAGAAGGAGCCAGTCAGGATCACACACAATTAGCTGCCACCACTATTAAGACTGTTGTTGTTCATCCTATGTTCTTGAAGAAGATTAATGACATCAGGAGGGTGATGTCTTCATTTACAATGAACTCGATTTAAATGAGAGAGAGCTCTGAAAGTTATCAGCTTCACTCTCTCTTTCACAGTCATCAGAGTCCAGTGAAAAGACATAGCTCAGGACAACTGGCAATGGCCCAGGATGCAGTGGGAGACCTTGGCCTTTTAAAGCAAAGGTCTTTCCTAGGTCTCAGTTTGCCTTCTGCCACTATCTCTTCCTTTACCTGTCTCAAATGAAGAGGTGGTATTACTCCTTACAAAGTTTAACCATTCTCTGACTGCTTCTTCTGTCAACCCTACTCTATCACTTATTTTCAATCCCTCCCTGCCTACTGGCTCCTTCTCTACTACCTACAAACATGCCCATGACTCTCTTTCCTAAAAAACAAGAACAAAAAAATCCTTACTTGATCCTTCCATTCTCTTTAATTATTGGTCCTAGATCTCTTCTGTCCTCCAGGGCTTAACTGCTAAATCCAATGGTCTTTTCTCAAACCTCATTCTCCTCAATCTCTCTGCAGCCTTTGACTCTGTTGGTTACTTTCTTTCCTCTAGGTTTTCAAGACTCTCTGATTTCTCTAGGTTCTCCTCCTACCTATCCCAGTAGATTCTCACATGTACTGAACCTGCCCTAACCTCTCTGCTGACCTCCAATCTAGCTTCTCCAACTGCCTTTCAAACATTTCCAACTAGATGTCTGTTAGACATCTTAAACTCAACATGTTCAAAACTGAACTCATTTTCCCTGCCTCCCCAGTTCCCTATTACTGAAGTGGGCAATACCAGCCTCCCAATCCCTCAGGCTCATAACCTAGGAGTCATCCAGCATTACTTTCTCTCACCTCCCATACCCAAGCTGTTGCTAAGCCCTGTCCATTTCACCTTTGCAACATCTCTCCAATACTCCCCCTTTTCTCCTCTGACACGGACACCACTCTAGTGCAGACCCTTATCACCTCACATCTGGATTACTGCAGTAGCCTACAATAGAAGGTTCTGCCTGCCTCAAGCCTCTCCCCAACCCACCCTAAGCCACTAAAATGTTTTTTCCTAAAATGCAGGTCCGATCATGTCACTTCTCTACTCAATAAACTCCAGTGGCTCCCTACTGCCTCCTGGAGCAAATACAAAATGTTTTGTGTGGCATTCAAAGCCTTTCATAACCTGCCCTCTCCTACCTTTCCAGTCTTCTTACATCTTACCCCTCAACATGAACTTTTCGATCCAGCGACACTGACTTCTTGGCTGTCCCCCATGTCTCGAACGCTCTCCCTCCCTCTTCTTCTCCTGTTACAGGTCTCTCTGGCTTCCTTTAAATCCCAACTAAAATCCCACCTTCTACAGGAAGCCTTCCCCAGCCCTTAAGTCCAGTGCTTTCCCTCTGTTAATTATTTGCTACTCCTCTGGTACATCACTTGGTTTGTTTACATTTGTTTGCATGCATTGTCCCGCGTTAGACTGTAAGCTCCTTGAGGACAGAAACTGTCTTTTGCCTCTTTTTGTGTCCCCTGCACTTCGCCCGATGAGGGGCAGAGCTTACTAAATGCTTATTGACTGGCTGTCCCTCTCAGAGGGACCCACGAGGGGGATGGGCCGGGGCCGAGGGGCAGCGCCTAGGGCGGGGGAGGCCCGGCCGGCGGCACCCACCTCCCGCAGCAGCGTCACGTCCCCGTGCTGGATCTCGTAGAGCTGGATGACGCCAGTGCCCCGGGCATAGTTGCCCAGAGTCACGAATTTGGCGCTGCAGGGCACCCACTTGCAGTCAAACACCGTGTAGTTGAGGCTCTTCTGGATGTGCACGATGATCTGAGGCTTCTCGAAAGCCGTCATGGCAGGACCGCTCGGGACGCCTGCCCGCTCCCGCGTCCGTCGCTAACCGGGAAACCAACCCCGGCCTCACTCTCCACAGAGACCGTTTGACCTTCCCGCTTGCCGTACCCCGTATCCGCGCCCCCCCCAACGGAGAAAGTTCATTTAGTTGTCGGTATCGATGCCTGATCGTTATTGTGACAATCCGCGGCTTCAGACGAGAAGCTGCCTCTCTTATTCTTTCCATGACTTTCTTCCACTCAGGGTAAAGAGATTCCGTGTGGTTCACCCCAAGATTTCGGGTGCTGAAGAGATGGAAAGACTCAGGCGCAACGCCGGTCAGCCTTCTAGAGAAATTAAAAGAAGGGGGTGGAGCTATCCAGTGACGTAAGGGAGCGTGTTGGGTCTTCGACGCGCGCCTGCGCCTTGCCCCATTCCACGTGCGGGAACCGGAAACACCTGGAGTAGTAGTTCCTTGTTGTGCAGCATGGAAGCGGCGATGGAAACGCAAAGCGCGGCGGAGGACGGGGACGGCTTCACCAGGATTTCTTGCACAAGTGGCAAACGGGGCAAAAAGCGGCGGGCGGAAGAGCAGCAACCGGAGGGCCACGACAGCGGTGGCCAGATGGATATTGAGGGACCCCGGCCTCACAAGAAACCCGTTTTTCCTCCTTTGTCCGGGGACGCATTCTCGGTACAGTCCCGAGGGAACGGGGGCGGGAGAGAAAGGTCGGGCGGTTTGTTTCCTTTTCAGTTCCAGGTATTTTATTTTATGCTTTTGAAAACGTTAGTCTGACGGAGACTCCACAGGTTTCACCAGATGACCGATAGGGCCCATGACACGAAGGATGAACCCCTGGTTCGGCCGCTTTAAGTACGGGTGCCCCTGGATTTCAAAATCCCTTCCGCCCCCCTAAACTCTAAACACCATTTACGGTTTTATTCGGTGGAATATGAATGTTTCAGGGCTGCTGTGCGTGAATTTTGCACGGAGGAGATTAATAACAGTTATTGAATGAGGGAGTGCCTCTACATTAGGAGACAGGGACATAGGCTATTTTTTTTTAATCTGTCACAGAAGTTAATATATCAAAGTAACAACTGAGATGAGAGAGAAGTTTGCATATCTAAGCAGTAACTTCTAAGATGAAAGATAATTATCAGGTGAGTTTTAAGATCACCTGTAGCATAGAATTTCTTGTACGTTGTTTTTCTTTTTTGAGGGAGTGATCTGAATTATTTTCAGTTACTTAGTTAGATTTGCAAAGGATTGATGATTAGAGGGAAGAGGCAGCAATGAATATTATTGACTGCCGCCTCTCACAGCTGCTGGGCAGAGGCGGGGGTGGGGGTGGGGTGTGAAATCTAGGTCTGGGGAAGGCTGGAACACTGTATAGTGGATAGAGCTGATCCACATAATCTGGAAAACTTGGGTTCAAGTCCCTTCTCTGAATGTGTGGCATTGGGCATGTCACTTGACCTCTTAGTGATCTAGGTTGCTCTCTAGGAAAAGTTTCAGAGAAAAGGGCTGACCTGCTTTGACAGAGGGTGATATCTCATTGACCCTTTTCCCTGATTTCACAGGGAGATACTTTATGTTATATTTATCTGTTATGTTGTCATATTTCTTCAATAGAATGCAAACTGAGGAGGGTAGGGACTATGCCATTTAAAAATCTTTCTCCACCACCTAGCTTAGTGCCTTGCACATATATAGTGGTCCTCAGATGACAGTGTGTTTTTGGAACCCAGGCACAAGTTTGTCTAGTGTTAGAAGCTGCTAGATCTTTGGTAGTTGAAACCTTCAAGGACCCAATCCTGAAGTCAGGAATAGGCTTTTGTGGTCTTATTTATTTGCTATATAAAAAAATGTAATGTTTAGGTTTTATTCCATAAAATAAATAAGGGATCACCTTTCTCTTATTTCTTAATTGTATATTTTTGTTACAGAGTGGCAAAGATGAAATAGGGAAAATTCCAGTGCCTGCCAACAGATACACTCCATTAAAAGAAAACTGGATGAAAATATTTACACCTGTTGTAGAACACCTGGGACTTCAGATAAGATTTAACTTAAAGTCAAGGAATGTAGAAATCAGGGTAAGGAAAACATTCAACTTTTTCCAAACAAACATTTCTTTCTTTTATACAGGCTGAGGCATGATTGATCTTTTCCTTATTGTTATTCTGTTTAATAACCTTTTTCTGTTGTCAGTAATGTTTTAGAATGAAACATTTATATTCATCATGTATTTCTCCATTTTACTATGGTTTTATGGATATTGTGATATTCTCCAATTTGTAGCCTTATGGTATCAATAGGAGGAATTTTAAAGATGTGGTTGGAGGACCTTGTCATGTTTTTTGTAGAACTTCTCTTCATTCTTTGCAAAATATGTTGTTTGTTTTTGGTGGTGGTGGTGGTGGTACTCTTGAGCCTTTGGATTGCTTTAGAGTTGCTCAATAAATTACTGTTTTCTTCATCTCTTTCCAATGAAACCTCTTTCCATTTAGCAGCAATTTCCTTTGCCTTTTATGAAAGCAACAGTTTCAGTGCTATTAAGTTCTTTCAGTAGTGTCTAGTTAAATGGTCTAAAAACCGTGATTATTAGGACCCCTTCTATCCCTTCTTTTCCACTCTCAGTCCACACCCTTTGGATGTCCCACAGGGCTCTGTCTGGACCCTTTGAAGGGAGCTACAGAGAATGAAGGCCTGTTTTTGTTCTTGGTTTTTATCATGTCCAAAGATTTCATCACCTAGTGGTCATCGTGCTCACGATCAGCCTTTCCCTACTTAACTAGATTGGTCCTTTCACATTTGTCTGTCACATTTGTCATACAACATTTGTAATGTCATAACATTGCCTGTGATAAAAACTTGCTTCAGCTTGGCTAGAGCTTACGCTGGCATAGCCTTCCACCAAGGATCACTTCCAGTGAGTGAAGCACTTCTGACTTTTGGATATACTTTTAGATATACTTTAAAATATGTAAATGTATTTTTATACTTTGATAAAAATATATTTTTAAATACATAAAATGAAACAATTTATTTTTTCCTTTCCTTTTTTAACTGCTAGGTTTTTTCCCCTTATTTTGAGATTGTTGTAATAGCTTCATGACTGGTTTCTTATCTCAGGATCCTCTGGTCTCTCTTAAAAACATCGCCACCAAGGGGCAGTTAGGTGGTATAGTGGATAGAGCACTGGCCCTGAAGTCAGGAGGACCTGAGTTCAAATGTGGCCTCAGACCAAATACTTGACACTTAGTAGCTGTGTGACTCTGGGCAAGTCACTTAACCACAGTTGCCTTAATAAAAAACAAACAAACAAAAATTGCCACCAGATTAATTTCACTAGAATGACACTGTTTTTATTGTTGTCACTCAGAGATGGTAAGGGAATTTGAAAAACAGCAAATGAGTAATAGTTGAAAAGAATAGGGATGTTTACCCTGCCTTTTGTGGCTGAACTCCTTGAGAAGGTCATCTGCAATAAAGGCCTTCACTTCCTTTCCTCTCACTTCTTAACTCTGTCTTCTGTTTGTATTTTATTTATTTATTTATTCTATCTGTCTTCTGACCTTATTCAACCTCAAATGCTTTCTCCAAAGTTACTAACATCGTTTAGTTATCAAATCTAATGGCCTTTTCTCAATCTTCATCCTTCTTGATCTCTCTGCAGCCACTGACATTGTTTACCTCTTCTGACTGTTGCTTCTCAGTCTTTGCTGTATCTTCATACGGGTCGTGCCTGCCTGCTAACTGTAGGTGTCCCACAGGGCTCTCCTGGTTAATCTTCTCCTCTCCCTCTATACTGTTTCATGATGTGAAGGGCTATTATGATAGTGCTTTCATCAGCTTTTGTGGATCCAATTAACTTACTGCTTATGACTCTCATATGTATTTATCTAGCCCTAATGCTCTGCTGAGACTTCCTGTCATGAAATTCCAACTGCTTTTCAGACTCTCAAACTGGGTTTCCAGTTATTTGTGTGTTATCTCCCTTCTTGTGAGCTCTTTGAGAGTAGATGTTTTCTTTTACCTTTCTTTTTTATTCCCAGGGCTTAGTATAGTGCCTGGAACCATAGTGGGTACTTAATAAATGTTTATTGACTACTCACTGAAAAGAAATGATAGGGTAGAATTACATAACGTAATAGTCTTTCACATATTTGAAGACATTTATCTGGAAGACAGATAAGAGATAACCTCACCACAGAAGCCAGGAGGAAGACCAGTGAGTTTCAGAAGTTAAAGCATCAGATTCACCACTTTCTAAGGGAGAACTTTTTCCATGGGTAGAGATGTTCAAAACTGGAGCGTCCTGCCTTGTTAATATACTAAATTCCTGAGCAAGAGCTGAATGATGCCCTCAGGGTTGTGGTGTGTATTAGGACATTTTATTAAATGTTCTCTAAGATTCTTTTGATGATTTAATTTGGAAACCTTTGCTGAATTGTCTTTATAGTCAGTGGGGAGTCAAAACTCATTCTGTCTTTTAAGACTTTTGGTAATCAGTTTTCTAACCTTAAACACTTACTGTCCACTCATGTAAGTTGATATACTTATTGTTTTTCTGACCTTTTCCCTGACCATTGCTTCCTCCCTGTTTGTACCCATGTTTCGATCTTCCCCTGAAGAAATGCCTTCTGTCTGCAGATCCAAATTCTATTCATTTTTCTGCATTGATTTTAAATCTGCACTACCTTAATGAAGCTGGTCATTTCATATTCCATTGACTAAATTCCTTTTATTTAAGGAGTATTCCTCAAATATTCCTTATTTATGTAAAAAGGAAAATAAGTTTATTCAAATAAATAAGTTGTTTACATAAATAAAAAATAAGGCATTTTCCTGTTCCATAATTTGTGGTTTTTTTCCCCCACTTCACTTCTTTCCTTATGTCTTATAATTTGTATTTTATATGCTTTGTGTGTACATCATAGGAGGTTGGTATTTTTTTAGAAGTCATATCTACCCATGTGGAACAAATATTTTCTCTTTTAATGAATCTGAAAAAGAATGTGATGTTAGCCTTGAAATCACTTTTTATAGTGGAGTTTACATTTAGTCACTTAAGTATTGCTTGTTCTTCAAGCATGTGATTTGATTTAGAGGGTAGAAGAGAAGAGAGGTTTAACTTGCCTTGTTTGCCTGAGGGATGCTCATCTAAAACACATTGAGCACCTCCTACTTCCCAGAATCCTCCAGTTTCATTGGCCATGACTGGGTTATGGTGTGCTTTCCAGGCTTTTTTATTTTTACTACATCCACCAGAATAATTTTGTATGTGAGATCGTGGCTTCCTCTGTGTGCTAAGCCCCCAGATTTGGCCGTAGCTCTGCTGTTTTGGCCCAAGAGTTGTAATAGCTCTTTTGAGTTGCCCCAACTGGACTCATGGAAAGCATGAATTGTATGCTTTCATTTCTATTTCTCCTAAGTGCTCAGTGGTTCTGCCACATACCTTAGTGTATCACTTCTCACCTTGACTTTCATTTGCTTTATATCATGGTGTGGCTTAAATAATCCTGTTGTGATTAAGTGGCAAGACCAATGTTAATGATGGTCATGGATGTGGGACCTGGAGGGAAAGGGAGCAGAAGCAGTACTGGAGCTACAGATTGGTTACCTTGGGCCACTGCTTCATATTCCAGGGCTGTGGGAAAGAACTGAAGGGAGGGACATTTGGTTACATTGGCTTTTCTGTCAGAGTTTTTAAAGGAGTCAGCTGGTAGGAGGAGGGCTGGTGTATTTTGGATTAACCTAGCCTGTTTTTGAGTGGTGGAAGAGTCAGTGATGAGAATCAATGGATTGTGTGCAACAGAAACACTGGTTTAGACTGGAAGAGGTGGTCCAGCTGGAGCATGCGGGGTATTTGGTACCCGGCCCCTTTTCCAGATGTCCTACTTGATGCATTGGGGTGTTTATAGTTATGTGTGAAGGTATGGTTATGGGTTGTGTTGTTTCAAAACCCCATAACCTTATGTACCAGATGAAGCTATGGTCAGATTCAGCTTGGTGCTACCTATCTGAATTAACACTAGCTACTTTACTCCTAATTTCCCCAGAGAAGGCCCCTAGCGGTGGGCATGTGGAACAGTTAAATATGTTTCTATACTTTAAAAAAATGTAAAGTTCTAGTAGGAGAACGGGACATCTTTATGGTCAAAGCAAACCACTTTTTAGAAAGAAGTGCCTGCTTTGTCACTTAAAGGCCCTTTCAGTTTGAATCCATTCCTGTTTTTCCAAGACAATTATACATTACTCCCCCCTATATAATCTGTGCTCCAAAGAAACTGCCCTGTTTGCAGTGTATATGTGTATAACATTGCATATCCCACCTCCATGCCTTTTCACAACCCATCTCTTCTGCCTGGAGTGCTCTTCCTCTTCATCTCTGATTTTTGGAATCCTTAAATCCCTTCAGGGCTCAGTTATATCTTATAAGAATCCTGTTCTGCAGTCGTTAGTCCTCCTCTTATGCATACTACCCTTCCCCTCCCTAACTGTCACCCCATGCCTCACTTTGTGTTTTACATGTCCTCTTAGTGGAAGGATAGAGAATGACCTTAGAACTGGGAAAAACTGACTCCAAGCCCTGCCTTGGACAGATAGTGGCTGTGTTGTTCTAGGCAGCTCACTGTCTATGACTGTTGACCAGCCTCATTAAAAGGAGTTTACTGAGAGTTCCATATACCATGAAAAGTAGGGTCTGTTCGCTATCCCTGTTTAACCTCTCTGTAGAATGTAAGCTCTCAAAGGCAGGGACCATCTTGCTTTTCTCTTTTATTCCCAGTGCCTAAGAGATTAATAAATGCTTATTGATTGTTGGTTAAAATCTACTAGGGACAGTTAATGCAAGCGTTAAGTGTTTTGAAGTAAAAGTTCATAAATTGTGGAGCCTGAGGAAGTTTGTGTATAGAGTTGATAGTAATTCAAAGAGACCTGCATACTTTTTCTTCTACTTAGGTTCTTAACAAAATTATGTAAACACTTGATTTGTCAACCCAGTGTTTTATGTTTTCTTACAGACTTGTAAAGAAACCAAGGATGTAAGTGCTCTGACAAAAGCTGTCGATTTTGTGAAAGCTTTTATTCTTGGATTTCAGGTGGAGGTGAGTAATCTCATTACATTTCAAATGGTGATGTAACTGAACCTGAAGTTTTCATGGATTTGGCATCTCTTGAAAATTGAATTTCTAGTTTGTTTAACTTCAGCTGTGGATTGGGAGTTTCATATAATTTTAACACTTGGAGAAATAATTAATTGACCCTTTTTTCATTTTGAGATCTGTATTTTGTTTCTTTATTCCTCTTTCCCATTCCCCAGCATTTTTATATAAAATTAACTTTTAACTTTTCCTCTTTTTAAATTTTTAGGATGCACTTGCTCTCATTAGGTTAGATGACCTCTTCCTAGAATCTTTTGAAATTACAGATGGTAAGTGCTCTTTTTCTGCTATATTACCTTTATAAACTTTG
Organism: Vombatus ursinus; assembly: GCF_900497805.2. NCBI lineage: Eukaryota > Metazoa > Chordata > Mammalia > Diprotodontia > Vombatidae > Vombatus > Vombatus ursinus. Next base: position 21,754,581 of record NW_020954556.1, on the reverse strand, counting down.
GAAAGCTGTGTTTGATTTCCTTGTGTGCTAACCTACTCAAATGTATCATGCTCCTTTTTTGACTTGTCTTCTAGTGGTGAAAAAACAATTAGAAATAATACCATGCTAAAGGAGTTTGTCTTCCTTGCATTTGTTCTTTTTGCTTATGTTGTTCCCTAAACCTAGAATGTCACTTTTTCTTTCACTGAAATTTCTTGGTATTGCAGTTTTACTGATACATTTTTTTCACAGCCCAACTCAAATGCTCAACTTCTCTTGCCTATGAATTCTTACAGATCTTTTGAGTTGCGCTATTCATCCTATTAAGAAAGTATGAGCTATCTGCTGGCATTTCTTCTTAAGGGGCAGTCATTGCCTCTTCCTTTGAGGAATACCTCTTGCTTTTCAACTCAGAGCACCTTATCTATACCTTTCTTATATAGATATTCAATTTCATGTATAATTACTTGTGTATATATCTTATCTTCCTAACTGTATTGTTAGGAAGTGTTTGATTTTTGCAGGCAGGCACTATGTTTTCTGTTTTTTTTCTCCTAATATTTAGCACACTGCCTGTACTTTGTGGACACTCAATAAATGTTGGATGAGTATAAAGTAAAATATAATTAGATGATGCTTAAAAGTTGTGATATGTTGAATCTCTCCCTGACAAACTTTTTTTTTCCATTTTTAATTCAGTAAAGCCTTTAAAAGGAGATCATCTTTCTAGGGCAATAGGAAGAATTGCTGGGAAAGGAGGAAAAACTAAATTTACCATAGAAAATGTGACACGGACGCGGATAGTTTTGGCTGATTTGTAAGTATGAAACCTCAGAAGAGAAAAATATTTTATAACTTACACTTTTCTGGTTCAAAAGAAAAAGTTGTTTTTAAAATTTTGTTTTAAATACATTAAGTTCATGGAATATTAATGTTAGAGCCTGGTCTGAGATTTTTCATCAGCCATGACGGCACTATGTAGAACCATGATTCCTTCCTGTCTTTTTAAAAGTCAGATTTCAAATAGTGTCCACAGGAAAATTTGTTGAGTAGGTACTTTAAACATAAAGCATGAGGTTTTGCCCAAGAAAAACCTTTGAAAAGTAGCTGCCTATATTCACAAAGAAGATAAAAGGACTTCAAAGTGCTAAGAGTGAAGCTCAGATTAACCCTAATTCGAGTGAAAGCTGATCTACCTAGATCCGCATTTTAGTGACAGACAGATGGCATAGAGGTTATACAGTGTAATGAAACCACCAAGTAAATGGGATGATTGTGAGGAGAGAGTTTACCAGAAAATCCAGAAACTTAGGACATGCAGAGATAGGACTTAGAGATGATGAATTTCTAGATTCTGTTTTTTCCCCAAGAGGAAAAAATTGTTTTGTTCTGGGTGGGGGAGGAGAAGAATAAACAAACAAAATCTTAGAGATTTTTAGAAAATAATTGATGCATTAAAAAATGTCTTATTTAAAAACCACTGTTAGTTTAGGAACATGCAAGTATCTTCTACATACTTTGGTTACATTATAAAATTATATTTTGGTATTTAACATTTTATTTGAGTAGTTTACTTAGATAATAAAGTTATTATTATAATTTACTTTTGAATGTGTTGGTTAAAATGAATCCAGAAGCTGTTGAATTTAAAGAGATCAGTCAGTTTGGGGAGCATTCCTAGAACACGATTACTGGCACATAATAAGTATATAATGCTTGTTGATAAATTTTTCTAGTTTAAGTAAGCAAAGACTTGGAAGAACAGTGGCTTATATTTGTACAGCACTTGATAGATTAGAAAACTTTTTCCCATATATTGCATTGCAGGCAGGCACTCTGTTTCCTGTTTATCTCTCCTAATAACTTTTTTGATTATCAGATTAAGTCTGCAAAAGTTAAATTTTCTGAGTTGCTTTTTGGCGGCTACCCATAGAGTAGCCATAAGTAGGTGTTGGGATTTTAACAACAGTCACTTGATGTGCAAGAAGTGGTGTAAAGGACATTAAAAATCACCCACTTAATGGTTATCAATAAAGAAATAATCATAATACCAGATCTAGACCTGGAAGGCACCTTCAAGGCCATCTAGTCCAACCCTCTCATATTTTACAATTTAGGAAAATGAGGCCAAGAGAGTGACTCACTCAAGGCTATGCATGGTATACAAAATAAAGAGTAAATAATTATTTAAATTATTTACTTAAGTTATAACCTGCTAGGTGGCTTAGTGGACAGAGCTCCAGGCCTGGAGTTCAAATCCGGCCCCAGACACTTACTTGGTTGAGTGGCCCTGGGCAAGTCACTTAATCCTCTTGGCCTCAGTTTTCTCATCTTAAAATGAGGATAATAATGTTTTCTCCCAGGGTTGTGTAGCTAAGATGACATTTTTAGTAGGCACTATGTACTGTTAGTGGTATAATAGTAATAATTATTATTATTAACCAATAAACAAAATGTTGCAGTTGTTTGTGCCCCGTCTGAAGTTTCTCCACTTTTGAAGGTTTCCAGGTTTCGTTGTGTATGCGATTCTGGTTCTCAAGATGTATTCTGTATTAGTTTGTGTAGGTCATAAAAGACATTGAAAGCAGATTATGCCACCAAAAAAGTAGCAGTGTTTCATATTAGAGTGAGAGTAGATTGACATTTCTGTTAGCATCTTTTCATTTGTATCCATTAGTAAATAACAAAGTTTCAAGTGAGGTCACTAAAGTTGAAGAATCCTCTGTGGAAGTTTTATGAAAAAAAATGAACGGGATTGGGTTCTATGAGGTTATGGTATGTGTTCAGTGACAGGTACCCACACCAGTGAAATCAGGGATCCTTCAACATGTGTTTTCTGAAGAGAATCCCTTCCACAGGGTCAACTAGATATAGAAAGCACTCATTTTCAGAAAAGAAGCTGGGGGGCCACCCCCACCCCACCCTCAGTCATCAAATATAATTTTTGACATGTGGAATTTTTTTTTTTTTTTTTGAGGCCAGGGACTTGCTTTTTATCTCTGTGTCCCTCACAATACCTCATACAAGGCCTTGCATATTGTAGATGCCAAATAAGTATTTCTTGGATCAAATCAATTTATTTGCTGAGCTAAATGAACAGCACTGTTCATTCATATGCTGAAGGTTTACTTGTGTTGGGGCAGCTAGGTGGCGCAGTGCATAGAGCTCCAGCCTTGGAGTCAGGAGGACCTGAGTTCAAATTTGGCCTCAGACACTTAACACTTACTAGCTGTGTGACTTTGGGCAAGTCACTTGACCCCAATTGCCCTCATCCAAAAAAAAAAAAAGGTTTGCTTATATTGAGACATGCTTTTCAAACTTTTATGTGTTTATTTCTTCTGCTCTGATGCAAACATGTACAAAGATACAATAGTTTCATGTGCCCAAAAGAGGAGCATTCTGAAGCGAGAAGAGTCATGGACTGTGTGGTGCATGGAACGGTTCTGGCCATCTTTGGTTTCATTCCTGGACCAAAATGCCTGCAGATCTTCTGAATTTGGTCACATTTAAAAGTTCCTTTAAAATTCTCACCATAGTAATGGTTTTCTAATCCGTGCTAGCTAGCATTAGTTACATTTCTCCCTATGAATTTTGGATCTAGGAGGCTTGCTGCAGAATGAATCTACTGATTCTTAGTAAAATCTTTCATTTTCTTATATACTTGTAAGTGAAGATGCTTAGATTCTGAACTTCATTGGATCATAGATTGAGTGTGAAGAATCCTCAGAGGTTGACTCGTCCAGTGATTTAATTTCACAGATGAGGACACTGAGGCTCAGAGAGGTGAGAGAACTTTCCCAAAGCCTTACAAATGAAAAGTAGAAAGGTCAGTTTCTAAAGCCAGGCCGTCCTTTAACCCAGTGTTCTTTCCACTCTACTCTGCTGTTGATTTTTAGATCACTTGGCCAGGAATTAACTGGGGGCAAAAAAAGCATGGACTGATTCTCTAACAAAGTAATTACTGAAAAAATGACTTCTGAAACTTCTCCTTGAGCCTAGATGGTATGGGTACTTGTAAGCTCTTTAACTGGTCACCATTTCTTGTAGATCTTTCTTTTTCAGTAGTGAGGATGGTGGTGATAAGGGCTAGATATTAGTTCCCAGGTAGAACAAGGGTCTTAATGACTAGAGATCTCTAATTTACTTTATCGGCAAACATTACGTATATTCCCTGGAACAAAAAAACAGGTTTGAAATGTACACCATGGCAAAGATCTGTATGGATGTGACTGCCCTTCAGGGACCAGGGAGTGGAGCTGTCAGCACTTGACCTCCTTACCCTGGAGCCTACTTCCCCGGGACCTACTGATGTGGGTGAAGGCATTACTTTTTGGGTCTGTGTAATCACATCTGTCTGAGAAAACAGTTATCTCAGCTCCTCTCTTACCATTGAGTACTCAGGTTGATCAGGTACTACTGCTGACACCCGGGCCCCACCCCAGAAACCATTTCTCCCTTCACTATCTCCAGACTCAGGGAGTGCAACTCCAACCCTCTCCCCTCAAAGGAACTGAATTTGAGTATCTCCTTGACTAAGAATCTACTACTTGCTTGGCCCTGCTTGGATAAATCACTTGAGGAAAAGAAAACCTCACCCTTTTGTTAGAGAGGTGAATGATGGGATGGAATATTAGATGTGCTGCCAGACCTGACCTATATATTGATTGGTGTATCTTTTTAAAATTTCTGTTAGAAGAGGAGGCTTGGGTGACTGGATGAGGGAAGGGAACATACCTAGAAATAACTGTGATGTAAAAATAAAAGGCATGAATAGAACTTGAGAGAGAGAGAAAGAAGGAACATTTCAGTCCTCCTAGCCACCAAGTGTCTAGACATTAGGCTTCTTACTATTAGGGTGTCAGATACCAGGCCTATGTGGAACCTGAGTGCCCATTCCATGTGTAGGCTATCCTTTGAATGTGATTTATACTTTCCCACATTAGAATAATCAGAAGATATGTTCAGGCATGCCTGTGGGGTTTGGCTGTCTGAATTACATGTCCCAATTTCCTTGTAGGCTCAACCCCTTCTTTCCTCTGATTCTTATAATCTAGCCATTGCTCAGATTTTTACAATCTAGCCAACAGCTCATAGATGCTCAGATTCCAAAGTCAGCCCTGTCAAGTTGTACAAATAACTCTGTTTCATAGGTGAGGAATGTGAAGTGATTTGTTAATAGTTACACAGCTAGCAAGTACCAGGTTTGGGATTTACGTTTTTTTCCTGATGTCGTTGGGAAACCTCTTTCTATCATGCTATGCTAGAAACCTTTTTTTTTTGTTTCTTTACTTCTCTAGAGTTTCAGAGGGAAAGACAACAAAAGTCCTTGCAAGTATTGTTCTCCTCTTTTTGAGGGAGTGGGAGGGTGGAGAGGTAAAAGGCCATCTGTTACCACCAAGATAAACACACTTGCTGTGGCCTGTTGAATTTTTTTTTTTGTAAGCCCTGTATGTTATAGGGCTCAGACTCATCAGATGAATTGTTGATTGTCCAAAGGTTACAACCACAGTCTTTTATGTATGATATATGATTCTTTAGAAAATATCACTTGGATAATTTTACAGCTTAGGTCTTGTTTCTCATTAAGTGGTTATTTTTTAAAAATGGCATTTATATTACAAACATGTTTCATTATTTTGTCTTTCAGGAAAGTTCATATCCTTGGCTCTTTCCAAAATATTAAAATGGCAAGAACAGCCATCTGCAACCTCATCCTTGGTAAATGCAATTAATAGCCTTACTTTTTTCTTTGGAAACATAGTAATGTGATACTAAAAAATCTCTTACATCATTCTTCAGTGAGAAACTTATTAGGAAGCAGGAAGTAAAAATTAGGTGAAGTTTTGGTGATGGTGGAAAAGAATTTTCCTCCTTTTACCTATAATTGGGAGAACAAAGGGATTTTTCACCTATTTTTTCTTCTCCTTTTCTTGAGGTTTAACTAGTGGCTTTCAGAAATACAGCTTATATCTGTTTGGATATATAAATGTTAGTAATGTATCATTCTTTAAAAAAGTAAAATGACAAGGAGAGAATCGCTAACAGTTGAGTCCGTTGTAATTTACCTGCTTAGCTCCATTTTAACTCATACAGAAATCATGATTTATTGATTTATAAGTGGTGTACATACGATGTCTTTGGAACCTCGCTATAGCCCTGTAAGATAGGTGCTACAGGGGTATCCCCATTTTACAGATGAAAAAACTGAGGTTCATGACAACTTGCTAAGGACAGTTCCAGTGCTGTTTCCTCTGTACCACCTTTCCTTTCTTAGTTATCAAAAGTGTCAATTAATTACTCTTTGTAACCAAATAATGTAATCACCAATTTTTGTCTTAAAATAACTATCTTAAAATTCTCTTTATTTCTGGCACAGGATGAAACTATGTCTCCTTTAGATATCTTTGGCTAATGGTAAAAGGATTTGAAAATACTGTTCTATAAGGAATTCCTTTAAATTTATACATAGGACTGAGCATAGGACATATGTTTTTTGGTTTTGTATTGCATAAACCCTAAGTGTAATCTGTTTGCTTTTTTCAGTATATTACCTATATTTTCTTTTCAAAGATAGTTTAGGAAAGTGGTTTATATTGGGACTTATTTGGTAACTACTATGACAAGTCTCCTGTCAACATTATTACGTAAATGGAAATTAGTAGCTCTTGTCCTTACATAGCTTTTCATGTAAATTTTGTATATGAAGTTTTTTGTTTTTTCTCTTCTGTAGGAAGTCCTCCATCCAAGGTCTATGGTAACATTCGAGCAGTGGCTAGCAGAGCAGCAGATCGATTTTAATTTCAAAATAAAGGACTGCTTTCTTCAGGTGGAGAAGGACTGCATGAGGAAGTAGCAACAGTGTTGAGCAGAGAAGCAAAATTTGTTTTTAAGCCAGAATCCCCTTTTCTATTCTTATTCAGAAACAAAAGAAAAAAACATTTTTCTAGTTATTCTAATACAGACTTAAATTTTTATATTTAAATAATATAGGGGCAACTAGGTGGCACAGTGGATAGAGCACTGGCCCTGGATTCAGGAGGACCTGAGTTCAAATCCAGCCTCAGACACATAACACTTACTAGCTGTGAGACCCTGGGCAAGTCAACTTAATCCCATTGCCTAGCAAAAACAAAAAAAAAAATACGAAAGCTATTTATCTTTTTTAGGTATAATGTACCTATTTATCTACTTTATGCTACAGTAGATCCACAATTGGGTCTCCAGGCACAGGGCCTGCAGTAAGATCTGAGTTCAAATCTGGCCTTAACATACTTATTAGTTACGTGACCTTGGGTGAGTCACTTAGCCTCTGTCTGCTTATTTCTTCAACTGTAAAACAGGGTTTATATAATAGTACCTACCTCACAGGGTTGTTGTGAGGATCAAATGCGAGATTTGTAAATTGAATTTCCTGGCACATAGTATGTACTGTTTTAATAAATGCATGTTACTCCTCCTTCTCCTCTTTAACTTTGAAGGAAATTGACTTTGCTAGAGAAGAGTTCTGATGAGAGTTCCTTTCTTGGATTGTAAAGGAAAGTTTCTGGACCTAAATGATATACTTCCTTAATGCCAAGAAAGATAGCTTATTAGGTGATGATGGCTGCTTTTTTATTTAATGTTTCACTACCTTCTGCTATGACCCAAGAGAAATTAATCTGGATACCTGTCCTGTTTGTAAAATGAAGAAAAATCTATCCATGAAAGTTGTTGAGGAAAATGTTTTAGGCACTTTTCAAATGTGTTTAATATTGCCAACTAAACAATAAAAATTAAACACATAAGATTGTTACTTTTACTACATCGTCTTTTTCAGGATATCTTGAGGCACCAAAAAGGTTTATTGAAACTAAATTTCTAAATAAACTAAACATTAAAACAAGCATAAAAATATTATTTTTGTTCACTTTGGTTTCAATTTAATAAGTAAAAGAATCATGGAAGTGATGTAATCTAAATTCCTCTCTCTAGGGGGCAGCTCAGTGGCGCAGTGGATAGAGCACTAGCCCTGGAGTCAGGAGGACCCGAGTTCAAATCCGGCCTCAGACACATAACACTCACTAGCTCTGTGATTCTGGGCAAGTCACTTAATCCCAGTTGCCTCACCAGAAAAAAAAAAAAACCAATTCCTCTTTCTACAGATGAATAAAGAAGAGGCCCAGAGTAGTAAAATGACTTGCTGGAGGTCACAGATCACTGTTGGTATAATTGGATCTAGAGCTCAAGTTTTATTCCCACTAGACTACCTTAATTTAAGAAGGGAGCTTGAGCTTGGAAGATCATTGTAGAGTTCTCGTTTGCTGATACAAAGCAATGAAAGATTCCAGAAATTCATATAACTTTTTGTTATTGTATTGGCCCCGGAAAATCTAAGATAAAGTTTATGGAGATTAAAGAGCTGTGAGTTTGAAGGCCAGGAGAATCTGAGAAGGGGTGAGGGGAAATGAAGCTCCATTTTAGCAAGTTGTGACATCCAAATGAAAATAATGCTGAATCTGAAGGCAAAGTAACTGGGGGTCTTTTGTTCTGTATATGATCTGAACAAACTTGCTATTTCTGTGTCTCTAAAGGAAGGGGTTGGACTTCTAGGGTCCTTTCCAAGTCCCCTTCAGAAAAGACCATGGCTACCTTACCCTGTTTCAAACCAATAGACCCTAGTATAGTGGGAATGGGGCCCTCATTTATGCATAATTGAAGTTGAGTATATCTAAGGACAGCTTATCTAGCTACCCTAGGATCTGTGTTTAGGGTATAGGACTTCTACACGGTTGGTTACTATAAAAAAAAACCTCATGGTTACATGAATTTTCAGAATTAATTTCTATACTTCAGAGATGAATGGCATTTCCCCCCTTCAATGACAAATAACTAGACATTTAATATTACCTTAGGAATTATATTTGTCACTGAGAATCTGTCTTTTCACCCCCCACTAAAATACATCAACTCCTTTAACATGACTTCTAACTAGATTGTCAAGAGATTTTTCCCTTTAATCAAAATGCTAGAATTTAATGTCTCCTCCTTAGCTATGGATCACTCAACAAAGATCACTTTGAACACATGGTAGCAAGTTTCAAATATTTTATTTTTTTATTCATAGTATACTATGAAGGTTCCTAAAGATCCCACACAACATGATGTAGCATGCAGAAGAAAAACTAACATTCAACATAAAACCATTCCCCCCAACACAAACTAAAAAACAAAACAAAAATCCCCCAATAAGGAAGTGATGTTTGCACTATTTTCTATAACGCCAGCTAAGATATGCACAAGCAAGAGAAATAGAAAGCATTTGCTAAAATATCTGTAACAAATACTTATGTACAAAAAATTCACAAAAGACTAGTTCCCCCTTGAAGCAGAGCACATGGCAGTTGACACTGGAAGAGATCAAACCACTGGCTGGGATAATAAGCCACGTACTGATCCAGAGGAAGAAAGTTACATGTAGTGGAGATTTTCAGTTTGAACATTAACATTTACCAAAGTTTGGCAACATTATCTTTTTAAATTATGCAAATTATGTAAACAAGAGGTACATTTCAAATCGATCTACATGCAAAACTCCATGTCATGCAAGGACACCAAGCACCTGGGTTTCTCTCTCACAGACAGAGCCCATGATGTGCAGCACTCAGTTGAAGGAACAGCTATGGCAGAGAGGTGCTCAATTGAAGAAAGTTCATACAACCATACTTTTCTATTGCTGATTATAAAACCAGTTAAATAGAAAAACTAGGAAAGACTGTACTGCCCTAAAAGTTTAATAACATTTTATTTCCAGCCAATAGTACCATTGCAGAAAGGGAAGGGTAGTTGGTAGAACATGATTCACTACTTTTATGTCACACAAATACAGCAAATTAGCATTACAAATCATGATTTGGGCAAATCTAGAAATAAATGTCAAACACTCTAGACCCGTTACAGAGATAGAGTACAAATTTGGATAATGGAAAGTTTCTTTTTTCTGTGGCATAGGTTAACAAGATTTTCCCCTTGTATGAAATATACGTGTATAAATGTGTACATAATACATATACACACGCATTAAATATCAGTTAATTAGACTACCTACAATAGGTTACATTACCTGCATTCTTCTAGTGCAGAAGGGAAACATGATTCCAACATTTAAGTTTAACGACAAACATTTTATCTCACTACACAATGTATCAAAAGTGAGAATTCTGGATAATTGCATGATATTCTCAAATCCTCATCTTTAAGCAATGCATTAAAACAACTCTAGCTGTCATGTATAAAATAACCCATTACAGCTGATAATATACATTGCTTAGGGATATTTTAATAAATGCAACTGTTTCCACAGTTACTAAGTAACAGAATGAAGTGGTCACAAGCATTGCACAGTTACTATATGAACACAAGGACTAGTTCTTGGCATTAGCAATGAAATTACATTTTTTTCATTCACCAGAAGTGTATTAAAAGCTGCTTAGCAAAGAGACACAGTCCCTGGTAATATATTAACAGGTATAAATAAACTTATAGACTCCTGTGTTACAAAAAAGCAATTAAGGTAAAGAGCTGGAAGTTAACAATGCTTTATCAATCTGTCATGAGACATCTGAACATCACAGGAAAAGGAAAACAGATGACCTAACACCCAGTTTAAATTTTACAGACTTCTACTATATATATAAAACTGTGTGAAATAAAAGTAAGTATATATCCATATTTCAAACTGTTTATGTTCTGCTTGGCACTTTTGTATTCTAGTTTTGCTTCTGAATCAAGTATATTAAATTAAAGCCAACCTACTACATATAGAAAGCTACATATATCTATATATAAATATTTACATATGTATATATAGATATTTCCTTGTTATAAAAGATGAGGAAAAATAAATTAAAAAGCCAACCCTTCCCTTTCTCCACCACACTGATATGCTCTTTTCCATCTTGCTGTCCTTCAGACTTTAAAGTGCTACACGGAGTTATTGAGAGAATAAGAGTTCAATAACACTTAGTTGGCTTCATGAGGCTCATGTTGGAAAAATGTGGCTTCACAGAGAAAAATACTTCCATTTAAATACACAGATAGCGTTGCTGGACGTCTTGAGCAGATCTTCAGAGATGGAGAAGAAAGCAAAAGTGTTGGGCAGTGCTCTAAAGAGAGTCACACATCTACCACCATCTTTTTGTGGATATCTAGGCCTCCTACAACCTGAAACAGACGGAACAAATGAAGCTTAACACAAGCTGAGAAATCTCTCTTTATTAATGTAATAGGCTTGCCAAAGTTACAATAAAAACAAACAAGCTGCTGCCTCAAATCTATTACTTTCAGAAGCTAGAACTTCTCACACAGTTGTCTCAAGTTACAATTTCTCATGGGTTCTCTCTCTCTTCCTTCCCAAGTCAACAGATGATTAATGTTTAATCCAGATAAAAATGACATTGAATTATATTTGAAAAGCTAACTTCACAGGCTTTTTCTTTGTGCTCTAGGAACTTAATATCAGATGGTAAAACTCAGTTTTAAAAGTTGTTCTGAAAATCCAATACAGCTTCCCTGATTACTCTAGAAGAATAGCCTATTAAGAAATGAAATGACAAATGAGTGAAAATTACTGTGTATCATTTTCTTATGAACTTAAAATTCGCTAATACTGCTATTATTCAATAAAACGTATGCTATTAATGTTATTTAATGACAGCTTTTTTTTGGTAATGACAGCTAATATTAATAAAATGGCTACTAAATGAGTGAAAATAACTGCATCATTTTCTTACAGACTTAAATATATATAAATTCTATTATATGATAGATTAGCTACTAATAATATTACTTAATAAAACTATTATTATTTAATAGGATTGCTGCTACTAAAATTATTTAATAAAGCAGCTATTACTGTTTAACAAAATTATTACTAATATTTATATAGCCATAACTATTATCTAACAGATATCTATTACTGCCATTATCTAATAAGACAGCTATTACTATATTATTTAACAAAACAGCTACTATAATGAACATCTTGATATATTTTATCTAAATGTAAAATCATCTGTCCCAAATACAGGCACAGTTCCTGACTTGAACACACTTAGCCACCTAACAAACCAAAAAAAAAGCCACCCCAGCTTGGGTAAGTTTAGTGGTTTATAATCTGCCAATATTCCTGAGAGTTCCCTCTCTTCCTAGACTGCTGCTACTTGTGAGAGGAAATGAGGAAAATAAATCCCTAAAGCTGCTCTGGAGACTTTTTCCTTCCCTCTTCCCTTTCCAGCTGATGTCTGGCCCTGGCCTCACCCATGTCCTCAGCCCTGTGCTGCTTCTCACCCTCTTCTCTGGTGGTAAAACGAACCATGCTCCTTCAGCCTGCTTTCTCTTTAGATTCTTCCTCCAATCCTTTTTACCCTCAGACTATACAGCAAGCTTTCTCTGCAATGGCACAGAGGAAAGGAGAAATGGGACAGGGCTGGAAGGATAATACGTGATGTTCAAGAACTGACTGCAACCTGACTCCTGAGCTTGTCTCCAACCACTTTTCCCCTTCCCATGCCCTCTGCTTATGCAGCCAGCGATCAGCTCTACTCTTTCCCAGACATGGCAAGTCCTTTCATGCTTCCATTCTTAGACTGTTCCTTCTGCACAAAGGCTTTATGAACCCTTAGCAAATACATTCTTGAGTCTGTCCTTATAAATTAGATTCAGAAAATACATGTAATGTATTACAAATAACAGTACTTTATTCAGAGCTTAAAAACACATGTGTAGAACAGATGACTACACACTTCTTAATAGGAGCATCTATAGACATTCATTTTCTCTAACCTTTCCCTGTCACTACTCAAACTTTTCTAACAGCCAACAACTGTATACATATTTTTAATGTAATTTCATTGGTGTAGGAAGTCTCAGGAAGGCCTGTCTAGCACCAGTGCAGACAGGAACTTGTCGTATAGCTTGGAGCCTTAGAGTGCGCACTGGGGAGAACTGAGCATTCAAGTGACTTGCCCAAGTTCTGTATACAGTATGTGGTCAGAGAAGGCACCTGAGACCGGGCTTCTGTGATGTTGAGACTAGCTCTCTATCTACTGAGTGACTCTGCAAAGCACTTTGCAAATGTTATCTCACTTGATACTCATAACAGCCCTGAGACAAATAGTATAAGTATTACTTTTTTTTCTGTTTCAGAAATGAAGAAATTGAAACTCAGGTTAAGTGACTTGCTCATGTTCACATAACTAGTATATAAATATATAAATAATATAAAGAGGTAAAAGTGGGACCTGGGTATTTCCTGACTCCAGTCCAGCACTCCTTCTACTCTATCTGGCAGCTTCATAGGTACCTCTAACAATAGAAAAATACTATTCCCACAATCACAGGTTGCACAATTAAACCAACTATTAAACAAAGACACTGTTGTGGTAAAGCTCAGGTTTAAAGACAACAAGCAGCATCACACACAAAAGAAACATATATAATAAATTGTCAACACAGAAACGAAATTTAAACTGTATTAGTGTATTCCACTTGATGGTTAGAAGTTTTATTTACTCAATGAGAATTCAGTTACTGGTGCCATTAGTTTCTACTACATTACCAATATTTAGTTAAATTACCATCAAAGAATATTAATTACCCACAACTATTAAAAATATTTTAATTTTCTGATCTTAATGTGACTAGTAAAGCAACTCATTTAAAAATAGTTTAAAGTTACTTATACGACAACTGAAAAACTGTGATACAAAAACAAGTTACCTGTAGAATGACAAGGCAGAATTAAATGATATAATGCAAATCAGATGCAAGATGTTTTTAAAAATATTTTTGCCCAAACTACTGACTTTTCTAAGTTATAACTAAATGAAAAATCTGTAAATACATACAGCACAGAATTCTTCAAAGGATATTCTTCCATCTCCATCCTTATCTGCATTAATTATGGTTTTGTCTACAATTTGTTGTAACTGTGTATCTTTCAGATTGTTCCCCACCATCATCTTCAGCACCTGGAAGAGCTCCCCATTGGAAATATAGCCATCTTTATCCATGTCATAGATTCGGAAAGCAACTTTTAAAAAAATAAGGAACAGTCAACAGCCAGTATGATACACACACACACACACACACACACACACACACACACACACACACACACAAATCATTAATATTATATAAACAACTTTAGAAGATTCCTAACTATAAGTTTTGTAAGAAATCTGAAAGCAATTTAATTACCATTAAATGTGAGTTTAGTTCTCAGGCCTCGTGTGTATTATTCTACAAAAGCTACTAGAAAGTTTTGTTCTATTTCTATCAAAAAATACATTTATCCATGTTCACTAGGCACAATGAGTCAGCAAAAACTTGGAACTTTTATCTCAGAATATAAAGTAATATATTTCGTTCATAAAAGTTGAGGCTAAAGATTTTTTAAAAAACGGTTTATGTAATATGTAGTTGGATTAACAATTTGTAATATTCTGAAATATGATATCCACTACTCCAAGTAGTTAAAATATTAAGTATTGTATTAGAACTGACACTATGAAAAATATTTAGATGAGAGAGTTAAAGTTTTAGGAAAATGAAATGTTGTCTGCATACTTCTCTGTCTAGCTAAAAACTGAAATAAGTGGAAAGCGGGAAAGAGGGGAAAAGAAATCTACTTGATCCAGAGTCATTAGAACTTAACTCAAATCTATGCCCCAATAGTGGCAACCTGGACAACTCTGGACAAATCACTCCACCTCATTCACTCTCCATTTCCTTATCTGTAAACTGAGGAATATGATAATCTTATGATTAAAAAGTGTTAGGTACAGGCCCCTCAAAACATCCTTGACTAGGATTTTGACCAGTAACATCTACACCAAGACCCTTAGACAAAGAAATCTTCTTTGTTTAAAAGTACATAAGTACCATATATATTATATGTTACATATTTTAAAAGCAGTTACTATAATGTGAAAAAATTAAGATACTTACACCTTAATTTCTGTTCTTTATCTCCTTTAACACTGAACTGAGAAACTCCTTCAATGAATTCTAAAATGTAGAAAGCACAAAAACAGCATTTATAAATCAGAATACATTGTTTTTCCATTGAAAAATTATAAGATTATCTTACATATTCATTAAAAAAAAAAACAATTTCCACCCATTTTCAAAATCTGAAAATGCCCTCATAAACAAGTGTACTGTAACACCCATGGAAGGAAATATGTTCAAAAAGTTGTGGCTTGATTGGTTGAGCAAGTTCATTGCCTGACATTCTGCCATGATAGTAACCACAGAAATACATGATACCTTGCCTAACAAGAGCTACCCCAACAGAGACAATTATAACTATCCAATTCAGCTCTTCCTATGTGGTAGAGAGATTTCTTATAGATGATGGGGTCCTGAAATGCTCTTATTGTAGATGACATTAAACCCCAAATTAATATAGCAGCAGCTTCTTAATTAAAAAGCTAATTTTTTAACAACCAACAAAAAAATGAGGATGAATTTTATAATCACAACTGTAAATATTAAAGGACATGAAAAAGTTCAAGTTTGCATTAAAATATGGGACTAAATTTATAATATCTATTAGTAAAACAATTACAACTGTAGCAGACTGTCACTGTAAAATCCATATTAGTTAAGGTAAAATAATCCTGGCTAAGGTAATACATGTACTTACCCTCACTAACTGCAGTCTATTTAAAATTTACACCACATATTCCCATAAGCTACAAAATTGACTTTTAAAGTTAATCTAAGTTGAAACTCATTTTCTAAGTACAAGGAAAATTTGATCAAAATGCTTACTAAGGTATTATGAAGAGTCAAATATCAGTTTTCCTATTTTCCTCAAACTAATTTTGTACCAATAACTTTCTTAACTCTTAATGTTTTAATGATATTACATTTTAATATATTATCATAAATTAATATATTCTGGTCCTGATATACACGGAAACTATATTATTACAATCGGAATTAATAAGAACAAAAAGACATTTAAAATTTTAAGGGCTTGAACACAAGAACTGTAATGAAGAGAACACATATTTCTTAAGATTCTATGTTAAAACTAATTTCTTACCTTTGAAGTCTACTTCTCCATTGCCATCTGTGTCAAATATATCTATTACTCGCTGAACTAATGGGTTCTGTTGCAGCTCAGGCAAAGACATGAACTCTTCCACACTCAAAGAACCAGAGTTGTCCAAATCAAGCTTCTTAAATCTCTTTCCTAGCCTTTTAATTTCATCAGCATCAACTTAAAAAAAGAAAGGTAGCAAATGATTTTAAAAATCAGTTTTACTGTACTAATTATAGGACAGCAAATCACTACATTTTCTGGCAATTTAGTAACTTAATGTCCAATTATGACATGATATATACTTTAACTCTGCTTTCTTATAATACCACTCTGATAAAGTCTAAACAAGTTTTACAAACAAATTTTATAGTTGTTACCTTTTTTTTTGTCAATGCCTGCCATAATAACACAAAATGTGTGCTTCATTAACAGTATGTGGGAGTCCCCAGGACTTCACAGAAGGATTTGATAATGCTTATCTTGGTGGTCATGTGGCTTTCTACTAAGACAACTAAATCCCTTATGCTGTTTAAAAGTCCTACCCCTCTTATTCTTAATCCAAACAATTTATATACAGGAAAATGACTCAATTCCAATTCTTTTAAAATACTTATCCTTTAAAATAATATAGAGCATATCATGTCGCCAGAATGGTATAGAGGAAAGAGCATGAAATTTTAGGCAAAATCAGCAACGGATTCCAGTAAAAGCTCATTGAACCAACTAGCTGTATGACCTGAGGCAAGTCACAATTGCAATCTTAGACGTTTCCAACTCACAGCTGAACGAGAATCTCTTCTATAACAAGCCCTATAGGTAAGTCATCTATCTCTCCTTACTTGAAAGTTCTCCAGTGAGGGGGTTCCCTCCTCCACTTCTGGAGAGTTCTTATCTTTAGGAACTTCACAGAAGTTAAAAGTCATCCTTGACTCCTCACTCTCATATCCAATCTGTTGCAAAGTCTTGTCTATTTCACCTTCAAAATACGTCACACAAGGTCCCCCTTCTCTTCTGACACTGCTACAAACTCTGATGCAGGTCCTCCTCACTTCATGCCTGGATCGTTATAATAGACTACTGGTTGTCTTGTCCTGTCTTCCTCCACTCAGCTATCAAAACTGTCTTTCTAAAGTGGAGGTCTTAACCATTTCATCCTCTTCCCCATTCACTCCCTTATAACTTCAGGATCAAAGATAAAATCCTCTGGTTTTTATAGCTCCATAGAGCCTGGTCCCTGACTATCTTGCCAGTCTTCTGTGCTTTAATTCCTACCCTGTATTCTGCCGTTCTGTGGTACACCAGCCTCATTGCTGTTCCTCTCATGAATCACTATTTCCTGACTACAAGTATTTCACTGGCCACTCTGTATGCCTGGGATCCTCTTCCTCCTCGATCTCCACCTTCTAGCTTCCTTCAAATAACAGCAAAAATCCCACCTTCTAAAATAAATCTTTCCCAATCATCCTTAACGTGAATGCCTTCCCTTTGAGATGATTTCAATTTATTCTGCGTATTATTTGTTATATAGTTGTTTGCATGTTATCTCCTCCATTAGACTGTGAGCTCCTTGAGGGCAAGGACTGTCTTTTTTGGGGGGGGGGGGCTGGGCAATGGGGTTAAGTGACTTGACCAGGGTCACAAAGTTATTAAGTGTTATGTGTCTGAGGCCAGATTTGAACTCAGGTCCTCCTGAATTCAGGGCCGGTGCTCTATCCACTGCGCCACCAAGCTGCCCCCAAGGACTATCTCTTGCTTTCCTTTATGTCTTCAGTGCTCAGCACAGTGTCTGGCACGTAAGAGGTGCTTAATAAATGCTTTCTGACTGACTGAATCACAGATTTAAATCTGGAGGAGATCTTAGGAGTCATCTAGTCCAACTTTTTATTTTACAAATGGATAAACAGCCTTAGAGATATAAAAGGACTTGCCCAAAGTCACACTGGTACTTAGTGGTAGATCCAGGATCTGAACCTAAGTGCCATGATTCCAAATCCAATATTTTTTTACATTGTACTATGCTAACAATTTGAATAGTATGAACAGCCCCAAATCCAGAAACAAGGAGGAAAATCTTTTCCAGAAGTTAGTAACAAAAAATAACTGTTACAAAACCCATGTAGTTTACTAGAAAGTAGTAGTCACAACTTCCATGTTTGGCTTACTTTCACAAAAAAATTATGAGAATTGGTTGTCTTCCATGCCCCATTTCCTTTTCTGACCTAGATTTTAAACAGACTAAAAAAGTAAAACAATAGAAGTGACTGAAACATATTAGAATAAGCAAGGCAGTATGAGTGCAGACCAAGAAATGGTCTGAACATCTTTTTTACCTTCGGAAATAATGTACTGTATGTTTCACAGAAATACATAGTTATACAAGTTTTAATTTTGGCACTTGAATATTCACTATGCTATCCAGCTGCACAATTCTCTAAAGCAGGTAACAGTCACTTTAGTAGCATGATTTTTAAAACAAGTTCATCAATATATTCTTAGAATACTTGTACTTAAACACAGGTTAAAGGGTTTTTTCCAAAAAACTTTAAGACAATGGTCATTTTTTTTCATATTGTTAAGTACAACTTCTACAAAAATGAACTAAAATAACTTTTATTAAGTTTCATTTTTACACCACTGACATTTACCAATATGTTGCTCCCCTCTGCTTCCTGGAAGTGAGGGATAGGAGGAAAATGGGAACAATCATCTAATGTTGCTGTTGAGTTGTTTTTCAGTTGTGTTTGACTCTTCATGAGTTTAGGTGTTTTTTGGGGCAAAGACACTGGAGTGCCATTTCCTTCCCCAACTCATTTTACAGATGAACAGGCAAAAAGGGTTAAGCGACTTGCCCAGGGTCACACAGCTAATAAGTGTCTGAGACCAGATTTGAACTCACAAAGATGAGTCTTCCTGACTCCAGGCCTGGCGCTCTACTAGATACCTGCTATGTGCCAGGTGTTCTGCTAAATGCTTTATAAATATCTTATTCTACCCTCAAAATCACCCCCAAGTTAGGTGCTATTATTACTACCATTGTACAGTTGAGACAACTGAGGCAGACAGAGGTTAAGTGACTTGCCCAAGGTCACTTAGCTAATAAGTATCTGAAGCTGTATTTGAACTCAGTTCTTCCTGATTCCAGGCTCAGCACTTTATTCACTGCTGCCTCTAAACAGCTACAGGGACATCCCTTTTAAGAAAGAATAAAAGAGGAAAAAAAAAAGTTCAAGAAAGCTAATCAAACCATTGAAAAAGGGATATTATACAGTGTTTCCCATACAAAATCCACCCACCTCTACAGGGAAGGAGCTGCCTTCTCATGTCATAGTTTTGTAGCATTCAGTTACAACTGTTTTGTTCCTGCTCTTTCCATTTAAACTCTTGTAGTCATTGTGAATATTCTTTTCCACTTCACCTGGTATCAGTTCATATATGTATGTTTTTCCATGTTTCTCTGTTTTGATTATATTCATCATTTTTTACCACGTCTTTTTTTTAAATAAGGTTTTTTTAATGTCTTTTATTTTTTATATCACATCACTATCAACAGTATATCCCCCTCCCTCTCCCAGAAAGCCATCCCATGTAACAAATAGTATTTCTGAAGACAAAAAAATCAACCCAACAGATCAAAATATTAAAGTCCAAAATCACGTGTAATGTGCAACACCTGTGGACCTCTCATATCTTTAAAGGAAGAGGAGTTGGGGAGGGGGGTTGTCCTCTCCTGTCTCTTCATTTGAATCATTCTTTTATCTTTATAATTTGGGTACATTCACTTATGATTATTTTGGTGTGTTTCTACTTTCCATTTACATTGATTGTTGTAATCACTGTGTATAGTTTTCTTGGCTCTGCTTACTTCACTTTCCCTCAGGTCATGTCTTCACATGCTTATCTGTGTTCTTTGCAAACATCAATTCTTACAGCACAGTAATAATATTCCATCATATTTATGTACCATAATTTGGTTATTCCCCTACCTACCACTTTCCACTGCTTTACTATCACAAAAAGTTCTGCAATAAATATTCTGGAGTACATGAGGACTTTTTTCTTACTGATGGTTTCTTTGGATTGCAAAGCTCAGGAATGGAGTCTCTGAGACTCAGTAAAGTCACTTTATTTACATAATTTCAACTTGCTTTCCAAAATAACTAAACCATTTCATACAGCTCCACCAACAAATGAATTAGTGTGCCTATCATGCCTCTCCAACAATAAGTATTGCCAATTATTATCAACTTTGCTACTTTGTAGGGTGTGATGTGACACCTCAGAGGGCTTTGATTTTTATTGCTCTTATCCTCAGTGAATTTGGGCATTCTTTAATGTGGTTGTGAATACTGTGCAACTCTTCTATATATTTGTTAATCATTTATATATTTTGAATACCAAATACTGATAAGAAAAATATGATACAAAGATTTTTTTTCCCATTCGGCCACTTTCCTTCTTATATTGGGTATGTTAATTTTGTTTATGCGGGGACTTTTCAATTTCATGTACTCAAACTTATCTTTTTGATCTTTTGTAATTATCTCTATCTATTGTTTGGTTAATAATATATCTCCTACCCACAGCTGTGAGAGGTATATGATGTGCTTTCAATTTTTTAAAATAGCATAATCTTTAATATTTACAGTTGTCTATCAATTGAGAATGTATTGTGGAGTATGGTGTAAGATGTTGGTCTAAGTCTAATCTCTGCCAGATTACTTTCTTGTTTTTCCAGCAGTTTTTAGGTAATTTATATTGTCCACTTTATTGAACCCTGGGATATTGAGTTCTGTTGTCTCTGATTCTCCCTTGTCTAGTCTGGAGATCTTTGTAATTGAACCTCAAGTGTTTTGTATGGGGTAGATCAATTCCTAAATACTTTATGCATTTTGTAATTAATTAGAATGAGATTTCCTTTTCCATTATTGCTTCTTAGATTTTGTTACTAATATAGAAATAGTTGATTTCTGAGGGGTTACTTCGTAACCTGAAACTTTGCTAAAGTTTTTAATTGTCTCAGCAACTTTGTTTATTCCCTAGGACTTGCAATATACTATCGGATCATCAGCAAGTAGAAATAGTTTTCTCTTCAATACCTATCTTTAGGCCTTTCATTGCTTTTTCTTGTCTTATGGATGTTGCTAGTATCTCTCTATTTCAAATAATAAAAGGAAGAATGGGCATCTTTGCTTTATTCTTGTGTTATCTGGACAAGGTGGTAAGGTACCCCCATTGTATGTGACACAGCTAGAGGAATATTCTATGCTGCAGGACTGGGCTGTGCCAATATAATAAAAATGAAAATAATACCAAAGTTAATCTAACACAAATTAAATTAGTGAAGGGATACTTCACAGAATTTGATAAAATAATAACAAAATTCATTTGGAATTCCAAGGTCATATTTCTTAGATAAACCACTGGAATATGTTTGACAGGATTGTGTTTAAATTTTTTTTAGTTAATATTCATGAATTGGGATAGTTTTCCTTCTATGTTTTATCTTTCTCTGATTTAGATGTTAGGAACACATTTGTCTCATAAAAGGATTCTGATAGGGTGCTGTCTATTAATTTCTGAGAATAACTTGTCAAGTATGGGTACTAATTGTTCTTTAAAAGTTGGATAGAATTCTCTTATGAATCAATTGGGTCCAAGAGGTCCCCACTGTTACTTTTGGTCATTTCTTTACAATTCTTTTTTCTGAAACTGAGTTATTTAAGATCTCTATCTGGTCTTCTGACAGTTTGGGCATTTTGTTTTTGAAGGCATTCCTCTATTTCTTTTGGGTTCTCAGTTTTGTTAGCATATAACCATATAAATAGGTTCTGACTATTCTTTTAATTTCTTCTAGCTGTCATTTCATCTTGCTCACCTGCTATTTTTATTGATTTGATTTTCTGTCCTCCTTTAATAAGATTAGCTAATGGTTTCTCAAATTTATTAGACTTCTCACCAGCTTTTAGTTTTCTTTATTAATCATTTCTATCATCTTTTTGGTTTCCAGTTTATCTCTAATTTTAGTATTCCTTTCTTTGTGACTGTTTTAAGTTTATTTGTTGGCTGACTTTTAAAAATGCGTATTCTGTTCAGCAATCCTTTTTAAAATTTTGTTAACGTTGTCTATTTTGTCATGTTTGTAGAGATGATTTTCCCCCTGAAGATCACACTAGATGCATCCAAAAAAATTTGGTATTCTATTTCATCATTATTGATTTCTTTCACATACTTACTTTCTATTTCTTCTTCGACTCGCTCATTATTTTTCACTGTTAAGCCATTTGGTTCTGTCTTTTGTTTGTGGTTCTTGAAACAGTGATTATTTTTGTGTTATAGTCTGTAAAAGATATATTTACTATTTCTGCTGTTTTACATTTGTTTTCAATTTATCTCTGCCCTAACATATGGTCCATTTGATGCTGAGAAATATGCATTACTCTTTTATGCAGTTTCATTTAGAAGATGCCATAAGTCTTTTAGCTCCAGTTTCTCCAGCAATTTGTTCATTTTTAAAAACAGAGAAGAACACTGAAGTTTCCTGTCACTATTGTCTATGTATTCTTGTAGTTCAGTTAATGTTTCCTTTATGAATTTGGGTGGCAAGGCAAATGAAGCATATAAATTTAATACACTTGTTTGTTGGTTCCTTTCAACATAATGTTGTTTCTTTGTTTATCCTTTTTTATTTTTTGAATATTTGTTTTGCTTTGCCAAATAGCATAGCTGCAACTCCTGCTTTTTTGGATTCGCTTAATGCACAGTAAATTTTTTCCATCCTCTCAGTTTTATTATAGACATGTCTGTAAAATGTTTTTCTTTAAGCAACAGATTGTGAAGTTTTCTTATTTGTCACTCATTTTTATTTTATTGAACTGTTTAACCCATTCATATTTAAAGTTATGAGAATTAGACTTATATTTTCTTCCATTTGTCTTTAATATTTTTTTTACAAGTTGTTTTTTCCTCCTCTTCTGCCGTAAACATGTCTCTTCAATCCTTGCAGCTTAATCTTTTTTAAGGTGGTCCTATTCCTACTGGCTCTCTTCTGATCCCCCCTCCCATTGGTTACCCTTTTTCCTTTGGAGTTTTGCTTATTAGCTCCTAGAAATTTCTTCCCTGCTTTTTTCTGGTTAATTCTTCCCCTCTCTAAATTAGCCAAGTAGATTCTCTCTTTCTCTGCTCCCCTTCAACTAGTCCTCTTCATTGGTTTTTAAAATTTCATTTTTTTAGATCCTTTCCAGAGAGGATTTCTCTCCCTGCCTCTCTTCACTAGTCAGCCTCCTTCCTTTTCTGTCTACTCTAGACCCTCATTCTCTGGACATGGCCCTTACAATTTAGTTCCTTTCTATTCACTGCATTCTTCACGGAATCAAAACTTCGGTGGTACCCGTTCTGGGCTCTTCCCTCTAAGCAGTTTCTGTCACTTCCTTGTAGAACTTACATCCATCTTCCCATGCTCCCTTTTTTCCATTGTGCCTCACTTTCAGAAAAAAAAATGGCAGTTCCTGCAAGCAACAGAGTACATTGCCCCGTGGCAGGATCCCACCCCCTTCCATCTCCCAGATTGCACAGCTCAACACTGACCTATAACCTCCCCCAATCATCCTCCTTCCCCATTTGCCTCAAAATCTCCTCCCCTGGTCCATGCTCTCCCACTCCCTCAGTTGCCAGTGGTCCACAGGATTTATGACCTCCTCCCCCTCCCCCAAGTTAGGGGAGCCACATATCCTTGTAGACAATAGTTGCAAATTTTGTTTTGGGAGGTCTGAGAGGTCATGTGGATTAGAGAAAATGTCTAGTCCTCCAACTTGATATTTCACTACATTCACATGCCCTGATTTGTTTATCCATTCACTAATTCATGGGCATCTACAGTTTCAGGGTTTTGCTACTACAGAAGTGTTATCAATATTTTGGCATATACAAAGGCCTTTTTTCCCCCTTTATTTTACTGATGACCTCCTCAATATCGACTATTCCCATATCTTGTCCTCTTTTTCCAACTTGCTACATGTGAAAAGAAACCTCAGAGTTGTCTTGATTTAGATGTCTTATTAGAGATTTGGAGCATCCTTTCAAATGGTCATTAATAGTTTACAATTCTTCTTTTGAGAACTATTTATGTCCATTGCCCTTTCAGTCAGACTTTGACACCTTGGTCAGCTGCCATTTCACCCTAGATCTTATCTTCCCTCAGCACTTGGGATCTGTTTACTCTGGAACATTTCTAAACCATGCTAACCTATTCTCCCACAGGTGAGTTCTTCCTGGGGTCTCCATTTTGAGGAAGGGACCACCCAAGCCAATTTCCATTCCATTTCCATCCCTGCATCTGAATTTCTTAATTTTAACACCATTCCTCCAACTCCTTCAATTTCCTTTTCTGTGTGGTCTTCTTCCACCTTAAGCCCCTGGAGGGCAGGAAGTATTTTTCTTTATGCTTGTATTTGTATCACCAGGGCTTTAGCACAATACCAGGCACATAATAAGCACTTAGCAAATGCTTTCTCCTCCCTGCCTATTAATCTACTGGGGAATGCCTTGTGGTTTTATACATTTTTTATTAGTTGCATATATATCTTGGATATCAGAGCCTTTTCAACAATGTTTAATACAATTTTTCCTGCAGTTAATTGCTTCCCTTCTAAGAAAGTAAGATCCTTGTTAGTATTATTTCATTCTTTAGATCCATGGAACCTCTAGCACAGTGCACTTAGCCTATGCTTAATAAATGCTTATCAGTTATCTTAGTTGCACTGATTATATTCATGTAAAAGTTTTTCAACGCATGTAATACTTTATCTTTTGTAATAGTCTCTTTTCTGGGTCTAGTTAAGAATTCATCCCCTAAATGTAAGTATGTTTTCACATAAATATGTAAAAAGTATCTGATTTGGGTCTATATATTTTTTTACTGGTAGAACTGTTAATATCCAGGTCAAGTATCCATTTTGAATTTAGTTCCATAATTTTGTCATAGGACAGATGGCAACAGTGCAGCAGATAGAAAACTGGCCGTAAGAATCAAGAAGCCATGGGTTCCAATCTTGCCTCTGAATACATAATGGCTATATGACCACCCCCAGAGAACATTAAGACTAAATTGTAGAACACTGGTGATCTACATTAGTGAAGGGAATTTCCTCAGTAGGAGCTCACCAATGAAATCACAGATTAAAAAAAAATACAAGTAGGGAGGAAGGGAAGGAGAGGGTGAGGAAGGGATTTGTTAAGTATTTATTATGTGCTAGGCATTGTGCTAAGCACTGGCAATAGAAATATAAGCAAATAGCTAATAACAGTGCTCAAGAAGCTTATATTCTAATGGGGAAAAAGATAATACACAAATGCCGAGCTAAAAAGCAGAGAGCAGAGTGGAATGAAAGCTGCAGGAACATGGTTTTGAACTGTGGAAGTCAGGGAACAGCAAATTTGGAAGGGAATGAAGGCTGGCCTGGGCCTCTCTACAGAATGCTGGCTCCATAAGGAGCTTGCCAATGGGAGAAGGGTGCAGGCTTTATAGAGGGATATTCCAGGTTGAAAAGGTGGCAGGGGTGGCTGGATACTCCAGAGTAAGGAGGCCCTAGGCATTAAGGAAAATTTCAGAATGAATCCTTTTATGCCTATGCTTTGTAGGCTTTTAAAAACAAATGAATGCTGTACTTTTTCAAATGCTTTTTTTCTGCACCTGCTGATTAATCACGTGGTTGTGAAAAATAACATTTGTTTTTAAAAGAAAGCAAATAAAAGTTGACAAAAGCAAGACTAATTCAACAAATCTTATCCAACATGACTGCAGGGCAGTGATTATTTAACACAGCATATGGATGATTCCTTGTTGTTTGTCCTTGAAGAGGACCCTGACATTAGGAAAGTGATGCCATGACTTGCAAATGAATTGGATTTAAGTGAGGGAGGGCTATGCAAAGTCAATCTGCCTCATTTTGTCATATTCAGTCAGTACCTGTCAAATCTTGATACAAGTATGTCACCATTACTGTAGTCACTATATGCTCATAACATAGGTGAGTTGTCACCATACCATAAGCTGCCTTCTGCATTTGATAAGGAGTATGTAAAACCTGAGGTTCATGTTATCATAGATCTAGAACTAAGAGACCACCTATTCTAATCTCATTTTACAGATGAGGAAACTAAGTCCCAGAGACATTAAGTGACTTGCTTAGGCCATTCTGTTGCCTGTTACTTTCCTACTTCAGGATGAGAACTTTCACAGAGACATCTAGAAATCATGGCTGGAGGAATAAATCCACACTCAGTTTTGGAACTCCTATCCTGGGGGCTTACCTATCTTGACTGATGAGCAAGTACAAACTCACCTACCCCACTTCATCTTCTATTTTCACATCTTATCTAGCCTCCACATATCCCCTTGAGTTACATTGTCATCTGCCCTACTGCAATAAATATACCACCTCTTTATCCCTCTTTCCATCTCTTACTTTGGTTACAGAAACTGAATCAATACTAACATTGCTTCAACAAAGAATGTGTCAATGGACTGTCCATCCTATGGATCAACTTATCATCACTGTGGCTCCCTATACCAAAACTCCTCTTGGCACCACTGCCCTATATGTGCTGCAATATAAACTCATGGGGATGGGGGTGCAAGTAGAACATGCAGACAACTGTCTCATGTGTGTCCTTTAATTTCCAGTGCCTGGAACACAGTGCTTTTTAAAAATTCATTCATTCATCATATTTCTCAATATCCTTCATTTTGTTAGCTATAATTTGGCTTCCAAAAAGCCTTCAATTTGAAAAATTAAAGAATAAAAATGATCAGTTAGTTGTCTGAAATTTTCAACAATTATCTTAAAATGTTGTCTCTAATTTTTAAAAAAGTGAAACAATACAAATAAACTCATAACCAATTTGAAGGGAAACTGTTAATAGCACCTAATACTAGTACAAGCACATAGTTTAAATAGTGTGGAAATACAGGAATATAAAGTAAAATGCCCAAATCCAGAAAATATGGTCTACTATATTGATCACTGGGTTCCACAAGTGCTGTTATTAATACAGAAAAAAAGACCACTGTTTTCTTTGTATAAATGCTTTAGCTGTAAATTGCATGAAGCTCAATAAATTGAAATAGATACATGCAAAAGACGTAAGAATTTTCCAAAGAAAATCAGGTGCTTTTAATAAACAAAAATAAACTTTTTCAAAACCAAGTACATAGCAGCAAATTTGCATATATAAGGTTGCTTACAGAATTGGTAATTGTAAAATGACTCATCGCAAATAAGACTTGGCAAATTATATGTGGCAGCTAGGTGCTACAATGGATAGAGCTCTGGACTTAGGAGTCAGGAAGACCTGAGTTTAAATTTGGCATCAAGACATTTACTAATTGAGTGACCTTGGGCAAATCACTTAACCTCTGACTACCCAAGTTTCCTCATTTGTAAAATGGGGGAAAATAACAGCACCTTTATCCCAGGGCTGTTGTGAGGATAAAATGAAATAATGTTTATAAAGTGCTCTGCAAACCCAAAAATACTGTGTGTTAGCTATTTTATTATTAGTGTTATCATCATTACATGTAAGGTAGCTCTACATAGTTCTATTTGGAAATAGTATAGCAGTGAGAAGGTGAATTTCCTACATCTTTGAAGATCTATGGATAAGTTAACTGGAAAATGAAAATCTTAGGGTTTTTTTGGTTGTTGTTTGCTGTTATTGCATTTTAAGTAGATGTAACAACAGATGAAACAACAGGTGTAGTTATGTTGAAACTGATGGTAAGAAGGATGTTACTTTGCTAGTATATTGCTAGCAATGCAAGATCATGAGAAAATTCCAATAAAATTGGCAGATTTAAAATATGAAAATGATATAATGTGGGAAAATTACACTGGACTCCACACTCACAGTGATCAATCAATATTAGAATAAAACCGTCTACAGGCACTAGTTAAAAATTTGGCTCCTCATGCAATTTGAACACACTATATATAGCCTCACAATTACTTTCATTGAGAAATGAGACAAACAGTATAACTTGATTTCACTTCATGTGAACAACAATGGCTAACAAACTTGTCTCGTGATAGTTTTGAGGAAACCATGCGCTGAGAAACAAGCCCACTCAATCATATAATGATGATTTTTAAATAAACCATAAATGTAAAAATTATAAAGCACTAACTAAATATCAGCATATTACTTCTACTCTATGTTTAAGATTTGTATGTTATAAATGGTAATATATTCTTAATTTTATCTAAATGAACAGTTAAAAGTATTTATATAGATTACTTTATATAAAATGTGTGGGGGTGATGACAATTGTCCTTTAAAAAGGGAAAATCTCTATATAAAGTTTGGAAACCACTTGGTTAAATACTGAGAAACAAATAACCACCTCTTTGGCACAACCTTTCGCTCAAGTTTTCCTACTACTTAGGATCACATTCCCTCCCTTAAAACAGATGGAAAAGAAAAAACAAACCTCACCCTTCTTGACTCATATTCTGACTCAGATATACTGTTTTTGTGCATGTTCTGCCAAATGGGAACCATGTTGTTCTTTCCACGTTTTATAAGAATGAAGAGAGTGATTTTTTAAAACCACAGCTCAAATTAATACCTTTATATTTAACTTTGAGTTAGTGCATCATACATATGTACAGAGTTTCAGAAGGCTGAAAAATGTGAACTAGGTTCTAGGCTATTATGAAAGCCATTACAACCA
The DNA here is from genome assembly GCF_900497805.2 of Vombatus ursinus. NCBI lineage: Eukaryota > Metazoa > Chordata > Mammalia > Diprotodontia > Vombatidae > Vombatus > Vombatus ursinus. The sequence continues at coordinate 21,725,785 of NW_020954556.1, read as the reverse complement.
ACTGGTTATTAAATTTTAAGGAGATGCTGAAAGCAAAAGGAAAATAGTTTAAATCAGACATCTTTTTTTCAACAAAAAACATTCCAATAATAAACTAAGACTATCAGCAAATATCTAGCTTCAGGGCCAGTAAGGATTAAAATGAAGAAAGTGTACATAGATGAACTTTCTTAGTCTCTTCCAAGAGGCAGCAGTTTAAGGGATAGAGCATTAGACTTGGGAGGCAGATAGATGAGTTCAAATCCTACCTTACTTTAACTAGCTATAGGATCCTGGTAAAGTCACATAACCTTTCTCAGCTTGAGTTCCCTCAATCTGTAAAGTGGGTACATAACAGCATAGTGTTGTTTGTAAGGTATCAAATGAGATAGTAATACATGTAATGCACTTTGCAATTAAAGTATTAAAGCTACTGCTATTATTAAGAATAGCATAATATGGAGGCAGCTAGGTGGAGCAGTGCCAACCCTGGATTCAGGAGGACCTGAGTTCAAATCCAGCCTCAGACACATAACACTTACTAGCTGTGTGACCTTGGGCAAGTCACTTAACCCCATTGCCCACTCCCCCCAATAAATAAATAAATAAAAGAATAATATAATATGTAGCTGTTAGTAGTAATTTGTTGATGAATAGGCCACCTAGATAATATTAAATGGCCAAGCCATAAACAAATTTAATTACTGAAAACTTTAAGAGATTTGACTAAGTAATTTAATAATGATGATGATGATAGCTAGTAATTATATAGCACCTACTATGTACCAGACACTGTGCAAAATTCTTCACAAACACTATATTTGATTTTTATATATAGTAGTATCAATTTTAATACATGTAATCTTAACATATAAGATGAATTCAAGTCAACCAACATCTGCTAAGTGCCCACTATATGTAAGTAACTGGGCTAAAAACTACTGTGGATTCAGAAAATCAAGCATTTTCTGTTTTAAGAAGTTTCCATTCTATGGGGGAGATAAGACATACACACAAATACAAAATAAGTCAAGAGGAAAAGAGTACTAATAACTGGAGAGAGGAGGAGTCTGGATTAGTCTCCTATAGGAAGGGTGTTACCTGAGGTGTGTTTTGAAAGCAAAGAAATCAACGAAACATAGGCAAAGAGGGTGTCCATTCCAGATATGGAGGTACCATACAAGCAAGGCATAGAAGCAGATGAAATGTTATGTAGGGATAACTAGCAAGCCAATTTGACTGGAATAAAGAACTTGAAGGAAAGTTATATGAAAGGACTGGAAAGGTAGGTGATGGCCAAACTGTGAAAGCCTTTAAATATCAAACAAAAGAGGAGAGGCAATAAGGAATCATTGAAGACTTTTAAGCAGAGATGACATCGAACCTGTGTTTTAGGACTATTCATATGGCAGCTTTACTGAAAACTGATTTGACAGTTTTGACAGTGGGAACAAACTAGAGGCAGAAAGACTAAGAGGGTATTGCAATAATATAGAAGCGAGGTGATGAAGGCTTCAACTAGGGTAATAGTTAAGTTAATAGAGAGAAGGGACAGATGTGAGAGATGTAGTTGAGGTAGTATAGACAAGATAGTAGCTAAAAGGCTACAGGGGTGAGCGAGACTGAAGAGTCAAGGAAGATCCTTGTTTCTGTGATGTCCTTTAGAATATAGATTTTCATTTTTCTCTCTGTACCTCCTCCAGGACCTAGCACACAGTACCTGGCACACAAAAGACACTTAATAAATGTTTACTAACTGACTCCAAAGCTGCAAACCTGGAAGACTGGAAGAATGGTGGTACCCTCAAAAGAAACAGAAAAAGTTACAAAGAAGATTTAGTTTGGGGGAACAGAGTTGGTGAAAAACATTTGAGTTCTGTTGAGTTTAAGATACTTAAGGGACATCCATTTGGAAACATTTAATAGGCAGCTGTAAATATGAGACTGGGGCTCAGGAAAGAGACTAGGGTGAGATATATAGAACTGTAAATAATTTGCATAGATATAACTAAACTCATGGGAATTTATAAGATCATCAAAAAGGAAGGTGTAAGGTAAAAAGGATGAGTGTCTATGACAGAGCTTTCCAGGGGCACTCATATTTGGAGAAGGGGGAAGAGGGGAAGACATGGATGATGATCCAGGAAAGAGTACTAAGAAAGACTGGCCAGAAAAGTGGGAGAACCAAGAGAACAGTATTATGAAAATCTAGAGAGGGGGAAAGAATACTTAAAAAGATGGGAAGGGTAAACAATCAAATGCTGCAGAGAGGTCAAGAATGAGGACTGAGATATGCAAGAAATTTTATGAAAAAAGCCAATCATCACTAGATTAATATAGTATTTGAAGAGAATGCTGAGTTTCTTCAGGTAAGGGAGAAAAAACAAATAGATTCACACATTGTACAAGCTGAAAGAGAAAGTAGGATAGGGACTACTTTGGATTTATTCTTCAGAGCAACTCTATCCTAAGGCTTCACCTCAAGGTAATCTTCAAGCACCCCTCTCCTGGGCTCCTGTATTTGTGGTCAGACTGTCCTCACCACCACATGTACACTCTGCTTAATTATATTTGCCCTGGGTGAACAAAAACTTAGTTACATTTTTAGCTAGTAGAGATTTCAAGAAATCTGGTCTAGTTCCCTGACCTCAGGAGGGTACAAAATCATTAAATTTTGTATGTGAAGCAAAGAGACTCAGAGAGGTTAAGGAACCTGCCCCAAATCTGCCCCTGAGTTCAGTACTTTTGTACTGAGCTTCCAGAATCAACAATCTTGAGTATTATAGAAGTTGTTGCTGTTGCTGAGTTGTTTCAGTCTTGTTCAACTCTTCATGACCCCATTTGGGATTTTCTTGGCAAAGATACTACAGTACATTGTCATTTCCTTCTCCAGCTCATTTGACAGATGAGGAAACTGAGGCAAACAGGGTGAAATGACTTGCCCAGGGTCAATCACACAGCTGAAGCCAGATTTGAACTCATGAAGATGAGTCTTCCTCATTCCAAGTCTAGTACTCTATCCACTGAGCCACCCAGTTGCACATAAATATTAAAAGGCCTTAAACCTTAGGAGGGAAGCTAAATTTCCTTAACCTTCCTCTCCCCATCCAAAATAAGCCTACTGGAGGGAAAAACAAACAAAAAACACTTTTCAAAAAGTGTGTGTGTATTTCACATCTCTTTTTTTTCTTTGGAGGCAATTGGGGTTAAGTAACTTGCCCAGAGTCAAATAGCTATTAAGTGTCTAAAGCCAAATCTGAACTCAGATTCTCCTGATTCCAGAGCTGGCGCTCTATCCACTATGCCAGGTAGCTTCCCCCTTCTTTCTTTTTCAATGACTGGATCTCTCCTGTTACATATGTAAGTTCAAGAGTAAGTATTTTTTCATTCTTTGTACTTATATTCCAAGCACACAGAACAATGCCTAGTATCTGGTCAAAGATTAATAAATGCTTATTGATCTATCCCTATTATAATCTTTGCCAATTTTATGCATATAGGGTAAAACCTTGATTTTTTTAAATGTGCATTTCATTATTTTAGTGATTTTTTGGAAAAAATCTTTCATAGGGTTATTAATGGACTGCAAGTCTTCTTTTGAGAATGATTTACATCTTTTGACCATTTATCTATTAGGGAATGGCTCTTGGGTATGTGTGTATAAGAATTTCCTGTATATCTTGGTGATCAAATCTTTAAAAGATATTCAATGAAACATTCCTTCTCGCCCCCAACAATGTTCCTTCTTATTCTACCTGCACTGACTTTGTTCACAGCTTTTCTCTCCCCACTTATAAGGTTTATATGAGGCTCAAATAAGGATTCCGTAAAGTGCTTTGTAAACTAAAACTATATGACAGCTAGCATAAGCACATGTTTGGAGAAACAGTACTGTGGTCTATTTTGTTTTACTGAAGATGAACTCTATAGTCACCATTTTACTTTACTCAATACAGATGTCCTCTGTGACAACAAAGGCCATCTGCAAAGCTGAAAATATGAACTCTTAATTTTAAAAATAAGCCTGAAATGTAGTCATGGTATTTCAGAGGCATCAGAGATTATGTCAATTCAAAATGCTTGTTTTAAAGATACAAAAACTCAGGTCCAGGGATTTGTCTGAAGTCCCACAGTTGGTTAGTGGTAGATGGGAGATAAGGACCCAGGTTTTCTGGCTCCCAGTCCAATTTTCTTTAACAATATCGAAAAAAGCTTCTGAAGAAAAGAAAAAAAACTGCAGCTATGGAGCCGCTAGGGGGCGCAGAACTAACAGTTTGAGAATCCTCATTGAAAATGCTCAAAAAATAAAAAACTAAAAAAATCAAGTCTGTAAAAAGTATCTCAGAAACCAAAGCATTTAAAGATTTACAAACTTTATATTCTCATATGGTGTGAACTTAGGGTCGTTTCCATTTTGTTAATGTTCTAAAATAATATTATTTCATCTAAAATAATAATATTTCATATAAAATATGAAAAAAGCAAATCTGAAGTCAATATGGAAATCTGTTATTAAACTAAAAAGTCATATTTTATCACATATTGTTAATTCTTTTTGTCCCAAAAGTTCATGATATCAAAAAAAAAGTTTGCATTTAAAGTATTTAAAGTACAAGATACAAGATAGGCAAAAAAATTATGAGGCAGATCTTAAGCCTTAGGCCTCGAGGAATTAAATAATTTTCCCAAACAAGTTCAGAAAGGTAAGTAACAGAACTGAGATTAAAACTCAACCTCCTTAGACTGTGATGTTTAACATTTTTATCACTGAATTAGATAATCGCTTAAATGGCATGCTAATAAAATCTGCAGGTGCTGACACAAAGTTCAGCGAGAAGGCTACCATGCTAGCAAAAAGTCCAAAAAGATCTCTAGTTGGGCAAAATATAGTAAGATTTTATTCAATAGGGATAAACCAGAAGTTTACACCTGCATTCAAAAAATAAACTTCAGAAGTATAAAACAAGGGTGGCATAGGTCAATATACATTTGTCTGAAAAAAATTTAAGGAATTTTTGTGGCAGCTCAACAGAAGAAGCCTGGATAATGTTATTTTAGAAAGAACATTAACAAAATGGAAACGGCCCTAAGTTCACACCATATGAGAATCAATTAAAGGAGCTGGTGATGCTTCAGCAAGAAGACTTTAAGAAGACATGATATGTATCAAAGTGTCTAAAGGATTCTCAAGTGGAAGGAGGATTAAACTGGTTATGCTTGGCCTCTAGGACAGAGTTAAAAACAACGTGGGACTGTGAAGTACAGTGTAAAGCACACTGTATTTGGAGCCAAGGAACCTGGATTGAATCTTAGCTCTACCTTTGTATTGTGTGATCATTGGTAAATCAATGCTCTAAACGATTTCTAAGGTCCCTTTTCAATTTAAATCTACTACTTCTAGATCGCAAATAAGCAATTTTAGATTTAATGTAAAGAAACACTTCCCAACCACGGGAGGTGTACCAAAGTGGAGTGGGGCAACTTTGGAAGGTGATGGGTATTCCCTCACTGTGGATTTTCAAGCAAAGGCTGATCATCAGTTGTGGAGAATGTTGGAGTGGAAATTAGTGTTTAGGGGTAGGTCACTTTAGAGCAGTGGTTCTCGAACATTTGGGTATCAGGATTCCTTTATACTCTTAAAAATTGAGTACAGAATTATTTCTGGAAGAGACTTTAGAAGTCATCTCATTTTACAGAAACAGTCCCAGAGAGGTGAAATAACTTGCTCAAACTGAGCAAATTACTAGCAAAGCTGAGAGTACAACCTAAGTCACTTACCAATTCACATTTTCCACTATGGTAAACAATCCCCTGTGGCAGCCAAAGGCCAAGCAGAAACTCAGAGCCCTATTGTGATTTCTAAGAGCAAGGAATCTGAAACATATCTCACCAGACCAAATGACCTTACCAGGGTCTAGCTTCTTAAGAAAGAATTACGTGAATTCTTTGGATTACTATGGACCCCAACTACCCCCACCCAAATAGTTTTTATCTCTGTGGGTTATATCTATTGATATTTGCCATATTATAAGTAAAAATGAGTTTTTAAAATATGTATTCATTTAAAATATCAATAAAAATTGATTACACATTAACATAATTTTATGGAAAATTACATTTTCCAAAACAAAAAATTTGGCTAGAATGTCAGTTTTTTATTTTTGTAAATGTAAACTGCAAATTACTTTTGCGTCATCAGTATAAATGTCAATACAGTTGTTCCAGGATAAACCATGAAATGTAAAAGTTATTCAATACTCTGAATATTTCAGCACCATTATGTTTGCTGCCAAGCATCCTCATAAAAGATCTTCATTGATTAGCTGGTGCTGACACTGGACAAATACAAGCAAAGCATTAAGTTTAGTCATGTCTATAGATTCATCCATTTGTAAGGCAAAAGTACAATTTTTCAAACTAGATATTAACTCGTCTTCATATTTACAACTAAAATTGTAATTCATAAGTCACGTAGCTTCTAGAAAACTCCATCATATTTTTCCAAGAGACAGGGAATAAAAAAAGGAAATAACATTTGTTATTCTGAAAATCATTTTGACCTTGTTGATATCCTAAAAGATTAAGGATTCCCAGGGTCTCTGTATCACACGATGGTAGCGCAGGTTCAAGATTATAATGAAATGAGACACTCACAGATCATCCTATAGTTAAGAAAAGATTTCCTTAGCCACAAAAGGGGAAGGATACAGAACTGAGTCAAGTGGGTGCAGCTCTCTTGGCACTGGTTGGAATCCTGAGGGAGAAGTCCTGGCTTTTTTCTCCTTAGTCCAACAATGACCTGAGTCTCCTACCATAGCTACAATCTATGAGAAGATCTAAAGATATTAATATTTAGATCACATACAAAACCTAGATTCTCAACTTTGGTCAATTTGTACTGAAATATCTCAAGTTTACTCTCAGAGAAGCCTCCTGATTTTCTTTAAAAGATGTGCTTATGAGATCATTCTAAATGGGTTCTTAGTATCTAAGTAATTCCTTCATAAGAAGCTAGAACCTGGCAAGGTCATTTGGTCTGGTGAGAAATCCCAAATTTCTTGCTCTTGGGAATTACAGTGGGGCTCTGACATTCTAACTGGCCTCTGGCTGTGACAGAGCGATTGTGTGATGTAGCAGAAAATGCATGAATGGTAAGTGATTTAAGTCATACTCTCAGCTTTGGTAGTAATTTGCTATTTGTCAATTTGAGCAAATTATTTCACCTCTCTGGAGCTGTTTCTGTAAAATGAGATGACTTTTAAAGTCCCTTCCAAATACAATATTCTATAAATTTGTGATTTTGGAGAATGGGATAATAACTTTGATTGATTATTGATAATTGTATTATTAAATCCTGACCTCAGACAACTTCCCCCATTGTTTTTCTAAGGAAAAATGAAAGGGGGCATAAGCTATAAAACAATCTTTTAAAAAGTCCTGATGGCAATTCTAAAGAAATTCAAACTATCCATAGCCATATGAAAAAATGCTCCAAATCACTAATAATGAGAGAAATGCAAATTAAGCCAACTCTGAGGCCCACCTCATTCAAAAAATTGGCAAAAAAGAGAAAATGACATACTGGAAAGGCTGCAGGAAAATAGGCACACTGACGTCCTGCTGGTGGAGCTATGAATTAGTACTGCCTTTCTGGAAAATAACCTGAAACTATGCCAGAAAGTCACTAAGTATGCACACCCTTTGATCCAGCAGCACCACTTGCAATGCAAAGAAATTAAATAGAAAAAGATCTCACATATACCAAAATATGTATAGTAGTTTTTTATGTAATAGCAAAGAACTGAAAATTAAGGGGGTGCTCATAAATTTGGTAACAGCTGAGCAAATTATGATATATGAATGTAATGGAATACTATTGTACCATAAGAAATGGACAAAGACTTTCAGAGAAACAAGGGAAGACTTGCATGAACTGATTCAGAGTGAAGTGTACAGATCTAGGAGAACAATTTATGCTGAAACATCAATATTGTAAAAAGGAACAATTTTGAGAGACTTAAGAACTCTGATCAACCATGATTCCAGAGGTCTGATGATGAAGGCTAACAGATAAGTGATAGAATAATATACAAAAGGAGATACACATTTTTGGATGTGGTCAATATGGGAATTTATTTCACTTGGTTAAAAGTGTTTTTTTGTTTGTTTGTTTGTTTTGTTTTTTGGGAGGAGGGGTAATAGAGATGTAAAAGTTTGATAATTGAAAAAAAAATCCTGATGGGGGATATATTAATTTACACAGGTCACTTTAGAGGCAACTAATATAAAATGCTCTTCTACTGGGCCTTGCTTGCCTTAAGACTGAGATTTCAGAACCACCTGTGCCACCCTTCTCCCTAGATTTGCAGAGGAATCTCTACAACACATTTCCATCTCAGTCTTTGAATTGGGTCGCTTGGAGAATTTGGTTAACATCAAGAGATTATGTAAGTCAAATACCAGTGTTCTTAATTTATATATTCAACATAAAAAATTAGGAGTCTGTGTTCAAAGCATTAGCTATACAAAGAGATATGCAACATAGACCCTGCTCTCAGATAACTTATTTTTCTGTGCTACAATCTCTAGAGAGGTGTCCACTTACTTGTGCCCTGCAATCCATCCTCTCCTAATTCTTCCAAGAGGTTGTCCTACTGGTCATTTCTCCTCTGTCACTAATCTGCAATCTACTGGCTCCTTCCCCAATGCTTGCAATCATACCTAGATTTTCCCTAGCTTTAAAAAAAACTTTTATTTGACCTTGCCATTCATTCAAGAATGTGTACTTATTTCTTCTCCCTTTCACAATCAAACTCCTAGAAAGCCACCTATACTCTTATTAACCATTCACTTCTTTACCCCTTGGCCTTCAACATCCCAGCTCACCTATGAACCCTTTACCACTAAACTCAATGGAGTTTTCTTAAGATTGCTCCAGATGATTTGAGAGCTCTAAAATAAAATATAAATTCTTTAGTCTTACATTGAAGGTCTTCTAAAATCTGGTTCCAACCTACCTTTCTAGGTTCATTCATTATCATCCCCTCTTGGAATACTTTACCTTTCATCCAGAAGGTAACTAATTGCCCCAAACTCTTTTCCATCCCCACTTCTTCTTAAATTTTTTAAATTAATTTTTAAAATTGTGAAATTAAACACCAAAAGGGACTATTTCCACACACACAGAAGAACACCAAAGGGGGGGTTGTATAGGAAACCATAATCTCCATTTCATACTTCTCACTTTAAAAAAAAAAGTACAGTATAAAAAAACTAAACATTAGTTTCAAAACTGTCCTGCTTGTCTATGCTCCCTTTTGAATTTCTGTTCTCTGTGAATTTAAAAAAAAAAGGATCAAAGTCTTCTATTTCTGGCATCATTATATTCCCACCAGTATATTAATAAGCCTGTTTTACTGAAACTATTCCCTACCCACAATTATCCTTTTGCCTTCCCTCACCCCCAATTTTCACTTGTTTAGGCATATTTCTACACCAAACTGTGTGTTTTGGAGGGGGAGGGGGGAGGATGCGCACACACTCCACTCCTCCCTCCACATATTCTTTTTACCTCCAGTGAGAAATATCAAGTTCCATCCCCTTCTTCCCTTCTTTTTCCTTTTCCCTTTCCTTCCTTTTTCTCCCCTTCAAATCCTCAGAATGAAATCAATATATCCCTAGGTGCTCTGTTGTTGTTATTAGCTACCTCAATACCTTTTTAAGACATTAAGGTTCTGAAGGGATACTTTTATGTAAGCTCTGGAATTTTGACTATGGCATTCCCGGGTTATTTTCTTTGGGTATTTCTTTCAGGAGGTGATCAATGGATTCTATCTATCCTCACTTTGCCTTCTGATTCTAAAAGATATGGCCAGTTTTTATTTGAAATATAGTGGGGCTAGATATTTTCTCCTTTAATTAGAGCCTTTAAGAAATCCACTGATTCTTAAATTCTCTCTCCTTTACCTGTTTTCTAAATCAGTTGTTTTTGATATTTGATATCTTATATTTTCTCCTACCTTTTCCAATCTTTTGTTTTTGTTCTAATAATTCTGGTTGTCTTATAAAGTTACTGATTTGTTCAGTCTATTCTAATTTTCAGAGAGCCTATTAGCCTATTACTTGGATAAAGATTTACCACTTTTTGTTTTAAGTTTTTTATCCTCCTTCCAATTCTTTCCTTAAGGGCTTTTATTTCATTAAAAAAAAAAAAACAACCTACTTGCTTCATTTTTTCTAAGTATTTATGTAGTCCTTACAGAAAATCTATTTTTCCTTTGCGTTTCTGCTTGCTATTTTTACCAAGTTACTTTCTTCTAGGCTGAATTTCTGGGCATCTTTGATCTACAATAATTTTTTTTTTATTCTGGTCAGTGTTTTCTTTGTTTTTCTAACCTCTCCAATTTTAATCCCTAAACTGTGGCTTTATGCCAAGGCCAGGCTCATCCCATGCTTCTACATGAGGTGGCTGGCTGTGTTTGGTCTCGTCATAAGTCACCTGGGTTCCTGTACTGACCTCTACCTTGCAGGGTTACACTCCCCTAGAAAACAAGAGTTCAGAGTGTTAGATGTTCAAGGCCCATTATGATGTCTCAAGACAGCGTACCAGGGACCTCAGAACTCATAGGCATTATCTATCTGAGAGGCACTAGTCACTGCTACTCCTTTTCCAAGGTCCCTGTTGTGGGTTTTGGACCACCCTAGGCATTTTTTGGGGATGTCTTCTGTTCTTGCTGTCTCTGGACAGAGTCTCTTTTATTATTACCTATGGGATTCTAGCTGATTTTTTGTACAATTCTGAAGTAAAAGCCACTTATTGTACTTTCTCATTGGATTTCTTGATCATATGGCTCTGTCTGGGTCCAGCCAGTCATCTTGGTGAGAAGTCCACCTCTATGTATTGGTACAGGTTGTTCCAAATGCCTGGAATACATTTCTTTCTTATCTCTGTCTCTCAAAATTCTGATCTTCCTCGAAGGCTCAGCTCAGGCGTCAACTCCTCTGTGTGGCCTTCTGTGATCCCCCTAATTGTAAGTGCTCCTCAGCAATGCAATGTAGAAGATGGAATGCTGGACTTGTGGTTAGGAAGAACTGCATTAGCATTTCACCCCCAGATACTTACTATCTATGTGAGCACTCTGAAATCACTTGAACCCACTGAGCCTTAGTATCCCTATCTATAAAATGAGGATCACAACATCCACTTAAAAGAGTTGCTATGAAAGTCAAATTAAAACATATGAAAAGTAGTTGCAAACCTTAAAGCATTATATTGAAGTCAGCCATTATTATTACTATTTCCCTCCTCAAAACTACATGTGTACATATTAAATGTCTCTAGCAGAATGTAAACATTTTGAAGGTAGGGTTTCTAATTTTTGTCTTTGTATTCCAAGATCCTAATGGAGGGCAGGCACCTAACAAATGCTGGTTGAATTGAAACTAATAGAGGAGAAAAAATGTATACAAATAACTATGATAAAAAAGAGAACAAGATAAGTGTGAAGGAAGTTCAAACAGAGTACTGTGAGGAATCTGAGGAGATGGGGTAGGGAGAAATGGAGGGAAAAAAGTATTTTCTCAATTGGTTTATAATCTTTGAACATTTCCAAGGTCAAAAAATGATCTTTTCACACATTTCTTTGAAAGAAGAAAAAGGGTAAGGAGGAAATATAAAGACTACAACCTTTAAAAGGTACCATTGAGATTCCTATTAAAGAAGTAGGAAGATATTATTAAACTTTATCAGTCAACCCAAGTCTTCTGACTCCAAATCCAATACTCTTTCCATGAAATATTCATCTGTCAGTAAAGTCATGCTATTTTCATGTTAAAATAAAGAAAACAGAAAGAGTAGTTAATTTAATACTTGCTAGTAAGGCCCCATATTAGATCAAAACATGGGATAAGCACAGAACATATTTCCTGGATTACAATCTTATATGCACAATATTAAAATACTATGTTTCTTAAACTTCATTTCCAAGATCAAGTAATTAAAGTTAATGAAGACATAACTGATTTATTAGCACCAAAGAATTTAAATGGATATGAAGAGATAAGTGACAACAGTCAATATTTGTATTAACGCTAAAAAAAGAACATATTGCTCAATCCTGAATTATCAAAGTGTAATACAGCTTAGGGCTTTGTATAAGTGGCACTCAATGCAAGGAGTGACAAGCAAAAAAGTTACCAAATAAAAATGAGCTTTCTAAAGATGGAAGCTGTCAAATATTTAATTTCTATTTTCCTTTTTCATTTCCATAATTAGTTATTCATTTCAGTCTTTGCTGCCTCATAGGTTTTTAAAGTGTTTCTCCCTGTGTTGATCTTATAAATAAAATGATGGTAAATTTTGGGAAATTTAGTCATCTTTTTATTTCTTCTCAACTGTTAGAAATGGCACAATGAAATGGGTAAAGCATAGGACTTAACTTAATCAATCAACATTTATTAAGCAGTGAGGGAAAAATCTCACTTCAAATTCAAACTGGGACACTTATTAGCTACAAGAACATGGGCAAGCCAATTAACCTCTATGGGTCTCAGTTTCCTCATCTGTAAAAAGAGGAATGCAGACTAGGTTATTTCTAAGACACTAATTCATTTGTACAACTATGAACAAATCACAACCTAAACTTTTGTATTTTCAACTACACGATGCTAAAATAATATCTGTACTATCTACATCACAGGATTCTTATGAGAAGACTTTTTTTCAAGTGTCATGTTAATTGGAAGCTATTATTTTGAATAAAATGCTGACCAGAACACTTATTGTGTCAGCTTCTCTTGTAGATATCTGTAACATTTGGAAACACAGACATTAAGGAAAACACAAACATTAAAGAGATAGCATCACCGTCATTCTGAATTTATGTATTTTCTCCTCAGACCCTAAAGCTGTTAAATGAATTAAAATTTCCTCTCTTAAAGACTCTTTTAGGGTCATATAAACTTCACAAAATGAATTAGTGAATAAATGTTAGTTTAAGTGCTGATTTATCATGTACAGTTTCAATATGCATTTTTAAAATACAGTCAAAACAAATGTAAATTTGAAGTATTATTTGGGTATGCCCATTGTTTTAGGACTTTTAAAATCATATAATGAGTTGGAATGAGCCTTAAAGGGCATCTATATTAACCCTTTCATTTTACTGACAAGGAAACTGGGTTCTAGGAGAAGCGAAACTGTCATGCCCAAAATTGTCATCACCTTCCGACACAGCAATCTCGATCTCTCTGCACTCCTCCCCCAACTCATACAAACCTTTAACCAATGAAATCACCTTTTAAGTAAGCTCATTCTGTGTTACCTGGTCCTTGTCTATTTTCACAGTATAAAGAATGAATAGATTCTTTCTTAATACTTCAAAAGTTTTGTGATTTCATTTGGGTATTTTCTTCACCAATAAAGATCACCATCTTTTCCTACTTTAGTTGATGGTCATGACTTATGGAATCCCTTCCCCTCAAATCTTCACCAACTGTCTGATGATAACCCTCCCTGCATATCTCTGTCCACAGAGTAGCTAGGGAACACAAGGGAAAGAGCACTGGGCAGGCACTTGAGACCTGACTTCAAATCTGGCTTCAGGCACTCACTAGCTTTATGACCTTTGTGACGTGCATCACTTAAAGCTGGTTTGCCTCAGTTAGGCCCTGTCTTATTTTCCTCAAATACAAAATGTGGATAACAATGGCACCCACCTTCCAACATTGATGTGAAGATCAATGACATACCATTTGTAAAGTGCTTAGCACAATGCCTGGCACAGAGTAGGAGATCAATAAATGCTTGTTTCCTTCCATAAGCAAACTGTCATCAAAGTTCCACTCTACTAATATAAACTTCAGTGGCTCCCTAGAACTTTCAGAATCAAATATAAAATCCCTCTGTTAATTTTTTGAAGACCTTCATAACCTGGTCCCCTCCCACCTTTTGAATCTTCTGATAACTTCCTCTTTCCCAATATAGTCTGATCCAGTGACAATGGTCTCCCTGCTGTTCCTCAAAAGACACTTTCTTCACCTCCCAATTCCATGCATTTTCACTGGCTGTTCCTCATGCTTGAAATTCTTTCCCTCCTCATCTCCCTCTCCCAGCTTCTGGGACTTCCTTCTGGTCCCAACTAAAATTCCACATCCTACAAGAAGCCTGTCACAATCCCCCCTATTGCTAGTGCCTTCCCTCTACTGATGATCTACACTTTTATCCTGAATGTATCTTGTTTATACATAATTATGACCACGTGATCTCCTCCAATAGACTGTGAGCTCCTTGAGAATAGGCAACTGTTGTTGTTATCTGGCCTTTCTTTTTACCCCCCAGAGTTTAGCACAGTGCCTGGCATATGGTACATGTTTAATAAATGCTGGCTGGCTGACTGACCTATTCAATACATATTTAGAATACTTAGAAAGCTTAAATTATCTGAATTCTCAACTCTAAAAGAAATGGGGTTGCTCCACTGGGAAACCACCATTACACTGACTGGCAGCAGCAGAGTAGCCAGAACAAATATAAAAAGATTTGAATTCTAAATGGTCTCAGGCTGCCATTCCTCAATAGAGCTGAAGGCATCACAGTAAGTAAGTAACGCTTATGACAACTGAAATCATTCAAGAACTGGTAAAGACAGGAGCGTATGCAAATCATTACAGAAAACTTTTCATCAAACTAATATAAAAGTTTTGGCACCAAATTTTGATAACTTCAGCCACAGAGAAAATTCCACAAGACACCATTTCCCAAGGACAGCAGTTAAGTGAGGTACTTATGTAAGGCCAGGTAAAACTGATAAAATAACAATAACCCCTATTTAAGCAATTTTAGCCAAGATTTTCACCAGCCTTAAACTGCTTCAATATTTCTCCTATCTTATCTATCTATGGTAATTCTCCTCCTTCCATATTCCCACTATTCATATCTACTGGCCATTTCCCAGAATCTTTTTTTTTACAGTCTGTTAGAAAGTCCTTATGAAGAATGAAGTAATAAAGCCAAAAGCTCAATTTTTAATTAGTAACAGAGGTTCAATCCAAAAGCTCCTGGGACATGTGGGATGCTATTATTTAGTTAGAGGCTGGACATAAATCAAATTAGGAGATTATGTTAATACACAGTGATTTACTGAATTGATGGTTTATGACTTATTAGATATTATTACCACATCAAACTATATATGTGGAGCCTATATTTGTGTTGATAATTCAATCATAACACACAGGTATAGGATTCCTACTTGGGCACTGGTTGGACTCTGAGGTTCCTTCCAATTCCCAAATCTGATATAAAGGGATTAATCTTTGTGTGTATTTCAAAGAAACAATCTCACCATTTTACAGCCATATAGATAAGGCCAATATGGCAGGCTCAAGGCACAGGACCTTCAAATTCTGCTTACACAATGTTTGCTGTTCATTAGTCAATCTGTTATTAAAGTTATCAACTATAGGAATGAATTTGTTAAGGCAAGGAAGGCCCTTTTATATGTGTCCACATTGGTAAATAAATTTCACACCTTTCTGTAGGACAACGTAGATGAATGCAGGGATTAGCAGCAGAATAAACTATTAACAAATACAGGCTGGCATCATTTCAAATGACCTGCAAATAAATTTCAGAGAAATACTGAAGTTGAAATCTCTTAATAGTATTGTCTTCAGTAGTTGGTTGAATAAGGCTTCTGAAGATGTCTTATTTTGAAAGACACAACAACAACAACAAAAAACCACTCCTCCTGAATTTGATAGCCTTTTCCTGGGTCACTTTTCAAAGTAAGATATATGATTTTAAAATGAAAGAATAATCTCTCCATATCAAATACACTGAATAACCCAAAGAAATTTATCTTCAGAAAAACTTTTCTTATACCTTATAATTAGCAACTCTTTCCAAAGAAGATAATTCTACAAGAAAAATTTCTTTAAAGCCTGAGTCTGGTTTACTGTTGAAACAAGCCTAATGTGTAGGTGTGACCCAATCTAATCTACCCCCTATATTATCTAAAGTAGCATCTTGCACTCAGTTACTCATTCAAGTTATCATGCCAAGTTACAACCAAAGTCTCAGCTTTGAGAAAATGACCCCAAGAGTATACATTTCCTTCACTGGCCAGGGAGGCCAAAAGACTCAAGTAAACAGGACATCACAATGGCTTAACAACACAATGTACCCACAACACAATGAAAATCCAAAAGTAATATAAAAAGAAAATCATTTAGGCAATGTCAATACTTTCTAAACTAGTCAAACCTTATCTTAAGGCTAAGCTTGCATATATGGGTGTATTAATTCTCATAGAATTGAGAAATGGAAAACAGATTTTTCTCAAACTATGTAACAATTCTTCAGACACTGTGTTCTATGCCTTGTAGCCATATACAACTACCAGTAGAAGACTAGTATTAAAAATAATGGGTTTTTGTTTTCAGGCAAAATTTGGGCTCACTAAGGGCAATTTTCAATTTCCTAAAGCAATCTGACCTGTTCTCTTCCTCCTGCTAAATTCTCCAAATATTTGAAAATGAAGATCACCCAAGGGGAAATGAAAAGATCCAGGATTAACCTATAACTAGTGAGAAACTTTGAAAAACAAGAGTAAAAGATATTATCAAGGAAATATATGTTAAGGAAAGAAACAGGTTGGTCATATGGTGAGGGATGACAAGTGGAGAGCTTGAATACTCTGATTACTGTCTTTCCCACATCAAGAGAAAGCAAGAAAGGATTCATCTTGGATAGACCCTTTGCAGAAAACTTATGGAAGAACGTGGACAAAAACTGCATAGGATGAGCAAGTTTCAAATCTTCACCACTGGAAGGAACATCTAGATCTATGACATCACAAATTGTTTACCAAGGAAGAGCCAAATTGCCAATGAAATGTCCCACACTAGGTCAATGTCCCATTACTTCAATTGGGCAACTCTATAAAAATAAAATTTTGGTCATAAAAAATTTGTTGCAATGCCATATTTAATTACTATTTAATAATTCTCCCCATTTAACATTCTCCTGGTAAACTCCAGATTATTAGTTTTTTTGAAATGTTCAATTAAACAAATTTAACCACAATTTAAATGATTTACTATACGTACAAGAAAGGCAATGTGCTAGATCCCTAGGGGATGGAGCTATAAAGACACTTTCAGCATTTCACATCCTCAAAAGCTTGTAAACTATTGGTGAGATAAAAACATCTACATGGATAAAGTAAACATCAACACTTTATCTTTTTAACTAAAAATAACCCCAATTTATTTATTAAGCTCTATGAAAAAATCTACAATCATTAAAAACAAAACATTTCTGAAAAAGTACCACCTGGTTCCTATCTGTACAAATAGACTTTATACTGATTTCATCTTATGGGAAACTTTCAGCATAGTAACTTGCTTTACCCACGCAGATCAGCAATCCACTGGAAACTTAAAGAGTCTTAAAGAGAATTGCCTGGAGTACCTAGATTTTTCAGAATCATACACATAACATGTGTTAGAGGCTGGACATGAACTAGGTCTTCCTGTGCAAGGTTATCTCTTATTCATTATGCCATGCTTCCTCAAGAAATATCTAGTATTAAGTTGTGTATAATAGTTTTATAATGTGCATAGAACAAAAATGGGGATGTATGTACCTTGTGGTGAGAAATATAGACAGGAAAGCATATATTAAGGAAAAATAAACTGTGATTTTTCATGTTCTAATATAATAAAAACAACATAAAGTATATTGCAAGCATTCTATTTATTCTTTAATTTTGTATTTACTTATTTTACATATTGTATCCTTAAGAAAAAGATAGCATGGCACAGTGGATAGAGGCCCAGCTTTGAAAGTTGAAGACTTGGTTTCAGACCTGCCTGTGACACACATTAGCTGGGTGATCATGGGCAAGTCACTTTAATTCCAAGGGCCCAAGACAATTCTTTAAGGCTCTAAATTACACATACCCTATTTGCTGATGACATGATGTTTTACTTAGAAAATAGCAGTAAATTATCAAGGAGACTAATTGGGCCAATCAAACAAAATCCATGAGGAAATAATACAGAAACCTCATTCAAAATAATGACAAAATGAATAAAATAATTTGGAGCCAATCAGTCATGGTACTTTTAGAGATTGAATTACAAACTTTTATTGCCTTTCAGTGCTTTATGTCTTTAGAAATACCCCTTGTGGATCACCCCTTGTGGAAAGCTTTTTGGATATCACAGCAAAGAAATGGAAGAACCTCATCAACTGGGGAATGACCAAGTAAATTATATGAGTATAATGTAATATTTTTGCACCATAAGAAATGATGACAGGGACAGAGTCAGCAAATCCTGGGAAAACTTCTATGAGCTGACACAGAAAGAAGCGTAACTAGGAAAACCATTTATATGATAATAGCACTGTGAGTCAGTCAACAAACACTTATTAAGTACTTACTAATTGTTGTTGAGTTGTTTTAGTCATGTCCTATTCTTCATGACCCCATTTGGGGTTTTCTTGGCAAAAATATTGGAATGGTTTGCCATTTCCTTCTCCAGCTCATTTTACAGTTGAGGAAACTGAGGCAAACAGAGTTAAATAATTTGTCCAGGGTCACACAACTAGTAAGTGTCTGGGGCCAGATTTGAACTCATGAAGAGGAATATTCTTTTCCATTGTGCCACCTACCTGTCCTAAGTACTTACTAGAAAAAATTCTTTAGAAAAGTAAAAACATAGTTCCTGCTCCTGCAACATCTCCCACATCCACTCCTTTCTCTCCCCTATCATGGTCACCACCCTAGTTTAGACCCTCAAAACTTTTTGCCTAGACTGTATCATCTGTCCTGCTCAAGAAGCTTGTAGTGGCTCTTTACTGCAGCTAAGATAAAATACAAATGTTTCTATTGCATTTAGAGCCCTCTGCCTATGGACTATCTTTGAAGATGTATTATACAATCTACTCCAACTCGTCTTCATGGTATCCCTTGCATGACATTCCACCTCTGATGTCTGTGTCATTGTGGAGGCTGTCCTCCCAGGACTAGAGTTAATACCTCCAATTTCCTTTGTAATTAAAAAAGTTTTTTTATGTCTTTTTTTTTTAACATCATCAATACATCCTCCAGTATTCCTCCTCCTCCCAAAGCACCATCTCACATAATAAATTACATTTTAAATACCAAAAAAAAAAAAAACAACCAGCAAAACTGGTCAATACATCAAAAAAGTCTGAAAATACATACAATGTAACAAAATATATTTTTCATGGTACAAAGGCGTGAGAGAGTAGGAGGTGTCTTTTCTTTCAAGCCAGACTTGTTCTTTGTTATTATCCAACATTCACTTTTGGTTTTCTTTTGTTTGTGTATATGGCTCTTCTTTCTACTTACATTTTTGTCTTCATGTATTGTTTTCTTGGCACTGCTTACTTCACTTTGCAACAGTTCATGCAGATCTTTCTTTGCTTCTTTGTATTCCTCTCTTAACTTCTACATCTGCCTCTTAGAATTACTGGCTTCTTTCAAAACTTAGCTCAAACATCACCTCCTACATGAAGCTTTTCCTGATCTACCTGGTACTGATGTACCTTAAAAATTAATTTTTTTTTGTTATCTACTTATATGTATACATATTGTTTCCCCCAGAATATTAAGCTTCCTTCCCTAAGCCAGGTATCATTCCAATTTAGCACCTGGAACTTAGCAGGCACTTAATAAATGCTTGTTGATTTTTTGTTTGTTTAGAAGTTTGACCTCAATAAACCTAAGATATATGAGCTGAATACTAAAAATCATGTCATAAGAGGTGGAGCCAAGATGGTGGAATAAAAGCAGTGACTTCCTTGAGCTCTCCCACAAACCCCTCCAAATACCTGTAAAAAATGGCTCTAAACAAATTCTAGAGCAGCAGAACCCACAAAAAGAGTGAAACGAATTTCCAGCCCAAGGCAACCTGGATTGTTAATTGGAAAGGTCTATTGCACCTGGCTGGGAGAGGAGAGCAGTGCAGTTCAGCATGGGCCTCACAGGCAAAGATCAGGCCTCAGCGAATCTGAAGCAGGCCTCAGGGAACTAAATCATGGGCAGCTGTGGCGGTTTCCAGATTTCTCAACCCACAAAGCCAAAGACAACTTAAAAGGTCATCAGGAAAGGTCTGTGACAGAGGTGAGAGAGAAGCTCGGTCCAAAGCTCAGTCCCAAAGCACAGCCCTGGGGCAGTGGCTGCTTCCAGAACTCTTGTCCCACAGACTGAGTGGCTGATCAGAAGGGGATTGCAAGGATCTTTTTGTTGGTGTTGAGGCAGGAATCTCTTGCTTTGCCCATGCTTGGATCTGGGTCACAGTTCTGGGGTAAAGAGAAGTGCTGGCGTGGTGGAGCTTGTGGTGGTGGTGGAGAGGGAATCCTCCTCACAGTTCCAAGGCAGAAAAGAGTGCTTGTGGTCACTCATAGACCAGAGCACAAGCCAGGAAAGGAGTAAACACCTCGCCCCTTATCATACTACCTTGAAAGAACTGAAAATTTATAGGTCCCTAGAAGTATTTCCGAAAACAGCTGCAGAAAACACCCCAAGCTTGGGACAGCACATTCTCCACACTGGAAGGAGAACCCTACCTTAACAAAGATTTTAAAAGTTAAGTAATTGGCTGGGAACATGAGCAAACAGTGCAAAAGAGTCAAACCATAGAATCTTACTTTGGTGACAAAGATCAAAACATACAATCATAAGAAGACAACAAAGTGAAAGCTCCTACATCCAAAGCCTCCAAGAAAAATATGAATTGGTCCCAGGCCATGGAAGAGTTCAGAAAAGATTCTGAGAAGCAAGTAAGAGAAGTAGGAGAAAAACTGGGAAGAGAAATAAGAGTGATGCAAGAAACTCATGAAAAATAAGTCAACAGCTTGCTAAAGGAGACCCCAAAAAATACTGAAGAAAATAACACCTTAAAAAACTGCCTAACCTAAATGGCAAAAGAGGTCCAAAAAGCCAATGAGGAGAAGAATGCCTTATAAAGCAGAATTGGCCAAATGGAAAAGGAAATCCAAAAGCTCACTGAAGAAAATACTTCCTTAAAAATCATGTCATAAAAAACAAACAAAAAACTAGAACACAACCATGTCAGTTACCTTTCACATCTAAAGCTAAGGGAAGAATTCTTAACCAAACAAAGAATTCCAACAATTGTAAGGAATAAGACATTAAGCATTTGTATAGTGCCTATTATGTGCCAAGTGCTTTACAAATATTAACTCATTTAATATTCACAACAACCTTGTAAGGTAGGTGTAGCTAATGTCTTTGTTTTAGAGTTGAGGAAACTGAGACAGAGTGATTTGCCCAGGGTCACACAACTAGGAAGTTATCTGAGGGCAAATTTCAACTCAGGTCTTCCCAACTCCAGGTCCAGTGCTCTAGCTACTGCATCATTCAACTCTTCTATTTTATCACAAAATATTAAACAGATAATTTTAATGACAAGAAATTTAAAAGTTTTTGCCTGAAGAAAATCAATACAACTAGACTAAAAAAAAAGGAAACTCAATTAAGAAAAAATTATTTGCATTAAATATCTTTTATAGGGACTTGATAAGGACATTAGTACAAACAGATAAGACTTAGAGCCATTCTTCTATGGATAAGCGATCAAAGGATATGAACAGGAGTCAAAAGAAGATTATATAAATGAATCATCAGTGTTAGAGAAGCTTCAGAAAAACAAGCACACTAATATAATATTGCTTATATTGCCAATCACTGTTTATGTGTTGCTGAGTTCCTTTCTCTTCCTCCTTTTTTATTCTTTGCTAAAATCACTCATTCATTAGGTGGGGAGAGGGGTTAACTTAGAAATGAAAGTGATATGAAAATGATAGAAATAAAATATATTTTTCAAAGAATATTTTATTCATCTATCAGATACAATCTAGAAACAGGTCTAAGAATTATAAATCAGTTCCTAAAGACATCATGTTGCCATCTTCGGCCAAAAAAAGTTTAAAAAAAAAAAGGCTGGGTATCATATCAAAAACGGTAGGTGTCACCTAATAAAACAAGAACTAATATTCTACTACTATATAAAAACAGAGTTTATCTAAACTCAGAATATCATATGCTCTTCTACCAAACCTCAAAAAAAATAAGAATAAAACAAACAAAAAACCTTCACAGACATACTGGAGAGGAAAATGTACAGAAGCATACCTCAAATTATTTAGGGTTTTTAAGGTAGTGGTCTTTCCTAAGGATACAACAAATTATTTTATTTAAACAACAGAATACTCGTAATATTAAAACTAAGCATTAGCCCACAAGACTTTAAAAGGTGGAGCAGGAAACATGAATGCTATTTTATACAAGTAATAAGTTCTATATAACATTACTCAAAGATATAGTACTTTTTAATACTACATACACAATAAAAAAAAGAATGGAAATTAAGAATCAGGTTGAGATGAGAAGTGAGAGGGTAGCTACACCCTAATCTTTGTTTCTGTAAAGATGGTTTTGTAATTGTACTCATATGGTTCCTATCTATATCTTGGTACAGAGAATCCCAAATACTTTACACATTCCGTAGCTATTTTGAGTGAAATTGAACTACTTCATCTTAACTTGATTTTGTTGGCTATGTAAAGAAATACTGATGGTTTATGTGGATTTACTTTATAACCAGCAACTTTGCTGAAGTTAACATTTCAATTAATTTTTTAGTCGACTCTTTTACATTTTCCAGATAACCCATCAAAACCATGAATTTTATTTCCTTTTTGTTTATGCTTATTCCATTATTTTTTTTGTCACACTGCTACAGCTAACATTTCTAGAATTATGTAGAATAGCAGCGGTGACAATGGTTATATTTGAATAACCCCGATCTTACTGTAAAGGCCTCTACTTTTTCCTACTTGCATATAATGTTGGTTTCTTGGTTTTTAGACAGATACTGTTTACCACAGAAATTCTCAACCTGGACCAACATAGATTTCAGAATTTGTGAACTCAGATGGAAAAAAAAAATTACATTTTTATTTTCACTTTCTTCAACTAAAATTTAGCATTTCTTATTCTGAAAAGGAATATAAAGGCTTTACCTAGCTGCCAAAGGGGTCCATGGCAAATAAAAAAGGTTAAAACCCCCTGGCTTAGCATATTAAGGAAAGATTTTCATTTATGCCTCCCTGTTCTAATGTTTTTAACAGAAATGAGCTCTGGATTTAGTCAAAAGCTGATTTTTCAGTGGAACCAATGAAATACATTGAAAAAGTCCCAAAACACATGCAATGTGGACATCTTCCATGTCCTTGAAAGGTGGGTTGGGAGTATCCTCTCATCTTCTTTTAAGCCATTTTATTTTGCAACATTAACTTTAATTTTTGTGTGAGTGGTTGTTTCTATTTATATTGCTATTAGACACTGTGTATTGTTTTCTTGGCTCTGCTTACTTTATTTTGGATCAGTTCATATAGCTTTTTCCATGCTTCCCTACATTCATCACAATCATAATTTCTTAGAGCACAGTAATATTCCGTGACATTCATGTATCAATTTGGCCATTCTCCAATAGAATGGTATCTACTTTGTTTCCATTTCTTTGCTATCACAAAAAGTTACCATAAATATTTTGGCATATATGAGGACTTGCTTATATATGGTTTACTTGGGTTTTAATCCCAGTAACAGAATCTCTGTGTAAAGGGGATGGACATTTTATTCACTTTATTTGCATAATTCCAAATTACTTTCCAGAATGACTGTACTAATTCATAGCTCTACCAATAATGCACCACTATGTCCCACATCCCCTCTAACATTGACTACTGTGATTTTTTTTGTCTTTTTTGCCAACTTACAAGGTGTAAGGTAAAACCTAAAGGTCGTTTTGATGTGCATTTCTCTTATTTCTTAGTGATTTAGAATATTCTTTCAAGTACTTGTGAATACTTTGCAATTCTTCTTTTGAGAACTATTTATTCCTATCTTTTGACCACTTATCCACTGGGGAATAGCTATTGGTCTCTCTCTCTTTCACACACATACATACATATACGTTAATTATTTACATATATCTTGGATAAAGTATTATATTTTTCCTACCTATTTTGTGTGTGACTATTATGTAGCTTCCTTAATTATCTTTTAGCTTAGTGTATTTTTTTGCTACTCCTGCTTTTTTAGGTCAACTGAAACACAACAGATTTTGTTCTAGTTCCTTATTTTAGTTGTGTGAATATTTGTTTTAAGTATGCTGTTTACAAATAATGTTGTTGAAATAGCATCAGATGCTGCTTTTTTATCTATCTACTATATTTCTCTATGTTATGAATGAATTTATCCCTTTCATAGTTTTGATTATTAAATGTGCATTTCCATCCACCCTATTTTCCTGTAGTATTTTCCATCCATCTTATTTTTACTTCATACCCCTACCCCTTTGTGCTGTCAGAGGGAGTAACAGGTTAGATAATTACATTAGCGTGATTCAGTATATCACTATTCATGTTCTAAGGTTTGAACTGGTACAATTAATCCTAAGCTTTCTATATTATGAATGGAAGCAAATTTAACCTATTAAAGCATTAGAGAGCAGTTTACAGCCAAAATTAGAGAAAAATTAACCCAGAAATTGACTACAAATCATACTGCATTTTTAAAATAAACACAATATGCTTTTTTTAAAACAAGTAAATATATTAACAACTTATAATTACTCAAGAAATTTACTATCATTTTTAAACACTTAAAATGCTTGATGTGGTTTTAAAAAGGTCAAACATTGATAATGAATCTGACTTACAATGTGAGCACATTTCCAGGGGGTAGCTTGCTTCATTTCCCTGAAATTAAAAAAAAAAAAAAGTTTGATTAATCATAACTAACTAGTCATATGATATGCTAAATGTAAATATTTTATAGTTCAGAGCATGTGAAATGGATGAAATACCAAATTCTACATGTTTCCATGCCAAAAATAGGAGCTTATACACAAAAACCAAAATAAATATTTTAGAAAGGTTAAGGCAATCTTAAGGCAATAAGAAAAATCAGGAAAATAACACACATACATACACACAAACCCCTGAACACGCTATAATTGTTATGACCAAGCCTGGCCCTAAAAAAAGACATAAGAAAATAAATCTACTTCCTTTCTTTACAGAGATGAGGGGCCTATGGGTGTGAATTATTGCAAAAATATAAGAAATGATGAGGCACTTCCAAGTCATGTGAGCAACAAAGACGGCAGACCAGACATTTTTTCTGATTCCCTACCATTTCACAAAACTCCCCAGAACAGAAATTATGTGCCAAAGATAAAGCAATTTCAAGTGTTTCCATGGTCTAGGATGCTATGAATCAAAAACAAGGTTAAAAACAAAACCCAAATCATAGGAAATTATATTCACTGATCAACTCATTCACTATCCTGCCTCCACTACCAGCAGTGAGGCTACACTAACGTGGTGGGGGGGGGAGGTGGAGGGGAAGAGATGTGCTTAGTCTTCCACCATGACTGAGGGAAGAGCACAGCATCCAGTTAGGGCCAGTTCTGACCACCCAAAACTCAGTACAGCAGAGACCTACGCTGGTGAACAGTGAATTGCCTAGTATGGAAGGAGGTTGAATTGCTTTGGGATCCAGTCCTCAAGGAAATCACAATCAGAGGGGGAAGGAGTAAGAAGTGAGCAATAAGCAAAATACAGGGACAAAAAGACTTAAAGTACCAAAGATTCCAGGAAGAAGAAATTCAAATTATGTTAAATTCTTGAACATACACAGATAAGTCAACAGGAAAAATAGTAATAACAGAAATATGACCTCTAGATCAAGTAAACGTATTCAGGCATCTATAAATAAACTGCCAAACACAGGAAAATGATCTAACACTTGGGAAGTTGAGGATAACACGTAACCACAACACACTGTTCCTAAATGGTTTATAAGACATTAGAATCACAAGAGTAGAATTTATTTCCTGCAGTGCAAAAATAATAAGCAGAACAGAAAATTCTAAATCTGTAATGGCAAGCCTCACCAAAGGAACAAAAGAGAGAACAATAGATTGGGAATGCAAATACGTAAGTGAAAGACAATCTAGAAGAAGAGAAGCAAAAACATGAACATCAAAATAAAATACGCTCACTATGCAAGCAAAATATATGGATCTGGAAGACGAAGATACATAGCGACAACCTAAGGATCATATCTTCCAGAAGAACCTGAAAGGACAAAAGAACCTTAACATTACAGTGAAGGATATAATAGAAGAGAAATACCCAGAACTTCTGAACATAGAAAATAAATTCCAATAGAAAGAATCACAGATAGCACCCAGAAAAAAAACCTAAGATTGCAATCCAATTCAGAAACAATAAGTTCTGCAAGCCATCGAAATCATTTGAATAGAGCAAGACTATTCTGTGTCCACTAGAAAAAAGGAGGAAGGAATGGAATAATGCATTCAAAGAGCACTGGGGCACAAGATGCAGCCCTGGGTGACCTATCTTGAAAATGTGAGCCTAAACCATACAGGAAAAAATGATGACTGTTCAATAATACAGAAGAGTTTTTGACACATATTTAGAAAGAAAATTGGAAACTGAAGAGATTATTTCCATCTTAAACAACCCAAACAATAGAAATGCAGGAGTGAAAAAATGCAGAGAACAACAGCAACAGAGTAACAGCAAAAAGACCAGTAAAACACTTCTTTCAAAATGCACACAAGGAGACAGGTGAAGGCAGAAATCTGGGAGGGGCATCAGTAAAGAAGTGGAGGGGGCATTATAAACAGAACCTGGTGACAAAATGCCAAAAGATGAAAGCTTCCTTTGTGGGACTACATTAAAATACAGGCAGACACATAAAGGGGGTAGGGGGAGAGAAACAAGGGAATAGAGAGGAGTAAATTATTCACTGGGATCAAATCAAGGGCTATCTATTAGAGGAGGGTGACATCTTTGGCCAACAGAGGACCAGATGAAGAGAAGGGGGTAAAGACTGAAAGGGGAAGAAAAGAAAGAGGTCTTACTTTGGAGAAGGGAGAGGGTTCCCCTGATGAATGCTCCTTTGCATGAAGGGAAATGAGGACATTACACTGTATGAGGACTAGAGATTTTGTTGCATAAAAAGTCTACTTATTCTGGGAGGAGAGGAGTTGGAACTTCTGAGGGAAACTGGCACCAGGAGGAGTAAGAACGAATGGATCCAAGGAGGTTACAGGTAAATGTAGGGGGAAAAAAAGGTCAACAAGAAGGAATATAGACAAGGACTGGAGGGGAGGTTCCTTACCATGGGGCAGTGTCCTCTCTGATACCTGAAATAATTGGCATTGTTATTATAAGAGAGTGAGGCACAACAGAAAAGCAGAATTCATAGGGTAAGCCCTATAAGGCAGTGGCAGAAAGTACTTAGAGGACAATGCCCAGAATGGATACTTCGTAAGCTTTAAAAGAGAAGGGGAAAAAAAGAGACCACATGATTATAAAGGCCATGAATCAGAGAATGAAGGTTTAGAATAAGCAGAAAGAGAAAACCAATAACGGAGAGAAAGAAATCCTTTTTTGAAAGAGGTGCAAAAAAACCACAAAAAAACCCATGAAATTAAAAAAAAAACACTAATGAACAGGATAAACTGAAAAGAAGGAAAGAAGGGAGAATCTGCTTGACTAAGGAAAAAAAGAGGGGGTAGAAATATTTAACCAGATAAAACCATGAGAGAGAAACTAATAAACAAAGCCCTAGAGGGAAAGGAAAATGAGAAGAGAAGATCAGGAGTGAAGGGGAAGAGAGCCGGGGGGAGGGGGGGATATTAAAGTAAAGTAACTGAAGGAATGTAATATGTTAACAACAGAAGAGGGGGAAAACATAACTTAAACCTCAATTTTAGATATGGAAAAAAATATAAAACTAACTTTTATAACTAAATGTAAATGGATTAAGCAATCTAATAAAACAAAAAAGAATGACAGATTGGATAAGAAAACAAAACCTCACAATCTATTGTTTACAAGACACACTTTTTTTAAACGCATATACACAAAATAAAATTGAAGATGGCAAAAAATTTACTATGTATCAAGTGAATCCAAAAAAGCAGGAGTTGTAACCATGCTGTTTGACAAAGCAAAAACAAACATCCCCTCCCAAAAAAGGAGGGGGATAAGCAAACTATATTACTCTGAAAGAAATCATAGACAAACCAATACCAGTAATAAATTTAATGCTCCAAA
The DNA here is from genome assembly GCF_900497805.2 of Vombatus ursinus. NCBI lineage: Eukaryota > Metazoa > Chordata > Mammalia > Diprotodontia > Vombatidae > Vombatus > Vombatus ursinus. The sequence goes on along the minus strand of NW_020954556.1, from coordinate 21,697,587 downwards.
TAGCCAAACTTCATACACTGTTGTCAAAAACTGAGAAAGAACTCTACCAGGATCCTTTATGAAATAAATACAGTCACAGTATGCAAACCAAGAAATGATAAAACACAGAAAGAAAACTGTAAGCCAGTATCATATTGACTCAAAATTTCTAAACAAAATCCTATCAAACAGATTAGAGTGCTTGATCCAAGAAATCATTCACTATTATCAAGTGGGATTTATACCAGGGATGGAAGGATGGTTCAACATTAGGAAAACAATCAACATAATTAATCATATTAAAACTCCAAATATCTCAAACCATATAATTATCTCAACAGGTGCAGAAAAAGATTACGACAAAATATAACACTCTTTTATACTAAAAATCTTACAAAATATAGGTACAATGGGATCTTTAAAAAAAAGCCATCTATCTAAAACTAAAAGCAAACATAATACGCAATAGGGATATACTAGAAACCCTTTCCAAAAAATACAAGAGTGAAGGAAGGTTGCCTATTCTCCCCATTATTATTTGACATGTTAATGGAAATGTCAGCAACAGCAATAAAATAAGAGAAAAAAATTAAAAGAACACGTAAAGAGAAGATAAAACTATCCCTGTTTGCTGATGATGTGATGGTTTACTTGGAAAATCCCAGGGAACAGGCAAAGACACTAATTGAGACAATAACTTCAGCAGAGTTGCAGGCTACAAAATCCTCAAAAATCAATAGCATTTCTTTATAATACTGACAAAACACCAGAAGCAATAATAGAAAAGGAAATCCCATTCTGAATAACTATAACATGTATAAAATATCTGGGGATCAACCTCCCAAAGCACCGAAAACTTACATAGATACAATTCAAAATATAACCACCTAAGTAGCTTCAGGAATATTCAGTGGTCATGATGAAACTGTACCAATATAATAAAAATGACAATACTATAAAAATTAATGTACACTCTTAATAGTATACCAATCAAATTACCCAGAGAATACTTTATAGAATTTGATAAAATAATAAATTTAGAAAAACCAAAAGATCTAGAATATCAAGAGAAATGATAAAAAGAAGGATGAAGGGGGAATAGCACTTACAGACTTCAAAGCATATTATAAAATGGCATTCATCAAAGTCCCCTGGTATTGGTTAAAAAATAGGCCTATCTATAGATCAGCGCAGAAGAGGGAGTTTCTGAAACTACAGGACTCAATAATCTAAGTGTTCCATAAAGTGGAAAACAAGTTACCTATGGAAAAATTTCCCATTTCATAAAAACTGCTGGAAAAAGTAGAAAGCAGTGTAGCAGAAATTAGGCTTACACCAACACCTTACACCACACTACATTCTAAACGGATATGTGACTTTAATATTAAAGATCATAATATAAAAAATAAAAGGGAACAAATAATGTACCTCTCACACCTAGGGATAAGAGATGCACTCTTAATCAAACAAGAGATAGAGACAATTACAAAAGAAAGCAGATAACATTGATTACTTGAAACCCAAAAGCTTCTGGACAGATAACACTAATGCATTTAGGATAAGGAAAGTGGTTGAATGAGAAAAAAATCTTTGTATCAAATTTCTCTGATAAGAGTTTGGTATGCATGACAGATAAGTTTATGTGTGTGTATATATACAGAAGTACATATGTACATATACACATAAATACAGACATATACATATACACACATATGAATAGCCATTCCACAATAGATAAATGTTCAAAAAATATGAACATTTCTCAAAAGAACTGCAAAGTTGTCACAACTATATGAAGAAATGCTCCAAATCATTAATAATAAGAGAAATGCAAAACAAAACACTCGGATTTCACCTCACACTCTGCAAAATAGCAAAAATACCCCCCAAAATGGTAATACTCCATATTGGAGGGCTTGTGGAAAGATGGGCACAACTGTGAAATAGTATAACATTTTAGAAAGCAATTTTGAATTATGCAAATAAAGTGACTAAAACATTTTTCACCCTTTAAAACAGAGATTCTGTATATTGTGCTTATATACTGTGCTTTATACTGTCCTTATATTACAAGGAAGATATCATATATAAGTCCCTATATACTCCAAAATGTTAATAGCAGGTCTTTTTTGTGATCAATAAGAATTGGAAATAAAGTAGATGCCCATCAAATAAGGAATTATGGTACACAAATGTAATGGAATAGTACTGCACAGAGAAACATGCTAAGATCTATATGAATCAATGCAAAGTGAAGTAAGCAGAGCCAAGAAAACAATATACATAGTAACTACAACAATGTAAATGGAAATAAGGACACATCAAAAAATTAAAAGTCAATGTAACAAAATTATAAAGACCAGGTGGATCCTTGAATGAAGAGAGATGCAATAAAGGCAAATTCACGTTACGTGAGAGATGGTTGAATGAACCAGAGCTGTTAGATCTAAATAAGAGATGCTTTAGGGGATATATGGTATCTGGACTGGAGACTGTTTTGGAGGGATGAGGCATTACTGTTTTTTTGGGTGGTTGCTGTTGTTGTTTTTTAAAGACAATTCTGTCAAATAGGGTAAGGTAGAAGTCCTTAATAAGTGGCAGGAGGTTTCGAATGAGATGGCTTCCAAATTCAGTCCCCCAAAAGGGGTAGTTGTGAAACTTGACTTTCCTCTACCTAGTGTTAACAAAAGGGAAGGCGAAGGAAATAAGCATTTATACTGTCAGGCACTGTGCGAGACACTTTTTACAAATTGCTCATTTAATCCTCACTACAACTTTATGAGGTAAATGCTACTATTATATTCATTTTAAAATTGAGGAAACTGAGGCTAACAGATGGTTAAGTGACTAGCCCAGTTTCATATCACTAGCAAGTGTCTGAGGTCAAATTTGAACTCAGATCTTCCTACCCCCAGGCCCAGAGCTCTATCTACTGTACCTCAACATTAGATATTTTAACAACTACACCACACTCTTGGGCCTTGCGGTCACCTAAAATTCCAGGGATTTCACAAACTGCTGATGGGTCTGGTCTCTCCTATCCTTTACTTAAGTCTCTCTTTCAAAAACCTTCTGAAAAGTCCCTGAATCCATGTCTTCCTACTCCTCTGGATGTCAGCTGCTACCAGGAGCTCTGATCCCCTTCTCCTGAGTTAGGAAAAGTGATCTAAGCACCAAAATCCTTAAAATTATACCCACTGTAAGGTCTCCATCTCCCTTTAGAGAATATCTCCTTTCCCCATGGAAGTGTTCATCAGTGGCTCCCCTCACCACAGAAACAAGATTTCCCACTTTCTTTCTTCCTGTTTCAATCCCTCCCTTTGCCACCTAAGCAAGTTTCCCGTAGGCTCTCTTCTTCCTGAGGGATTACAGCAGTTACTGGCCTTTTGTTGTTAACTTTTGACTTGAGTAGGGCACATCATATATTCCCCTCTTCCTCTTTATGTGCCTTCCCATTCTCTTAATTCAGTCCCACAAAAACACTGATTCACCTGTGGGGAGACTGTTGGAAGGTTCATTTCATGACGTTCAGGATTGATTCTTCACTATTATTTCTACTTGACTTCTGCTTTTACCTATCTCCTTGTGCATTTTTAGAAAGAAATTTTTAATGGTCTTTCTCCTGATATTTTGTTGAGGTCCTTGGGTTGTTCTATTTGTATCCTTTGGTTGTATTTCTGTCTGGGGGGTTTGAAAATCAAATACTTTGAATGCCTTTTTATTGAACATCCATCTTCCCCCTTCCGTCCTCCCCCAGGGGGGTGGGGGGAGAGTACTACTGTTTGGGTTCAGGCTCGTCTGCTCTTTTAAAACATTATTCCATTCCCTCTTATGGTATCTGGTAAATGCAGAATGATATCATTATTTGAATTTCCTTTCCTTAAGATTTGTAGGTCTTTCTCTGGGTTGCTTACAGAATTTGTTCTTTGTCATTGGAATTGTTCAATTTAACCAGTATGCAGCTGTTCATCCTTCATTTTCAAAGAAGACCAATGACATCATGGGGTGATGTCTTGACTTGTGTGTGAATTGGATTTAAGTGAGGCAGAGGTGCACAAAGTTGTTAGCCTCTTTTCCAACAGTCATCGAAGTCCAGTGGCAAGACAAAAATTCTCTTCTAAAAACTATTCAGGAATATCTTGCTTCATGCTCTCCTGGGAATCTACAGGGCCCTCTGCCTCATCAAGTTGATTAATTTTCTGTGGTCTTACAATATTTATTTATAGATGTCTGGACTCCTTTAGCTGATCTAGATGCCACGTTCCTTCTGTTCTTAATATCTTCTCTGTTGGCTTAATGTGCTTATGCTCAAGGTCTTTTTCTTACTTTTGAGATTTTTGGTAATTTTAATCTTTTTTTTTTTGCCTTATATTGTCTTACTGCTCATTTTCTGACTCTTTCTCCTTTGATTATGGCTTTTCTGGGGGTTGGACTTCAAAGTTGTCTCAGATTCCTCACAATCTGAATAATTTACATTTCATGGACCTCAATCTCTGCCCCAAGTGACTTCTGGAGGACCGGAGAAAGGAGGGGGCAACACAAATCGTCCCAACAAGATGCTAGGCTCTTTCCCTCAGGCTTGCTAGAGTGATTATCAGTATTATCCCAATTTATCCTGTATATATCTTTGGTACATAGTTTTTTCCATGCTGTCATCCTCATTAGACTATAAACTCCTTATGACCAACGGCTGTTTTTTGCCTTTTTTTGTATCCTCAGTACTTAGCACAGTGCCAGTCACAAAGCAATTACAATTATGCTAGTTGCCTCCCTCTCTTCAGTTCCTTGCCACTATCCTAGTACAGGATAGATAACCTTTTATTACCATCCATATGGACTATTACAAAGGCCTAAAAGGTTAATGTAGTGTGGTTCCTTGAATTTTCAACTTAAATTCAGTCCAGTGGTCTCCAACTCCAAATTCACATTTATTTTCAGAGTAAAAGGTACCCAGGAAATGTAGAATCAGAAAAGGAAGGGTGTCATTATGGTATCCAGTTAAATACTTGGAAGGAGAACTCCAAGAGCACTGGGTAGATTCTTTCAAAAGTTAAAGGAAGATGGGTAGAAATCTGCACTATTATAAAGAGTAATATCACAGATCCATATGTATATAAGAATTAATCTATTTCCACCAAGATTATCTAAACTTTTGCTTCCTTTCACAAAGATCTGTTAGAAGATCATTCATTTCTCTAAACAAAGGACCCCATTAAATACTTTGGGGTGGGAGTGGGAGTCAAATAGCTTTAAAATCTAGTCCAAGCTCCTCCTAAGAGAGATGTAGAAATGAGGCCCTGCCTGATAGCTAACAAAGCTCATTTTGGTAGATCTGGTCACCTGATTCAGTCCAGTACATTTCCCCTGATCCTTTAGGGGACTTACAATAAAAAGATACTGTAATTTTTTAAAGCATAAGTCATCTTCTCCCACCTCCAACTGAGTTTAATTTCTTTACCACTCAGAAAAAAATGAAAAAGGTAAATAAAGGTCAGGGAGAACAGAAGAAATTATTGAAGAACAACAACAGCAGTGCAAAATTTAAAAATGAAGACAGAATAAAGTTTATTTTAAGAAAATACTAACCACCTATATAGGGTAACTAAGTGGTACTGTGGATAGAGCACAAGGCTTGGAATCAGGAAGGCTCATCTTTATAAGTTCAAATCTGGCGTCAGACATATAACTTATTGTGTAACTGTGGACCAATCACTTAATCCTGTTTGCCTCACTTCCTCATCTATAAAATGAGCTGGAGAAGAAAATGGCAAACCATTGCAGTATTTTGCCAAGATACCACTCCCTCCCCCCACCAAATAAAGGGGTTACAAAAAGTCGGACACTAGTGAAATGACTGAACAACAAAACCACGTATAACCTTCTGACCCTTCTACTTGGGTTAGTGTTGCATCTTCTATTTCAGTCACTCCTTAAAAAAATAAATAAATAATTTTTCAGATTTACCTTTAAACTTACTTTCTGTGGTACCATCAATGTGCTAGGCACAAGGTGGCATTTCAAGTTACATGCTTTTATATCTGATTTTCCACATATTAAGGACCAATGCGCAAAAGGTTTAGGCTCCACCTAATGTATTTATCAACTTCAACAATTACAGTTATTTTTAGCCAAATTATACAATCATATAATTTAAATGATGTTGAATATGATCATACTTTTCATGAAATAGAAATGAGAACCAAGAAGTTCTGATGTATCAATTATTTCACATACTGCAAGACTAGGAAAAAAGAGCCAAGAGTTTTATAAATCAACTGACATCCAATTATAAATTACAGAAACAAGGAGTCATCTAACAACAACAAAATACTTACAGCTTGTTAGTTTTAAAAACTACAACCAAATAAGGCAATGCTGTCCTCAATTAAATCTAATAAATTGATTTTATTGAATATTCTGACAGCATACCCTTTGAAAGCATTTAGAGGTTTACATTATCACTCTATAAAATTTATTTCTACTTATTTTAACCCTGACTGACATTTTAAAGATGAAAGTAGTATTAACAAAATTGGAGAGTTACAGCAGGAAGAAAAAAGGAGTTGGGTTTTGTTTTGTTTTTTTTTGAAGGAGGTTTGGAGAGTGTACCTCTTCTGTCAAAAATACGCATTCTTTCATAAAATTCTTTTGAAAATAAATTTTATTTACTATTGTGACTCAATGACAACAGTTTCTCTTACTGGTTTTGCATGTAAAGTTTTCAAGAATATTGGTGGATTAGTTTGACCTGAAGAAAAAGATAATTTTTTTTTGTGTTTAATAAGAATGTATATGTAGAGCCTATATCAGATTGCATGCCATCTTGGGGAAGGAGTGGAAAGAGAGGGGGAGAAAATTCAAAACCCCAAAGCTTATGGAAGTGAATATTAAAAACTAAAAATAAATTAGTTTAAAAAAAAGATATTTTTAAATTTTTTTAATCCAATTAAAGGGTAACTGCCTTATCACCTATACCTTGATCATTACAAATTACCTTCTGCTCTGTAATTTACTAAATAAAGCACACTGCTCTCTCAAAATGACTATGTACAACTACTATACAACCTTCATCCCTAGAAATAGCTAAATAGCTTGAAAAGAATAACTGGAATGGCTTAATTCTTTGCAAAGGGGATGTTGGGAAGGAAAGGAGACCTAGATAATGGTGTGGTATAAAGTTAACTGGGATGGAAGGTAGGAAATGTCTCCTAGTCTCAGTTTTGCTATTTACTGTGTGACTTTGGATATTCATATAACCTCTCTGCACCTCATTTTCTTAATCCATAAAATGAAGAGAATTGTACCAAAAGATCTCTATTGTTTTCAACTCAAATTCTAGGCTCTAAGTCAAAGATAGTGCTGAATCCAGGCCAGGGGAACAGAACAGGCCTGAGGACTTATAGCTTCTCCAAATCTGATCTATGCAGAAGTCACATTAATAGCAAGAGTTTCCACACTAGGGACTTACAAAGAGAAGAGAAAGGCAGATGGTATCAGCATATGTAGAGGCCTCCAAATAGAAGCTATGTGACCACATGTTGAATATGTCATAAAGGAAATTCTTCTGGTACAGGTTGGACATATCCTCTTGAGTTTTCTCAGCTCTTGTTACTTTGTGACTTGTTCTGGGGATGAGTCACATCAACAGCAGTGAATTAATTTTGGGGGGAAGGGCAAAAAGGGGAGGGAAAGGGAAAGAAAGACCATCCATGGTGAAGAAATTTCTCAGGACATATCTTAATACTGGGGAGATATGGGGTGTTCTTTTCTTACCAATAGAGAGAAATACAACACAAGCAAAATATCTTCAATGATTAAAGTTTCTTGGCATGTTAAATCTAATATGACTTTATAATATAAATATATTACTAAAATATATTAAGGCTAATATGACTAATAATCACCTATTATTGGTATTAGCAGCTTGTACTCAAAATATTAGTTAATGATATCATGCTTCAGGCATGCATGTTAATGTAATGTACTGTTGCTATTATTAGCTTATAAAATAATTCTAGCCAATAGCAGGTCTATACTTGTCAAAACAACTTGGGAGGGGGATGTTAAATGTCTGCCCAATTTAAAACACTTTGCCAACGTGCTTGGAGTAAAACCCTTTGCCAAAAATTAGGCCAAAGATAAACTATGTACTGCTCCTAAATACAATGAAAACTTCACTTATTCAACTATTATGTTCAATTCAATTTAAACATTTATTAACACTGTACTGATCACATATGAAGGAGAAAAGCAAAATGGCACAGTGAAACAAGAGATACTTTTGCCATGGAGTCAGGAAGACCTGGATTCAAGGCCTGCTTCAGACACAAACCAGCTGTACAACAACAGGCAATTAATTCACTTATCCTCTTAGCAGACTCGGGCAATTCTAAGCTTAAATTATAGATGGGCAGAAAATCTGCACTGGAAGAGCAAGCATTAGAAACTCCATACACTGGTCCAGACCCCCCCTCCCCCCAACTAAAAAAAGTATGTTAAGAATTATGGTGGAGGAGTTGAAGACACAAGAACAGTATCTTCTCCCAAGGAGCTTTTATACTGGGGGGACAGGATAAAAAACATACCCAAATAAATAAGCACAAGGCATGTGAAGAAGGAAAATCACAAAGGACTAGAGGGAAGGATTCATAGAAGGACTGATGCCTGAGAAGAGCTCTGAAATTCAGAAGGAAAGAATTCTAAAAATCAGAAATGAGAAATTAGTTCAAGGCATGAAAGCATGGCTTATGCTAATACAAAGAGACAAAGACTGAATACACAGAACACAGTTATTTGTCCTACTTTACTGGAACATGGCTTTTGTGAAGGGGAATAATGACATAAGAAAGGTGAGACAGAAACAGACAGAGATTTAAAACCCACACTGAAGTAATACTTCATCAGAGGCAATAGGGAGTCATGGAGAACTTTTGAGCAGGAGAGTGACATGGTCAAACCTATGTTCTTTAGAAAAATTCTTTTGGAAGCTCTGGGGAATATGGGAGAAACTAATCCAGGTGTGAGGTGACGATGAGGACTTTAACTAGGGTGGTGCAGTGGGTGTGAGCTGAAAGGGAAAGGATAAAAGAGATGTGCATCAAAAAGACTTGGCAACTGATGCAGTATGAAGGGGTTGGTGAAAGAAAAGGAAGAAGTTAAAAATTATTCAGATTATGAATCTATCACTAGGAGGATGGTGGTGTTAATAAAACTAGGAAAATTTTGGAGAAACAGTTTTGAGAATAGGATATGTGAAGGTAATTGGTTCATTTTGCATATATTAATTTTGAAATGATATTTAGCATGCTGCTTGCAAAGTGGGACTGGAATTCAGGAGAGAGCTTTAGTTTTGGGAGTCATCATTGTAGAGATGATAACTCAACCCATAGGAGCTGATAAAATAAAGAGGAGAGAAGAGAAGAAGGCCCAGGATTGAACTTTTGGGGACATTCATACTTAGGAAAGGGGGGTAGTATATGTGGGAAGGAGATGATGCAGCAAAGGAGACTGAGAAGAAACAGTTTGACAGGTGAGAGAAAAGTGTAACACTGACACCAAAGGAAGGAGCCTAACGAAGAGCTGAGTGAGGGACAGTATCAAAAAGGGTTATAAGGGTCAAGGAGAGTAAGATCTAAGAAAAAGTGATCAGATTTAGCCGTTAGGATGTAGTTGGTAATTTCTGAGAGCAATTTTGGAATAAGAGTGCAAGAGGTTTAGAAATGAATTGGGGCTAAGGAATAACAGGTAGAGTGCAGACATACATGTTTAAACTCTTCAATCTCTCCATTGCCTGCCTTCCTCCTCTTTCTCTATTTTCTCTACTCTCTACTTTGAACAAGTCAATGGTCTCCATTCATTTTAACCTCTTTACCTTGCCTGCAATTAATTTCAACATGTTTATAAAACATCTACTGTGAATAAGGCATTTTATTAGTTCGTGGAGACACAAAGCTTAAGATTGTCAGTTATTGTCTTCAAACAGCTTACAATCAACTAGACTTTACTCCTATTATTCATCTTGCTTGAAATGCTCTTCTCTTTCCTGTCCAAATCCTATAGATCCTTTAAGATCCAGCTGAAGTCTCAAATCTTTCTTTAAGTTTCCCCTGACTAATGTAGTCTGAGTTGATACTTCCCTCCTCTCATGTAAGAGTTCTTACAAGAATGTATTATTTGGGACAAGCAATATTTTTTATATAGTTTCTTTCTGTGACATCAGTAGTCATGTGTGTTTTTAGAGACACTAAGCTGACTCACAGCATTAAACTGTGACCAAATGAAACTAAACTGAACTTCTTTCTCCAACTCTTGTCATTTGGGTACTGAATTTTGTGCCATATACACATTTCATTGCTCTTTTTTTGGCTGCATTTTTAATTCTGTGGTTTTTAAGGGCAGATATTATTTCAAGGAAATATGCAAAAGTTGTAGCTCTTAATTATTATTAGAGGAAGAAAAAAAAAAGTCAAACATTTTAAGGATCATTCAAGCCTATGATAAAACAGAATTAGTCCCTCCAAAGTCCAATGGAAAATGTGCTTAAAAACAAGCACCACCACCAAGGCAAACTACTGATGTAAAACAGCCTAGTTAATCCTCAGAAAACAAATACGTTCAGAGGGATCTGACAATTGGATGGGACTGTTATTAATTCTACTCTAATGCAGCATAGGACTCTAGCAGCAGAATGAACAATGAGAAATCCAGTAAAAAGAACAAAAAAACTGCTAACCAATGCTATGAAGAAAAGACATTTGTTATAGAAAGAAAATACAAAGACTGGAGTACTGAATTTTGGGAAAAGGTAATTTTATTGATTAAACTCACATTTTCATCCCAGGTATTATCAGAAAAAAATACATAGGTGAAACTATAAGATCTAGGTATCTTCATTAGATTGAAAAAAAAAACCCCAAATTATATGTTTTGGTGAATTTTTTTTTATTTCCAGAAGTCTTTTTCTGATAAATATACTGACAAATCGAGACAAAAACTATTACAATTTTTAAAATTCCCAAATGGCGACAGGATACTGAAACATAATCTTGCACCATGCATTAAAGGAAAGATTAAGGCATGTATTCAGGAGAAAAAGTAAACATACTTCAACAGCCTGACAATTTACCCAATTTAAATTAAAGCCCATTGAAAAGCCACTGAATACAATCAAGGCTAGACTTGGAAAATAAACTGTTTATTAAAGGTACAATTAATACCCAATCTGATAGGTGTGGTTTTGTGATGAAGAATTAAAGAATGTGTTCCAAAAACCTCAGAAGCTCAACGCCAAGTCACCTAAAACAAGTTGTTGTAGCAAAAGGATATAGTTCATTAAAAGTTTTTTTAAAAATACTCTCACTTAACTCTCTCACATTGACCCTTCTAACAGTCTATTTCTCTCTCATCCCTTTCACAGACAAACTCCTAGAAAAAGGTATCTATTTTTGTTGCCTCCACTTTCCCACCTCTCTGGCACTTTTTGACACTTCGTAATCTAGCTCCCAAATTCATTGAAACTATCCTCTCCTAAATTTCCAAAGATTTCTTAACTGCCAAATCTGATGGCTTTTTTCCAACTCCTATCTTTCTTGATTTTTCTTTAGCATGTAACAGTGGTCAACCAACTCCCTCTCTCCTGGATTCTCTCTTCTCTCTGGTTTTCTTTTTTTTTTTGGTGACTACTATTTGTTTCTCTTTCTACCTCTCTCAACACTCCCTTCTCAGTACTTCCTGGACCTTTATCCACATAGCAATCCCTAAATAAGGGTAAACTCTTCACACTTTCACGGTGACCTCAACTTCCCCAGGTTCAATTACCATCTCTATCATATTACTCTCTTGCTACTCTAGTAGCTTCCTATTGCCTCTAAGATCAAATGCCAACTTCTGTGTTTAGCATTCAAAACCCTTCATGCCCAGGCTCCTTCTTACCTTCCAGCTTTATTACATATTACTCCCCTCTATACATTCTACACTATAATCTAACTGGCCTTGTTGACAACTTCATATTTGCCCAGACTATTCTGTCCCCCACACCTGGAATGTTCTCCCTCTCCCCTTTATCTTTTGGAATCCTTAGTTTTCTTCAAAGCTCAGCTCAAACACCTCTACCTACATGAGGCCTTTTCTAATTCTCCAGAAGCTAGTGCCTTCATCCCCCTCTCCCCAACCCAATCCCTACACCAACGAAATCACCAGTCTGGACCAAAAGAAAATAAAACCTTATAATGGCAAGAGTCAGATGAATATACCATTTTACATTTGTTAAGGTTGTTTTATAAGGACTTGTCTTCCCCAAACAAAACTGGAAAGGGCAAAGGAATATAGTTGTGTCTTTCAAAGATATCCACAGAGCCTTTGAGGGTACTGTGCACAGAAAAGTGTTCAAATGTTACCTGATTCATCCATTCAACAAATGTTTATTGAAAACAAATATTTTTTGTACAAAGTACAATAGGCAAATCTCCAATGTACAATTAAAAGGACCCCTCAAAATACATCAAATAAATTTACTTTAGTACAGTTAGCCAAAGGTTTCTAAGTCCCTAGATACTTTTTTTCCCCTCCACTATGATCCTAAAATTAAGACACTACAAATATGGTCAGTTGTCAATGGCTTATACATGATGGGCTCCTTGATTAAAAGAGAGAAGGGAAAAAAAGATACTGAAAGATCAAGATAAAAAAAGACACAACACAGAAAGTTTTGGGCAATTGCATATGTTGAAATGCTTATGATTACTGAACTTAAGTCCATCTAAATGAATATTGTATTTGGCAAAATATGCTATATGTAAAACATGAGAAAATTTTATATTAGTCATTATCAAAATACTAAGCAAAAGTCAACTGTCACCTAGGCATGGATTGAGCTACTATTTAGAACTGGAAATAAGTCAAACTCTTGTCCTCATTAACACTCAGCATAAGTTAAGCACCTTACCAAACTGACATCAGCCATTTAAGAAATAAGCCACTAACGTTAGTGTCTCTAGCATTATGTCCATACCAAAGGTGGCACAGATGATATCTGTCTCTTGAGTTATTCATCCAGGACCTACTTCAAATTGTGAAACAGATCAAGTTTGTCTTTGACATTTTTCCATCTCTTTCCTGTTTGCCCCTCTTTCTTCTCTCTTGTATATAACAAGCCACCCCCAAATACCCAACTTTGTCTGATTTGCGCTCTAAGCTGTCTTTCCATCTACCTATATGTTAAGGTATGGTTGACTTCCAGCAGAGATAAGAGGGAAGGAAGTGGGCAAGGGGTCCAGCAGTCAAGAAGGAGGCCCAGAAACTGATTATGATGCATACATTTTTGTCATTCTTGACAGGATTTTCAATCTGTCAACTGTTTTTCGATATCCTTTGTAAAACTGATGAACTTTAAAGAAAATAATTAAATACCAAAGTCTGTCAATTATTGTCCAACATAGACTGTAATCAACCAAAAAAAAAAATACATATAAAGAACAGAATATAAAATACAGTAATGTAATTCTTAATATACAATATATACATTTCATATTCAGTGCACACACAATTCTTAATAACACCTTGAGAACTTGTGACATTAACTGAACATTTCTAAATATTCCATTTCTACACATTCATTTCCATGCTCCGAAAGTACAGTCTCATATACATAAGACTTTTGAGAAAGTCACAATTTCCTGAATAAATTGTTTTTTAAAATGCAATTTTTTGTGAATAAAGTTGCAATCTGGGAATTTAGGATAAAAATATCATTTTAATGTAATAAAGCATATTTTAAAGTAATCCAATTTTTAGAATATATTTATATTTTCTTAGTTTCCAACTACACAAATCACATATCAAAATCACAAAAATTTAACATTATAGTGAAAAACAAAAAGCAATCATGTTTTCCAAGTATTTTAAACTGTTGCAACATAAGAGTACTGTAACTTACAAGGTTGCATTTTGTGAGTATTTACTGCAATACTCACAATTAAAATACTGTACTGCATGTGAATTTAATTTAGGTTTTTATATGTTCTTTAAATTTTCATTTTTATATGTTTTCTAAGAATGTTTTCTATTTCTCTTCAACATTTCATTTGGAAAGGCAGCCAATGTGGCATAGTGGACAGAAGGCTGGACTTAGAGAAAGAAAAACCTAAATCTGAATCCTACCTCAGACACTTAGCTTGGTGACCCTGGACAAGTCACTTAACCTCTCTCAGCCTCAATTTCATCTTTAAAATGAAGATAATAATAATACCTACTTCACAGAGTTGTTCATAGGATGAAATGAGATAATATACATCAACAGCCCCAAAGAGCTATAATAATGCTACTATTATAATTAGCAATAGCAATAGTAGCAAGTTACTGTAGCAGTAATAGTAGCAATAGTAGTATACTAGCCAGTATGTGTTTTTTGTGTGTAACTAGATATTTATTTACAATTCAAAAGGGAAGTGATAATATATGATATAACTTACTCTATCCTCAAAGACCAATAAAAGGGCAAGACATACATAATTTAATTTAACAGTCACCTCAAAACCTATTGTGTTTTTTTTCCTTAGTTCCCATCTCTGCCTCACTTCCTTCACCCACTTGCCTTTCACCTTACCTTTCCTTTTTGTCTTTCCTCTCAGGTCTAACCTGCTTTCCTGGTCTCATAGAATTGCAGAGTTAGCAGACCACAGTGACTATCTAGTTCATAGGTCCTTAACCTGGGGTCCATGAACTCCCTTCCTCCTCGCCCCGCCAATATTTTGATAACTGTATCAGATTTATATATTTTATTTTACACATTCAGAAACATCAACCTGAGAAGTCCACAGGCTTCATCAGACCACCAAAGGTATCTATTACATAAAAACATTTAAGAACCTCTGATCTATAAAGAGGAAATGTACTCATATACACAAATGTATTTATGGCAACTCTATTCTTGGTAGCTAAAAACTGAAAACTGGGAGTGGGGTGGGTGATAGGAATGGCTAAAAAACAAATTACAGTATATGAATGTAACATAATATTACTCTACAAAAGAAACAATGAAATTCTGAGGTGGAATCTGAACTCAGATCTTCCTGACTTCAAATACAGTAGTACTTTATGCATTATGTATGCCTGTCCCATCCCCATAAGACTAAAGGGGACAAGAGAGGGTGAAAAAAATTTTAAATTCAAACATTTCCAGAAGTGGCTACTACTTTGGAGTTTAATACTGTTACCTTCATTTTCACTGTACCAAGTGAATTTAAAAGAATATATGCCAAATTGAGTTTTCTTTAGGCAGCTAGAAGGTACAAAGATAGAATGCTGAATTTGGAAACTAGGAAACCCTGAGTTTGAATTCACTTTTGCTGTGACCCTGAGCAAGTCATTTAATTTTTCTCAGCATCAGTTTCCTCATCTGGAAAATGGCAATAATAGTGCCTACATGAAGGGGTTATGAGGATTAAATGAGATGTGTGTAAAGTGCTCTGCAAACCTCAAAACACCACATAAATTATATTATTATTATTACTATTATGGCCTATGGTGGGATCTGAGATCCAGGTGGGTGGAAACACAGGAGCCAAGAGTTATGAGTTGTTTTGGGAAATTAACTTCTACATCCCTAGATTTCCAAAGTCAGAACCAAGAGCACCAGGAAAAAGCTAGAACAGCAATGAACTTTTTTTTTTTTTTGCACATGCTCAGTGTAAGATGAGCCAGGGCAGATCAAGCTTCAAGAACCATCTGGTTGCTTACACAGATATAGGAGGCCAGAGCAGCTGCTCCAAAACTCTGCCACCCATACAAACACAATCCAAAGAGAACCCAAATTGTCCCTGTGCAAAACAAGGATGGCACTTGGAGGATGGGGAAAGAAGAGAATTTTTTTATTTGTTTAAAGAAAAAAACTAAAACCTTATTTTTTAAACTTTGATATGACTCTCGATAGAGAGCTCAATTTCACTTGAATATAACTTAACCAATGCTTCCCAAACCTAGCTTATCATTATATCTTCTTTTAGAGCCTCTTCACTCAAGAGAGCGCAGTATTGTCTTATATTCAACATTCCAAACCCAAACAATCTGTATCAAGTCCCAGTTTCTGCATGAAGACTTCAAGACTAGTCCTCCTTAATCTCCTCCTATCCTGAGCTTTTACAGTACCTATAATCTACAGTACACAATTTAAAAACCCTGTCATTCTATCTTGAGCTCCATTCCCCAGTCTCTAAATGCCTGAACATTTGCACTTGGATGCCCCATAAGCATCTCAAACTCAATCTATTCAAAACAAACTCATCTTCCCCTCTCTGAATCCTTTTGTATAGAAGGTACTACTATTCTTCCAGTCACACAAGTAAGAAACCTCAAAACCAACAACTCTTTACTTTTCTCATCTCCCAAAACGAAATATATGGCCTTGTAAATTCTACTGCCATGTCTCTCATAAAAGTCCCATTTTCTCCATTCATGGCTACCAGCCTAGTTCAGGCTTCCCATCTTGTCTTGGCTAAAAGATTAGAAAAGCCTCCTAGCTGGTTGCCTAACCACCAGTCTCTCTCTTCGCCAATCTATCTTCCACAAAGCTGCCAAATTGATATTCCTAAGGCACATGTCGTCCTGCTCAAAAAGATTCAGCTGCATTCTACTGTCTCTATTATGGAATACAAATTTCTGTTGCACATTTAAAGCCTTTCACCAACTAGCTTAACCCATTCTTCCAATTTGACTTCATTACTCCATCTCATTTACTCTACTATTCCAGCCAAATTGGCCTACCTGCTATCTTCTGTATACATTCCATTTCCTGCCTCCAGGCTTTTTGTACTGGTTGAACCCAATACTCTCCCCTCCTCCCCTCTATCTCTAGGAATGCCTATTCTCCCCTTCAAGGAGTTAAAATATCATTTCTTACACCAGGATTTTCTCAATCCCTCTTCTTACTCCTAGTCAGTATTTTTTTTTCTGTTCAATTTTAAAGTTTTTCTCTCCTACCCCCACAGTCCCTTTTCATTTACCTAGCTGTATACATACCACTCCTCCAGAACAGACCATAAGCTTCTTGAGGAAAAGTCTGGTTAAAATTTTTGTCTTTGTTTCTCCAAAGCCTAGCATACTATCTTACAAATAATAATGATGATGATGATAACAGGGATTAAACCTGTGACTTCACTGGTATATGAACTTTTAAGTAAGGAAATTACCTCTACCAAAGCAGGACTGCACCTTCTCTGCAATCTAGAGCACTGAATGACCAAGTGAGTTGACTGTAGTCACACAGCCAACATGTGTCAGAGTGAGACTTGAACTGAGGTCCATATCCACTAAGCCATTCTGTCTCTTTAGTAAATAATAAAAAGATAGTGCTATACCAAGCTTCATGGAATGAAAAACTTTAAAAATATGGAGACTTAGCAGAAATCAAATAATGAGGTATAAAACATACCCATCATCCTCTCTGTTACTGAAATTGTACTAAGGATGCTTTCAGTAGCCTAGAGAAGAGCTTATATTCTAATACTTTTAATTCAACTACAATGGAGTTGACAGAAAGATGTGTCCACGCCATCTCTAAATTAGAACTGAATCATTTTTCTCCACAGAATTTCAGTTACATTAAGAATTGAGCAAATAGAGTTGAGGTTTTTTGTAGGCTGGTTTGGGAACCTAATCAATGTTGTTCTGTGGAAGCATATACACCAAAAGTGACCCTTTTGTTGATCCTGGACCTGACTTTAGTTTTCATCAAGGAAGACCACCTCTCTTTGGGAGGGGAAGGGGTCCTCCAGCATTAATATAACAAGAGTTTTGTCTGGTAAACTGAAGACCTTAACACTAAACTTTATACTTAAAAAAAAAAATCTAACCAAAGGAATTTTTGGGTTTTTTTGTGTTTTGATTACTATGAAACGTAAGTAGGTGACAGTCATGTCCAGAGATATCTTCCATGTTGAGAGGGAAACTATCCATTTAAATCTCTCTCTGTAGAGAACTGCCTGGATATCAATAAATTGTCTCTAACAGACATTGGTTAAAAACAAAGACCCAGAGCATTTCTTCCATAGTTTCAATGGAAAAAAAAAGCCTATGTTTTAAATCAATGATTTACCAATATACAGTTGGAACAAAAGTAATTTGTAATTTGGGATCTTCCTGAATGTGTCATCTCATTTATATGAGGGAAATGCAACCCTCCGTTCTAGAAAGTTGGAAGTTAAAAGATTATGCTTTATGTTCAAAATACTGCTCCTTGTACTGGCTCTGAAAAGAAAACAAAGAGATGAACATCTGCATTAAGCAAAAAATTAAAAAAAAAAAGAATGTGTAAGGAGGCTGCTTCTGATATATAGGCAGGTACCAAAGATTTATTAGAGCAGAGATCTTTTATGTAACAGGTTCACAAAAGATAACTACTGATCCTTCTCATTTGGGTTCACTAAGTACTCTCTACCAAATTAATATTTCTTTTAAAATTGTGGTCTTTGAAATAATGAACATTTACTTTTATTTTTAAAAATACAATTGAAAATATTAACAATTGAACTAAATGTTTAATTACAACATAAGAAAAAGAGGACAGTAAAGAATTTTTAGCTAAAACATGTGAAAAATAGTTCCAAAAGAAGTTAACTTTGTAAATAATACCAAAATTTGTCTGGTGTTGTTACTAAGGAAAAAGAGAAAAAAAATTCTTTCAGTACCTGAGAACACTGGCCCTTTCCAATTCACATAGAAGCAGCAATTTTGAAAGGTGTTCTTACATGTAAACAGAGTAGTTACAACAATGGAAGCCTGACAGTAAGAGGCTGTGGAAGCAGCTGGAAACAGCTGAGGAGGACCTTTCAAAACAGGAATATGGGGAACTGATAACAAGTACGTAAACGTACTGAATTTGTTACCAATAATTATAGGGGTCATGAATCTGAGAACAGAGTCTAGAGTAGACAGAAAGAAAGGATGGATAATAAGAGAGAAATCCTCTCTGTAGAGGGTCTAAAAAAATGAAATTTTAAAAACTTGTGAACAGGACTAGTCAAAAAATAGGAGAGGAAGGAGGAATCTTCTTGACTGAGAGGGAAAAAAAGGGAAGAATTATATAACCAGATAAAAGCAGGAGAGAAAAAGGAACTAATAAGTAAAATCCCAAAGGGGAAAAGGGTAACAAACGACAAGGGATCAATAGTGAGGAAGAGAGACAATGGGAATAAGACTACTACTGAAGGAACATAGTAGAGGATTTTATTTAGATCAAAAGGAGGGGAAAAGTCCTAATATGAAAAAAAAAAACAGATGAAAGAAAATGTAAACCTAACTCATAACTTTAAACTTGAATGGATTAAGCAATCCAATAATATTGAAAAGTAACTGATTAGATGACACAAAATCTTACAATCTGTTGCTTACACAAGAAATATTTTTAAAAAACAAAAGATACACCCAAAATAAAACTGAGGGGATAGAAAAAAAATTTACTCTGCATCAAGTGCATCCAAAAAATCAGGAGTCACACTGACACTGACAAAGCAAAAACAAATATTCAAAAATACATTTTTACAATATTTTACAAACAAGAGAACTATCTTAGGCTGAAAGGAACCACAGACAACAAACTAATATCAGTAATACGCATGCACTCTAAATGCCTTGGTATCCTAATTCATAAAGCAAGAGCTATGAGAAAACAAAGATAGTAATCCAATAATGATGAGATTTCAATATCCTCTTCTTAGTTTTGGCTAAGTTTAACAAAAAATATTTTTTTAAAAGGGAAAACATGGAACTGAACAAACAGCTGAAGAAACCAGAGTTAAAAGACCTACGGTGTTTTCTAAATGGGGCAGCAAATGATTATACATCTCTAAGCACCACATGGAACTTTTGCAAAAACTGACCATATACTAGATATGACCATGCACAGAGACACTGCAAACAAATGCAAAAAGGTAGGAATAGTTAACATATTCATACCATAATGCAATAAAAATACCATAATTGGTTCAGGGACCACAAACAAAACATACAGACTGAAATGGAGATTTAACAATGAAATCCTAAATCAATAAGTGGGTCAAAAGAAAAAAATTATTTAAACAATAACTATGTAAAAGAAAACGAAAATGATGAAACAACATACCAAAATTTCTGGGATGCAGCTAAAGCAGTCCTCAGGGGAAAAATCAAATCTTTACAAACATACATTAACAAAACAGAAAAAGAGAGGATTAATGAACTGAATGTGCATTTAAAAATTAGAAAATCACAACAAACCTACACTAAGAACAAAACAGGAAATACTAAAAAATTAGATGGGAAATAGATATATTAGAAACAAAAAAAAAACCCATAGAAGTGATAAATAAAACTAAAGCTGGTTCTTTGAAAAGACTAATACAATTGATAAAATGTTAGTAATCTGATTAAAAAGCCAAATACAATAGAGCAAATAAATGAAGTGAAATCACAGCAAAATCATAATAAAAAGAATAATCAGAACTTATTATGCACTTATATGCTAACAAAATTGAGGACACAAAAGAAACAGAGGAATACCTTCAAAAATATAAAATATCCAAACTAAGAGAAGACCAGATAGAGGTCTTAAATAACCCTATCTCAGAAAAGACCTTGTTGTTAAGGAACTACCAAAGAAAAAAACTCCTGGTCCTAATGGATTCACAGGAGAATTCTATCAACTGTTAAAAGAATGGTAGCCATCCTTTACAAATCTTTCTCAAAAATTGAGAAAGAACCTAACAGAAGCCTTTTAGGAGACAAATATCGCCCTAATACCCAAAACAGGGCAAGATAAAACACAGAAAGAAAACTATAAGCCACTATCATTAATGAACATTGACTCAAAAAATTTTTTTTAAATTCTGTCAAATAGACTGCAGTGATTTATCCAAGAAATCATTCGTTATGAACAAGTGGAATTTATGCCAGATTTGCAGGCATGATCCAATATTAGGGAAACAATCAAAATAATTTGATCCAAAAATCACATGATCATCTCAATAGATGCAGAAAAATATTATTTTATTCTAAAAACCCTACAAAGCATAGGTATAGAGGGATCTTTTTTAAAAATATAAAAACAATCTATCTAAAACCAAAAACAAGCAATGGAAACACACTAGAACCTGTTCCAATAAACACACGAGTGAAGTAAGGATGATCACTTCCCCCAGTATTATTTGATATGGAGATGGTACCAATAGCAGTAAGAGGAAGAAATTAAAGATATAAAGATCAGCAAAGAAAAGTTAAACAATCTGTATTTGCTGAGGATGTGATGGTTCACTTAGAAAACCCTAAGGCATCACCAAAAACACTCACTGAGATAATTAAGAGTTTCAACAAAGTTACAGGCTACAAAATAAGTCTTCAAAAATCAATAGCACTAATAACAAAACACAAGAAACTACAACAGAGGGAATCTCATTCTAAATAACTACGAAATGCATAAAATATCTGGAGGCTGACCTATGAAAGCACACAAAAGGCACGTATAAAGTTGATTACAAAGTGCTGCTTACACTTGACCCATCCTAGGTAATCATTTAAAATGGTGAGGTACTCTCTTGATCCAGAGAACCCCACAAAATCATGCAAATCAAGGGGCTTAAATCTCTGGGTCCACTTCAAGAAGACCCGTGAAACATCCCAAGCTATCAAGGGCATGCATATCCGAAAAGCTACAAAGTATCCAAAAGATGTCACATTGAAGAAACACTGTGTTCCCTTCAGGCAATATAATGGAGGAGTACGCAGGTGTGCCCAGGCTAAGCAGTGTGGTTGGACACAGGGTTGTTGGCCGCAAGAGAGCCCTGAATTCTTGCTGCATAGGCTTAAAGATGCAGAGTAGCGCACAACTGAAGGGTTTGGATGTGGATTCTCTTGTCATTGAGCATATCCAGGTTAACAAGGCTCCCAAAACGCGACAGCATACTTACAAGGCTCATGGTTGAATCAACCCATACATGTGTTCTCCTTGCCATATTGAGATACTTACTGAAAAGGAACAAATTGTTCCTAAACCAGAAGAGCAGGTTGCTCAAAAGAAAAAGATATCCCAGAAGAAAGTGAAGAAACAAAAGCTTATGGCACAGGAGTAAATGTGACATTAGAATGCACATGAAAGTGAAATGAAAACATTTGTTACAGTAACAAAAAAAAAGTGCTGCTTAAAGAAATACAGAACAATTTAAATAGCTGGTGGAATATTCAATATTCATGGCTAGGCCAAGCTAGTATGATAAAAATGAGAACACTATCAAAATTAATTTATACTTTTTATGCTAATGGTAACCAAATGACCAATTGAAATACTTTATAGAACTTGATAAAATAACAAAATTCATTTGGAAAAAAACAAAAAAATCTAGACTACCAAGGGATATAACGAAAAGAAACAGGGATTAAGGGGAAATAGTACTTCCAGACTTTAAAGTATATTATGTAGCAGCAGTCATCAAAACAATCTGATATGTAATTAAAAAGACAGGTAGATCAATGGAACAGATTAAACAGGACAGAATCAGAAACACTAGAAGTCAATAACTAAGTGGTTGACAAAGTGGAAAACATAAATCAGCTAGAAAAAAATTCCTCATTTGATAGTAAATGCTGCAAAAACTGGAAATCAGCCTCGAAGAAATTAAGCTTAAACCAACACCTTACACCACACACCACAATACATTCTAAATGGACATGTAACCTTAAGTTGGAAGAGATATACATTACACACCTCTCACAACTGTGCATAAGGGATGTATTCTTAACCAACAATAAAAGCAATTACAAAAGATGAAATAAAAAATTGATTACTTGAAACTGAAAAACTTCTTCAGAGACAAAATGCATCTAGGATAAAAGGGAACTGATTGAATCAGAAAAAAAAATCTTTGTATCAAATGTCTATGATAAGGCTTTGGTATCTAAGATATATAAACAATTAATAAAAAATATATTTAACACTAACAGCCATTCCCCAAAGGTAGTCAAAGAATATGAACAAACAGTTCTCAAAAGAAGAACTGCAAAGTATTAACAACCACATAACGAATGCTCAAATTACTAGCAATTAGAGAAAGGAAAATTAAAAAACAAAACAAACAAAAAAACCCGAGGTTTTGCCTCACACACTGCAAATTGGTAAAAATGACAAAAAATGGTAGGGTTTATAGAATGATAGACCCACTAATAAATTGTTAGTGGAGCTGTGAAATGGTACAACCATTTTGGAAAGAAATATGGAATCATGCAAATAAAGTGAATAAAATGTCCATACCCTTTGAACCAGAGATTTATCACTGGGCTTATACCCCAAGAAAACTGTCAATAAGAAAGTCCTCACATACTCAAAAACGTTGATAGCAGCACTTTTTGTGATAGCTAAGAACTGGAAATAAAGTAAATGTCCATCAAATGAGGAATGGCTAAACAAACTGTAGTACATGAATGTAATGGAATATTATTGTGCTGTAAGAAATCATTTGAATGATGAATGCACAGAAGCATGGAAAGATCTTTATGAACTAATGTGAAATAAAGTAAGCAGAGCAAAGAAAACAATATACAAAGTAACTATAACAATGTATACGACAAGAACAACACACACACACAAAATCAAAAGTGAATGTAACAAAATTATAAAGGGCAAGCAGGAATTGAATTAAAAGATATGAGAGGACACCCCCAACCTACCCCATCAGTTGTACTGATTTTTTTTCCTCTCTTAAAAATACTATTTGCTATATGGGATGGCTCTCTGGGAGAGGAATGGCGAAGGACACTTGGGATAACAACAATTTAAGAAACAGAAGATATCAATTAAAAACTTATTTTAAAATACTGAAATATGTAATCCTTTTTTGAGATCCAACATCACAGATTCCTCTCATTTTCCGCACTTGTTTTAACTTCTCATCTCAAAGAGATAGTTTCCAACTCTATATGTATAGTCCTATGATCCTATTTTATTCTTCAGAAAACAAGCTCCTCTTCCAGGTACTGTGATCAGTCAACATGTTCTAATATTATTTCTTCTATGGCAAAAAGATTTTTTAGTTTATTTAAATCTTTTTAAAAGATGTAGATTGTAAAAGGAAGCAATGTTTATATATACCTTTAGGAAAAAAATGTTTTTAGTTCTATAAAGGATGTATGAATATTTTTTAATTAAAGCTTTTAGAGAAGGTGGCACCTTATGAGAGGTGACTTGAATAAATAAAATTTCAATAAGCAAAGAAATAGGAGTGTCTTCCAGGAGAGTTTGTACTAATGAACAGAGGCAGAAGACTTCAGGATAAAAATCAAGAATAATTAGCAGTCCTATTTGATTGGAATATCAAATAAATGCAACGGAGTAGGGTGAAATAAGGCTGGAAAGGTAAGATGGAGACACTGGAGCTTTTGTTTTATCCTAAATACCCAGTAATCTCCATCTTTTCGGTTCTGTAATCCTATCATAAAAAAAGTTATTGAGCCTATACTCTCAATATGGATATATTTATTTATGATTTATAATATGTGCTACTCCACTACTGCATATATTATAAACAAATAAAAATGTTAGCAGGAAATATATTTTAATTGATTTTTTTTAATTGATTTTATTTTTTATTTATTTTATTTAGTTTTATTTGTTTTTTTTATCATATTTCAGAGTACAAAAATTTTGCCTTCACCAAAAAAATTTAAAAATTTTAAGAGCAATGTTATCGAATATGCTTCATTATTTTGGAAAACATGGGTTTAATACCTCATGATACAACAATTTGAACGTCTGCTTCCAAGTTCAGTTTATTTCGATATTTGGTTTTAATGGCTGCCATTGGCTGGGGAAAAACAAAACAAAACAAAACACTGGCTGCATTTACTAAGCAATGTTCAATGCTACCAACCTATTATGCAAATGTTTTTGCTGATACTTGGTTAGTAAATTTTCATCTTCCCTGATGTCTATAAGTTTTCCTTCCAAACTAACTGGAAGGCATTGCATTTTTGTATTTTTAACAAATGTATTCAAAATACTCTGAAACTCATTTGGAAGATCTTAAAATAGGTTAGAAAATTTTGTTTCCAAGTTTGCTTGTTTTTTTAAAAGGTGCACATATGAAAGTATGCAGTTATTATAAGTGATACAACTTGTTTGGGGCAACAAAAATTTGTTAATGTTTTTCTAATTATGATAGCTTCTTACTACTTTAGTAAATATCTCAAAGCACAAAATATATAGTTAGGGTGAGATTCATTGTTAGTGATAGTGGATGGAAATTCATATTTCAAATCTTGCAAATTTGCAATGTGCAATTTGGCCAATTTATTCAGATTTGATTAGCTAATCATTGTATTTACCTCAGGTACTTTGTTTGTGACAAGGGATTTCTTTCTGATGGGGGGGAAGGTGGGTAAAATTTTAAAAATAAAAAATGTGCTGAATTGGATAGACATCCAATCACATGTTAAGTGGTAAACAAACTAGGAAACTGCAAGGAGGGTGGGTAGAAAAAAAATGCTTTAAGGACATAAGTAATTATCAAAGGATTTCTTTTAACAAAAAGTATAGTTAAGAAGTTATCCTATTGTATGCTACATCCCTTCTAACACCACTCCAATACCTGGCTAGTATATGAGTTCTAGGATAGAAAGCATATACACAAGGGATACCATAACTTTTAAAAAGTTTGGAAATTATTTAACTGAAAAAACATACACAAATTTTATTTATGTTATTTTTTTAAATTTGTGTTTGATTGTATCTATGGCAGTTGTTCATTCATCACATACAAATTAAAATAGCAGCCAGATGAGTGACCAATTGACCAGCCAAGAAAAGATCAAAAGTTCGGAGACAATGGGAAATCGAAGGAACTGATGGGCTTTCTCCAAGAGGCAAACACACTAAAGGCACTCTAGTATTACTTTACCAAAGCACAAATTTAGTTCACAATATCTCCAACTAGTCATCATCTAATCTTTACTTGAAAACCTGAAGGAAAACCTCTGGTGGTCAACTATTACCACCATCACCCATCACCAAGGTAACCCAATGCATTTTGAGGCAACTCTAACTATTAGGAATATTTTTTTTATATTGAGCCAAAATCTGCCCCCTCCCCGCTATAATTTCCATGGATTAGTAGCCCTCTGAAGCTAAGCAGATAAAACAAATCTCATTCCTTTTTCACCATATAGTCCCTCAAATATTTCTAAATATTAAATTACAAAGTTCTTCTGATGGTCCCAAACTTCTCCCTGAAACAAAGGCCCATCTTTTTATGTTAGTATTCTTCTATTCTTCTGGTAGAGTATAGCTAAAAGATACAGAACATCTATAACCTTCAAAGAATTGAAAATAAGTATGACCTAGAGGGCAACAGCAAACCTGGTATGTGGCAACTGTAAACAGGCTGCACCAAACGACAAATGTAATTACTACACTGAAGTGGGGAAGAAAAAGGCATCCAAGTAATAGCTAGGTGGCACAGTGGATTGAGCACTGAACCTGGAGTCAAGAAGACCTGAGTTCAAATCCAACTTTAGATACTTACTAGTGTTACCCTAATCAAGTCACTTACCCTGTCTGGCTCAAGTTCCTCATCCGTAAAATGAGGATAGTAATAGCACCTACCTCTCAGAATTATTGTGAAGATCAAATGAGATACTAGCAAAAAACAAACAAAAAAACACCTTTCTGCAAACCTTAAAGCACTATATAAATGCTAGTTACTATTAGGAACATGGGCAAAAGAGTAGATGGGGCTAAAGTAAAGTAGCTTCCCAGCACACAGGTGGATCTCTTCATGAGGAACTTATATATATGAGCTACAAAGGATAGGCAGGCATGAGTGGGCTGCAATCTGCATTATTAGAGGAAGCACCAACATCAGTGAGGTCACAAAGTAACTTGAGCATTTTAATACTTGATACTTTTAGTATCTACGTATGCTGTCTACCCCTTCTAAGTCTCCATTTTTTGCAAATTAAACATCATCAGTTCTTTCAAATAATCCTTTTATAATAGCATAGCTTCCAATCCCTCCAGCACTCTTGTCACCCTTCTCTCAATGGACTCCAGCTTATCTTTTTTTTTTTTTTGAGAGAATCTAGACCTCTGATTTCCTTAGGATAGAGAACTCCCCAGAATGGAAACTCCCCTCAATGATGCAAATCCACAACACTCTGTAATTCATACTTTTAGAGTTTCATGAGACTTGCCCATGTTCACAAAACTGATTGTTGTTGTAATCTGTCATTCTTGAAGAGGACCATGACATCAGGGAGGTGATGCCATGACATGCAAGTGAATTGGATTTAACTGGGGGAGGGCTGTGCAAAGTCACCAGCCTCTCTTTCTCCTCTGGAGTCATCTGGGTCCAGTGGCCAGATACAGATAAGATGACTGGAGATGGCTCCAAAACAGTGGAAGACCTTGGTCTTTATAAGCTAAGGTCTTTAACAGGTCTCAGTTTAACTGAGACAACCCCCATTCAGTGATCAAGGCTAGATACGAAATGAGGCACAGAATGGCCTCTCACAAAGCTGATAGGGTTAGAGGAAAGGAGGACCTAAAATCAGGTCTTCCTGACTCCAAGACTCGTCTATATATTACACCAGTGATGTCAAATTCAAAGAGAAATGAGGGCTACGATGCAGGCATATGCTGACTCAGAAAACCACAAATGAACAATATAGTATTTTTATTTATTTTGGTAAATATTTCCCAATTATATTTACTCTGGTTCAGACCTACTCCGGAGTGTTGCAGGCAGCATTCAGAGTATATGACATCTCTGTACCACACCACACTACAACTGAAAAAAACTAATGTAATTTGGGGCTACACAAGCAAAGGAGCATAGTGTCCAAATCAAGGACAATATTAATCCTACTTCTCTGTTCTCCTAAGTCTACTTCTTTAGTATGAATGTCTAGTTTTCAGTGTTAAAGAGAAGGGACACTGACAAAACTGCTGCAGCAGGGGAACACTGCTACTTACTTATATACCCTCTATCAAAGAATAATAGGCCACTACCAGGTCACCTCTGAGTGAATAGCTTCGAGAGAGATACACATGAAGTAGCAAGTGAGGGAGGAAAGGGACACCTTCACAGTCAGCTAACGGGGTGACCCATGTCACAGCCAGATCACCCTCATTTGTAAAATGAGTAAGTTGGGACAAGATGACCTCTAAGGTCTTGACCAGCTCTAAACCTACAATCTTAGGCATTAGCCTTCCCAATTTCATTCTTGAAGAATCTTGACAGTACTTTGTATTCATCACCAGGTGCCTAAGGGGGATCTTCAAGAATTATTGAATTTTCACACTATAAAATGTTGGAAACCACTGGTCCAAAATACAGAAATTGTAACTGACAAGTCTTTCCTTAACACGAATTCAGCATATTCACTGTCTTCCAACGTTTCTAACATTTCTACTTCACCAACAAGTTCCCATAAGAAGGAACTGATCAGAATTAGGACTAGAAATAACAGCTCCCATCATTAATTCCTCCACCTTCTGAAAGATGAAATTAACAATGCAAGGAATTCTTAGGTCTGGTTCAAGTCCCTTGTCACAACTACCTGGTCTCTGTGCTACCTTTGTGATCTATATCGGGAAATTATGTATTTCCTTTAGCTGGCCTGTTAGCTAGTATTATACTCCTACTTGTTCCACAGTTCCACTTGTTCTCTTTGATACTCAACTAAATGATCTATACCATGATTTTCCTTCAAGTTATGTTTTCACATAGGTGACAATCTTCTTGATGTTCAATACCCTTCATAGGAAGCGGGGCAAAAAGAAAACTTAGCAATAATCTAGTTTAACCCCCCAGACTTTAGGAAAGAAAACCAAGGCCCAGGGAGGAAGTGAGGTTTCACTTCCTCCTAAGGTTTCACAGATAGTATTAGAGCAGGATTTTAAACCCAGGTCCTGTGGCTTCACCATACCGTAACACGCCCCCATGCTTTCCATTTAATATTCCTATTGTGTAAGGTATTCCTATCCATTACTATAGTACAATTTTAAGTCATATCCCATCAAGTCTCAGTGATACTAGGTCATATTTATCTCCTCACACTGAAATCTCCAGTTCACTTTACTATACATACTCTGTGTACTTATTTCTGTATAGACATCTGAGCTCATAGTTACTGTTTTAGATCCCTCTTCCCCATTATCACCTTTTGTGATTTATTAGGAAACTATAATTAGAAAACTATAATTCTTATATCTGCTACTTTTATGTGAATGTAACCATGTAATCTAGGTACTTCTCTTCCTTTCCCTCCATTTACAGCATAGTCTTCTAAATTAGATTGTCCAGATTCAAGGAAAATACAGTCTTCCTAGTTAGTCCTCTTAAAAATACTCCATTCTTAGCCAAAAACATCACCTACTATCCTCATCTTAAACTACAGGCCGGAAAGGGAAATCTCATTCTCTGATTAAACCTTCTTTTTCACTTTGCATATCCTACTTTCCTTTTTATGGTCCTCACCTTCTAATCAACAGCAACGGTGATGATGAAAACCAATAGCTTTGTGCCATCTCCTTCAATTCTTCAGTTTCCTCCCCAGTTCTTCATAATCTGGAAACTATTTTCAAATTTCTTTTGGCAGTTACTGTTTGTTTACACATAAATCAGCAGAAATGGGTAATCGTTATTTGGTTTGACAAATCTCAGAAGGTTCTCCTCCCATCTAAATACAAAGCCTAAGAATACGTAACACTTCTTAATTGTTTATCTCATGTTTTCATATGGCTACCTCCCAACCTCTCACCAAGGAGCCACATATAACCTGGGCAAATCTTTATTTGCTAAGGCCAGTAATTAAAGTCTTTACTTTTTGTGGTATCTGTGAATCTCACTTATCCTTCCATGGAACATGAGAAACTACTTCTTCCTCAGAAAGTCCAGATCCATTCTTTCTGGGAAGACCTTCAGACCTATTAAATAGCTCCAACTACTCAAGGTCCCTTTTTTCTAACTTTCTTATCATATTCTTCCACCTTCCAACTTCACACTCCTCACTGCATCTGTTAAAGAAGACTTTTGCTACTTCATTTTCTTTTTGTTTTTCTTCTACCATGCCAGGGAATACTTCATCTTATGTGGTCAGCTGGACAACAGGTATTCCTCAAACTAAAAAAAAAATTTCTCCTCTTTAGGAAGCCTAATCTTCCCTTAATACATACAAGTATTATTCGTGACAGAAACACCAATATGGCACAATCTGTAGGCAACTACAACAGTTCTATAATTCTCTCTACGTGCTGAAATTAAGATTCTGTTATTTGTAACCCCTCCTGGCTAGCTGTATTGCTATGGCATGATTTAGTTGCCACAGACCTATTTCCTATGCAACAGGGAAGCTCTCTAGCTTTATAAAAGACTGCCAAGTTCAAGTCAAGAACTATGGTTCAAATCCACAGTCTGGCACTGTGGAACTCTCTGGGCCTCAGTTTCTTCATCTGTAAAATTTAGGCATTAGGACTAGATGACCTCTAAGGTCTTTTTCAGTTCTAATCTACAATCCTAATCTCCTAGTCTACAAAATATTATTAATTAGCAATGAGCAAACCACTACCATAATACAAGGAGCAGCCTCAAGCTAACAAAGAGCAACCTCAAGTTAGCAGTATCTTGAAGAAACCCCGTAAGAAAAATTTGAGGCTCATTCAACTTTATCTTTCTCCTTCCCACTGTCTCCTTAAAATAGGAGTCAACTATTTCTCCTCATTACAGATTTTAAAATCACAGCATCTTAGATATGATTAACAAGCACTGCCAGCAGTCCTCTTGAGCTGTTTTTACAAAGAAATTGTTCAGAATGGTAAAATGACTTTCCCGATGTCACACAGTTACTAAAAGGATCTGCATATACAGCACACTGTCTACTGCAACATGCTTCCTTAAATTCAAACCCCATCCCTAATCCCAACATGGATTTATGAACCTCATATTCACTTGTAAAATAAAGAACTAGATCCAATGACATTCAAACATTTATTATTATGCACTTATTTAGCTGTAGACTATATGCTAAGTGCAACCATGAATTTAAAGGTGCTTTCTCCTTGGGAGGAAAGTTAGGGCAAATAAAAGCAAAAAAGCAGACACATCACCTACTGACAAAGGTCCAAAGTGGTAATGTATGGCTATGAAAGTTGGACTGTAAGAAAAGCTGATCATCTGAATTGATGGTTTTGAATTACAGTACTAGAGAATACTTCTGAGAGTTCCTTGGACAGCAAGGAGATCCAATCAGTCAATACGTAAAGAAATTAACTGACTATTCATTGGAATGACAAATATTGAAGATGAAGTTTAAATACTTTGGCCACATAATGAGAAGACAGGATTCATTGGAAAAGACTGATGCTAGCAAAGACTAAAGGCAAAAGAAGGGGATGGCAGAGGATGACATGGATAGATAGTGTCACAGAAGCAAAGAATATGAGCAGTAGAGGACAAAAGGGTCTGGCATGCTATGGTCCATGGGATCACAAAGAGTTGAACAGGGCCAAATGACTGAACAGCAAGAAGATACTGGGAATACAATGACACAAATACTGCTTTTAAATAGCATACAGTCCTATAATGAGGAAAGACTTGTACACAAGTAACTATGATACTGGGGAAAATGAGATGAGTGCAAAGGTCCAGGCAAAACCCACAAAAAAATCTGAGTGAAAGATCACTTTCACCTGGAAGCTAAGAATTGGGGAGGACAAAGGAGACTTCCTAGAGGAAGGACTTCGAAATAAAGGAGAGCCTTCAAAAAGATTAAGGAGTGTTATGTTCAAAATAAGAAACTAAGGCACAAAGTTCTGAGCATGATCAATTTATTAGGAAAAGCACGAATTTCCCAATAAGTAAGATCTCAGCTTCCCCAGCAAAACTAAAATACCAAACGAGGGGGATAGCTCCCTAAAACAGTTTTTGGGGAGTACAGAACAAAGAAGAGAACTTCCTAGACTGGAACAAGCTGTGATTGGTTAAAAGAACTCAACATCACGAATGGTGAAATCAATACGATTAGTTACAGAACTTAAGCATAGTGGACAACATGACTGGTTGGAAATTGAGAATGAGGGGCTAGCAACAACCCCTGCCTTCCCTCCTGTAACTAGGAAAAGTTCATTGTTTGAATCCACCTACAAGGTCAGAGATAGTGGATCAGATTTCTGTGGATAACAAAAGACATCCTTGAAGGATAGCTTGATAGTGTATAGATACTGGACTAGACTCCCTGGTGTCCACCTGCATCCCTCAAGGGTAGCAGACTTCTTTGAGGCAAGAAAAGAACAGTGATAAGCAGAAGAACTGGATTTCTAAACTTAACTCATTACAAACCAGTTGAATTTCTGAACTAAGTTCAAAGACAAAGAACCATGACTTATGCAATTACAGGACAAAATCAATTAATTGTAAATAGCTTCAATTAAAAAAAGACACAGAATCAACCTGATAATTTCAGGAAAGAGCAACAAGTTACACTGGACAGGTGGGTTGAAGACATTGTGGAAGGCCTCATATGCTACGATCAAGACCTTCATTTTATAGCTAAGAAAACTGAAGCTCAGGAAGGTTAAGTGACTTGCCCAAGATCTCATAGGTGAGAAGCATCAACAGTAGGATGTGAGCCCAATTCCTCTGATACGGAAACTAAGGCTGAGAGAGGTCAATTGATTTGGCCAAGGTCTTGTGACCAGAAACTAAGGGCAGAAGTTGAACCCAAGTATTGCTTCTCATATTCTGAGTAAAGAAAATAAAGCAGAACCATAAACCAATTTTCAAATGAAGACAACTGAAGTTAAATTAGAATTATCTTTCTTATGTAAACACACTTATGAAGTGGGGAAGGAAACAAGCATTTATTAAACACCTCCTATATGTCAGGCCCTGTGCTTTCACAAGTATAAGTACTTTACAAATGTGCTTTCACAAGTATAAGTACTTGACAAATATCATCTCATCATCTCATGATGGCCCAGAAGGCAGGTGCTGTTATTATCCCCATTTTACAGATGAGTAAACTAATGAAGAAGTTAAGTGACCTGCCCAAGGTCACACAGCTAATAAGTGTCTGAGAATTGTTTCGAACTACAGTCATCCTGACTCCAAGCTCAGCACTCTGTCCACTGTGCTCCCAGATGCTTTAACCACTTCTACTGATAGAATCACTGTGAGGAAGGGCAATCAGTGGGTGTGGAAGAAAACAGAAATATACTCCAAAAGAGAAAGAGGAAAATTGTGCTTCAGATTGAGTATTATTTCAAATAAACTGGTGATAGTGTTTTCATGAATAGTAACTGTAAAAACTCCCTCACACAAGCATATGATGGATAAATGAAAAGGGCATTCAAAGAATCCCAGAACTGAAAGGATATTGAAAGAATCATTTATCTCAACCCCTTCATTTTACAGATAAGGTAACCGAATCCCATGAATGTAAAGTGACTTCCCCAAGCCCATACCGATATTAAGCAACAGAGGGAGAGCTAGAGCCAGAGCTAGCTTATTTCAAGTTCCTGGCTGTACAGCACCATTCTACCTTAACAAACCATTTTCACCATGAAATCAAACTAAATTTGGAACAAAAACTCATGAAGGACAATTACATTAACATCCTAAAATGTAAACTTCAGTAAATAAACTATAAAGCATTCTGGTCTCACAAAAGTTTTATATTTAGTCTTATTCCATACTTATCCAAAATGGTTCACAAATTGAAAAGCATGTAATCACCCTTAAGTTAACTACTTAGTAAAATTGTAAAGTACCTGAAAGGTACTTACTAACCCTTCTAGAATGTACTGGAGAGAGGCTGTCACAATAATCTAAGTAAGAGATAACAAAGAGTCTAAAAAGAGGATGATGGTGGTAATAAAAGAGATTGTGGAGAAAGAAATGATAAGACTCAAGTTATTAAATATGGTGGGGTGGGGGGCTGAAAGAGAAGGAAGACTCAAAGATGATAGGTTTCTCTAGCCTGGATAAGTGGCTATAGCTATTATTTTAGAGGAGAGGGAGAAGCACATAGAACTGTGATTCCATCAATGTAAAGAATTTCTAGTGTCTGCTGTGATAACACCATCCATTGGGGCAGATCAGCAATTCTTCTGCAATTTACACTTAGTTGTCTGAACTACTAAGATTAAATGACTTGTTCAGGGTCACAAAGCCTAAATCCAAAGTTAGCCCTCTTTCCCCCATGCCATGCTTTCTTTTCCACTATTGCCAATTTAATATTCCTAAATCATAGCATTGGTTCTTGCCACTCTCCTGAACAAAAAAAAAAAAAATCTGTCTCTCCATTACCTACCAAAGAAATTCCAAACTCCTTCACTTGGGATTCAAAGCCTTCCACTTCACTCAATCTCATGTCCTAGAGACTACTTAATGGCTCTCTAAATATGCCCAGTGGTTTCCTGATCCTGTATGTTTACTTACACTGTTAGCTTCCCCAATTCTCCCTATTTAATTCCTACCCATTCTTCAAGTCCCAGTTCAAATACCAACTTCTCCCTTCCCTGATTGCCCTCCCCTTCTCCAGCCTGAAATGATTTAACAACCTGAGAAGGTCATCTATAATAGGTGCTTCTACTTCCTTTCCTGTCACTCTTAACTCCCTACAGTCTGGCTTCTATAATCTCATCATTCAAACCAAACTCTTCTCCAAAGCTATTAATGATCTCTGAATAGCTAAATCTAATGGCCTTTTCTCAATCCTCATCCTTCTTGACCTCTCTGCAGCCTGAGACATAGCTGATCATCATCTTTTCTCTTACACTTTCTTCAGGTTTGCATGACTTTACTTTCTCCTGGTTTTCCAATTGCTCCATCAAAACCTCTTTTGCTGGATCTTCATCCAGGTCACTCTCTCCTTCTCCCTTTATACTATTTCATTTTGTGATCTCATCAGTTCCCGTGGATTTAATCATTATTTCTATGAAGATTATTCTCAGATATATTATTATTGTGAATACCACCATCTTCCCAGTGACTCAGTGGTATTCTTGATTCTTCACTCTCCTCCCTGCCCCGCATTCAACCTGTTGCTAAGTTCTGTCAATTTTGCCAAAATAGCACCTCATTTTTTCCCCTTCTCTCCCAGCATCCTTTGACGCTGCCACCACCCTAGTGCAGGTTCTCATCACTTTAGATACCAGGATTTCTCAAATAGCCTGCTGGTTGGTTGTTTTGCCTGCTACAAGTCTCTCCCCATCTGATCCATTCTCCAATCCGATGTCAAAGCAGTCTTCCCACAGTGTAGCTCTAACCATGTCATCCTCCCACTCTATCTAAGTGTAGGCTGAAGGAATTAGGGAAGTTTAGCTTAGAAAAGATAAGATTTAGGGGAGATGTGATAGTTGTTTTCAAGAATTTAAAGGCCTCTATCACCTCCAGGATCAAACATAAAATTCTGTTTGGCATTAAAAGCTGTTCAAAAACTAACTCCCTGACCACCCACCCACCTTTCCAATCTTCTTACAACTTAGAATCACACCCTCCCACATACATAGCTTGACTGTACACTGTTTTCATGTTGTCTGTTTTTTACCTTTTTTTGTATCCCCAGAACTTAGTACAGTCCCTGGCACAAAGTGGGTGCTTAATTGTTTAACTCTCTAAACTAATATAGGACTTCACACACCATTCATATTATATTTTCACATCATATTTTGTACTAGAGTTATGTATATGTAGCTCAGCTTCCCTTCTAGATTAGAGGCTTTATGAAGTCAGGGGCTATCCTCCTGTGACCCCCAAGCAGTCTAGTCTTCTAGATTCAGGCCAATGAATCATAAATATTTGGGTTCAAGTACAACCTCTGAAACTGACCAGCTGTAGGACCTGGGCAAGTCATTTAAAATTTCAGTGCTCTAAGCAACTCTCTAAGTGGAGAGAAAGTGCTGACCAGCACTGATAAGAGTTTCCTCATGAAGAATTCTCTTTATCAATAAAATAACAGTCTAATTCTTATCCCTATTCCCTACAGAACCTAAGATAGTGTCTTGAGCTGAGTATCACAGAATTTCGGAGTCAGAAAGGACAACTGAGGCCATTTGGTCCAACCTCTACTTGAAATGAGAATCCCATTTATATTACACCTAAGTGCTCAATAAGCCTTAGCTTGTAGACCTCTTGTAAGGAACAGTCCACTCCCTCCCCCAATGTGACCCATTATTTTGGACAGTTCTAATTGTCAAACTTTTTCCTTATATCAAGCCTAAATTTCCTTCTTCTACCAAATGTCCTTAGTTCTGCCCTTTAGGCCTTTAAATTCTTGAAAACAACTATCACATCTCCCCTAAATCTTATCTTTTCTAAGCTAAACTTCCCTAATTCCTTCAGCCTACACTTAGATGTCATGAACTTGTCATCATCCCGGCCATCCTTCTCTGGACACTCTCCAGCTTATCAACATCCTTCTGAAAATGTGGCACCCAGAACTAAACCCAATACCACAGATGTGAGATGATGAGGGCAGAGTGCAGTACTTGCTCAGCCCTGGACAATAAGGCTCTCTAAATGCTGCCTGAGGTTGCATTACCTTTCTTGGCTGCAAATCACACTGCTGATTGGTATTAAGCTTAGAAAAAGCAATCACTGGCTCCGCATTAGAAGCACCTGGGTTGGAATTGCCCTTTTGGGAAGTTACTCTATGTGACCTTGGGCAAGTTATTTAACCTCTCTGAACCTCAGCTTCTCCATCTTTAAAAGGAGGAAGACAGATTACATATCCTCTAAGGTCTCTTCCAGCTATGACCAATAATCCTATAATCTAGTCACAGCACCTAGTATTTTCATAACCCCACCCTGTACTGTGAAATTGATTTTTCTGAACTAAGACCTGTAAGACTGCATTTATCTCTATTCAATTTCCTATTACTGAATCTGGCTCTATGTTATGGATTGCCAACATTTTCTTTTTTCCACTCTCCTTAATTCTTGCCAGTCTGGTTTCTGATCTCATCTTTCAACCCAAAATCCTCATCACTCAAATAATAGTCTGATTAAAAACTCAGAATACTGGTATGCATTCAATTAGCATTATTAAGTACTTACTATGCACCAGAAACTTCGGAATACAAAGACCAAATAAAATAGTTCCCACCCTCAAAAACCTTTCATTTTATTGAGGAATAAATAACACAATTACAAGAAATTAAATTTTACACACACAAACCCACACACATACATGAACACAAAATAATTCCCCTGGTAGGGCACTAACAACTGGGGGTGGGAAGGTGGTAGAAGAATTAGAATAGTATTCTAGGACATGGCACTTGAGCTGTGCTTTGAAGGAAGCTGGAGAATCAACAAGGTTTAAATGAGAAGGGAGTACATTCCAGGCATGGGCACAGCTTATGCAAAGAACACTCAGGAGATAGAATATCATGTATGGAGAATAGCAAGCAGGTCAGGAACACAGAGTACATGAAGGAGAGTAATATGTAATAAACCTGGAATAGGAGGCTAGATGTGGTCTAGTAGCTAGAGAGCTAGCCTCAAAACCAGACCTGGGGTCAGGTCCTCTGACACATCCTGGGACAAGACAATTTGGGCAAGTCACTTAACCTCTCAGTGCTCTAGGAAATCTTTAAAGACAATGGTTTTTAACCTGGGGTCTCTGGATAGACTCCAAGGGGTCCATGAACTCGGGTAGAAAAACATTGTCTTTTTATTTCAATATGATTAAACCTAATTTCTTCACAATCTTATGTATTCTACTTTATGTCTTTATAAGGATGATTCTGAAAAGGGGTCCAGAGGCTTCAAGGAACCAAAGGGGTCCATGACACAAAACAGGTTATCAACTTCTGTTCTAAGATGACATGTTGCAGAGAAGGTGCCAGCCTAGACTAACAGAGGAAGTTGCTTTATCTGGAAGTTCCCCATACTATTGAAATCACAGGTCCTGGAACTATCCTTGTATTTTTTTTTTACAAGAAAGAGATAAAATTTCTCAAGCAAGGGAATGACACTGTCAATTCTGTGTTTTAGAAATATCAGCTACACAGAGACTTGAAGAAAGGAGACAACTGGGAAGCTATAACAATAGTCTAGGGAAGAGATGATCAAAACTTGAACAAGAGTAGTGGCTGTGTTAATGGAAAGAAGGTAGATCTGATGAAGACTGGCAATTGGTTGAATGTGAGAAGAAGGAAATATTTTGACATGATTCAGCTACAAACATGGAGAAAGATGGTAGTGCCCTTAATAAAAATCGTAAGTTAATAAGAGAAGGTGGTTGGGAGGAAAGTAATTAAGTTCTGTTGTATATTTGTTGAGCTTGAGATGCCTACCTATGGGACATCTATTTGGAGGTGTCTAATAGGCAGCTGTTGATGACTAGAAGAAAGACTGGACTAGATATATAAATCTGGAAGTTACCTGCATAGAAGAGATTGCTATATCCATGGAAGCTGATGAGAACCTCAAAACAATGTGGAGGAAAAAAAGAGAAGACGGCACAAGACAAAATCCTGGGGTATCCATAAATTTGAGCAAAAGGACAATGTCTCAACAAAGAAGCTAGAGAAAGAGCATCCAGACAGATAGGAATCAGAAGAGAGCAGTGTATAAAAGAACAGGGAAGAGAGTGTTTAGGAAGAGATGGTGGTCAACAATGACAAATGAAGTATGACAGAAACAGTCTAATATTTCTGGTAAATGAGCTAGCAACTATTGTTTCTTCATCCTCATCAAACGAAGCGCTTCCACTTATTTTTACCTGCAGGACCTGAGTCACTCATTTGAGGAATAATTTCTACCTTAGAAGCCACATAAAATTTCCTGAAGCAAAAAACTGCTACAAATAACAATCTTCCTTTTTGTCAATGGTTCTCAGTCTCTTTTAAACAGATCCCTCACCTAGCCCCCAGCTCTTCTCACCCATACCTAAGTCTTAACCATTCTTTGGCAATCCTCATAGTTTCACTATCACTCTCTCCCCCAAATCTTATCGAAATAGCTCAAGCCCCCAAATCCCATCCCCCTCACTCTCAGTAGATGACCTCCTATTTTTTTGGGGGGGGGGCAAGATTTGGACAAGGCAAGAAATGTAATTTAGGAAGGTCATTCCACCTACCTACAACTCAGTTTCCTCAGCAGTAAAATGAAGGCATATGAATGATGAACTCTGAGATTCCCTTCAGTGTGTACCTCATATATCAACTTTTCTCCCCTGACTTTCTTGATGCTATATTGTCCTGGCTGGCTCTCCATCCTATTTGACCTCCCAGTCTCATGGATTCATGGAAACTAGACGGGCCTTAGAGATCATCTAGTGTTATCCTCTCATTTTAAAGACAAAAAAGAAAAAGCACAAAGAAAATAAAGTGACTTGTCCAAACTACACAACCATTAAATATCTTGGCCAGGACAAGGATTCTGGTCTTCCCAGTTCCTTTTCCACACTGAACCAATGCCTCTGTTACTAAGTATGGCTATTTACCAAGATCTCTATCACAAGGTCCTCTTGTCTCTATGATGACTAAGTATTTAATAATGGGTAAGTCATTTAAACTATGGCCCTTAATTTTCTCACCTGAAAAATTATGTGATAGAACTAAATCAGGAGAGCTCAATCTGAGGTTCCTGAACTTGGTTTTTTAATATTTTGACAACTGTATTTCAACACAATTGGTTTTCTTTGTAATTCCACTTTGTGCACTTAAAGATATTATTGTGAGAAGGGGTCCATAGGTTTCAGCAGACTGCCAAAGAGGTTCATGACCTGGACCCAAAGGATCTCTAAGATTCTCCAGTAATCATCTACATCCACTTCCATGGTTTCTACCATCAATCTATAAAGATGACCTAAGGAAACTCATTTCAGAAAAACAAAAAATAAGGGTCAAAAGAAACAAAATTTCTTCTTAACTCAGTTAAAGACATTCCTTTTCCCAAGTATTAGGGTCCTTCTATAATTAAAATGAAAGATTTTCATCTTGAGTCTTGCAGAATAGTACTCTATTGAGTAATCCTCAATTAAAAAATTATTTTCCATTCTCCTAGGTCCAGAAATATAGTTTAGAAAATGAGGAGAAGGGAGTATTAAAAAGAAAGGTTAAATTAAAAAGGAGGAAGGGTGAATCAGGAAGTACATACTGAAAAGGATATTCTGTGGAGGACTGATAGTCATTTGTGAGTAAAGGAGCTGGGGGGGAATAGTAAGTAGAACAAACTATGGGAAAGCTCACAAAACTAACCAGATATATTGTATTAGGAAAGGAGAAAATTTAACAATTAAAGCATAATTCCTGAAATCTCATCAAATGTCAAAGGGAGTTTTTTATTTCAGCCCTGCTACAGACTATGTGACTAAAGCAATGTGAATGTACTATATATTCATGTTTGGGTCAAACTTAAGGCAGTCAATTTAATTCACAAAACTGTATTTTTCTGATCCTTAAGTAAAACGTAGAAATCCAAGGAAACTAATGAAGTACCAATGACAAAATCCTAATGATAACTCCCATAGATGAGACTGATTAAAAATAAAAAAGGTGTGTTCTATTAAAGAATCTGATCTTTATCATTTTCATCCCATAAAAATTTAATAGAATCCAAACTTTGTGATATTTAAAGAATACAAAGACTTTTAAAGAAAAAAAGAGTCTTCTTTGATTACTGTATTGGCAAGATTTACATGTCACAGCTATTATATTCATACAAATCACACCTCTTCTATATTACATTGCTCAGAGTTCACTGACAGTTCATTTGTAAGTTGTACACGCCTTTAAAATGGAAAAAAAAAACCCTACTTCATAAGCTTAATTTGGTTGTGCCTCCCTATAATAAATCACCAATATTTTTTCTTTTCCATGACTTACTAGTCCCATTTTGAAATACTTAAAGCAAAACATTTAACAACATATATTATTTTGTGAAATCACAAAAGCAAAAAATACTCCTTAGCATCAACTTTCGTTTACTAACCCCAAAGACAACTGTCAGTTTTAGAGAAAATGAAGGGAAGTAACACTGCTAGACTCTTGGTTTCAAAACTGATAAGCTGCTACAGAGAAGCATCATATGCCTAGTTTGATTTCCACTGATAATGTAAAACATGGTTTTTTTTTTAATTGTAAAAAATAAGTTACAGCAGTGGGCAAAGGAAAGAAAAGTACAGGTAAAGCAAAATGTAGATCTAATAGGGCGTTGATTTCTTGGCAATGTTGGCAGAGGCAATAGACACACCCCTAGCGTCAGCCTGAAACACTACAGCAGTGAATCCTGTCTGGGGATTAACGTTAGAGCTGGGAAGGCAAATTTAAATCGCCATGATTCAAAAACAACCACCACCGCAGGAAAGATATTTTTGGAGGTAGTAAGGAAAAAATCCGTGGTAATGAGCAAACATTCAAAACAATCATTCCCGTCCTTTGGGATTGGATCTACCCTCTGGTTTACCACTAAATGTGTGTTGGACCTTTCCTGTTTGCTCATTTTGAGAGAAAGGGAGCCAACTAAGAAAACCCCCGTATGGTCGCAATCAACATCAAAATAAATACCAACGGGAGACGGGAAAGAAAAAGGTTCTTCCCTTCCCTCTACGAGTCTTCCTGTTTAGTAGTCAAGGCAATGGGAGAAATACCAGCAAAAGAGGACCACAGGCACTAAAGTGCTATTCGCCCCCTGGCATTTGTTTTTATTTTCTTAAGGTTGATTATCAGGCCGAAGTTCCCAGACGGGGAAAGGAGGAAAAAAGGACATGGGGGAAGGAAAAGAAATAAAGAGAGAAGAGGGGAGAAAGTGGAAGAGGGAGCATATCTCCGAGGAAGAGCAAGGAGGTGGTGGGGTAAAGGGGGTTGGGGGGGCACAAGCTGGCACTGGAGGGGCGAGGGTGTGGGTGGCATGGCAGGTTGCAGCAACGGAGGAGTGCGAGAAGTGGGGTATCCTCCCAGAAGGGAGCAGATTTCGGGGGGGGGGCTGGGGAGGGTTAGGGGAGAAGTGAGAAGGAGGACGAAGGAGGCTGGAAGGCGCAGTAGCGGTCCTGCCTAAGGGGCCCGAGGGCGGAGGTGGGGGAAGGGGGGTACGGACAAGCAGGGGCCCACGCGAGCTCGGCCCCACCGAGACAGACAGACCTACACATACACACACACACACACACACACACACACACACACACACCCAGACGGCGGGGGTCTCTCGAGGAAGGCCGGAGCAGAGGGGACAA
This sequence comes from Vombatus ursinus, assembly GCF_900497805.2. Taxonomy (NCBI): domain Eukaryota; kingdom Metazoa; phylum Chordata; class Mammalia; order Diprotodontia; family Vombatidae; genus Vombatus; species Vombatus ursinus. Next base: position 21,655,416 of record NW_020954556.1, on the reverse strand, counting down.
TGGGGGTGGGAGGTAAGGGGTGTCAATCCACCCCCATCCCGCATCCCAGCCCCCGCCTTTAAGCCCCGCTAAGCGGGTCCCAGAGATGGGGGGGGGGTTCTCACCATGTCGGACGCTGGGTCGGCCGCTCGCTGGCTGGCTCGGTCGGAGGGGCGGGCGTCGGCTCTCGGGCTGGATCCCCAGGGAGGAGCTGCAGCTGCAGCTGGCGGCGGCGGAGTGGCCCGGTCTGGGCTCTCGGTCCTGGGGGGCGCGGAGGAGGGCCGCGCGAGGGGGAAGGGGAGGGAGCGTCTGCGGAGGAGAAGCTAACCACACGGCTGACGAGAAGAGGAAGAGAAGTGGAGGGGCAGCGGCGGCGGCGGCGGAGGAGGGCGGCTGGAGAGCAGGGTCTGGCGAGGGGGAGGGAGGCTCGGCGGCGGCGGCGGCGGCAGCCTCGCACTCGCGCGGGGCGGAGCGCTGACCGTCTCACTGCGGTGGCTCGCACTGACCCGCAACCTCCGGGCGTGAAAAAGAGGGAGGAGGACGGGAGAGGGAGGGGGAGGAAGAGAGCGAGCGAGAGAGAGGGAGAAAGGGGGGAGAGAGAGAGAAAGAGAGAGAAAGAGACAGAGAAGAGATAGGGAGAGAGCGCGATGCTGCGGCGGAGAGGGGGCGACGGACGGGGCACGGCGGGGCGGTGGGGGCGGAGCTTCGTGGAGCGCCGCCGCACATCCGGGCACCTCCGGCGGAGCCTTGGCCAAACCCTGGAGCTCCCTCTGGTTGGGGAAGGAAGAGAGGGAGGAGCAACGTGCACTCTCCGCCCCTCTCTCATCCTCCTTCCTTCCCCCCTCCTTTCTTTCCTCCTCCCTCTTCCCTCCTCCCTCCTTCGTCCGTGCTTTCGTCTCCGCCCCCGTGCGTGCTGTGCGCGGGAGGAAGCCTCTGGGAAAGAAGGAGGGCGGTGCCGGTGACGTATGTTGTCGTAGCCCTTCCTGTCACGTGGGGGGAGGAGGAGGGGGAGGAGGAGGAAGGAGAGAGGGCCAGGGAAGGAAAAGGGGAAATGGGGTATCTGAAGGGGTGTTTTAGCGCGGTGGGGAGCCTGGAGTTCTGGCGGAACGGCCGCGTTGCCTTAGGGTTTCAGAGCCCCACAGACCCTCGGCCCTCCTCTACCCCCAGCCTAAAGGCTGCTATTTTCCCCGAGAAAAGGACGCAGCTCTGGCTCTGGAGCCGCCCCAGGCTTCGCGCTAAGCGCCTTTGGATTACTTTCCCCGGAGACGACGCCCCCTGCCCCATGGCCCCCGCTCTAGCATGAGTTGGCAAAAATCACGATCCCCAGTGGTGAGGCCCTCGAGCCGCGTAGCAACACAGACGAAGGACAAAGCGTCCAAGTCACCCGCAGCTTTTATGGTGCGGGAAGAGCTGCGGAGGCTGCTGCTTCCATCCCGGAGAAAAGGCACCCGCAGGCTCTGGGCTGTTGTTTTTGCAGCCTCTAGGCCATTTGGTGCTGGATGGTCAAACCAAAAGACTGTGCTGCCTAATTACTCAGAATCGAGGTTGTTGGGAGGCTCAAATGAGATAATGGATCTAAAATACTTTAAAAACCTTTAAGCAATATATAAATGCCAATTATTATTATTAGTCTACCCTCACCAGGTCTCCAGTCTTGTGATGACTTAATTCCCTGAGCCTTGTACTGGGCTCTTGCTGAGATCAAGCAATGAGTACCAGCACACCCAGTATTATTCTGGGTGTGCTGGTAAATGTTTAACAAACGGATGGGGGTGGGGGGAGCATAATGTATGCACACACACTTTTAAGTTTACATTTTTAACACTTTCTAAAGTCTAGACAATCCACAAAACAATTAAGCCCTAATTTGTAGTGATTGCCTATTTCTGATGTGCAAATGTTAACACTGAAAATGTAACAATTAGGAGCCAGTTTGGAGTTTGCTCCAATACACCCTTGCTCCGATTTCCTTAGTAGACCAAAAAATTAAGGTAAAGATAACATTCGCTCTCTCATTCCTGGTAGTAGCTACCACCCCCAGAAAAATTCAAGCTATCTCACTAGAGCAAAATTGGTATCTTTTTCATTTTTTGCTTAAATCTGCTGTTACAATAGGGATAATATCCAATAAAAGGGAAAGAAGAGAAGTTATTTGAATTCAAGAAAGAACTAAAACAGGAGGTGGGGTAGAAGGATAATAGAATACTTAATATGTTAATATTTACAGCACATATTTCACAATCACTTACAAATTCCATGTACATATGTAGTATTTCCCAAATAGTCAAAAGGCGGAGCTAGGTGGCTCATTGGACAGACTACTAGTCCTGGAGTCAGGAATATCTGAGTTCGAAACCAGCCTCAGAAACTTACTAGCAGGGTGACCCTGGGCAAATCACTTCACCCCATTTGCCTCAGTTTCCTCGTCAGTAAAATGAGCTGGGGAAGAAAATGACAAACCATTCCAGTATTTTTGCCAAGAAAGTCCCAAATGGGGTCATGAAGATTCAGACTGGCCTGACTGAACAACAACAATAAGTAATCAAAAGTGAGTTACTGGCATTAGCTATCCCACTGTCTTTGTAAGATATGTGGGGTGTGTGTATTAATATGTTAAGGGAGTGAACTGTCTAAAGTTGGCTTCTTGAATTCTATAGGTATTATTCAAGAACAAGAGGAGGCTTTGTTAACTACCAAATTCAGAGTTGGGCCATCACATAAATTAGAAACTAAAAGGCATAGAAATGAGACGGGCTTCAACCACTGCTGAAGTACTTATATTGGGTTTTCATTGAGGTAACCATGACTATTTAAATGTCCATGTTGTGTGACAGCATTCAAATGACAATCCTTGACCTGAAGGAATTTAAATTTGTATGTATTTTATCACTATATTGGCAAAATGGGAATAAGGAAAGAGGGCTGGACTGAGATTAACAGAGTTCTGAGTTTTAATCTTGGAATAGCATTTGACAAATGTGGTTGTTATCCCCCAAAAATGTATCAAACCAGTGGAAATTATTGGTACTTGCAGATTATTTTAGTCTAGCTCTAAAACTATATTAAGGCATAACAGAGAACAAACCACATGCCTTTTAATGACAAGTTTGTTCATTCAGGACTCAACAAATATTTGACTGTTTGCTTATGTTGACAACATTCAATACATATAAAGTCCTTGCCCTCAAGTATACAATGTAGTCAGGAAAATGAAGGTGTGTACACAAATACCAATAATACAAGGCAGTATTTAACAAATCCAGGAGTAGAATAAACCAAGTGCTATAGAAGTTTAGAGGTAGGAGAGGCCACTTCTGGTTGGAATGCAGATTTCAACAAGGATGGGACATTTGAGGCTGATCCTGAAGCAGGTGTAGGATGTCTGTAGGCCGAGACTGGAGTGAGGAGATGAAGGGTATTCCAAGCATGTGGAATCATAAGAGCAAATGTTTCACTGTGATAAAACATGCTGAGGAAAGGGGAGTGGTCCAGTTTGCCTGGTTTTCATGACAAAGGCACCACACTCCTTTGAACCTTCCTAGGGAATATACACAACTGTGAACATTGGTAGAGAAAACAATGGATATTGAGCCTCTCTCAACTTGGTAACTTCAAGAAAGGTGATTGGCTGGGCTCAGCATGGGGATCTTGAGCCCTCTGATAGTGGATTGACTAGCATGTTTGTTAACATTGACTGAGTATGCAGTGGCTTATCCATATTCCAGCTTCTACAATGGTGTGTTGGCTCTTCAGTTGTGTCATCTTGTAATATATAAACTATGGAGAAGTTGAACCAACTTAAGAAGGTCACATATTATGGTTTATGGGCAGTCCAGAGATGCTGCTTTAGGTTTCTGTGGTCCATGTACAATACTATGAGATGCCTATTCCCCCTCCAAATATTGCCTTCAAGAATCAAATTCAGTCTTTATAGCCAGTAGATTTACAGAAGTACGCAAAGGTTCTCCATCACTTTCTTAAGTCTAAACTCTAAACCAGGGGTGGGGAACCTGCAGCCTTGAGGCCACATGTGGCCCTCTAGGTCCTCAAGTGCAGCCCTTTGAATGAATCAAAACTTCACAGAACAAATCTTTTTATTAGGGGACTTACTGCAGTTTCATAGAATCTCCCTGTTGAAGGGGACCTCAGAAGACATTAGATCATAGACAGAGTTGGAAAGGATCTCACAAGTAATTTAGTCCAATCCTCTTATTTTTTAGATGAACCTGAAGCATAGAGAGGTTTGGGGACTTGCCCAGGGTCATATGGGTAGTATGTGGAAGGGCTGGAATTTGAACCCAGGTCCTGATTCCAAATCCAGTACTTGCTCTACTTTACCATATTGATTCTAAGCTGTCCCCCAAAAGGAATACCCTTTTATGGTATCCCTACCAACTGGGCATCTAGCCTCCACTTAAGACCATCATCAAAGGGGAACTCAAATCATCCCACTGTGCTTTAAGATAGCTCTAATTCAAGTTTTTCTTTTCATCAAGCTGAAATCTGCCTCTCTGTAACTCCTTCACCCCTTTCACCCACATTGCTCCTACACTCTGGGGACAGGCAGAATAATTCTAATCTTTCTTTTACAACATGACAGCCCTTCAAGTGTTTTTAGACAGCTATCAAATCCCAGTTAACCCCTCCCACCTACCCCCACCCAACCCCATATCTTCTTTAGGATAAAAGCATCCGGTTCTTTCAAACAGTCCTGGTATGTTACAGTCTCTAATCTTATTACTACCTTGGTGCCCTTTTCTGGACATGCTTCAGATTCTCAATACCCTTTTTTTTATTAATTTATTTTGATTTATCAATAAGCACTTCCATATGCTTTTGAGTTTAAAATTTTTCTCCCCCTTCCTCCCCACCACCCTCCCCAAGACGGCACACAATCTGATATAGGCTATACATTTACATTCATATTAAACATTTTCACATTAGTGATGTTGTAAGTAAAAATTAAAACCAATAGGAGGAACCATCAGAAAGAGGAAACAAAACTCAACAGAAGAGAAAAAAAAATAGCAATTTGACTTCCATAGTTCTTTCTTTGGATGTGGATAGCTTTTTTCCATCACAAGGCCTCTGGAGATGTCTTTGATCCTTTTCTTGCCAGGAAGGGTTAAGTTTATCAAAGTTAGTCATCACACAACGTGGCTGTTATTGTGCACAACCTTCTCTTGGTTCTGCTCACTTCACTCAGCATCAGACCATACAAGTCTTTCCAGGTTTTCTGAAGTCAGCCTGTTCATCGTTTCTTATAGCACAATAGTATTGCATCACATTCATATACCACAACTTGCTCAGCTATTCCCCAACTGATGGGCATCCTCTCAATTTCCAATTCTTTGCCACCACAAAAAGAGGTGCTATGAATATTTTTGTACGTGTAGGACCTTTTCCCGTTTGTGTGATCTCTTTGGGATATAGCCCTAGAAGTGCTATTGTTGGGTCAAAGGGTATGCACATTTTGATAGCCCTTTGGGCATAGCTCAGTACCCTTTTTAAAAGGAGCCACCCAGAACAGATCATTCTAGATGCTCTAGATGTGGTCTGACCAAGGCAAAGTATCGTGGAACTACCACTTCTTGTTCTGAACACTGTGCATCTATTAATACAGTTTACGATGGCATTAGCTTTTTGGGTGCTATTTTATATTTTGGACTTCTATCAAGTTCACAATCAATTATAACTCAATTCAATATTTATTAACCACCCAGTCTAGCTAGCTACAGCTCACCATTTGCACTTGTTCAGTTGAGTTTTGTAATCCAAAACTTTACATTTATCCCTGATAAATTTCATCCCATTAGATTCAGCCCATTGTTCTAGGTTGCTGAGACCTTTTTGAATCCTGATTCTGTCATCCAATTCAGTTAAACTGGTATTTATGTAGCCTTTACTATGTATTAGACAATGGGGATACAAGGATAAAAATCAAACTGCTATTGCCCACAAGGAGCTTACAATATCAGTCCGGTGTGTTAGCTATCCCAGCTTTACATTATTTGCAAATCTGATAAATATGCCAACTATATGGTCAGCCAATCAGTGATAAAAATGTTCAACAAAATAAGGCTAAGGGTAGATCCTGAGTACTCCATTAGACCATTCCTTCCTCATCCCCTGCTGGCCTATGATATTGTCTAGGAACTTGCTTCCCACTGCTTTAGGTGACATTTTTCCAGCTTGGCAAAGAGGTGGTGACAGCGATGCTCTGAAGTGCAGTTTGGACTGGCATACCGGTCAATATTCTGAGAGTCAAATGGGATATAGTCCAGATGGACAACTACTCCTCAGTTCCACATGCCTTAGAAAAGAAGAGGTCATGAACTATTGAAAAATCACAGGAGCTCTGCAGACTCAAACAGTATGACTTATTTACCCTGACAAAGGTACATTTGGAATGCTGTCTTCTCACTACTTCTAAGTTGTGAATGAAGTTGTAGATATCCTCTTCTCCATCCACACCACTCTCCCACAATGATCCATCTTAGTAAAGATAACCATCTGGTCCAGCAGGTCTGGAATTCATTGCAGTGTAGATCAGTCACAAAATGCTTGTGTCATTGAGTGTCTGGTAAGCATGATAGATCCTAGACACTATGTTTTTCCCTCCCTGTCACAAACAAGACTAGGAAACCTGTAAGTGGGATGGATGAGCAGGACTCCTTTTACATATTCTTTTATAAAAATTCTCAGGACATGGCAGTCTCAGATCTGGTAGAAGAATATAACCACCTGTTTGGTTAGTTTCAGTCTTGTTACACATTCATGCCATCTGTTGGCAAGCAGTACCTCATCTTTTAAGCACAGAAGATAACTTGAAATTGTTGATTTTGTGGTGGGAGGTGTCAGATTCTGTCTGAAGCCAGATTGGCATATGCCAATAGTTAACAAAACTGGGGAGGAGGGTTAATCCTTATGAGGAATGTGTTATAAAGGTAAAGCTTAAGACAAGTGGGGAACAGGCGAGTCCAAAGACAAGCTAGTTACTGGTATTTTTTTAATCTTTTAGACTTAGTTATCAGAGTGCATGCAGGGCACCATATCCAAAAAGCTAAGATAAGGGATGAGTCGGTTGCCATTCAGGGCTCAAAGCCAAGGAAATGTGCTGAAGTTTAGGATTCTAAACTCCAGAAAGTAGGAAAAATTAACATTGTATCCAAAGTCAATCTGCCAACTTGAAGTCTAGGTCTTTATTTCAGATTCTTTTATTCTGTACTCTAGCTGCCACTGATGCCCTTCACTAGCATGGGCAGAGTTCAGCCACATCTTGATGACTTAGCTGAGTCTGCTGAGTCTCTGAGTTGTACACTCTTCTTCACAAGAAAGTTTCCCTAGACTTCAAGCCTGTGGCATTGTAGGGTTGTATTGGTGGGAGAAGACTGCCAAATCTAGGGCATATCCTCTCCTCAGGCCCACAGATATGTCAATCTAGCAGGTATTTCAGGTGACTCTAATGCCTCTTTGAGTCAAAGATATGCAGCACAACACATTCTTCCTGCCAATCCATTTTTTAGTGGATTTGAGGGTATAGTTCAGGGTTGAGGTGATCAGTACTAAAAACAGAGGGTAGCTCCAGCTAGTTGGCAAGAGGTGCCTACTGACCTTTCTTTCTCTTTCTGAGAAGATCTGATGGTGCAGAGGTTTCAGGTTGAGAGCCACACCTGATACCAGTGTTCAAGGGCTACCAGTGGAAATAGGCCTCATATTTGTATGCTGCTTTGGCTGCACATATCCAAGTACAAGTGAACCTAGGAAACTTCCAACTCTCTCAGTAAGTTATTGACTTTGGAGACTGAGGTATTCAGTATGACTGTCAGAAAAAAAATGTGAATGGAAGCCATAGTTTGTATAGAAGGGCATATTCGGAGTCAACATACGGACTGAGCTATTCACATGAAATTTTGCACTGGATATTATGGCAATTAATTACAGAAATTTTAGCACTGAAAGTACTTTTCTAGAATTTGGCTTGTACCAGTCTGTACATCAGAAAGGAGGTGATAAGACACAGAAAGGGGAACTTTTTTTTTTTGAGGGAGTGGGTGTTATGAATCAAACAGTCTGGAAACAGAAGAACCAGGAGGCTTTACTGGGAATAAAGTGAAAAAGAAAGATATGGAGTCTGAAAATTTCTTTCAGTAAAAGGTAGATTTGGCTGCAGTGGAAGGTCCATTGTATCTGCCAGTATTGCAGCAGAGATGGATCACACCCCTCTTTCCCACCTCTACCCCTGCTCCTACCTGGGGAGGAATGTGGAAGGCATAAATGAAGATGCTGAAGGTAAGCAACTCTTAGCTTCTCAATTGTCAAATCTAATGGCCTTTTCTGAAACCTCATGCTTCTTGACTTTTCTGTTGTCTTTGGCACTGTCATTCACTCTCTTCTCCTTGATACTTTCTTCTCTCTAGGTTTTCATGACACCACTCTTCTTGTTCTCTCCTACCTTTCTGGGCTGTCCTCAGTCTCATTTGATGAGATCTTCCTCTAAAT
>NW_020954556.1:21569435-21641935 GCF_900497805.2 Vombatus ursinus | reverse complement strand
GAACTGCCAATATTTATTTTTGTAAAAGATAAAATGCTCAATATATAGTTGTACTATATGGACCAATTCCATTGCTTGATTTGCTGCATGATGTATTTCTTTATAATGTACTATTTTTCATTAACCTATAGTACATAGTAAAATAAAAGATTTAAAACTACTTAGAGGAAATTATATGAGTATAAAATTATATCACTTAAAAGGCATTCCTATTTCCATTAAATGTATATTTTGTGCTAACAGTTTCAGAATCATAGAATCTCAGAAAACATCAAAGATCATCTAATTGAACTTGTAAACGTTCAGGAATCCCCTGTATGATATTTCTGACAACTATTCACAGCCTTCATTTTAAGATCTCTAGTAAAGGGGAACTCATTACCTCCTGAAATAGCCTATTTAACGTGTAGATAGCTCTCTAATTATTAGAAAGTTTGTCCTTAAATGGAACCAAAATCCCTTTCCTTGACTTTTTCATTCACTGCTCTTAACTTTTTTTTCACCATGGGGCTATTGGGAACAATTCTATAAATGAATAAAAACTCATTGAAGTGCTTACTGTGTGCAAAGCATGGGGCACATGAATAAGAAATTTGCAAGATGATTCCTACTCTGAAGCAGTTCTCCAGGGAGACATGATAAGTATATGAGATCATAGGATAACAGTTCTAGATCTGGAAGGACCCTCAGAGGTCACTCAGTCCAATCCTCTCATTTTACAGATGAGTAAAATGACGTCTAGGGAAGTTAGGTGACTGTCCAAGGTCACAGAGGTAATGAATATCAGAGGTGAGATCTGAACACAGGTCCTCTAATTCCAGAGCCAGTGTTCTTTCCACAGATTTCAACAGTCAGGCAGAATGGTCCCATAGTCCTTAGGGTATAGCCTCAAAGGAGACAGTAATTCACCTTTTTAAATGTTATTTCCAAAACCATGCCTATTTCAGAAAATGGTTGAACAACTTGATAGTGTTGAAGTTTAGAGGTTTAGGGGTGCTGGGACCCCAAAATCATGACACACTGGTCCTGCCCAAATGAATTCAACCCAAGCCTTCTTTCATTCAAAGACAAGGCTTATTAGAACATCTAGTGGGGTAGGTGAGATTTAAAGAATCTGCCATATTGGTATGGCTTGCACTGATGCAAGTGGACTAGATCTTATGAATCTGAGCCCTTTGCTAGATTATAAGAATCTGAGCACCTTAATGGAGGCCAGATGGACCTTATATACACAAAGACCGTAGGAGGGATCTAGGAGTGGCCAAGTAATCTGGGGTGACTGGAGGAGGGGTCTCAGGAGGATCTGGATGGAGGCCAGTAAGCTGGGGTGACAGCGAGGTGACAGAACACCAGGGACCTGGACCATGTGGCCAAGGGAGAATCAAGCCTAGATAGGATTAAGGGTGGGAAGTGGCCGGAGGCCATAGAGAGGTAAGACAGTGGAGGGCTAGGCTAAATGAAGGGTAACAGAGAATTGGGAGATTGGCCGTAGGGGATAATTAAAGGCCAGTTTATAAGATTAAATAGCCTTAGGCAAAAACCAGAGATTTGGCCATGTAGGAGAGTCCAGGGCTTTTCCTTTTTGAAGTCTGGATCCCAAAGATGTGGTCTTTTCCTTTTGGGGGTTCAGATTCCATCCCCATCAATAGTGCTAAGCACTTTGTTGGCAAGAACTTTCTTCTCTATGCCTTTGTTTGCTGTGGCTGCCATGGGGGAAGGAGCTGTGTCACTTTTAGAAGCAGTTTCCAGGTCACATCTTCGTAAGCATGATGGCATCACGGCCAGTGGCCTGGGAGGCATTGCTTATTCCCTAAGCTCTTGGGCCTAAGATCCTGGGTTGATTCCACTTGAATTTAAGATGGAAAGGTGGTTAAGATAGTTGTTAATAACTTTCTGTCCTTCTTTTCTAATAACCTTACCTTCAATCAACAGCAGGGATATAAACTTGATTTTTGCACCCAAAGTCTTTAGTTCTTTGCCCAGTACTTCATAATCCTTAGCAATGCTTTTGAGTTTTTTGGTAGTATCATTTCTCTCCCCATCAATCACCAGGACTGGGTAGTGGTATCAGATTTATCAAGTCTCAATGATTCTCCATCAAGTTATGGACACATGCCCAGGTTAGAGAACAGACTTCTCTGTTCTTTACATCAGATTGGCAAATAGCCATCTTGGTATCTCAGCAGGCAGTCAACAGCCACTCACCGTGGCTACTTAACTTCCCTTCTTCTGACCTTTGCTGGATGACTCTCTTAATAGCACCTGTGGATCCATACCATTATTCCTTGGAGTATATGAAGCTGCTATTTCCTGAGAGGGTCCCAATCCCTCTTCAATTTCAAGGGTCTTATTCTTATAATTTAGCTACAAATGTCTTTCTTCCCCTTCCTTCTTTGCCTTGTTCTTCTATCTTCCAACCTTTCTCTCTAGTTCTTTGGATCCTTTTTCTTCTTTGTTTTCTACTTAAAGCACCTTTTCCCATTATTTTAAGGAACACTTTATTCTTCCCAATAACCTAAATAGTAGAGAGGTATTCTAAATTCCTTTTCACCTTGGCCTCTAGGAGGGAGAACCACCTTCCTTTAGTGTATGTTTAGCTATTATTTGGTACTGGCAGAAACCCAAATTAAAATCCACTCTCTGCAGGTGACTGTAAAATTTACCATTTCCTCCATAATTGTTTTGAGTGAAATCCTTTTTGTCATTGGAAGGCAATTTTCATGCGCCATTTTATGACTAACTGCAATCTCAAATGAACTATTTGCAAAGTTGCTTCAGAGAAGTTCCCAAATGAACTTCATGGTGGCCTTCCTGCTTCTTCTCATCAGAGGAAGCTATCTTGCTTAGCTGCCTTTGATTTGTAATTAGAAGATTCTTGCCAAACTCTAGAGCAAACAGAAACTACCATCTTAAATGGGAATCTAATTATCCTCAAGGATTTATTGAATTAAATTGAATTAGCCCCTTCTTCCTCCTTTGCTTCCTCCTGATACTTGAGATATCTCCTTGCCACTATTCCTTTCCCCATTGGTGGAGAATCTAACTGCTCTTCTACCTGACAAACATTTGAATACTTGAAAACAATTGCCATTTCTCTTTTTAGTCTTCTCTGATCTAAATATCCAAAGTTTTTAGCACCTAGCTCAGTACCTTGCACAGACTAGTTCCTTAAACATTTTTTGAAATATTTATTTAATTAAATTGAAGTTCCCTCAACCTATCTTCATGTAGCATGGTCTTCAGGCTCAATTCTTGCTTGGGAAAGTATGGTCACCATACTGATAACCAGCATTCCAATTCAGAAATTTTACTTACTGTTTCCAACTTTCAAAAACAATTCTATTGGGTTTAGGCAACAGATAGGAAGTCTGTATCCCAGGATTGTGAAGATATTATCTCAACTTCCCTATCTACAGTTCTCTCCACTGACCCCAATTCTGCCAGTTCTTCAAGATACATTTCTTTTTTAAAAAATGTATTTATTTTTAGTTTTCAACATTCACCTCCACAAGATTTTGAGTTCCAAATTTTCTCCCCATCTCGCCGCTCCCCCCACCCCAAGATGGCATGCATTCTGAATACCCCTTCCCCTAATCTGCCCTCCCTTCTATCTCTCCCTCCCTTCTCTTATCCCCTTCCCCTTCTGTTTTCCTATAGGGCAGGATAGATTTCTATACCCCATTTCCTATATTTCGTATTTCCCAGTTGCATGTGAAAACATTTTTTTTTAACATGTGTTTTTAAAACTTTGGGTTCCAAATTCTCTCCCTTCCTCTCTCCCCTCCCACCCTCATTGAAAAGGCAAGTAACTCAATAAAGGCTATACATGTGTAGTTATGCAAAGTACTTGCATAGTGGTCATGCTGTGAAAAACTAACTATATTTCGCTTAATCCTATCCTGCCCCCCATTTATTCTATTCTCTCTTTTGACCCTGTCCCTCCTCAGAAGTATTTGCTTCTGATTACCCCTCCCCCAAACTGCTCTCCCCTCTATCATCCCCCTGCTCTCTTGTCCCCTTCTCCCCTTATTTTCCTGTAGGGTAAGAAAGATTTCCATACCCAATTGAGTATGTATGTTATTCCCTCCTTAAACTAGATCCAATGAGAATAAGATTCACCCATTCCCTCTCACCTTCCCCCACTTCCCGTCCACTCCCCTCTTGTCTGTTTTGTGTGAGATAATTTAGCCCATTCTACCTCTCCCTTTCTCCTTCTCCCAGTATAATCCTCTCTCACCCCTTAATTTTATTCTCCAGATATCACCCCTTCATCTTCAACTCACCCTGTGCCCTCTATTTGTCTATCTATCTATCTATCTATCTATCTATCTATCTATCTATCTGTCTGTCTGTCTGTCTGTCTGTCTGTCTGTCTGTCTGTCTGTCTGTCTATCTATCTATCTATCTATCTATCTATCTATACATATACACATACAATTTTCCCCTTCCAACTACCCTAATAACTGACATAGGTCTCAGGAATGTAAACAGCTCAACCTTAATAAGTTTCTTATGATTTCTCTTTCCTGTTTACCTCTTCATGTTTCACTTGAGTCTTGTATTTGAAAGTCAAATTTTCTATTTAGCTCTGGTCTTTTCATCAAGAATGCTTGGAAATCCTCTATTTCACTGAATTTCCATTTTTCCCCCTGAAGGATTATACTTAGTTTTGCTGGGTAGGTGATTCTTGGTTGTAATCTTATCTCCTTTGCCCTCCAGAATATTATATTCAATGCCCTGTGGTCCCTTAACGTAGAAGCTGCTAAATCTTGTGCTATCCTGATTGTGTTTCTATAATACTTGAATTGTTTCTTTCTGGCTGCTTGTAATATTTTCTCCTTGACCCGGGAACTCTGGAATTTGGCTATAATATTCCTAGGAGTTTTCCTTTGGGTATCTCTTTCAGGAGATGATCAGTGGATTCTTTCAATTTCTATTTTGCCTTCTGGTTCTAAAATATCAGGGCAGTTTTCCTTGATAATTTCTTGAAAGATGATGTCTAGGCTCTTTTTTTGATCATGGCTTTCAAATAGTCCCATAATTTTTAAATTATCTCTCCTGGATCTATTTTCTAGGTCAGTTGTTTTTCCAGTGACATATTTCACATTGTTTTCTAATTTTTCATTCTTTTGGATTTGTTTTACAGTGTCTTGATTTCTTATAAAGTCACTAGCTTCCAATTGTTCTATTCTAATTTTTAAGGAAGTACTTTCTTCAGTAATCTTTTGGACTTCCTTTTCTATTTGGCCAATTCTGTTTTTTAAGGCATTCTTTTCCCCATTGGTTTTTTGGACCTCTTTTGCCATTTGGGTTAGTCTATTTTTTAAGGTGTTATTTTCTTAAGTATTTTTTTGGGTCTCCTTTAGCAAGCTGTTGACTTGTTTTTCATGATTTTCTTACATCACTCTCATTTCTCTTCCCAGTTTTTCCTTTACTTCTCTTACTTGTTTCTCAAAATCCTTTTTGAGTTCTTCCATGGCCTGGGACTGATTCATATTTTTCTTGGAGGCTTTGGATGTAGGAGCTTTGACTTTGTTGTCTTCTTCTGGTTGTATGTTCTGATCTTCTTTGTCAACAAAGTAAGATTCTATGGTCTGACTTTTTGTGCTATTTGCTCATGATCCCAGCCAATTACTTGAGTTTTAAACTCTTTATTAATGTAGGGGTGTGCTTCCAGTGTGGAGAATGTATAATCCCAAGCTTGGGGGGTTTTCTGCAGCTGTTTTCAGAGATACTTCTAGGGACCTGAAAATTTTCAGTTCTTCCAAGGTGGTATAAGGGGTGAGGTGTTTACTCCTGTGCTCTGATCTGTGAGTGACCACAAGCACTCTTTTCTGCCTTGGAACTGTGAGGAGGATTTCCTCTCCACCACCACCACAAGCTCCACCACACCAGCACTCCTCTTTGCCCCAGGACTGCCACCCAGAACTGTAACCCAAATCTAAGCATGGGCAAAGCAAGAGATTCCTGCCTCAGCACCAGCAAAGAGATCCCTGCAATCCCCCTCTGATCAACCACCTGATTCCCCCTCAGTCTGTGGACCAGAAGATCTAGAAGCAGCCACCCCCCCAGGGTCGTGCTTGGGGCCTGGGGCTGGCACTGCGCTTCTCTCTCTCACCTTTGTCACAGACCTTTCCCACTGACCTTCTAAGTTGTCTTTGACATTCATGGGTTTAGAGGTCTGGAAACCGCCACAGCTGCCAGTGATTCTATCTTCTGAGGCCTGCTCCAGGTTCTCTGAGGCCTGGTCTTTCCCTGCACACCCGCACCGAACTGCACTCCTCTCCCAGCCCAGCGAGATATACCTTTCTGATCAACCATCTAGGCTGTCTTGGGCTGGAAATTAGTTTCACTCTGTCTTTTTGTGGGTTCTGCTGCTTTAGAATTTGTTTAGAGCCATTTTTACAGGTATTTGAAGGGGTTTGGGGGAGAGCTCAAGCAAGTAACTGCTTTCACTCTGCCATCTTGGCTCCGCCCCCCCTCAAGATACATTTCTACCACTTCTCTGACCAGGTCCTGTAACACAATGTCTTCGTTATATATTTTTTACATTTTATACTAAAAACAATAGCTAGCATTTCTGTTGTACTTTGAAATTTGGAAGGTACTTTTCATGTGTTATTTTATCTTCACAACACTCCTGTGA
This sequence comes from Vombatus ursinus, assembly GCF_900497805.2. Classification (NCBI taxonomy): domain Eukaryota; kingdom Metazoa; phylum Chordata; class Mammalia; order Diprotodontia; family Vombatidae; genus Vombatus; species Vombatus ursinus. The sequence continues at coordinate 21,635,289 of NW_020954556.1, read as the reverse complement.
GGTAGGTACTGTTATCTCCATTTTACAGATGAGGAAACTGAGGCAGAAGTAAAATGATTTGCTCAGGTTCCTACAAATAGTAAGTGTGTAAGGAAGGATTTGAACTCAAGTCTTTCTGACTTAAAAGTTCAGTGCTCTATCTAATGTACCACCCAGCTGACTATATATTATGTTGTATTGTAATGTAATTTATTAAGTATAGTTAAATCTCTCTAGCAATACTTTTAGTCTCATCAACATTTCTATAGTATACACTACTATATTTGGTATAGTGCTTAATAAATGATTATTAAGTTGAATGATGCCAAAAAATTCAACTGCCCTTGAAACTTTTTTTTGGTGATATTGTTTGTTGATCCATAATGCAGGAGTTGTTGTTGTTCGGACATTTACAACTCTACATGATCCCATGGGAGTGATTTGCTGTTTCGTTCTCCAGATTGTCCCCATTTTACAGATGAGGAACTGAGGCAAATAGGGGTTAAGTGACTTGCCCAGGATCACACAGCTAATAAGTGTCTGAGGCCTGTTTTGAATTCAGATCTTCCCAACTCCAGGCCCAGTGTTCACCTACCTGCCCTAATACAGGAGTATTCCAGCTTTAAAAAAAAAAAAATCAAACTTACAAAATAAACATATTGGACAGCACCTGAAAGAAGTCATTGCTCTTTTCTAATATATAAAATATAGGTAGGCCCCATAAATAACCAACCTTATGGGATGTTTGTGAACTGTGGGCCTTAGCCATGAGGAATGGTAGGGAAGTGAAGACCAGATGATTCCTGGACCTCAACTGTTCCCTTTTCAACAGTAGCTGCGTCTGTTCCTTTGGAAAAAAAGGTTGGGGGAAGGGGGGAGGGGAAGGCTACTTGTCACTGGGGTTAGGGAGGGAAGGGGAAGAGTGGGGTAGTCCCTTCTTACTAGGCAATGGTGATGAGTTACCAACGTCCCAAGTTCCAAGTTGGAATTCAGAACATTCTCCCTTAGAAACCATGTTGTAAATACTGGTTAGTTACCTAGAATATATCTAGAAACAGTAACTTACAGTATTTCAGCTACCTTATGGACTAGATTACCATATCCTGTATTCCTTTTGCCAGTCTTCATACTCCTTGAACTTTCTATAGCATTTAACACAATTTTTTATTCCCTTCTTGCTTATTGTTCTCTACCTTGTCTTCTGTGACACTCTTTTTTCCTGGTCCTTCTGCCTCTGACCACTCCTCTGTAGTACTTTTCAAAGATTCCTTTTGTCTTCCTCTTACCCTAAGTATGGGTATCCCTCAAAACTCTGTCCTTGATCTCATTTCCATCTCTCCCTGAGAAATCTCCTTCAATCCTATAATTTCAGTTCTTACCACTCTTCAGATGATTACAAAATCTACCTTTAATTCTACTGTCTGATTTCCAGGACCATCTTTCCAATTATTTGTGGTACGTCTCTACCTGGAAGCATAGCTAACACCTCAAACACAAAATATACAAAACTGAGCCCATCATTTTCCCTCCAAGAAGCTACACCTCAACTCACCCCTTTTTCTTTTGAAGGCAACACCTTTCTCTAAATCACGAAGACTCAAAATCCTAGAGGCATCTTTGACTGTTTGTCAGCACCCTTCATTCATTGTCTTGAAGGGATCAGGGAAAGCTTCTTGGCACTGGTGGCATTTGAGCTCAAATGAAGGGCCATATTTCAATAGATGGAGTTGTGGAAGGAGTTTGTTATAGGTATAAGTGACATGAATTTCCTTCAATGATGCTCCATTCCTTCACATCCTGTGTTACTCGTGTCTATTTCCTATTGTAATTTCACCATGGAGGGTTTACCTAATGAACTGGGGACTTTCCTCACTTTTTCTTGACATTGTGATGGTAACACTCAAGCCTACTGCTAGTTCAACAGTTATCCTTCATTCTTGCTGCAGGACCAACCCATCTTCCTTTTCAATTATATATTTCTTTTATGGTATTCATAGTTCCTTATTTATATGTTGTGGCTTACTCATACCCAGTATGTACCTTTTCATTGCCCTTTGAGTAATACTCATTTTAAATTCTTTGGTGAGTATTTCATAACTCAGCCACACTACACCCGTAGACTATTGGTATTAAAAAGATAGGTCTCCTTTTAGGGAAAAGTTTGGGCTCATCAAAAGAGTTCTGCAGTTTCTCATAGGTAATCTAGCCCACTCTCCCCCTCCTGTTTAATTCTGGGTCCAACTTGTTACCCATTTAAAGTGTCTGTCCAAGTTATATATACTGATGAATGAGCTGTATAGGCTGTCCGTCATACTATATGTTATAATTTTGACAATAGGCATTCTTTATACACATGGTTTTACTTGTATGGAGTGTTAGGCCAAATTATTTTGAATGGTTATGGCTCTCATCCAAAAGGCTCTGCAGTGTTCCAGGACTTGCTCTAACCAGCACAATGTCATCCATAAAGAGAAGCGTCTGGAAAACTTCATTATCTATAGGGAATCTCTTTTTGACTTGGAATCTGCTCCAGATTTCTTCTGTGACAATGGCAAACTCCTCTGATGAACATAGGTCTCCTTATTGTATGTGAGATCTTATATTTGCTACATCTTTTAGTCAATTTGTGACTGTGAAAATGTGGTTTAGTGTAGAAAATTTCCTTTGAAAGCCTGCCTGTTGTTCCCTTCTCATATTTTTCACAGAATCAATGTGTTGGAAGGGACTTTAATGGCCCTCTAGTCCATACTTCCTTGAATAAGAAGACTCTATATGACATACATGATAACTGGTTATCTTACTTTTATTACCTCCATGCCACAATGAGGTATGAAATTAGGACTTTTATGGAGCCATTATCAGGACATCTAGATGGTGCAGTGGAGAGAGTGCTGGACTTGAAGTCAGGAAAACTCATCTTCCTAAGTTCAAATTTGCTCTCAGACACTTACTAGCTGTGTGTTCTTGGGCAAGTCACTTAACCCTGTTGGCCTCAGTTTCCTCATCTGTAAGATGATCTGAAGAAGGAAATGGCAAACAACTCTGGTATCTTTGCTGAGAAAACCTAAAATAGGGTCACAAAGAGTTAGACACAACTGAAATGACTAAACAACGACAGGGAGGCATTATATTTTAATTTGTATTAGAGTTTTTATCTAATTTATTTATTTCTTAATAATTATTTATTAATCTTCTAAAAGATTTAAAGTTCCTTGACAGATTGATTTTTTATCTTTATATTTTTACTGTTTGGCATATATTTAGCATTTAATAGCTATTGCAATTGAAATTGCAATTTGTGGGGAAAATGTTCCAAGTTTTAATATAAATGAGTGTAAATCATTTAAAAACTATGTCTGGAATTATGCCCCAAGAGTCACTAAGCTGCCTATATCCTTTGACCCAGCAGTACCACTACTAGGTCTATTTCCAAAGATGGTTAGAGAAAAAGGAAAAGAACTTGTATGTTCTAAAATGTTTAGAGCAGTCTCTTTGTGGTGGCAAAGAACTAGAAATTGCAGGGATGCACATCAATTGGGGAGTGTCTGAGCAGGCTGTGGTATATGATTGTGATGGAATACTACTGTGCTATAAGAAATGATGAGCTCAATGATCTTAGAAAAACATGCAAAGATTTACACAAAATAATGAAGAGTGAAACGAACAGAACCAAGAGAATATTGTATACAGTAACAGCAATATTGTTTTAAGAACAACTTTGAGCAACTAAGTCATTTTGACTATTATAAATACCCAAATTAACTATAAAAGACATATGAAGAAAGGTTCTATCTGCATCCAGAGAAAGAACTGATAAATAGAAGTATGTATAGAATAATTTTACATGTATATGTATATATGTGTATGTATATATGTATATATGTGTATATACATACATACATACATGTGTGTGTATATATATGTATACTTGTGTCTAATGATAGCCATCTCTAGGGTAGAGGGGGGAGGGAACAAAAAAAGGAAAAAAATTTACATGATAACTTTATGATATATTTAAAAGGAATAGCAAGTTGTGCATGGTGAATTTGTGGTTCCATGTGCAATAATCCTTTTTTGTGGTGTAGTGTTACTGTGTTGTAAAAGTGCTTCTTTTGTTCCATGAATTAAGAATAAAATAAATTTAAAATAAATAAAAAAGCTACAGTCTTCCTCTACCAATTTCCTGGTTCAGGAATATTAATATTATATAAGAATGAATAATGTTGCTTATCTTTGTAAACTTCAGACAATTATCTTTTTATGATAATAACATAAATGTATTTATTTAAAATATGTTCTCTATCTTCAGTCTTCTATATAAATGAAAAAAGGAAAGGCTTAAGAGAAAAATAAAGTGTTTGGAAAATTATTTACATGGGTTGTTTTTTGACCTTCCTATATTATTTGCTTGACAAAATAAAAGGTTATTCCTGAAAAATCTGTTGCATACTTCAAATTTATTATCTTTATTATTTATATTATCTTTATTATTTATCATTATGTATTAACTATATGTTATTATAGTATTTATTATTAAGGTTGGAGGAGAAAATAACATTTCAAAGGACAATCTATTATGCATCTTAAGTTTTATCTTCTTTTTAATATTCATAGATAATTTTTATATGGCAAGAAGTACATTAAAATTTAAGGCCCATATTATTTTCTTTTAATCTTCATTCCCTTAAATTATCAGTGTTGTGTGTGTGTGTGTGTGTGTGCTAGCATTTTTTACATAAAGCATTTTACAAATATGTTATCCTAACAACAACACTGGGAGGTGGGTCCTATTATTATTGCCATTTTATGGATAAGGAAACAATGGCAAAGAGAGGTACTCTGTGCATAGGGTGACGCAGTGAGCATCTGTAGTCAGATTTGAACTCAGAGAGTAGAATTAGAAATCAGTTCTTCCTGGTCCTGGACAGAAACTTTTGTAGATTAATTTATGTATGAATATATGTATAAATAAATATATATGTGTGCATATATATGTATATATTTAAAATTTACACACTATATGCATACACACATGTATACACCCGCGTGTGAATAGACTGTTGAATAGTCCGAAGAAGACTATGGTCCCATTCTCCTTTGTCTTGTTACTGAGCTCTGGTTTGCTCAAAGCTTAAAACTCAGTTCTAATTAGAAATAGCAGGTGAAACTCCCCAGCCAGCTTGTTGGTGCTGCATAATTATAATTCTACCTTTGTCATTCTGAGTAGCCATTCCTGGTTAATTTTTAGAAACCCTCCTTTTGTTACAGGTCCATACTTCTTCACCCCATTGCCCCATCTGCATCATGACAGCTGCCATGGCAAGTCCTTTGTCTGAAAATCTTAGATAAACCTGGGCCCTCAGTAGCTCTGAGTCTTCTCCAGAAAGAGGAGAGCACACACCCTACTACTCATCGTGGCTACCACCCACACTTCTTACCCCTGGAGTGAGGGTGAGCCCAAATGCATATGTCTATACCTTCCTTTTGCTTTACTTGGCTATGAGTGTCAACAATAAACCATTCTAACCCATTCTAATGTTGCTGCCTCATCATTCACTCAAGGTCTGTCCTAAATTTGCATGATACCTATTATGTTTCTCATATGTGATGAGGGCCATTCCATAGAATAAACTCAGAATTTTCCTTACTGATTCCAGTCAGCCTCATGGAAGCTTTGGGGTATCTTTCTGGTCATGGGTTACTCACAGCTAAAGGGCATTTTGAGATGTTGAAGTTGTCCTTTAATTGTCTGTTGTGCCGGCCGCGCCGTGCACTCTCCTCCTATAAGGAGCAGGCTGCCAAGGTCATACTTACCAGTCTTCGGTGCCCACCTGGATAAACACAGAGACGAGCCGATCAGGAGGTGCAAACACTAGAGCTTTATTCAGAGGCCATCACAGCAAGGCCAAGCAGGAAGGCCAGAGCAAGAGAGCAGGAGCAAAAGAGAGAAAGAGCTCCGATCTCTACTGTTCCTTAAGTACCTACTTAGCCCCTCCTTCTCAGCCCGCCTACTAGTCATTGATTGTAGGGTCAGATACCGGAAGGGGATGTCTGGGTTTAGCGCACCAAGGGAGAGGAAGTGACGCAGGAGGCTAGGACCGGATACAGGAAGGAGGCATCTGGGATTAGTGCATAGACAAAGGGAGAGTACGTGACCCAGGAAGTCAGGAAGGAGACTTCTGGGGTTAACATTGCATCTAGGGATGAGGACTAGACAAAGGAACTCGTTCTCTGCTGTCCCACTCCCATGTGGCACAGCCCCCTGCCTCAGGAGCACGTGCTCCGGCTACTTCCTTGTATCCTGTTCCTTCTCCAGCTTATCACAGCTCCACATAGCACTGCCCACTGCCTCAGAAGCGTGAGCTCCGGTTACTTCTCCGTATCCAGTTCCCATCCCAGTTCACCACAACTCCGCCTAGCACAGCCCCTGCCTCGGGAGCGTGAGCTCCGGTTATTTCCTAATATCTTGCTCCTACCCCATCTTGCCACAACTTTCACTTGGCAGTAGCCAACATCAGACAATCCCTCACAGTCTGTATAGCCTGATGAGCTCTTACTGGATGTTTAAAAGAATGTAATCCCACCCGCCCACACCTTGCTTTTACTTTCTGGCTGAGAATCATGTCAAGACTGTTTTGAGCCACTTCTCAAGACAGGGGTGGGGAAAAGGAATACCTTTCCCTGTTTCTCACCTTGACCTCCATGCAACTGTGAGCATATAGCATCTACCTAAATCATTAGGGTTAGTGTAGCAAGCCTAAGCCCAAGTTTGGGCTTCCTCTTTGATATTTTCTTTTCTTTTTTTTTTCCTTAATTTTTTTTTTTGCTTTTTAGGCAATTGGGGTTAAGTTATTTGCCTGGGGTCACACAGCTAGTAAGTGTCATGTGTTTGGTTTGAGGCCGAATTTGAACTCAGGTCCTCCTGACTCCAGGGCCAGTGCTCTATCCACTGTACCACCTAGCTGCCCCCCTCTTTGATACTTTCTGTCAGTTCATATATAACCTGAGATGAATCTTTTGTAGCTTGGAGTAAACTGTGTCAATTCAAGGGGTCTGGAGTTCTTAGGTCGGCCCTTTTGAGTGGGAGTTGAAGGGTGTCAAGGAAGATTCCCTAGTAATGAATCTACTACACATAGAAAGGACAGACACTAACAAGAGGGTTGACCCAAGCCTGGCTGTTTTGCCAATAAAATTGTACAGTTATTGTTTGAATAGTTCAGAGCTAAATGTAAAGTAGTTCTAGAGATTGCTGTATATTCTATTGACATTTAAGTATCAACTGCAGATTGCAACAATAGTTATAAGTTACTGAGTCCTGCTTTAAGTTTATTTTTGACAAAGGTAAATGTGGACTTTTTTTTTTTTTAGCATTTCTTTTGTGAGTAAGAAATAAATACCAGTCCCGTATCTGATTTGTGTTGCACATTGAATCCTTTTCTTTTCTTCCTATTGGGAAAGCCTTAGTCACGAGTCATAGCCAGAACAGTAAATCCGTTCCCAGAGTCCCAAGGTTTCCAAAGGGTTTAATGAACTGGAGAGTGTGAAAAAAGGGATTCTAACTTTTCTCATTAGTGACCAGGCTCCTTCTTGGACTGAATCTGGTCCAGACTATGCTCCTCAGGGCCTCGCAATGGGTACTCATAATGGAGAAAGGAATCATATAGTATCCTAGCTTCTGAAGACACACACATGCATGCACATGTACATATATAAATATATAATAATAATTATGATAGTTGTCACTTGTTTAATGTTTTGAAAGTTTGCAAAGTGCTTTACAAATATTTCATTTTATCTTCATAAGGTAGTCCTGGGACGTAGGTGCTGTTATTATCTCCATTTTATGGATGGGAAAACTGAAACAGATACAAGTTAAGTAACTTGTCGAGGATCACATAGTAAGTGTCCTTGGTTGGATATGAATTCAGGTCTTCCTGACTTAAGGTCCAGTGCTCTATCTACTTAGCTGTCTTGTACAATCCAATATATGTCAGAAGTGAGACTTGAACTGACTATGAAATCACCTATCTATCCATTATTTCATAAAACAGCATTTCAAACATAATTTGAATTTTTCTGATGCCTCTGAAGGCACTCAAAGATCTTGCAGTGAATTGGGATATTAACTATAAACAGAAATCATCATTGTACAGATGTAGAGTATTTAAGAAGTTCAGTTCAATCTGTGTTGACCCAATGACAGACTGTAGAAGCAGCTTGTTCCTCTGTGATTTGGCTATTTCTCATAAAATAAACTAGAAAAAAATCTAACTTTAGAAATCTGAAACAATGTTGGTCTATGTTATTAAATTCTAAAAGGAAGAAAGTATTGTCATTTGGAGGCATAGTGTAGAGAAGAAGTATAAAAACATAGCCCAGGGATGCATATAGCCCACAATACTCCCAAAAGGCCAGAACCAGATTAAAATATAGTTCCTCTCTGATTTTAATTTGTTGATGAATTAATAAAAATTGAAACATATAAACTAATGGTTTTCTAAGTCAATATGTGGCCCATAGGGATCTTTATGTGTGATTTAGTGACCCTTATTTCTTTCTTTTTTTAGGCAATTGGGGTTAAGTGACTTGCCCAGGGTCACACCACTAGTAAGTGTCAGGTATTTGGTCAGAGGACGGATTTGAACTCAGGTCTTCCTGACTTCAGAGCTGGTACTCTATCCACTGCAGCACCTAGCTGCCCCTTGCTCCTATTTCTATTTGAGTTTGATACTTCTGGTGTAGAGTGTTAGATTTAGAATCAAGTTCTATCTCCACCAAGAACTAGCTGTGTGAAATAGTCACTCAGTTTCCTTATGTAGTGGCTATCACACAGGGTTGTGAATCACACATGAGATGTTGTACTATGCAAATTTCAAAGCAGTATATAAATATCAGTGATGATGGTGAGGATGATGATGACTGTTGATCTGAACTTCCTTATTACTATCAAGGACAACTACCCTCCTTCCAGTCAACCAGATTCTCAACTTTGGTGTTAGCTTTAACTCCATCCTCTCACTCTCCCCACATATCCAACGACACACCAATCCTTATAATTTCTTTCTCTATAGCATCTCTCACATCTGCTCTTCACTCACACAGCCCTCATCCTAGTTCAAGATTTGTTACCTCTTGCCTAGTCTATTGTAATAGCTTTCTAATTGGACTCCCCATTTCAGATCTCTTCCCTACTTCAATCTATCCTCCATTCAGTTGCTAAAGTGGTTTCCCTAAAGTATGGATCTGGTCATGTCACTCACCTACTCAATAAATTCCAATGACTCCCTATTCTTTTTCAATTTTTAAAAATTCTGAACCTAAACAAATAAAATAAAGATTTCCATTTATATGATTGAACAGAAAAAGAAGACTTTACAAGAAACTGTGAATCTCTATTATGTACAGCTTTCTTTACAAGTATATAAAAAGTTCAACATACAACTTTCTAAGTTGTTCTGTTTGTCTGTGATTCCTTCTGGCCTTCCTTCTGTTCTCTTCTGTGCTTAAAAAGTGTTTTCTCTAAGATTGAATATAGACTCCTCTCTCTGATATTTAAAGCTCTTTGCAACCTGGCCTTCTCCTATCTCTCTAGTATTTTTAACACATTATTCCCTTCCATACGCACTCTGGATCAGCCATACTGGACTACTTGGTTTTCCCACAAATCATTCTTCATCTCAGTGAACCTGGAATGCTCTCCCTCCTGACCTCTGATTCTTAGAATCCCTAGCTTGCTTTAAGATTCAACTCAATGTCACCTCCTGCAGGAGTCTTTTCATGCTAATTTGTGTATATGTGGCCTCTTTTAGGATATAACCTTCTTGGTGGCAGTGACTATTTTTCTTCTTTCTTTGTTTCCCCAGTGCTGAGCACAGAATAGGTGCTTAGGAAATGCTTGTTGATTGATTGATAATGTTATAAAGATGAGCCCAAAGCCTATTCAAGTTTTGCTGGCAGCATCTGCATGTGGAAGGCCAAGAGTGTAGCTTGTCAGACAGAGGAGACAATCACCTTGTCCCTAGAGAGTAGCTTTATGTCTGAGGCTTTTCCCTCTCCACTTATCTATATGAGAGAACTGAAGAGGTTTTGAGTCAGAAAACAGGGAATCCTCAATCCCAGAGCTGTTGGTACTCATTAGGTAAATACCCCTAACATGGACCATAGTGTAGCCTTCAGAAATGAAAATCAGAATGTACAGGGAAAACTCACTGAGCTAGAGTACGTTTATTCATTGAGACCTCAAGCTCTGTGATCAGGAAATACAGTCCAGAGAAAAGACAGACTTGAGACTTAGTCCACTAGCTACTTAGCATAGAAGTTTTTGATTATTTGTCCCAAAGAACTTGGCATTTGATGTTGGGAACCTCCTGTTTGCCTTTTAGCCAAGTCTCTGAGAGAACAAGACAGTTCATTCAGTATGGGGAAAATGGAAAGATCTGGTAGACTTACTGCTCCTTATTAGTTCTCTTAAAGAGTTATAAAAAAGCTTCTTGTCTTGTCCTAAAAGAGTAAGGTGGAGATAGTCCTATAGGACTTCTACTGAATGACGGAAGTTGGAAGGAGACTGGCAAATACCATGCCAATATTGAAGTCTACCAGAGACTATACATACACACACACACACACACACACACACACACACACACATATATCCAGTGGAGATGTGTCTGGCAGAGCAGCATCCTACAGACCTCCTGTCTATTGGAACCATGTCTAACAGCTACCAGCAGACAGAAGGCCTGATAGGAGCATCATGATAACATATCCACAAGATACCAATGGCTCTATCACATTAGAGACATGTATTGTCTATCTGAGCATATGACCTGGCTACAAATTTCTTACTTGGATGCCCCTCCACCCTGCTCATATCTGTGGACTACATATGTGCCATATGTGTTGATTGTACATTCAATGAAGCCTCTGAGGTTGAGATGCAACAAAGTATGGAATCAATTCTCTGCTGCTTGCTCTAATTTGGGTCTAACAATTAACACCAAGAAAACAGGCTTCACCAGCTAACGCCATACCTTCTATATGTGGAACCATCAGTTATAGCAAATGGAAAAATTTTGAATGCTGTGGATAAGTTTATTTACCTTGGCAGTATACTTTTCAGAGAGAAAGTGAGGCTAGTGACCTTGCACAGCCCTCCCTCACTCAAATCAAGGTCAATTACAAGTCATGTCATCATCTCCCCGATGTCATGGTCCTGTTCGAGAATGAAAGACAAACACACACAACAACCTATTTTTAACTACACACTTTCCCTAGCTTAATATGATCTTTTTTTCATATTTCTTACAGTATTTTGTCTTGATTTGTCCCTTGCCCATATCACATTCTACCTTGTATGATACCCATCTGTGTATATATCTTATTCAGCCTCAGGAAGGGAAGGGAATAAGTATCTATTAAGCACCTACTATATGGCAGGCACCATACTAAGAGCTTTATAAATATTATCATATAGCATATATGTGTAATTGGTACAAAATTAAAGCAATTTATTCCAACAATAAGCACTTATTATAAGTGCTATGGTAGACACTGGAATATGATACAAAGATGACATACAATACAGTCCCTGCCCTTAAGGATCTTAAAATCTAATAAACTGAAGCAGCTAGGTGGTACAGTAGATAAAGCCCTGGGTCTGGAGTCAGGAAGATCTAGGTTAAAATTTGGCCTCAAATACTTGCTAGTTTGTGACCCTGGGCAAATCACTTTATCTCTATTTGCTTTGGTTTCATTGGCTTTAAAGTGGGGATAATAATAACCTACTTCACAGGGTTTGTGAAGATCCTGACTCTAGGCCAAGTGCCTTTTCCCTCCGGTGTTGCCTAAATCCCTAGGGAGAGAGCATAAAAGAGCAATAGCACTTACTAAAAGTAGCAGTGACCAAGAGATAAATGGTTGCAAATAAGCTTGGGAAAATATAGGCCAAGAAATGTCTTTAGAGATTGTGAGCATCAACCTAGGCAAGGTTTTTGAGAGTGACAGCATCAGAGGCTAACTGTTTAGCAAACCTCAGAATATGAATTTTTGCAGAAGGAATTTTTTCCCTCTTCCCCATTGGTGTGTGTCAATGGAAAATTGTTCACAATTAATTAAAGGAGTAGGACAAGATGGGGAGGGTGTGTTGCTGTGAATGATCTTATTGTGTTTTGTCTTAGTTACTTTTTTAGTGTGTTTCAATTAAATGTTTTACTGTTTTATTAGTGGTTCCTGCCTGGTCTGTGAAATAGAGTCTGCACTGGATGGTGGCTCAAATAATATATTTTACCTACAATGAACCTGAGTAATCTGGGAAACATGAGTTCAGTGTGAAGCCCATTAAATGTAGAAACAAAAATATGTATACCATATGAATATTCAGCAAGTGGGGGTACTGTACTGAATTATTCATTATATATTTAGTATAAATTATTAATATTATTTTAACAAATGTGTTATTTTGAAAGGTGACATAATACTCTATATATACCATGTGTGAGTTCTACACAAGTAACATTGCAATATTAATTGTAAGGTCATAGTTTGAAAATGTGCTGTAGATAAAATATAATGCACTTAACAAAATGCTTACTCAGGAAGTTGACTTTATTCTTAAGTATTTCAGCTAAAAAAACAAACTGTAATTTTTTAGAATAGAAAATAACTTTGTACAGCGCTTTGCACATTTTGTAAGTCCCTAATAAATTTTTAAAATTCATATTTGTTATTGCTTACTGCCCTTAAAAACCCAAATATTTTTCTTCAGTGAAGTCAATGCATTTGGGGGTGTTAGAAAGGTTTTATTTTTAAAGTACAACTGCAAATATTAAAATGAGCACCATAGATCAGAAATGAATCTGAGGGTACAAAGATCATTGTAGTCAGTGATGGTGACAGTGTCAGAAAGGAGCAGTGAGTGCTAAGAAACACAGTTTTTACACATATATTCATTTAACTGTTTTTACTCTTCAGATGAGATCTTTGTCAAATGACCATTACATTGAAATGGAACTTGAGGAGCTGAACCACATTCATATTGACTTTCTTGCCATAAATCAAACCATAAAAAAGAGGAAAAGAGAGTTCACAGGCTTTTTTTTGGAAAGAAAGGATAAAGATAGGAGAGACACGTGCAACTATAAGTCCAAAATGTCTTATTTAAACTAGCTATTAACTGAAAAATAGTTTGACTGTTAACCTAAGGGCAAAAGGAAACATCATTTTGTGGAAGTTGTAGTTATTTTGCCTTATAAAATTCATGAAAAGCTTAAACAAAAAGACCATCATAATGATAGTGGCAGTTTATATGTCAAAATCTGTGGCAGTGCATGAAGAATTTGACAAAATTCACCAAATTAAGTCAAATATAACTTGATACTTGGATATTCCAGTGAGAAAGTGAATACTTGTGAAGAATGGTGAAAATGTGCTTACTAATATGTTTTGGGACTAAGAAATGAAATAAGCCAAAATATGTGAATTGACACAATGGATAAACTGGACTTGGAGTCAGAAAGAACTGTATTCAAATTTGTCCTCAGAGATTACCTGTGTGACCCTAGGTGAGTCTCTTAACAGCTCCCAGCCTCAGTTTCCTCATCTGTAAAATGAAAATAATAATAGCATCTACTTTACAAGGTTGTTGTGAGGATCAAATGAGATATATCAATGAATACCCTCACCCCAATTCCCTGAAGGCTAGGTATACTACATTTCACCCCTCCCTCACATTCTCCAGTACCATTAAAGGGGTGTTAGGATTTCTGCCATTGGCTCAAGCCCTCACTGATTTCATTCCCCCAATTCTGCATGTTTTCCAGTACTATTTAACAGTCAGATTAGCTTTTACGAAAGAATATTTACTTCAGAGGTATACCAAGAACAATATACAAACATCCTCTTAGCACCTGGTAGTATAATTCGCCTCCCTTTATTTCTGGGGGAGGGGGATTAGATTCACAGTTCCTAGACAGCATCAGTCCCACCGAATGTCAAGTCCAAAGCCCATTTGGGCTCTAGACCAGGCTTCTACAGAGAGAGAAAGAGACAGAGACAGAGAGAGACACAAAGAGAGAGAGAGAGAGAGAGAGAGAGAGAGAGAGAGAGAGAGATTGCTCTTACCTATAATGTAGAATAATGCAAGATTTCTTTTCCAAGAAGCACATCCCTGATGTCTCCCACACAGGTACCTCCTTCTTAACTGATATGGTTATGTGCAAAAACTGGCTACAGAGATAACATGTAAACTATTATGCAAATCATAAAGCACAATATAAATACTAGCTATTATTAATTATAATTATTATAGATTATTAGTCTTACATCTATATCTCATATTTTGAATATTTTTTTCAAGAATGGGCTGAGAAGGTTCTGGATATTTCAAGCACTGAACAAAATCACAAATAATTAAATTGACTGTGTCTTATTCAGGAAACAGTTTCTTATTCAGGAAACAGTTCCTGACATATGAGTAATTTCAGATTTAGTTCTTTGCAATCAGAAAGAAATATAAAAATGAAAAAGAGATGATATATATAATTACAACTCTGCTACCTATGGAAAAGGCATAAAAATAGAGAGATTGTTTCTATTTGTCACCATTTCTTAAAGAATTTTAATCAATGAAAAATAATTATGCAACAAAGAGGTCATAAGAGCTCAAAAACTTTTTCACCCAGCTATTATTTGATCCCTTTGCCAAGGGGAAAGATATAGTAGTCAAAGGCATTACAAATTTAGAGTACAAACTTATTTGCAAAACATTATAGGGGACAATGATTATCAAATAAAATATCAATACTGTACTTTGTGTTATAGGCACAAGCTTGCCAGAAATAATTTTTTTTATTTTAGCCAAAGACAGGGTTTATTAGAACATCCGTCAGGTTGGGCAGACTCTTAAGGAGTCTGAACATTAGTGAGCTATTGGCTAGATTATAAGAATCTGAGCACCTTAATGGAGACAAGGTGGACCTTATATACAGAAAGACTATGAGAGGGATCTAGGAGTGGCCAAGTAGTTTGCTGGGATTGTAAGGTAATAGAATGCCAGGGACCTGGACCACCGTGGCCTAGGGAGAATGGAGCCTATATAGGATTGAGGGTGGAAGTGGGGGGGGGCATAGAGAGGTAAAACAATGGAGGGCTAGGCTAATTTAAGAGTAACAGAGAATTGGGAGATTGGGTGTAGCCACAATGAAAAGCCAGTTGATGGGATTATAGCCTCAGGTGAAAGCCAGAGATTTGGCCATGTGGGAAAGTCCAGGGTTTTTCCTTTCTGGGGTCCAGATCCCATCCTCATCATTCTCCCCTCAAACTAATTTTTTGGGGGTAAGAGGCAAAGGTCTTGGCTTCTGAAACTGCTTCCTGCTGGCAAGGGGGCATAAAGCTGTCCCTGCCTCGAGGGGGTCCCAAAGAGGAGGTTGATTGTAACTGAGCACAGGCTGCATCCAGGGAATGATGGAGGATATTGGCTGGTATCCACTGTTTACTACCAACTGTAGGTGAATGGTCTGTAGTCTGGAAGACACAAATCTGACAGAAAAGACTGCAGGGCCCAGATATGACAGGACAAAACATCTTTAGCTCTGTTTGGATTCAGATAATTCAGTTTTCCAACCATGCAGTATCAAATCCACCTCATAGGCAGACTCAGGAATAGCCAGGTGGGTAACATTCCTTTTCAAAGGAACATAATGGGGAAACTGAGTCAGGAGGATTCCATCTTAGACTGAGGCTAAAATTGTCCTCTCAGCTTTTCCTGATGCTGACTTCCCACCCAGAATCACATTCTCTCAGAGTAGCTTGTGGCATTTCTCTCAGATGGTGGATTATTGATTATTGATGGATTATTATGATCCATTAGACAACTCAAAATAAAATCCTATGAACTTTTACTTCAAACAGCAAGTTTCACTAATAAAACTTTTCCAGGATTTACATCTCAAATTTAAATTTGTCCTGGTGTAAAAAGCCAATCGTTAGAGATTATTTCTATCTACACTTGCAAATTCTCATCAAGACAAAACCCAAACAAACTTTTTGGCAAGTTCACACATTAAAACAATAACCACTAATAGCTAAATTATTTTAGCAGTAACCAAATAATGAAAAGTTGCTTGACATAAATGACACAAAAAGTTCACCAATTTGAAACTTGAAACAAACCCATTATCAATCAGGTGATTTCAGTTTTGTTAAATGCATTTTCAAAGTACTTTACACAGAGAATCAACATCTCATTAACAGTTAAAATTACAACTTTAAAAGAGCCTGCTTACCCAAGTTCTGAAGCTAGCTTCTTTACCTTGAACAGGATGTGCTGAACCCGGGTGATGCTTCCAGGCAAAGGTTGCCCTAGGACCCAAGGCCATTGCCAGTGGGGCCCATGCTGTACCTGCTGCCACTTCCCCCTCCTTTCTTTTGGGGGAGGATGAATTTGAAAGTGGTGAGGGGAAGAGTGAAACTCTTTTCTCCTATGAGAAGGGTTAACAGATACCCCCTTGACTCAAGGGAAGGGAGTAGGAGAAAAGAACGACTAGGGATGTAAGAAGGAGTTTCAAAACTCCTTAATGATCAATCACAAAACTTCCAGAATCTGCTAAGATGTATTTAGTTGTTCTAACTTTTCCCTATAACTTCCATGAAGGAGGATTCAGGGGTGTAGAGGGAAGGGAGTAAGTAAGCCCCAGAGAACCAAAAAGCAGTTTTCCCAATTCTCTAGCTCTGAGAGAATTGACAGAATTGGGCATATACTTCCAGATAGGGCGTCTGTCCTTGTCCTCTATGCTGCAGAAGGTGTACCCAGGTCCATGGCCTCGAATGGAACCAGTGGACAGAGAGCCTGAGAGCATCAGGACGAGTGCGAGACAGCCTCATAACTGTCTGCCTGAAAAGCACCTCCAAGCCTTGGTGCTTAGAGAGCGACCCCTACTGTAGGGCAAGAAAGAAGTGGGGGGAGGCTTACATACCTTCCAGCCTTGGCTGGAGAAGAACTTGGAGTTAGGCAGTTTCCCTGCACAGGCCACCAAAATGTTGAAGTTTAGTGGTTACAGGTGCTGGGACCCCAAAATCACAACATGTGGGTCTTGCCCAAAAGAATTTGACCCAAGCCTTCTTTCAGCCAAAGACAACGTTTATTAGAACATTCATCATATTGGGCAGACTCTTAAGGAGTCTGAACATTAGTGAGCTATTGGCTAGATTATAAGAATCTGAGCCTAGAAATAATTTTTAAATTAATTTATAATTATTCTAAATTCAAGCATTATTCTTCTTGAGAGGGAAATGTCCAAATTGACAGATTCCTTACCACCCCCATGCCTTCAGACATCTCTTTCCTTAAGTCAATCTGAAGCCCTCATTTAGAGGGTTCTTGAACAAGGACATTTAACAAAATGATAAACTATAGTTACAAAGCTCAGGGTAAGGTAAAAATGAATAGTTTCATCAAATCAGAACAATAGTTTCTTAATCCTAAAACTATACAATCCTTCTATGACCACACTCTTCAAAAGTTCTTTTCAAATAGTCAAAAGCGAACTTGAGATCTCTTAGTCTGATCATTACCTTAATCTAGTTGAAGTAGACAATAAAAGGAAAAGGAGGGGAAGTTAGCATATAGTAGCTTGTACTATGTGACTCAAGTAAACCAGTAAATACTGAGAGCATTTAGAGATGAAATTGGAAGAAGGTCAGTAAATACATGTGGAATGAAGCAGCATGGGGGCAATGAATAGAACTCTGGATAAGAATCAGAGGACTTGGGTTTGAATTCCAGCTCTGTCACGTACTGCTTCTGTGACCTTGGGGAAATTACTTAACTTCTTTGGGCCTCAGTTTCCTCATCTGTTAAATGAGGGGGTCCAACTATACATTTACTAAAGCCCTTCCAATTTTAAATTTATGAACTTATTAGTCTATGAAATCTTCCATCATTTCTTGAGCAACTTAATCTGTGGAATAACCATATTTGAACTCTAAAATATGAACTCCAAAACAACCCTATTGATGGTGTTTGTTATTGGAATGTTACATCACTGGGTTGTGATGGCCTAATGAGATCTGTTTGGTTTCAGGCAGGAAATATTTAAAGCATATTTTATAGCCCCCTCTTCCTTGTAGTGAGTAGCATGATTCTAAATAAGACAGTTCAGATACCGAGGGTATTGCTAAATGCTATAATTGACACATGGCAACCCCAAAAGTCAGTACCCTAGGCTTCACTTTAGCAGAGTACTTTTGTCCAGAGCCAATACAGTTGAAGGAAATATTCAGACTTAGCTCTGAGACTAGCAGGTAGAGATTCAGTTTGGTTAGCCTGGGTTAGTTGTTGTTATATGCCAGAACTGCTACACTCAGGCTGACGTCTACCAGGCATTTGGAAAGAATTTCTAGGCATATGTTCTTTGTCCCAAGTCGGTATCATATTCATTGTTTACTTAACCTAAGGACGCTAAGTCAGGAAAATAAAATCCTATTAGTCATCATAATGACCAAAAAAAGTATTTACAGTCATCAGGCCATTAGCAGAAATGTCTTCTCCAACACCAGTAAGTTTTATCTTAATAGTTTTTAAATCCCAGATTGTCAAACACAAGTACATTCTGTCATTCAAGCTGGAGCTCTAGAAAATGAGGGAAAAGAAAAAAATATATAGTTGAATAGACACGGCTTCTCTGTTATGAAGCTCAGAGACTGATAATGAAAAGACTCAGAAAAGGCTCAGAGATTAGTCTCTCCATTGCCTTTAGAAGGATAGATTCAGTCTTGAGGACCCATTCTCCTCTATCTTTCCATGTTCTGCTCCTGGATCCTTTTTCAGATTTAATCCATAGGATACCTATCTATAAACCAATCAATCTCTGGGTTGCCTTGTTTCCTTTCTTTTCTGTTACCCTGCAGAATGTTGAAATTAGTGATCAAAGGTGGATTTGCCCAATAGTCACAAACAGGTTTTGGGCCAGGAAGCTGGTTTCACAAAGAATAATTCACATTGATTGCATTGTATATATCCTGAGCTACCCAAATTTAATCAGTTTTCAAAAGCTGTGTAAACTCTGAGGTGTTATATAAATGTGAGCTATTTTAGAAGTTATTATTATATCATTTTTACAGGTACTTGCTGGGACTAAGTATATCTTCTACTTCTGTTATTCAGGGATCTATAATTTATTTCACCAATGCCAATAATCCCTTTACTGGTAGCCCTCAAAACTTTCTAAGACTTGGTAGATGGTAGATGGTAGACTAGAGAAATGCCATTTCTGAAAATATTCATCATTTGGCGTCTGACCTTTGTCCCAAATTTAGTAAGGCTCGTCTTTTCATGATGGACATATATAGTCCATACTTGAAGTCATACTTGAAGCCTTTACAATGCTATACTTGAAAATTTTCCAGGGTCATACAAAAGCTTTTTCTCTACTAGCATGCTCTTTGAAAATCCATGCTCGACATGATAGGCAGCAGAGTAGGACTTTAGTAGAGAATTGGGCCATTATATGTTTTGTAGTTAAGCCAGCTTCAAGGTGACCTTATCCCTCACCCACATTATTTTGAATTACTATTTGCTACAACAGTGTGGATTTGATGTAGTCATGACCCTATCAACAATTAGATAATAGGTTTTTGTTTTTTCATATTTAGAAAGTTTGAACTCTATTATTTCAATATAATTCTGTATTTAGCTTGTTTTTATCTTATGAGCTCTCTACCATAAACTTCTTTTATTCATTTATCTGACAATTGTTTATTGCATATACTAAATGCAAAGTACTGTGCTAGCCATTGGGGGAGATATAAAAATAATTAAGATATGATGCCTGCCCTCATGTAGCATCTAGTAGGAGATCTATAGTACACACACACACACACACACACACACACACACACACACACACACATGCAATACTATCTAATAACTATAGTGTAATTATGATGAAGAATAGAATAGAATAAGATCATAAGAGGTGAAAAGTGCTATTCAAGATCAGAAGAAGGAATATCATTTCTGACTTGGGAGTGTGGTGAAGAAGAAAGAGGCATTTGAGCAAGGCCCTAAATGTATGGGTGGGATTTCAAAAGGAAGAACTGAGGAAGTGGTAAGGGCATTTCAGATGTGAGGAGTGGTGTGAGCAAAGACATGGAGGCAGACAATTGCAGGGCTTGTGTGAGGGACACGTCGTCCAGGACTAGGTAGGTTGAAGCACAGTGTCAGTATTCATATAAAGCATTAATAATATAACAGACTTACATAAATAAAAATATACTGCATTAATATTCACTTTGAGTGGGATGGAATAAACACTTATTAAGTGCCTACTATGTGCCATGTACTAAGTGCTTCACAAATATTATCTCATTCGATCTTCACAACAACCGTAGGTGCTATTATTATCCCCATTTTACAGATGAGGAAACTGAGGCAGACAGAGGTTAAATGACTTGCCCAAGTACACACTGCTATTAGGCATCTGAGGTCAGATTTGAACTTAGTTCTTCTTGACTACCGGTCTGACATTGTTTCTATTGCATCACCAGCTGCTTCTAATAGTTGATATATTCAATATTGAGTGAGCTCAGTATTTCAATGCCCAGAAGAATCTGGGAGCTTCTCTATCTCATCTGTGGATATTTCCTCCAATGCTGTTACTACCTCTTTGGCACCCTTTCTTTTGTCTTCTGGCAAGTTGGCCTCTGGGTTTCTATCCAGAGTGCTGGGAGCTTTTCTTGCTTTCTCTTGACATTGGAAAGATATGTCCATCTGTGAACCCTCACTCCCATAATATCATAGGATCATAGATTTAGAGATGAAAGGGACCTCCAAGGCCATGTATTCAAAATAGTTAATTTACAGTTGGGGAAACTGAGATCTGGGGAGGTTAAATACTTTGTCTAGGGTCACACAGATAATATGTGACAGAGGCAAGATTTAAACTCAGGTCCTCTGAATCCAAATCCAGCACTCCTTCCATGGCACCATGTTTTTTAGTTGACAGCTTTTTAACTTTGGTTTTCTTTCATAATTCCTTGTTTGTAATATGTTACAGCTTGCTAACACCATTTACCTCTTCTTTGCTCTCTGGGTGCTGCTAATTTCCAGTTCTTCAAACGTTGTGGTGTTCCGTGATCTGCAGCCATACAACACTACTAAAATATCGATATTAAAAATTTGATCCTTTGTTTCAGGAAAAGATTGGAGTCATTAAAAGAACTTTGCAATTTCCCAAAGTTTGTCCAATCTGTTCTCTTCCTCATGTTCAATTCTGGTCCCAACTCACTATTTCTAGCATCTTTCATAGAGTTAGAGATAGGGATATGGATACGGACTGGGCTTATGATTTTTCTAGCCTAGGGAATCTTTCATGAGGAAATGCCTTCTACCAATTTGCCATTTTGGCAACGCATAGTCTTAAAAAGTGGCCTAGAGCTCAGAGAAGTTGAGTGATTTGCTTATTGTACCTAAACAATATATGTCAGAGGTGGGACCTGGGCATAGTGGAGAGAGAGCTGGTCCATTATCCTCCACCCCCTACAGTGATGGACAGGTCGTATAAACTCTATAAGCATATTATCATTTATAATCCACATTTTTTATCCACTTGGTTTTTTCTGTGAGATAGTTAAGCCAAACTCTTTTGTGCTATTATGTAACCTCTCTAGGAAGTTCTGAAGTATTCTGCGATTTAATGCAACTAGTACAATATCATGGTCAAACAAAAGCATTGGAAGGATCTTTCTGTCTACAGGAATTCCTTCTTCAGTTTGGCCTCTGTGCTAGATCTCCATAATCATGGCTAATACCTTTGATGTCCCTATTTCTCCCTGTTCTATGTCCCATTTGACATTAATGATTGGAGAGTCATTGAACAAGGCTATACCTATTTTTATAACCTTCAAGGAATCTTGTGTAATTTTGAAATATACGTGGAGACATCATAGGTCATATAAATGCAATTGTCTTCTTTCACGTCTTTGCTCACACCTGACATGCCCTTACCACTTCCTCGGTTCTTCCTTTTGAAATCCCACCCATACGTTTAGACCTTGCTCAAATGCCTCTTTCTCCTTCACCACACTCCCAAGTCAGAAATGATATTCCTTCTTCTGATCTTGAATAGCACTTTTCACCTCTTATGCTCTTATTCTATTCTATTCTTCATCATAATTACACTATAGTTATTAGATAGTATTGCATACGTGTGTGTGTGTGTGTGTGTGTGTGTGTGTATGTGTGTGTGTACTATAGATCTCCTACTAGATGCTACATGAGGGCAGGGATCATTTCTTAAATAGTCACAGCACAGGTTACTTTGATTATACTGTAAAATCTCATTTAATCACACATCATTGATTTGGAGTGCAAGATAGTTTGGTGTAAGACAAATGTGAACTGTGTGCAATTTATAGGAAAGTGTTTGTTGAGCATAATTAGAGAATAAACAGATTTACAGGGGAGGATACTTAAAAGACAATTGAACATAATTATTTCCTGGAATCAAATCAACAAGTTAACAAGCATTTATTGAGCACCTACTATGTGCCTCGAACTGTGAGAAGTGCTGGACATACAAAGAAAAGTGAACAACAATCCCTGCTCTCAAGGAGCTCACAGTGAGAACACTTAAGATATATACAGGACCAAGTATACAGGAAGGTAATCAGTGGGGGGAAGGCAGTAACATTAAGGAGGTTCAGAAAAGGCTTGGCTTCAGGCAAGGAATTGTTAACCCTATTTTATAGATAGACCTTTTATTCAAATACATTTGTGGCTTCTTTGATTGGGATATTCTTTGCTTGCTCTTTACCTCACCTGACATTTATGATCAGAAGATTATTGAACACAGATATATCTGTTTTCTTTCAAAGTGCCTTATTTTAGCATTATTTATCTTGATGTATGGAAGAGAAAAACCTTATTGGAAGAGAGCCTTTAGGTGCCATTTTGCTCTTTTAAATCAAATACTTTATCACTACTGATGGACACTTGACTCAGCAGTCATAGAATTATATATCTAGAGATGGAAGGGAATTTAGGGGTTATCTGGTCTACTTCCCTCATGTGATAGATGAGGAAACAGCTTCAGAGGAGTCGAGTGATTTGTTACTCAAGGTAATACAGAGAGCAAACATCAGAGATAGCTTCTCTGATTCCTTAGCCAGGTTCTTTTGGCTGTGCCACATTGCTATTATACTGGCCATTCTTTTCATATTATATTCAATGCATCTGATTGGCTTATCAGATGAGTGAATCCAACTATAAACAATTTTTAAAAATATAACTTTTTTAATACAGAAAGAAATATTCTATGACACATAGGAAGTAGTTATGCAGAGTAGCCATTTTTTTTTTATACCACCACTTTTAAAAGCTCTAATCATACACTGTTCTTACTTAAACTTATTGGTCCCCAAAATGCTGTTTTACATTTTATATTTCTGTTCCACGGTGGGTACTTATAATAATCTACAAAGGTAATACAAGATTTTGAACTCTAACACCAACAATTATTTGAAAGAAAATTACATTAAAATCTTAGTGTGGTTTAATGTTTTAATAAGTTTAGAAATATATATGCTACAAACTTTGAAAGTCTAGTTATTTAAAATTTTAAAATATTGATGTTTCTCACTAGAGTCCTATATAACCATTGTTCTGTGCTGAATTTTTGAATTTTGTAAAAACTCTCATCAGCTGCTGCTTAGTAACTGAAAGAATTACATTTGTAATCCTAGCTGTAAGATGATCCAGAGAAGGAGGTTTTGATGCATCCATGACAGTTTTGACATGACCCCACAAAAAATTCTGATATAGATCAAGTGACGCAGGTGACTAAGCAAGACGGCCTCCTCTACTGCTCTACCAGTCTGAGAAAGTGCCATCACTCAGTGCATGACAAAATACCTCATCTTCTTAAAATTAAAACTAAAATTTATTATTCAAAATTCACAAAACCCACATAAGTATAAAATAAATTAAAATAATTAAACTTTCAAATGATGCTTTTGTAAGTTTATGGCATTTATATTTCTGAAATTATTAAAGCTTAAAACTGCACTAAGACTTTTGACACATTCTGTATAAGAACATATTTATGCTTCTATAATCTCCAATTGTAAATAAAGTTTATTTGCTTAATTTTTTTGAATAATTAATGTATAGATACAAGTGAATCAGGAAGTAGATAGACAAGTATTCCGTCAAATGTAGAGGTAGGATTGGGAAAGGAGAAGTTATAATTTGTGCCTGGTAAAAATAAAAGTGGAAAAGTTTCCTTTAGAGCTCTTCACAGAAATAGTTTACTTTTTGAACAATCTCCTGGAATTTGAATTTATAAAAAAATATGAAATTAATACTGGTTGAGACATAGTTTATACTATTGTATGTTTATTTACTAGTTAATGTTCACAAAATTCATAATTTGCTACAGAAAATAGACATCAGATTTTTGCAAATCTAAAACATTATTTTCTATTTAGTTTCCATTCTGCCATTTCAAATAGGAAAAAAAAAAGTACACCCTGAAATTAACATTATCCACTTCCTAGGGGGCACATTATGTCAATCCTGGTACCTATTCAGGAAAATCCACTCTTTTAAAAACAGATTTATTGGTAACAATTCTATGGCAGAAGAAAGTATTCTTTTGGTTAGTATTAAATCCGTGTTGCTGTTGTTGTTCAGTAGTTTCACTTGAGTCTGATTCTTCATGACCCCATTTGGGATTTTCTTGGCAAAGACGCTAGAGTGGTTTGCCTTTTCCATCTCATTTTACAGATGAGGAAACTGAGACAAGAAGTGATTTGCCCAAGGTCACACAGCTAGTAAGTGTCTGAGGCTGGATGTGAACCCAGGTGTTCCTGACTCCATACCTGGCACTCTATCCGCTGTGCCATATGTTCATTCCTGATTAAATGTATAGAGCGCTGAAAAACACAAATTTCTGAGTTTAGAATTTTGAAGGGGATTATGTGTGTTTCTTTTATTGTTGTTTTAAATAGAAGACTCTGCCAATTTTTAAATTGTTTTCAAGTTTGTAATGAGAGGAAAGTTTTTTTTTAAAAAAGAACTATTGGGACAGCTAAGTGGCGCAGCAGATAGAGCATGGCCCTGAAGTCAAGAGGACCTGAGTTCAAATCCACCCTCAGACCAAACACTTGACACTTACTAACTGTGTGACCATGGGCAAGTCACTTAACCCCAATTGCCTAAAAATTAAAAAAGAAAATTATTGATCCATGTAGTTGACATAGCCCAACAAACACTCAAATATGCATAGCAAGTGCAGTCTATGAAAGTAGTAAAGCCACCTAATAAAATGATTGTCACTGATAATATATGCCACTTTCTGTTTCTGTAGTTTACTGTTTGTTAACAGAAAGAAAAGATGTATTCTTGATGATTTCTTACCAATTTGTCCATTTTTAAATATACATCTTGTTTCCTTCTAATATCGTCTTCATTTGCATTATGGTACTTACTGAATGCATAACTAGTGATTCTGGAATATGGAAAAAGGACCAAAAAATGTGCCTGTGGTAAATACCTGGAAGATGTTCTCAGGTTAACCTAAAAAATTCATTTGAAAAGAGATCTCAGACATGGGTCACCTCCCCAAAGGATCTCTTGGGAAAATCACTTCCAGGGCAGGGGTGGGGAACCTGCGGCCTAGAGGCCACATGTGGCCCACTATGTCCTCAAGTGCAGCCTTTTGACTGAGTCCAAGTTTTACAGAAAAAAATCCCTTTATTAAGGGCCACGCTTGAGGACCTAGAGGGCCACAGGTAGCCTCTAGGCCGCAGGTTCACCACCCCTGTTCCATCTGGTACCTTCTTGTTTTAATTAATTTATCTTGCTAACTAAGCTCAGTTGTAACTGAAAGGGTACAGGTACCATCAGCGCTCTCTAAATCTCAGTTCTTGGGGCAAGTTATGGTGGCTCCACTATAGTCAAAGCTATGATTTTTTCTATTGTTTTTTTTGGCTCTACTTTCTTCATGCCACATCATTTCATACAATTTTTCCTATTCCAGCAAAAGCTTATTAAATTCAATGGAAATTAATTTCATTTGAATAAAGCTATAATTAATTCTGGTCAGCAAAGTAAATTTCATCATGGTAAAAAGAAACAATGAAAAATGGAGGCCCTGATTTTATATTCATATTTAAATATAATTTTTTTGATAGTATTGTAGATAAGATAGAAAAATTCGGGCTGTATATGATTAGATGGAATTCTATTTAATCAATCAACCTTAATCAAAGAGTGGTCAATGCCAACTTAGAGGGAAGTTTCTTTTTTTATTTTTTGTGAACTTCACAAACATCAATAAAGAGAAATACTTCCAAATACAAAGAACAACCAGAAAAAAGGATTTTATGGAAAATCATGAATACATGTTAAGTACCACTTTAGAAAATATTAAAATATATATGTATGTATTTATGTGTATACATACACACATATGTATGTATGTATGTGGTGTATATATAAAATTTATCATGCCATTTTGGAGGGAAGCTCCTATAGTCCTCCCAAAAGGCTCTGAATTTGACTCTATCCTGTGAAATATTTTTACTAATAATTTGAAAAAAGACTTGGATGGTATGTTATCAAATTTATTGATGACACAAAGCTGGGAGGGAAAGTAAATAGTTTTGTCACCAAAATCTGAGTTCAAAATCCTATCAATGGGAAAAAACACAATGAAATTTAATAAGAATAGAATCCCTAAGTCTGAATTTGCATTCAGAAAATCAACTGCACCTGTATAGGATAGGGGAAACCTGGTTTGATAGCCCCTTGAAAAGGATCTAGTATTTTGTTTTGTCTTTTGGTTATGGTAGACTCAGTGTATGATAGTACAGTATGATATGGCATCCTTTGAACACTAGTTTGTATTATTGAAGTTTGTATTAGTTTGTATTGTGAAGTATATCCACTATATGAGATGCATTATTGAAGAATATCCACTATACAAGAGGTAATAGTATGTACTTTGCACTTATTCACCTTCTGGAGTAGACTTCTGAATGGGTGACCAAATTATTATTCATATCTTTTGTTTTTGCATTTATTTCCAAATATTATTTATTTCCAAATATTTCCTAATATTTCCAAAATAGTTTATTTCCAAATATATCCTATGTTGAGAAGTTGAAGATCATCCAGAAGAGGATAAAGAATGTGGAAATATTGTCACATGAGAAATGATTTGGGGAGCTGAGGATTTTTAGAAAAGAGAAGGAAAAGAGAAGACATAGGCAGCACATAATACTCCCTGCCTATTGGAGATTTAGTGAGGAAAATACTTCTTCATACATGGAAAAGTTCTGTAATAGATGTGAACTACTATTATTTTAGTCATATTCTCATAAATAAGAACAAGGAGCCGTGTGGTGAAACTAAAGGGAGGGAGAGAGAAGGTAACAGCAATGAGACAGTACCAAAGACCAGAGCAATACTTCCTTTTGACCACTGGGGAATAAGTCTTGATGCTTGTGTTGGGAAATGTCAGTCAATGTGTATTCTGTTTCAATAACCCGAGACTATGATCAGACAAGACATCATTGCATGGGCTAATGATATATTATCTTTAAACTATACAAAAGTCAAATAGTTTTATTGAACAGCTGCCCATTGTTGTGGAGATGGTGTTTGCCATCTGCATTAGTTTAGAGAGAGTAAAACTTCAAGCAAAGTTGGAACATGAGTATATCCATAATCTTATATTTTTTGCAAGTATCACTGAAAGAATAAATGTTGAAAAGTTCATCAGAGTGAAATAGTACATAACTTGTATTTTATCCTATAATTTAAGAAGTTCTATTATGCTAATTATGATACAAAAGTGTATGATCCTTCAGAGGCTCAAGAAGGCCAGAATGTAATCTCCAACTTGGCCTTGAGAAACAAATCTTCAACTTGCCTCAAAAAATCTGAACATGTGAAGTCACTTTTGGCAATCCAGTTTCTAAATCAAGAACCACACCTTTTTGTACATCACCACTGAAAAAGACATCTGATAGAGATCTGCAATCAGATCTAATGAAGATTTAGAAACGTAGGTCATACAGTCATCAAAAATTGCCCCTGAACAACTAGAGAAGAAAGGGGATTTTCCCTTGGAAAGTTGAGAAAGATTGAACCACTCTGTCAAGAACATAGGCAGGAAAATGATGACCTCCTCAAAGAGAAGCAAAGGTTCTATATACTTCAGAAGAATATAAGAGGAGGAGCAAGTTGACAAACAGACTCAAGACCAAGAAAATATTGGCCCATCTTGACATCTCTTGACACATTTCATCATTGCTGTGGGAACCTCTCTTCTGGAGATTTGGAACATGCGTTCCCAAAAGAACCCAAAAGAAACCCATTGTGCCATATTAACATGCATGTATTGTAGTGAGTGCCTGCCAACCATGATAGTCTCTGATTTCTACTTTTTGACAAGATGCATTAGCAGAAGTCTGTTTTCGGACCATCGACCTGAGAAATTGTAGGTTCACATACTTTCAATCTCATCATTTGGGTGCTTGAGATTGGGTCTGTCCTTTTCTTTCAAAAAGAACTCTTCCCTTTTCACTCAACTTTTATCTTGGTATGATACCATTGTAATCTGATAGATAGTATTTATATTGGCTCCTCATGACAAAAAAAATTACTAGATATCAAATACATATATGATTCTTTGTTGTTGCAAGTCTATCTACCTTGGAGCATAAATTTGGTCAAATTATGAATTAGAACAAAGAAAAACCAGATACTTCATAGTTAAGCCATAACAGCAATGCCATATTGTCCTGGATAAGGAATAGAAAAGCTTATTCCATGACAGATCACATCATCCAAACAGATCACAAAACTAAAGGCAAAACAATTGATTTTGTAGGACAGAAAGTTCCTTTTAGTGTTCTACATATCTGCATGTTAAACAGCCACACAGTATGTTGTTATTTGTGTACCTCTCAACAGGAAATCACATGGAGGAGATGCTCTATGGGAGCGCTTCTAAAGCAGGGGTGCTTAACCTTTGTTTTTAATGGACCCCTTTTAGCAGTTTAGTGAAATCTATGAACCTCTTTCTAAAATTATGTTTTAAAAATATAAAATAAAAATACAAAGGATTGCAAAAAACCCCAATGATATTGAAATTAAGTTGTATTTTTCCCATCATAGTTCACAGACCCCCTGAAGTTTGTCTACAGATTCTTCAGGGGTTCATGGACTCCATCTTAAGAACCCTTTTTCTTGGGGCAGCTAGGTGGCACAGTAGAAAGAGCACCAGTCCTGAAGTCAGGAGGACCTGAGGTCAAATCTGTCCTCAGACCAAACACTTGACACTAGCTGTGTGACCCTGGGCAAGTCACTTAACCCTAATTGCCAAAAAAAAAAAAAAAGAGAGAGAGAGAGAAAAGAAAAAAAGAACCCTTCTTCTTAATCCCCATCTAGTTCTATATCTAGGATTACGTGATCTCCAGGGGAGAAATTTCTGCATTCTGGTATGGACCTTCCTGCCAGAAAGGTTAGGGTGAGATGGCAGAAAGATCAGTGACTCCCAACAGCATTTTGAATAAGGAAGTTTTCTTCTTAACAGGGAAAATTGTTTCCCTCTTAAGACATCTTCTTGTTCACCTTTGCTAAACAGTGGCAATTTATGAACAACTCTAGAAAGCATTATTATATCAAAAACATTCATTATTTTAAAATTTGATTCAGTTTTTACTATTTGATTATTTTAAAATTATTTAAAATTTGAATATTAGTCACTTTATGAATTTTTACTGTTTTCTTTTCCATTTGCTGTTGGTGTTACTTTTGGTTTATTTTGCTTGGTTTACAATTTTTTATTTATCTTTACCAGTTAATTGATTTAGTAGGTACAACAAACAGAAGAAACAAATACTATTTCTCTGTACGCTCTCCACTTAACTAAATAGCTAAAATCAACTTCTGAATTAACTAAAAAAAATAAACTAAAAGGAAGCAGATTTCAGCTCTATACAAGAAAACTATATGTTTACCTATATATGTAAATCTGAGCTATTCAAAACTGGAATGGCTGCCTTATTAGGCAGTGAGTTCTCATTGCTAGAAGTGTTTAAACAGAGGTTAGATGACCATTGTCCCAAACTTGAGTCTGATGTACAAGGCCCTCTACAATTTGGTCCCAAGCTCCCTTGAAAGGCAATGTGGTAAAGGAGAATGTGTGCTCAACCTGAGACCAGAGAAAGCCAAGGTTCAAATTCTTCTGACCTTTATAAGCTGACTGATGAGGGATAAGTCTTCTAACTTGGCTGGGCCTTGGTTTCTCTTCCTATAAAGTGGGGATAATAAGAGCATCTATTTCACAAGGTTGTGAGACTCAAATGGGATAATGTGCATATAAAGTGTGTCACAAACCTTAAAATGCTGTAAAAATTTCAGCTATTATTATTACCATTCCATCCTTATCTCCAGCCACTCCCTTTATGTGTCCTCATCTCTAACCTTCCAACCAAACAGCTATTTGTCCACTGGCCATTTCTTGAATACTCCCTATACTTTATTTTCATTTTTTATTCCATTTCTTATACCTGAGATACCTTCTCCCAATCTACTTACTCAAATCCAGCCTTCTCCCTGAACCCTTCCTTGATTGCCCTTGGATAAAAATTCTCTCTCTTTTCTGAATTTTCAAAGCTTGTTGTAGCTCTTTTATGCCCTTATTTCATGCCAGTATGTGTGTAATCACTTGTGCACATATTTCCTCTCTCTTACTAGACAGTGAGCTACTTGAAGTCAGACTAATTCTAGTAACAGAACTAGATAGATGATCCCAGGGGAGCTATGCAGAGGCATAGACCCTTTTGGAAACAGCCATCTGCTAGGAAGAGCACCCATTACTTTGTGGTTTGTACTGTCTAATACACGTTTGTTGAATTGAATTGAATTGAATTGACCAGTTCCAGATAGTGCAGTTTTTTTTTTGAATGAGGATCATGAACAGCATGATAAGATTTGTGAAATAGAAAAAGGGGACAGACTGTCACCATGGAAGCATTTCATGGCAGATGAGTCAAAAATATTTTTTTTAAATGATGATATCCTGTCACTCACACGAAGTCTTGATCTACCTAACCACTACAAATCAAGTATAAGACCTCAAAATTCGGTTGTCCTAGTTTGATGTGGATTACCTTATTATTTTTTGAGTAGCAAAACTAGTAGTTCTGGTCCCAGGTTTGTGGCTCCACTCTATAGTCAAACAGTGTATCTATAGCCTACATCAGTAAACTCTTTTTGATGTAGCTTAAATAATAATCCTAGCAATTATTTACATTTATATAAAGCGTTATAAAAGATTACATTTTAAGAATGTAATACATACATGTCCTGAATGATCTGGTGCTATGATAGAAATACACCAACAATAGATATTGGGTCAGTTAACTTCTCCCCAAATTTTCCTTTTCTATCTATTGGAGACTTAGAACTTTGTCAACTTGACAAACAAGTCTGTCCAGGGCTTATTGTTACCACAGCCCAAATGCTGCCATGGTTGGCATTGGCTCTAGACCTTGGTCTCTCAATTCTTTTGGTAACTAGCCTGCCCCCAAAGCTGTCCTAATCTAATATCATCTCCACATTCCAGCAAAGGCAAGCCTAACACCTAACTGCGGGGATTCTGATGCTACTAGTATCTACACTGTCCACTGTTTCAGAGATCTGTAACTGATTAGAATAAGAGAAGGAAGAAATTTTTGACCAATTCATTTAATAGAAATATTTCCTGACTTCACCTTTGAACCGATAGACAAGAGAATCCTTGAAGGGATTGAATGGTTTAGGAAAATATTTCTCCAGGTCATGCCGACATTTTAAATGACTAATGTTCTGTCTGATGAATCAAGCTATTACCTGAACTTGTTACTATGTTTTATCTTTTTATCTTCTTGTAGAATTTTTTCTATTGTTTGGAAACACTATAAATTTTAACTTGAAAATGCCTTGTGTCAGAGACTTTTTCTTTCTTTCTTCCTTTCTTTTTTGTCAATTGACAAGCATTTATTAAATATTTACTAGGAATACAAAGAAAGGCAAAAACACAGTTTTTGCTTTCAAGGAGCCTATATTCTTGGCAGGTTGTGTGGGGTCAGAGTTGGGAGTAGGAAGGATAAAAGGCAAATAACCATATATATAGATGTGCATATGTATATGTGTATACATGTAAACATATATGCATGGGTATCTATCCATCCATCATCTATCTATCTATCTGTCTATCTATCTATCTATCTATCTATCTATCTATCTATCTATCTATCTATCTATCTACCTACCTATCTATCTATCTATCTATCTATCTATCTATCTATCTATCTATCTATCTATCTACCTATCTATAAATCTGTGTCAGTCTGACTGTCTGTCTATCATAGAAGGTTATGTTGGGAGGAAGGGAATGGAGGAGGGGAGAGAACTAGAATAGACTTTCTGCAGAAAGTATGATTTGAACCACTTTTGTTATTGTTGTTGTTTTAGCTTATTTAAAATAGATTTGTAATGATATCTTTTGTATTTTCATTGGCTAGATTCCTCTCCTCCCCCATATCTTTCCCATCCCCACCCTGGAGAGATTTTCCAAGGTGGGATGGATGCTCAGAATTAGAATGATTAAATTAATAAAATTGTGTTTGGCAGGTTTGGTCCCCAAATGAAAGTAGAGTTTTTTCTTCGATGCAATAGACATATAGGGTCATCATACTTCCAGCACAAGATCTAGTGGCATGAAGAAAACTATCAGAATGTACATGTCATGGAAGGAGCCCTTTTCTAAAAATCAGAAGCAGGATATGTGACCTTGGATAAATCATTTAACCTCTTGAGCTCAATTTCCTCCACTGTAAAATTATTTACACAGTAAAATCTTATACACATATTCATAATTTCCTTGACCATTAAATTAGTAAAACAAACAAAAGTAGCTTTCCAATTTGACTATCTTCCTTTATTTAGTGGTCTTGCCTTCTTGAAGAAAAAGAAATATTTGGAAGAAGGAAAGAAGGAACTTTTAGGAGGAAGGTTATAAATTAATAATATAAAACTTGATGATCAATTTTTTAAAACTACAGAATAAGCCTAATACTCCTTCCAGAATTTCTTCTGAAATCTCTGCAGAACTAGAAAGGTGAACAAAGGTAAGGATTAGCTTGGGAATGGTCCTACCATTCCTGATCCTTCTGACTACTTGACCTGAGAAAGCCTGATCCCATCCCAGGTAGCCAGGTACCACAGTCAAAGTGTATAAAACCCTGGTCTTGGAGTCAGCAAGACTAGAGTTCAAATCCAGCCTCAGACATTTACTTAGCTGTGTGGCTGTAGCAAATTTGCCTCAGTTTCCTCAATTGTAAAATGGCATAATAATAGCACCTATCTCATAGAGTTGTGAGGAACCAATGAGATAATATTTATATTATATTCATAATATAAATATGTAATATTTATAAAGCACTTAGCACAGTGCCTGGCATATAGTAGATGCTTAATAAATGCTTGTTTCTATCCCACAGTCCCTGTTTAACCCTCTAAGTAGCCAGAAGCTGGAACTGCCCTTGTTGTTATCTAACTAGGATCATGTGAAGCAATATCAGAGCTACAATTTAAATCCTACACATGGAAAAGGAGAGAAACTTATTGCTTGGGATTCTCAGACAATCTGTTTAAAGGAAGACATTGAGCATCCCCAAACTGCAAGCTGCTTTCACTTCTTGAGCAGGAGACAAAGCTACTACAACCGGCAGAAGACAACAAGATTTTGGCTATTTCAAAAGTTTTTGCTGTACAGGCTGGTCTTAAACCGCTGGGGCATTTGGAAAGGAAAAGGCCACCAGGAGACTAAAAAGGTTTCACAGTTCTGAACATCCTTTTGTACCAAGATTGTCTAAAGGGATCCAGATGTATTGAAGAGAAAAAGAAGGAATGTAGCCTGAAAACATTAGAAGGAAAAATGAACCTTCTTTTATCCTGAAATGCAAAAATGAATGTTGACCGAAATATGTGATTCCAAAATGCATTTAAAAGCTTTGTTGCTTTTTTTTTTTGCCTTTACTAAGGTCAAAGAGACTTTGAAAATACATAAGGATGTTAAGCTCTTACTTTAAACTCTATTTACGTATTTTAACAGTATTATTCATTCTGCCAGTCATTCAACAAATAGTTATTGGGAACCAATGTGATGATAGAATTCTGTTCTGACTATTGGCAATGGGAGGAGGGGAAGATTTTATGTACTATATGAACTAACATTTATTTGATTCAAGGAACAATTGTGAAATTAGAGGTTTGGAAAGCTATTATCAATGACAGAGACTTGAGATAAAATGGTAATGATCTGGTTTAAACTCAGATCAAATCACAAATCCCAGCTACAACATCCCCTCAAGTGGTTATCATATGTCTTCTTAAGTATCTCTAAAGACAGATACTCACTTGACTCCCTGCAAGAGCCTTTTCCATTTTTGGATTGCTCAAATCGTTATATCTGTCAAGGCTAGGAACTCTGGGATCCAGAGGTAAAGATGAAGAAAGTGGGTTCTTGAATGGTTTAAACACCTGTAGCTTTGTCAAAGGGTATGTCCTGCTGAGAATTGGGAGGGGCCAGATTACAAGGGGATTGCAATAGAAAGCATGCTGGATTTGGAATCTGAGAACCTGGGTTTGATGATTCATTCTGCTCCTTAATACCTGTGTGACCTGATATAAGTCATTAACCTGTCTGGCCTAAGTTTTTCATTTTTTTTTTAAATAAGGCAGTTGGGGTTAAGTGACTTGCCCAGGGTCACACAGCTAGTAAGTGTCAAGTGTTTGGTCTGAGGCCGGATTTGAACTCAGGTCCTCCTGACTTCAGGGCTGGTGCTCTATCCACTGCGCCACCCAGCTGCCCCAGTAAGTTTTTCATTTTTAAAATGAGAGGCTTAGAATATAAGCTCACTTCCAGTTTTAAATTTTCTATGCTGTTTATCTAGAAACTGTAGTTCTATGGTTAATAATAATAGCTCGCTTTTGTATAAAGCATTTGCAGTTTACAAAACACTTTCCTCAGAACAACCCTGTAAAGGAGACTGTACAAGTCTTATTATCTCTCCAATTTTTTTTTTTGTGCATAAGGAAATGGACTCAGAAACTAAAATTATCTCTACCAGGTTACTTGGGCATTTGGTGGCAGAACTAGGCCTCAAACCCAACTCTCTTGACTTTCAGTCTAGAACTTTCCTCAAGAGCTCAAAAAAAAAGAATGGCGTCATATGAAGTATTGAGGTGCTGTGGGCCTCAATTCGTTGTAGCTTAGTAATGTTTAAGGCTGTATTCGATGCTTCATGAAATGATTAAGTCATTTTTAGAAGAGTTTCATCAGCAACACAAAAATCCCATACCTGTGTTGTAATAGATTGTTGGAGAGGCAGCCTGGTATAAGTGGATTGAGAACTGACCTTGGCAGGGTCCTACCTCAGACTCATATTGGCCCTGTGACTGCTCAGTAACATAGGTAAATCATGAAGATTCCGAGCTGTAGACCATTGGCTGGCTTTCATTAATGGAGGGAGTTTCCCACACAGGCATTTCTCTACATAAATGGAATCACAGGTCTGAACCAAAGTCTATCCTCTGCTTTCTTCAACCCAAACAAACATCTACAGATCTACTTCAAATACTCCATTGGATTATTGATATTGTCAATATAGGTATTCCCTCCAACAATGCAGATGATGCTCTATACAAACCAACTCAATTTTTAAAAATAAATACTAGCTAAGAAAATCTATAACACAATAACAATCTTGAATCTTTTGACTTATTTCTGTAAAGTAGAATCAGATTTGTTTTAAACTAGGTTATCTACTAGACACAGTCACCAATACAGAAAACTTATAATTGCCTACAGTGCAGGTTATAAATATTAATATGCCAGAGAAAGGTAACTCTGAAGGTACTGCCTCTAATGTTAACTCACCCACATTCTGCCTACTACCCCTGGTTCTCATCCCTTGCTACACCCCCAGGTCTTTTGCATACTGAGCTCTCTTTGAAGTCAATGAGAGCTACTTGTGTGGGAGAAAGATGGGAACCAAAGCCTATTTTATATGAAAGCATATACTTAAGAGTGTAAAGGGTCTTGGGGAAAAAATAACAATATATGTGCAATGTGGGCGAATTCATGCTACAATGAGACCTTTGATTTTTATATTTGTGTCCCTATGGTGTATAAATTGGTAGTCTCAGTTCTATATTCACAGTGGTTTTATTTTTTGCATTTAATTCCCTTGAAATTTTCTCTTCACCAAACCCACTTACACATAAAAAGAAAGAGGAAAAAAAAAGGAAAACGAATGGAGGGGGTGGGGAAGGAATAAAACGCTCGGCAACTCAACCTCCACAGAGAATTCTGTGGCAGCACAAAACTGCACAGCTCCCAGAATTGTCAAGCAGTGGGACTGTTTGTTTACAAGCCACAGAAACAGTTATGTAACTGGAGAAGTTATGGAAGTCTAGCGTGGGAATCTATACTTTTCTGAATGTCAAGAGGCACTTTCTCTCTGAACTAGGCACATACAGAATTTCTGCTTTATAAAGCACATTGATTTCTCACTTGATACAAATAAAAAAAATCTGTGAAATAGAGCAAATTAAAATGGATTTTATTACTACGTTACTATTATTACTAATGACTTAGTCATATAACAACAACAAAGGATAACTAACTGGTGGGCGACTTGTACTGTGTTAGTGTTCATGCAATGTTAAAAGATCTGTTCTTTTTTTATGACTTTTCCTCAAGTCACTAGCACATTTATTTAAAAATATGTAATTTTATTAAGAACATTGTATCATTGTTTATTGCATTCAAATGCATTTATGACAGACAAGTTAAGTGAAGGCAGAGAATTCATCCTTAGATGTTGTTGCTTTAGAACAGGCTAAACATCCCATTTTTTTTTTTTACAGCACACAATTCGTTATTGGCTTAAAACAGTGTATGTGAAATATTTTATTTTTTATAAGTGTATTTTAAACCAATATATAATATACAATGTCTGTCCACTGTAGCAATGGGCTTCCATCTTAATGAAGTTGGATCTAATGTAGCAATTCTGACATCCGAAGCAGTTAAAATGAGGCTCTATAATAGGACTTACTACAGCATTAGAGAGCTTCACCTTTAGGCTCTGTATAATCACTTTTCAAAAGGAGTCCCTTTATTGCGTGTTCTTTCATTCAAGTAGAATTTTTGACTGGAAAATTCAGAGAGGATGGTGTATCATTTTTAAAAGAATTAGCTCAATTAGAGCTTATGTTTTTTTTTTCTCTACAGAGGCTTCTTAAAGAAGCTTGATCCCCAAAGTGAAGGCTAGTCCCTAAACTGTACTAATTACTGCTATATCATCTCTTTTAAAAAGGCTCCAGGTGACAAGGTCATAGCTTAGTATTGGTTCTGATTAATTTCTAAAAGATCTATTCTTAAAACATAGGTCTGACCATGTCACTCCTCTTTGCAATAAATCCCAGAAGCTACATATTACCTCTAGGGTCAAATGCAAAGTCCTCTGTTTGACATTTAAAGCCTCTCACAACCTGGCTCCAACCTGCCTTTATAACCTTATTATTGTATGTTGCTCCTTTTTGTTCATTCTATGGTTCAGTCAAATTGTCCTTCTTTCTGTTTTTCATATAAAATTTGATATCCTGTTTGCATAACTGTGCATTAGCCACCCCCCACCTTTACATAAAATGCACTCTCTCCTTACTTTTGCCTCTTAGAATATCTGATTTCCATTAAAGTCAAGCTCAAAAGGCACTACTTGATGTATGTAGCCTTTCCTGATCCCATAAGTTGCTAACACTTCTTCTTCCAGAAAAAGTGGCATTTGTATTGTATGTATTTTGTGTATATTCATATGTGTTAATGTTTTTTTTCCTTTGTAGAATGTGAGCTCTTTGAGGCAGGGACTAATTTTTGCCTTTGTATTCCTAGCATCCAGCACAGTGCCTGAAGAGTAGGTACTTAATAAATGTTTCTTGATTGGATTGGGTGGTCTCCAGTGTTCAAGACATTCTTATTCTAGTCCTTTTCAGCAGCAAAAGTGATTTATGGTAAAACATGGGCAGGAATCTCACAGTATGTTAAGGTATGGAGGTATTAGGATTTATACTAGTGGAGGCAGGTAACGCCTGGAAACACCATGGAGAACACAAGGTATTTGGAAGAAACTTCTTAACAAGCAAGCGAAATGTCACAATGGATATCTAGAGGAAGTTATAGAATCTCTTTCCTTGAGGTACTTTAAAAACAAGATAGCTATTCCTTTGACTGGCCTAGAGTCAGGGTACTTGGATTAAATAACCAATGGTTTAGAATCATTTCCCCATCTCTTTAAGGTCTATGACTTTAAAATGTTGTTACAATGGGAAACTTTTTTTATACTAGAGTATAAACTTACAACAAATGTGACATCGTGGCAAAATTTCAACCCCAAAGAAAAATATGTTCAAAGATGGACAACTTCAACTGGGTTTTTATAATGCAAATACAGAAATGATGTGTTGTCTTGTATCAAACTGACTCATTGGTAGGCAAATGTTTCCAGTTCCAAATATGGTGGAAAGGGTAGTCTTTCTTTGGAAATACCTCTTCCTAGGTCAATATCCTAGGAATTTAGGATTTTATTTTAGTACAGTGATGAATTCTTTGAAAGACTATCTTTAGTGTCTTATATTTCTCCAAGGCAACCCTGAAAAATTCTTAGTTTCTTTATTTTAATGTAAGTTATTAAGAATTTTTGGGGGGCAATTGGGGTTAAGTGACTTACCCAGGGTCACACAGCTAGTAAGTGTCAAGTGTTTGGTCTCAGGATGGATTTGAACTCAGGTCCTCTTGACTTCAGAGCCGGTGCTCTATCCACTTCGCCACTTAGCTGCCCCAATAATTTCTTTTTAAAAACATTTGTCCTTTTTAAACATCCCCTTCATTTCTTAATATATCCCAACTTTCTCCCCTATCCAGCAGCATTCCTTGAAACAAACAATTTTTTAAAAAGAGAAAAAAGTAGTTCTCAAAACTAACCAACACCTCAACCAATTCTGACAGCATATACAGTGGAAGGAGGTGATTTCTTTCATCTCTTCTTTAAGGCCAAACTTGGTCATTATAATTACACAGCATTCAGTTTCTTTCTTTCTTTCTTTTGTTCCTTCCACTTACACTGTTATAGACATATGTATTTTCTTCGTTCTTTATATTTCACTCTGGATCAGTTCATATAAATCTTCCTATCCTTTTCTGAATTAATCATATTCATAATTTCTCATGAAGTAATATTTCACTACTTTCATGTGCCACAATTTGTTTAGCCATTTCCCAATAGATGGGTATTTACTTTGTTTCTAGTTCTTTACAATCACAAAAAGTTCTGTTATGGATATTTTGATGGAATAGGACCTTTCTGTTTTTGCCTTCCTTGGGGTATGCCTGGAAATGGCATCTCTGGGTCAAAGGGTACAGACATTTTAGTCATTTTCTTGTTTTAGTATATAATTCCTAATTGCTTTCCAGAATGGTTGGAACAATTCACAATTTCACCAACAGTGTGTTAGTATGTTGGTATTTCCATAGCCCCCCTAAAATTATTTCCATCTTTTGTCATTTTGTCAATTTGCTCTATGGGAGATGCAGCCTCTGAGTTATTTTGATTTGCATATTATCAGTGATATGGAGAAATTTTTCATATGGTTATTAATATTTTATAATTCTTTTGAAAACTGTTTTTTTCACATTTTTGAACATTTACTCATTGGAAAATTACTTTTGGCTTCATATATTTGTTCACATTCCCTATATATCTTGAATATCAGACTCTTATCAGATATATTTGATGGAAAGTTTTTTTCCTCTTCTTATCCTAGATAGATGAATTTTGTTCATGCAAAGAATGTCCTTAATTTCACAGGAAAATAAAATTAAGTTTAAAAATGGAAGCTTTCCTGGAAGAAATGTTGTGCTATTTTAGTGACAACTGCATTTGTATTTTGTACTCTCTTTAAAATCTGAATTATCTTCTGAAACTGGGAGTAAATTTATAGTCCCTAACTCCTTCATTTCACAGATGAAGAAAATGAAGCCCAGAAAGGTTGAGCAATTTGCTCAAAGTCAAGAAGATTTGAACCCAAGGCATGGGGCTCCAAAACCAGGGGTCTTTCCAATAAACACAAGATCTCTTAAGGTTAAACTGAAAGGAAATGGGATTTAAAGTCAGATCAAACTGATTCAATTCAATTTAACTCAACAAATTTCAGGGAACAACTTAAAATGGAAGCTACTAATATGTGAAAGTGAATTTAAAAAGTAGTATTTACTTTCACACATAATTAAGTTGTTCTTCAAATTGGGCTAATTTCACATTCTGTTACTCTGTAGGAAAAATCTTAAGGGAATTTTGAAGTAGAAATGCATTTTTCAGCAGGCAGATAAAAGCACTGAGTTCAACCCTTCAGGGAAGCTCCTGAAGAGCTTTCTAATGGCAGCAAAACCCAATGGACAAGGCGAGAATCTCACAGCTCAGTTACAATTCCCAAACAGTGAGCGAGAGTGTGCCCTGCTTTAATAGATACTGGGACTGGGGCTGGGGCCCAAGTCCAGTCCATTCTTCAAAGACAGTAAGAAATGACTTTATTTTTCACATGCACAAAAAGAGAGGTTACAGCCTGGCCTCTGTGGGCAAATAAACTGCTTCTTCGATGTGGATGAGCCTCCTCAGAGACCATCACCCCTCTTCAGGTTTCTTTTACAACAGTTAAAGGATGCTACAGAGGTTATCCTTTCCTTCATTCCCAGTGGAGAATGGTGCAAGTAGCTGCAAGAGCAGCTCTCTGCCTTTGGGTATTTTCCCTGAGGTGTGCATCACCATCCAGAGCAACTTCTCTGAGGTGTATGTCACTGTGCAGAGAATTCCCTGCCTTGAGCAGCATCATGACGATGCATGCTTCTGTCTCAGGAAGCATTAGAGGGCTTCCTGAGCTGAGAATGATGTGACTTTTTTCTACTTTGATGCTTTATAGTCTTTAGTCTCATTTGTTACCGAGTTTCATATGATTTTAATATATGAATGAAAAAATCACTTATTAAAGCATTTCCTGTGTCTTAAACATTGGAGATATAATAAAGGAACTCCCCCCCTTCTTTTTGGAAAACAACTTTGAAATATGTTTATCAAATTGACAAAACACCTTTATATTTCTGTAATATATAGATATGTGTATAGGTAAATGTAATGAAGGAACACTACCAAACTCCTGGAAAGAATTGTTTACCTTTATTGCTTCAACCTCCTCCTTCTCCACTCATTTCTAAGGGAGCTCATATTCTAATAGGGGGAGACATTACATATGGAAGAATAATTTGGGTTTCTAGCCAAGCCTGGTGCATTTTGCATGAGACTCTCCTAATTGATAGAGAGAATGCTGATGTGACCTCACATGCCTATTTCAGGGGTGGAGTTGGTATGAGAGCTTTGGAGAGGAGAAATATTCTTTTTTCTTCAAAAGAAAGACACACATCATGCCGGACTCTCTTTGTGAATGACTCCAGACATGTGGAGAGAGACAGAAACACAGAGAGAGAGAGAGAGAGAAAGATTGAGAGAGACTTTGGAATTTGTAGACATTAGGGGAAGCTGTCTCTTCAGCATGTCCCTGACTTTGTTTGCCTCCCTAGAGACTTTGGATAGTTTTGTCTTGGGTGAGATTGGCACTTCTTTCTTGGTTGAGCTGAGGTATCCTCTTGCTCCCATCTAAATAGCTCATTTACTTTGTATATGTTGGGGAACCTGTGGTTTCGAGGTTTCCCACACCTGTTCTAATATATACTAATCTGTATGACTTCTCTAATTTCTATTTGTTCTTTGTTTGGATAAATGAATTTACTTGCTACTTGTGATGATCTTTTATATAACCAGCATTGGTGGGAAGGAGCCAAGCCAGTGAGTGAAGGTTGGGGCAACCATCTCCCCCTTAAGAGTGATCTGGAAAGTTGGTTTTTGTTTTGAACCTGGACCAGCGATGCTATTCCCAGGGCTTTTGGGTATACCTGCTTATAGGTCAGCTAGTCATAAACTCCTATGTGCAAGGCACTATGCTAAATAGTAGGCAAAAAAGTAAGGCAAAAGACAGTCTCTACCCTTGAGGAAGGAGCTCACAATCTAATGGAAGAGACAAAATGAAAGGAACTATGTATAAATATACATATATACATACATATATGTAATACATAAATATCTAATATCTATATGATCTATCTATATAATATATTAGGTACAAACAATATAGGGAAGG
This sequence comes from Vombatus ursinus, assembly GCF_900497805.2. NCBI lineage: Eukaryota > Metazoa > Chordata > Mammalia > Diprotodontia > Vombatidae > Vombatus > Vombatus ursinus. The sequence continues at coordinate 21,592,946 of NW_020954556.1, read as the reverse complement.
CACTAGCATTAAGAGAGTTCAGGAAAGGCTTCTTATAGAAGATGGGATTTTAGCTGGGACTTTAAGAAAGCGAGGGAAAGCATATGGTAGTGATGAGAAGGGAGAATATTCCAGGCAGGGGAATAACCAGTGAAAACATCTGGAGTCTGGAGATGGAGTGTCTTGTTTGAGGAGCAATAAGAATGGGCTGGAAGTGAGAAAAAGATGGAAGAAAATTGGAAAGGTAGGAGAATCTTATAGAGGATTTTATATTTCATCCTGGAGGTGATAAGGAAGCAATGGAGTTTATTGAACAGGGGGGTGACTTGTTCTGATCTGCACCTTAGGAAGATCACTTTAGCAACTGAGAACAGATTAGAATAGGTGGACACTAGTGGCATGGAGAGCAACCAGTAGGCTGTTGCAATAATCTAGGCATGAAGTGATGAGGGCCTGTGCTAGGATGGAGACAGTGTCAAAGGAGAAATGGGATGCATTTGAGGGAAGGTAAAATTGACAAGATCTGGCAACAGATTGGATGTGGAGAGTGAGTCAAGACTCAAAACTGACACTTAGGTTGCAAGTCTGGAGGACTGGGAGGATAGTAGTGCTTTGGATAATAATAAGGAAGTTTGGAAATGGGAAGAAATGGGGGGAGGGAAGATAATAAATTCATGTTTGGACTTGTTGATCTTAAGATATGAATGGAATTCCCAGTTGGAGATGTGAGTCTGGAGGTTAGGAGAGAGATTAGGGCTACATAAGGAGATCTGAGAATCATCAGCAGAGATGATAATAGAAACTTTGGGAGCTAATGAGATCACTAAGTGAAATAATATAAAGGGAAAAAAGAAAAGGACCAAGGACAGAGGCCTGGGGATCACCAACCTTTAGCAGGTGTGACTTAGATGAAAGTCAAGCAAAAGGGATTGAGGTCAGATAGGTAGCAGGAGAACCATGATAGAGTAGTGTCACAGAAACTGAGAGAGAATAGCATATTAAGGAGAAGAGAGTTATCAACAGTGTGAAAAGCTACAGAAAGGTCATGAAGGATAAGAACAGAAAAAAGGTCATTAGATTTGGTATTAAGAAATCATTGGTAACTTTGGAGAGAGCAGTTTTTGTTGAATGATGAGGTCTTAGACCAGATTGCAGAGAGTTAAAAAGAGAGTGAGAAGAAAGGAAGTGAAGACATTGATTATAAATAACATCCTCAAGGATGTTAGCCACAAAAGGGAGACGAGATACAGAATGATAACTAGTGGGGATGGATGGATTAGGGATGGGATAGGCATGAGGGAAGCAGCCAGTAGAAAAGGAGAGATTGAAGGTAAGTGAGAGAGGCAGGATGAAGAAAGAGGCAATCTGCTAGAGAAGAGGATCACTTGTGTATATAGAGAGATTTGTCTTGATAAGGAGAAGGGTCACCTCTTCACATGAGATGGGAATGAAGGAGATAGTGGCATAAGGCATTTGAATGATGTGAGATGTGAAGGAGGGAAGAAAAGGGAGCTTTAAGCAAAAATTTTTTCAGTAAAATATGAGGCAAAGTTCTTAGGTAAGATGGTTGGGGTTAGAATAGAGTTATAGAATATTTGTTTGAGGAGAGATGAAAAAATTTGGAAGAGCCACTGTAGTGAGTGGGATGGTGAGTTAATTAGATAGGTGTAAAAAGTTTGCTTTGCTGTAATGAGGATCTAATAGAGGTTTTCTAACAAATTTTTAGTGGACCTAGTCAGCATGATTTTGTAATTTTCTCCAGCTCTTTTAGCAGCACATGTATAGGGAGCAAAGGCAGCAGATGATGGGAATGATCCAAGGCTGATGCTTGGCTGGGCAAGATAGGAAAATGATAAGGAAGCAAGGGACTCAAGAGAAGAGAACAGTGTAGAGTTGAAGTGTTTCAACAAGGAGTCAAAATGGGGAAGGGAGGAGAATGTAGCCAATTCAAGAGTGATGGCCTGGGCAAGAACTGAAGGGTCCATGGATTGGAGATCATGCAGTAGACAAAGAGCAAGGCAGAGGGAGAGGTGGAATGACAATAGACTGTGATCAAATAAGGGATTTGCAGAAATGAAATGTATTTGTGGGTGATGGCAAGCCAAGGGTATGACCATCTTTGTTTATGGCTGAGGTGGGTGGAGGAATAGGTCATGTGAAATGAGTAAGTTTGAAAAGTTGATCTGATCATGGTTCTTAGTATTAGAATTGAAAGAGGAAGATGCTTGTGACTCAGTAAAGGGAGAAGTAAAGGGATCAAGATGGTTGATAAGGAGAGCATGAAGGAGGTGGTTGGAAAGGAAGGAGTGAAATGAAATAGGACTGTCCAGGGAGTGGAAATCACTAATCGAGAATGGGGTGGGGAACGGAAGTTCCTCCAAGGCATAGTCTGTGGTGTGTTCAATCAGGAGGCAGGGAAAGAGGTGGCCAAGGTAGGGGGAAAGTTATGTGCTTCAGTGAACTTCTGCAAGTGATTCCTAAGGTCCTATCCAGCTAAATCCAATGATCTGATTGCACCTGAGCTGTTTCTCTTCATCCCAAATTCTGTAGATTCAGTCCTTTAGGCAAAAGAATTGTGATGCAGGGCACAGTGCTCCACAGAGACAAATAGAAAGGAAAACCTCTATTGCAATGAGAGGAAGCATAGAGAATATATACATATTTTTAAAAATATATAATTTGGGGCTAGTGATTAGGGATTATTTTATGGTTAGTGGTGTTGCTAGTGCAGGTTTTCATTTCCCAGCTTGAGGTTTAGCAGTTACTTTTTGTTTAGAATGTTTTAGTTTTTCAAATGGTAAAACCTGTTGAACTGCTTTGTATTACTACTTGGGCCAACTATAACAATATTCAAAAGGAAAGTACAAGCTTGTTTTGTGTGCTTTGTATGTCAAAATAAACAGAAAAGAGGAAGTACGGCTCCAGTTAGTGAGTGAACTTAGGGAGACGTGACTCCAAAACCGTCTTCTGACTCATTTGTGGAGCTCTGGGTAAGTCCATCTCATTACCTCATGTGAGTTTCTAAGTTCACAAATTGTGCTGATCTTCAGGGGTAGTGGGAGTTTACATTCATACCAAAATAAATAGAAAATTAGGTGATTTTGAAAGTCATTAAATATTTAAAAGGAATTAAAAAAACAACTCTCTACCTTGCTGTTATTTCTATAATTTCAACCCTAGTTCAGGTGAAGATTTAATTATGGATGAAATCCTTTACTTAATACATAGTCATGACTAAATTCAAAGAAATAGGAAATTTTGTTAGTAGCAATTATTGCTGCTACTAATGGCTGCCAACATATCAATGTAGGAATGATTGAAATTTACTTCGAGAGCCTTAGGGTGTTAGAGTTCTTACTACTACCACACCAAACATTTTCAGCCCTTTTGAGCCTTGACACAGATGAAATAGAGCAGGGAGCTTGAAGAAAAAAAATGGATAGGCATTCCCACGTTAAACAGCTGCCCCATTTCCCACTGGGGCCCATTAAGTGCTGCACAAACAAGGCTGTCTACAACTTAGGTTTCTTTAGCTTTTTGGGTAGGTGTAGCTAGTCCTCTAGCGCTTACTGTCTTGAAGAGTTCAGGACTGTGTTTCTATTAAATTTTTTACCCCTGTTTTACTCCCAAGTCATGATTTAAGGTAGGCACTTGACACTAATTGCATCACCAATGTCTGATATTCCCAGAACTTGAGTTCTCCAGATCTGGAATGATGGTGACTCAGTCCTTGATCTAACATTAGAAAAATCTATCAATAACCACCTCGGGAATACACCCACTAAGTTCTCTACCTATTTGAAAATTGAAAAATGGGAATCTGGAGAAAACCCCTGCAGTCTGAAAGTATGTTCACATCTCTCATGAAAGGTAGCAAAGGTGATCCAGGTCTCAAAGTCAAATAGATGAAGAGAACCCCAATGTCTAAAACCGCTCTGTCTGGATGACCCAGGCAGAAGCAGCAAGTATTTCAACATTTCAAGTTTCATTCAAGTATGAGCATTCTCCATGCATGAAGAAAGGAAGAGAGAGTCAAAGAGAAAAATATGTTTACTTTGGCACCATGCTTGGGCAAATCTTAAGGGTATAGGCTTCTCTGCATGCTCATGAATAATTCCCATTAGTGTTAATGGCAGTTAACCACATGCAGAGACAAGAACATATACCCTTTAGAATTGAACTTAGACCTTGGAGACCCAAAGCCTCCCTAGCTGGTAGTTGTTGGGAACAGCAGTGTCTCTGATCTATTCCTCCTTGGCTTGACAACATTGAATTTGGAGAAGCAGAGATAGGTTCAACTAGAGGTAGCAGAGAAGAGTTACTATTATGAAAAAAAAAGAGTGATTATAATTCAGACCTTAAATTAATCCAGAAAAGTCTCTACCTAATTAGACCATAAAACCCAGTTCTCAGTGTTCCTGGGGAAAAAAAAAGAAAAAGGTATTGGATTTCTTTTTCTTCTTTAGAACAATTGTTCTCATTTATTTTTTTAAATGAATTATGTCTTGTTTACCTCTCCCAAGCATCAAGTTAATAAAAATCAAATGAAAACTATCAATTTGGAATGTGTATTAATTTGTATTCAACTTTCAGGTCTCCGTGGAAATGGGAAACAGACTATAGGTATACTTAAAATCCACAGAAAGTTTCAAATCTCATTTTCTTTCTTTTTTTTTTTCAAATCTCATTTTCTCTCTTCATTTATTCTTTCATTAGAAAAGTAAAAAAAGTCAGTTTGTTAGATAGCAGTATTTATTGAGTAACCACTGTGGGAAAATAGAAAAGAAGTGAACAATTGTGGTCTGTACCCTCAAGGAGTTTAAAATCTAAATAGGAGAAAGAAGACAGTTAGAAAAGAAAAAGCCACCAGAAACATATAAATCTTTAAGTTACTGTCAATGATTATACTATAAATTGTATATTAAAGTACTGGGTGCTTGGAGATTTACATTTCGCCTCCTGGATTTGTCATAATCCAAGGGCAATCTGATAAATATTGAACAACAAGCTCATTGAAAAGTTTAATCTGCATTATTGAATTTTTCTCCATTACTTTATTAAGTTTATATAATCAATGCAACAATAAATCAAGCCTTGGTTTGTAGTATTTGTTTGTTTCCATGTAAAATGCTTATACTTAAAACTAACACTTGGCTCTCCAAAGCCTGTTAGAGCTGGCTCCAGCACACCCCTGCATACACCCCCTAGAAGAGGGGCTGATGAACAAATGGAGAAGATTTTTTAAAATCTAGACTTCAGAAAATATATAAATTTTAAAAATACACCCCTAACAGCTTCTAGTATATAACTAATATCAATTTGCTTTTTATGTAATGGTATGTAATGATAAAAGCTAATATTTATATAGTCTTTTATTTTATTTATTTATTTAGTTTTGCTTTTTTTGGTGAGGCAATCATGGTTAAGTGACTTGCCCAGGGTTACACGGCTAGTAAGTGTCAAGTGTCTAAGTCTGGATTTGAACTCAGGTCCTCCTGACTCCAAGGCCAGAGCTCTATCAACCATGCCACCTAGCTGCCCCACATATAGTATTTTAAAAGGCTTGTAAAGTGCCTTGTATATGTTATCTCATTTGATCCTTACAACAACCCTGTGAAGTAGGTACTGTTATTATCCCCATTTTACAGATGAGTAAACTGAGACTAAAAAAAGGTTAAATAACTTATCCATGATCATACCACTAGTAAATAGCTAAGGCAGGTTTTGAACTCAGGTCTTTCTAATTCCAACTCTTATGCTCTCTATACTATACCAATTAGTTATTTCTCCCATTGGTCCAAGGCCAAAGGGAAATTCACTGACAATAATTAAAATGCCCTTACAGGAGGTTATTAGGGATAGAAATTTTGCCTGCTTTTAGCTAAGAATCTGCTTGTCTGTGAGATCATGGAGGCCACCTAACCCAAGCTAGAGTGTTAGGAGACACTGAATAAAAAGTTACTGCAGATCACTAGTTATAACAATCGTTAGGGAGCCCCTGAAAAAGGACTCATATATAATATTCATAATGTATCATTAGTGGTCTGTGGAAGCCTAAGAGACACAAAAGCAATGTACAAAATCATCAGTATTTCTTTATAATAAAAACAAGAGGAAATAATAATAATATAATTCAAATTTATTACATAATAATTGACATAATGTTGACCTATCAATACACATGCAAGTTTTAGATAAGTATAACCTCAAAACACTATTTACAAAAATAAAAGAAGGCTAATAATTGATGAAATTCAGTGCTCTTATTGGGACATGTCAACATAATATAAATTATGCTACCTAAATTAATTTATAGCTTTAGTGCTATACCAATCAAATTATCAAGGGGATTTATAGAGCTAGGTAAATTAATAATAAAATTCATTTGGAGTAACAAAAGGTATAAAATCTCAAGGGAGCTAATGGAAAAAAGTAAGAATGAAGATGGCACAGCTTTACCAGATCCTGAACTATATTGTTAAACAGTAATCATAAAAACTATTTGGTATTGGTTAAAAAAATTATAAGAGTAGGTAAGTAGAACATATCAGATAAGCAAGACCCAGAAATAATGGAAAAATAATAGGCTAGTATTGATTAATCCAAGAATGTAAATTCCAGAGTGAATTGTTTGACAAGGCCTGCTGGAAAAACTAGAAAATGATTTGGCAGAAATTAGGTTTAGTCCATTTTCTTATACCATGTGCCACAGTAAACTTCAAATAAATGATCTGAATATAAAAAGTTACATCATAAAAAAATAGAGGATTGGAATGAATTATCTTTAACCGCTAAGAATAAGCAGGAGAATTCTTTTTAAAAATGTAAATAGTATTTCATTTTTTCAAATTACATGTAAAGATAATTTTCAACATTCTTTTTTTTGTAAGATTTTGAGTTCCAAATTTTTCTTCCTTCCTCCCTCCCTGCCCCCTCTTAAGATAGCAAGCAATCTGCTAGTGGTTATACATGTGCAATCATGTAAAACATAATTCCACATTAGTCTCATTGTGAAAGAACAAACAGAACAAAAGGAAAAAAAAACATGAAAAAAACAAAGAAAATGAAAACAGTATGCTTTGATCTGCATTCAGGATCTGTCAGTTCTCCGGATCAGCATTTTTCATCATGAGTCTTTTGTTGGATCATTATATTGCTGAGAAGACCTAAGTCAATCACAGTTGATCGTTGTACAATTTTGCTGTTACTGTGTACAATGTTCTCCTGGTTCTGCTCACTTTGCTCAGCATCAGTTTCCATTAATTCTTTCCAGGTTTTTCTGAAATCATCCTGATCATAATTTCTTATAACACAATAGTATTCTATTACATTCATATACCACAATTTGTTCAGTCATTCCCCAAATGATGGGCATCCTCTCAATTTCCAATTCTTGTCTACCACAAAAAGAGCTGCTATAAATATTTTTGTACATGTGGGTCCTTTTTATGATCTCTTTGGGATATAGACCTAGAAGTGGTATTGCTGGATCAAAGGGTATGCATGGTTTGGTTGTCCTTTGGGCATAATTCCAAATTGCTCTCCAGAATGGTTGGATCAGTTCACAACTCCACCAACAATGCATTAGTGTTCCAATTTTCCCACATCTCCAACATTTATCATTTAAGGAGAATTCTTTTTTTTTCTTTTTAGGCAATGGGGTTAAGTGACTTTCCCAGGGTCACATAGCTAGTAAGTGTCAAGTGTCTGAGGCCCCATTTGAACTCAGGTCCCCCTGACTCCAAGGCCAGAGCTCCATCCAATGTGTCACATAGCTGGCCCAGAAATGACTTCTATACAAACAAAAAAGTAGTAACAAAATTTATTAACAACAATAACAACAACCACAAACTAATCTAAGTTGCTTTATTTGGGGTGTTTGGGTTCACAAAGATTTGCTAGTAATGAAGGGCTTACAGAACAGTCAGTTCAGATCAACCCAAGGTCTGAAGGGTGAGTACTTTAAATTTATGTAGAAATGGAAGTATCCACACTGCACTTACTTTTAACATATTGAATTCAACTGAAATAGATCAGTCATCTCCTAAATCCTAGGGTTTAGAACTAGAAAGGATCTTAGAAAGAATTCATTTTTAACTGTTTTGTTGGTGCCTTTTTTTTAATCACTTCCTAATTACTTCCCTCATAGAATTCTTCTTATAACAAAGAAAAACAGGTAAGCAAAATAAACCAACCCATTGACCAACTCTGATAACATAGGCAGCATTTTTCATCTTGGCCCATCACTTTTCTTCCAGGAAGGATGGAAGTAAGTTGCATCAATAGTCCTTTGCAATCAAGATTTGTCATTAAATACATCTGAAATCTTACCTCTTTGAGTGTCATTTTCCTTTGTATTACTTTAGTCATTTTGTATAGTGTTTACTTGGATCATCTTTCTTTATTTTACATTAGTTCATACTAGTCTTCTCAAACTTCACACAAGTCTTCCCAAGCTTCTGTAAATTCTTCACATTTTTTATTTCTCATGGTGCGATAATATTCCTTTATATTAACATACCACCACATTTGTTCTTATTTTCCCAATTGGCTGTTCATTTTGGATTTTTTTTCTACTACAGTAAGCATTGCTATGGATATTTTCTAAGCCCCACATTTTACAGATGAAGAAAATGGGGCCCTGAGAAGGAAAACAACTGGACCAAAGTCAAACAGGTCATAAAATAGAGAGCAGAGCCAAGACCCAAATCCAGTTTCTGTGACACTAGACCTAGTACACTCTCTATTGCATTGTGATGTTACCTGGAATTTAATAAGAAGAGACTCTTGGAACAACAGTTATTGAAACTATAAGATTTGACTAAATTCAGCAAGCATTTAAATCTCTTCTATGTATGAGGTACCATGCTAGGCAGGTGGATACAAAAATGAAAATTAAATAGTCTTAGACCTCAAGGAGCTTATATTTTATGAGAGCAATCTGGCATGTACACAAGTAAGTAAATAAAACTGATACGAATTAATTGAAAGAAGAGAGACATACACATAGAGAAAGAGACAGAGAGAGATGGAGACACAGAGACAGAGACAGACAAACGTACACACACACACATTTCAATCAGTCACTTAGCATTTATTAAGCACTTACTATGAGCCAAACATTGTGCTAAATGCTAGCCATAGGAAAAAAAGCACAAAAACAGTACCTGCCCCTAAGGCATTCTATTCTAATGGAGAAGATAACATATAAATAATTACATATATACTAGATATATACAAAATAGATGGATGGTATTAATATAAAGTATTCACTCATAATAAAAAAATCTAAATAATTTTCCCTAATAGCTGAGTTAAAAGAAAACTTACCTATTATGTACTTAAGTTTAAGTTGTGAAAAAGCATGTTTTATGATCTAATGATCTGAAAGGCCCAGGAATCCGGATCCGTCCTTCTCATACTACCACCTAGTGGCAGCCAAGGAGATGGGCCATTATCTCTGAACATCATCCCCAGAGCTGCAGTAAACACCATCACAGTGCCCATATCTTTCTATATGGGCAAACTGCTCAAATGCTAGTACTGCTTTCAAGACCTGAGTTGACATTATATAGGAACAGGCATTGTTAATGAATGCTACCTCTTCTGGGTAGGTTTTAATTTAGGATGCTGATGATTTGGGGATCAGCTAACTTTAGGATGTAAGGCAAAGCTTCTTCAGAATGAATATTTCTTCCCAAAGGTGGTGTACTGAATATACATTTACCCATTAAGAGAGTTGTTGAGATTTTTCTTCCCAGGAAGAACTCATCTATCAATGTCTTGAATAACCAAGAGAAAACACATGAAATATCAAGCCAATGACACTTGTAAAATACAGGTCCTGTTGAGATGAGGTTGAAAAATTGATATATTATACTCTGTACAAACATAAAGGGGGACTATTTTGTTGTACAATATTCCCCACATGTCTGTAATGTTAACTATTCACCATTTGACTAGGCCCAATCTGTTTTAAGTCATATATTTCCTTGTGGAGAGCCTCTCTTCGGAGGCTGTCCCAGTATTTTAACAATTATAAGCCCATAAAGTCTTACTCTTTATGTAAGAAGTGGGTAGCAAGTAATCACACCCACATCATTTTAGACACATTGCTCCAAAGATCAGTTCTCAGAACCCCAGGCAGTGGAGGGAGGAAAGAGGGCGAACTGATTACTAACTCCTTTCCTCCTGCCCAATTCTCTTTAACCACCCACCCTCCCAAATGTTTTTCACTGTTTCTGGCAGGTGGGGAACTTTGCTGTTGATTTTAAACATGCTCTGGAAATTTTCCTCTCAAGTTAGATAATGTCTAACAATATAGAGCCATTGCTGGGCCCAAGAGGCTGAGGAACTTCCGTATTCCTTTTCCCTAATGTTCCCTCTGCACTGGGCCTATGTAAGCTGTCCTAATTAGGTTCAGAAGGTGAAGCCTGGCCTCTAATGAGAGGGATTCGGGCCCCTTTTGTCATACTTTCTGGGTCATTAAACCCTCTAACCTTGCGTCCTGGGGAGTGTAGATTATAGTTCACATCGAGGGTCTCCCCAGAGTGGGAAGTAGAAAGATACTCAATACATGATAAGAACTGGGTATTGAGTAGGCATGTGCATATACAGAAAGAAATGCTAAGCAATACAGAAGCTTCACAAAGCTTATATTGACAAGTCTTAAGCAAAATAAACAAGTAGCAGTATGAACTCCTGTCATACTCTGCCAGGAACTGATCCTTAAAACTATCTAAATATGAAGTATTTTGCAGGCCTGGACATTAAGCACTTCATATTTTACTCTGCCTTTGCACTGTCTCCTTCAAAGTTCATGTCTCTTGGCAAGCCAGGCCACGAGTTGAGCTATTTTCCCTGTTGGTGGCATTCTCTTGGATGAAGAAACTCTCCTTGGCTGCCAGGCAACTTTAGCCGGTGGACCCCAAACCTCTCAAGCTCACAAGGGTAACTCCAAGGCTGGACTCATCTAAATCATGAACTATGTTTGAATGTCTACTTGGGAAAGGAAACTCAAAATGGGAGAAGTCAGTTAGGCATTTTGGCACAAGGTATACTACTTGAGTTCACATCCATATGGAAGAGGATAAGGGAAAAGAGCACACTTATCCTCCCGTCCCCTCATGAGAATTCTAGTGACAAAAGGCTACTTGCTTTTTCTCTCCTTGGTTTATGTATCAAAACCATACCTGTATCACAGAAGACATTGGTAGGATAATTCAATTTTCTGTTTTTGCAAATAGTTTATAATATTTGAATGAACTGTTCTTTAAATACTTGATAAAATTCACTAGTAAATCCATTTAGTCTGGGTTCTTTCTTCCTTTGGGAGTTAATTTATGACTTACTCAATTTCTTTTTATGATAATAGGTTATTTAAATAATCTATTTCTTGTTTTGCTAGTCTGGGTATTTGATGTATTTGTAAATATTCATCCATTTCATCTCATTACTTTTGTTGTCAAATAATTAGGCAAAATGGTTTCTAATGCATTCCTTTGTTTCATCTTCATTTATTGTAAATTATTCTTATTTTTCATTTTTGATAACAACACTTTTATGTTCCTCTTTTTTTTAAATAATAAGACTAGTAAACTGTTTATTTAATTGCTCTCTCCCCCCAAAAAAGTCACTAATATTATATATCAACATAATGGGGATTTTTTTTTTTGCTTTCAGTTTTGTTAATCTCTTATTTTCAGAATTTTAAATTGGGCATTTATTTTTTATTTGTTGCCTTACTAGTTATTTTAGTTGCATGTCCAATCCATTGATCTGTTTTTCTCTTGTGTTGATGAAAAAAATAATAATAGTATTTATACAATATTTTAATATTTGCAAAATACTATTTGTAAATTATCATATTTGATTCTTATACAACAACTTTGTGAAGTAGATGCTATTATTATCTCAGTTTTATGGATGAGGAAACTGAAGCTCAAAGAGGTTAAATGACATCCATAGTTAGTAAGTGTCTGAGGTTGGATTTGAACTAATGTCTTCCTACCTCCAAATCTGGCACTCTATAAACTATGCCACCTAGCTGCCTCAAATGAAAACATTTAGAGATAAACATTTTCTGCTAAGGACTCCTTGATCTATATTCCAGAAGTTTTCGTATGGTGTCAGATTTTCATTTTCTTTGACAAAATTTTCTATTGTCTCTATGATTTGTTCTTGGACCCACTGATTCTTTAGGATTAAATTATTTAGTTTCTAATTACTTTCAACCTTTTCTTCAAAGGTCCTTTGTTGGCTATAATTTTCATTGCATCATGGTCAATAAAAGATTACTTAATATTTCTGCTTTTCTGCATTTTTGTGGTTTTTCATGTCAATATAAATTCAAATTTTGTAAAGGCATTGTGTACAGCTGAGAAATAGGAACATTTCCTTTTTGGATTAAATTTATTCAAATATATTTATTAGCTTAAGATCAAATATAAAATTCTTTTGGCTTCTAAAGACCTTTATAACCTATCCCATTCCTACATTTCCAATTTTCTTGGCCCTTACTCCTTTCCACATACTCTATAACCCAGTGACTCTGACCTCTTTGCTCTTCCTTGCTTAAAACAGTCTCTTCCGTGGATAGAGCGCTGGTCCTGAAGTCAGGACCTGAGTTCAAATTTGGCCTCAGAACAAATATTTGACACTTACTAGCTGTGTGACCCTGGGCAAGTCACTTAACTCCAATTGCCTAAAAAAATAAAAAACAAAAAACAAAACAGTCTCTTCCAACTCCATGCATTTTCACTGAATGATTCCTATACCTGGAACTCTCTTTCTCATTTCTGCCTCCTGGCTTCCCTGACTTCCTTCAAGTCTGTTCTAAAATCCCACTTTCTGCAAGAAAACTGTCCTTGTCCTCTTTAATATTAATTCCTTTCGTCTGGATTATCTTCATTTTATCCCATATATAAATTGTTTGTACATATTTGTTTTCATGCTCTCTCCCTCTATTAGACTGTAAGCTCCTTAAGGGATCTTATTTCCTTTCTTTGTATCCATAGTGCTTGGCCCAAAGCAGGTGCTTAATAAATTCTTGTTAATCTGATTTGACTTGATTACTACCATTCAGAATTGCCAAATAGCTATAATTTCTAACTTTTCTAAAATTCCATTCAAGTCCTTAAATTAGGTCTTGTTAATAATAATAATGGCTAGCATTTACATAGTGCTTTAAAGTTTTCATAGTTATTTATATATGATATTTCATTTAACCCTTATAACATCCTGTGAGGTATATGCTATTATTATCCCTCTTTTACAGATTAGGAAACTGAAGTAGAGAGATTCTTAGCAACATGTGTAGGGTCACAATGCTCGCAAGTGTTTGAGGAAAGATTCAAACTCAGATCTTCCTGATTACAAATCTAGCATTCTATCTACTGTACCACTTAGCTACCTCCTTAGATTTGTCTAGGCCTGAAGGGAGTACATTGAGCTTTCTCACCATTATCATTTAACTATTTATTTCTCTCTGCAATTGGACTAACTTTTACTTTAAGTATTTAGATGCTCTGCCATTCAGGGCATGAAACATTGATATTGATTCATTATCTAATGTAGTTTCTCCATTTATCTCTTCTTAGTCATTTCTATTTTTACTGTCACTTTATTTGATATCATGATAACTACTCTGCTTTTTTTTTTTAGTGCCCGTAAAATACAATAGATTTTGTTCCAGTCTTTACTTAAACAATTTAAAAAATTGTTGGGTTACCATTTCCAATCCATCCCTCTATTCTCTTCTGTTTTATAGATAATTTTGTCTCATTAATATTTATAGTTGTGATTATTAATATGTATATTTTCCTCCATCCTATTCTGTTGTAATTTTTCCTCTCTTTGCTCTCCCTCCCCCTTACAAAGAAGAAGAATGTGTTGAAAGAGGAGTGTGCTAAACTCTAGTGTTCTACAAATGAAGCATGCTCCTGTGTGGGTATCCCTTATTCTTCCCTTCTACACTTTCTAGCTCTCTTTCATGTGCTGTTTTCTCCATTATAATGTAAGTTCCTTGGGGTCAAGTACTATATTTTTGCTTACATTTGTATCTCCAGAGCTTAGCTTGATGCCTGATCTATAGTAAGTGCTTAATAAATGCTTGTTGACTACCTGCCTGCTTTGCTGCCCTTCTTAACTCCTTTACACCCTGTCCCTTATTGTAGGTTTTTACTTTTTCTTTCCTTTTAATCTTCCTTGATATATATTACCCTATGACATTACAGTCTTAGTTGCATAGAGCACTGAGAGTTGTAATGACTTGCCCAGAGCCACATAGCCAGTATATGTCAGACTCAGAACTTGAACTCATGTTTTCCTCACTCAAAGATCAGCTCTTTATCCAAGACACTATACTACCTCTTGTTTCATTTTGAATTGCAATGCTTTACATTCTTGTCAAATAATTTTCACATTTCTGGCTCTGCTTCAATCAAAAAGCTTCCAAGACATGGAAGATGATATGGAGCATGGAATATCTTAAAGAAGAGAGAGTGAGTTTCCCATTCAATTCATTTAAGTATGAGATTTATTGATAATATATAAGCTAACAATGTATATTTTCTTACTCATACCAGAAGGATACAAGCCATGTATGCCCTATCTTTGTGTGGCTCAGGGAAATTAAGCTGCACAAACAACTGTCCCCAGGAAATTGGTTTTATCCAGTTACAGCCTGACCAATGTATGGCAATAGATGTTAAGGGTTGTGTTGTTTTATCCAAAGGTAGACAAAGAGAACTAGAGCCCATTACAAATATAACAATCTTAAGGTAGGCAGATCTTAGGTAATTTTGACTATATTGATCTGGAGTAGGTCAAATATGATTAAAAACAGGAATTGATAGAATTGTTTTGGAGTTAGTGGCTTCATGTATAGATTAGCCATCCATAGCTATATTTCCTCAACTTATTGGACAGCGGTCCAATGGCTACTTGTATCCTACCCAGTAATTTAATGATGAATAGAGTACTAGGAAGAAAAAATCAGGTTCTGACAGTCACATATCATAGACTGCTAAGTTTCAAGAATCACCTAGTTCAATGGTGTCAAACTCAGACAGAAATGAGAGAAACTAAACCATACATAAATATCTCTGTGGGCTGCATATTAACTAAGGAAAACACACATTAACATTATATATGTTTTATTGTATCTTTATTTATTTTGTTAAATATTTACCAATTACATTTTAATCTGGTTTGGGCTACACTTGGGAGTGATGTGGGCTGAATGTGGCCCAAAAACTAAGTGTTTGACACCTCTGATGTAGTTTATCCTTCTACAGGCAAAGCCACATTTAAGTCAGAGAAGAAAGATTCTATCTTGTTTTTAAAGATCCAATAAGAAGAAGAGATTGCCCAATCTTTCTCAGTTTAGCAATTCTCCCTGTCAGGAAATTCTTCCTTATAGCTAAATTGCATATTTTTTTTTCTGCTTAAGTTGTTTTTTTCTCTTTTGTTTACAGTGGAAAGGGAGAACTGCTGGTCAACCCTTTTTATGAGCAAAATAATATAGCGGAATAATAATAATAATGATATAGCAAAATAATAGTGGAAAGAGCTTTGGACTCAGAGTCAGAAGACATGAGTGTGAACAAGGGTAAATAACATGTCTTCTCTAAGCCTGTCTCTTATGATGAAACCGGGCTAACAAATCCTGCCTTGGTTATTTAACAGAGTTATAAGGATCAAATGAAAGAATGTGTGTGAATATGCTCTGCAAATTGTATACTGTATAATTTACTGTACAAATTTATTGTATTTACTATATAAATGCAAGGAATATAATCAATACCTCCATATACTTCTTAGGATACTTTATTATTATAAATATTGAAATGAAAGTAAAAACCTGAGGTCTGATACACATAATTCTCATGACTGGTAACATGATTCAGAAAATTATTTAAAAATTGTTTTATGTAAGTTTATTTAGGCAATGATAGCAGGAAATAAATAATAATGATATATTTACTTGTTATATAAACTTCAAAGTTTAGAAAGCACATTTTTTTTTTTGTGACAGCCTTGTGAGATAGGAGAGTAGAAATAGTGTTATCAGCATTTTACAGCTGAGGAAACCGAGCACATGTAAGTGAATTGGCTTGTCTAGGTCACACAGCTAATTTATGAGATAGAACTAGGACTTGATCCCAGTCTCTCAAAGAGTGGGGGTCTTTACTCTCTTATTACCTTTGCCTCTATAATGGCTGACATTTATACAGTGATTTGTGGTCTACAAAGCATTTCACATGAATTAGAATTTTTTTTCTTAGAAACTTTGTCTTCTTCTTCCTACTTTTTTTGTTTAGCCTTCATTTCTAAACACACTTACCAGATACAGGCCAATCACATTTAAATCTTCCCCTGAGTCATTGATTTTCAGATGAACCAGCTCTCTCCTGGAATCCCTTTGCCTTTTAGCCAAGTCATCTTGGAGATGACTAGCCTGGGTAATTTTAGACCAGAGTAGATTAGTTTAAAAAAGGAGAAGACTTGGGGATATGACAGCAGGGCTGTCCAAAGGAAGAGTAATTAAACTTGAGAGTGAGTAGACTCTCTCTTACTCACGGTCTCTAAGTAAAGGAAGGAGATGCCTTTAACATGTATAAAGTGGAGTGGGGGTGGCGGAGAGGATTCTTGTCCAGGTACTATTTAGATTTGGTAACCTCTGAGGTTCCTTCCAACTCTGATTCTGTTTCCACTGAGTCAGCACAAATAAACAGATCCTGTTGATAGCACTTGTAAAGAGAAAGCAGAAGTTAGTTGAGGAAGCTTTTCAGAAACATCAAGATTAAAAAATACTTGAGTGAACAATTTAGCTAGACTGTCCTTGTCACTGTGCCTGGGTTTTGAAGGTGATAATGATTTATAATAACCAACATTTATAGAATGCTTTAAAGTTTGAAAACACATCACATACATTGGAGATAATGAGATCACATTATATCTCAGATATAATCCTTGGGTGGATTTTTGGTGAGGATGCTATCCATTAATTGGCAGGTAGGAAGTAGGATAGCCCACTTTTAGGTAAAGTAATTATTAATGGCTTACCTGTCTCACCAGTAGGCAAAGTGCTCATTAATAAATTAGGCTTTCAAAGAGGCACATGCATTTAAATTTATCTTCTGTGAATTGTAGCATCACATTTCTGGTGACCAAGATTCCAGAAGATGGTCCCTCCTATTTTAACAAAATTTAGGAGGTAAGTTTTGAAAGTTTTATCTTAAAACACCCATTAATTATTTTATTTTACATTTTCTAGCTTTAAGATACTTCTTTTTCTTTTTCTTTTTTTTTTTTGGCAAGGCAAATGGGGTTAAGTGACTTGCCCAGGGTCACACAGCTAGGAAGTATTAAGTGTCTGAGGTTGGATTTGAACTCAGGTCCTCCTGACTCCAAGGCTGGAGCTCTATCCACTGTGCCACCTAGCAGCTGCCAAGATAGTTCTACCCTGACCAATGCATGGAATGGGCAGCAGTCTTCTAAAGTAAAGTACTGTGGATGGAGAACTGTTGACTGGTAACAAATCAGGTCAGGCCAAGGAGGATAGAGGTCATCCATAGAAATTTAGTCAGCAGTGGTCAAAAGCAACAGTCAACTTAGTTTGAAAGAGACAAATGCGAGGAAACAATCAGAATCAGAATATCAGAAAAGAGTCCAAAAATGGTCAGAGAAGAAGGGCATGTCTTTCTAATGAAGTAGTTAGTGGATATCAAGAATCCTTTGTTAAGGATCCAAGGCAAGAGATAGAATCAGAATCAAAGATCAAAGCAAGAGTCTCTAAAATTGGATACAAGGAGGTCCAAGAAGGGGTCTAAGAAATGTAAGGAATTTATAACAGTATTTTACTTTTAATCTGAGACATGTACCACCTACATAGTCAGTTAGTGGATGGTTGCTATGGAGGGGTTAAGTTTCACTTCCATATTTTCCTCATAGGAATGGTGGTACACAATGACTCAGGAAATGAAAGAATGCCTTTTTATTGGCATTAATAAGGTTCAATATCTTTTCTATACCTTTGGCATTTTTGAGTCTTTCAGGTATCTTTTAACCTCATAATTGGGTCACTTTAGAAACATGGATCTCCTCTACTCATATTTGTTCTAATCCATCTGCTTCCCCCACCCCATTTTTTACATTCACTTTTTACTTTATTTCTCAGTTACATGTAAACAAAATTTTAATTCATTTTTTAAAATTTTGAGTTCCATATTGTCTTTTTCCCTCTTTCCCTCCCCTCCTTCCTCCTTGAGAAGGCAAGCAATTTGATACAGATTATATATATGCAGTTATGTAAAACATTTCCATATTAGCCATGTTGCAAAAGAAAACATAGGCCAAAAAAACCCCAAACGACAAATTGTTGACTCCATGACTTTATCATGATTCCATCAGTTCTTTCTCTGAAACTGGATAGCACTTCTCATCATAAGTCCTTTGGAATTATCTTGCATCATTATATTGTTGATAATAGCTAAATTGATCATCATGTACACCATATCCATCTACTTTTCCCATCGTTCTCTTTAATGCTTCTTCCTCCTTTATAATGATATCAGGGACTGTGATGTTAGTTTCCAAGTATGGTGGCTTCACACTTTATTATTGGTATAAGACGTTTGACACTAAAATATTAGCAAAGCTTTTTCATTTTTTCTTCTTTACATTTTCATTCCTCTAGTGGGAGGGAGATGAAGATAAGGACCAATAACATGTTTAAATAGGTCAGGATTGATTTTTTTAAAATTGAATGGCATGTACTTTGTTATTTTTATTCTTTCTTATAGCTTTGTACTAATTTTGATCTTTGCTCTAATAAGTCAGAGCTCTGATTGTATAGAGACAAATGGTACAGAAATGACTTCTGTATCAGTAACAACTCATTTTTAAAAATCTAGTAAACATAATAAATTTCAATTTTTGTGATGTTATTTGATGCTTTCCATGTTCCATTTCATGCTGTTCCATGTTCACATTTTGATTTGTATCTCAAAGAAAGCATTTAAGTATCCAAGTATATGTTGATTTAATTTGGAGAGTCTTGGTAAGTTTTTCATAATATTTCTCTACTTTTTCATCCTTTGTAATAGATATTGGTATAAAAGTTGCAATTATTTCATGGTGGTCCTTTTGTAACTACTTGTCAGGAACACTGCAATACATAACACCCCAAAGTCCCTTGAAACTGTTTGTTATTGTCTTGAAGTATATGATATAACCAACTCCATCAATTTCTCATTTGACTTTTTCAGGAAAAAAACCTGTGAGCCTCCCTTTCATTTTGTGTCAACTTCCTGCTAAAATTTTTCTAATCTTGACTTTTGTTATCACTTACAAATATACTTTAAAAAAGAAACTGTATTCAGTCCCATCTTCTAGCCCAAATAGCCATTGTTAGGAAAATGTATTCAAATCAAATGTTATCACTTGTGTAATTTACACAAGTCACAGTGTGGCTTAGTAATGAGTTAGAAAGATCTAGGTCCAAAATTCTTGTTTTAACACATTCTTGCTGTGTGACTTTGGGCAAACTGCTTAATCTCTCTGAAATTCAATTTCCCTATCTAGAAAGCTGTATGGAGATGCTAATATCTATAGTACTTATGTCACAGGATTGTTGAGACCCTCACATGAGATTATTTGAATAAAGAATTTTGCAAAGCTTAGAGCCCATATAAATACCAGTTATGATTTTCAAAGCTTGTAGTTCTATGTAAATGTTAGTTATCATGATCATGGTTATGAGATTGCTAAATCATGATTATGATAATCATTATCATTTCTTTCTCATCTTATGTTCTATGGGGCTCAGGCAGAAACATTTTGGGACAATTGCTATTCTCTTATCCTAGTCTTTTATCTTTAGTGTTTGGCACATTATTATTGCATAGGTGGATAAAAAGTATTGTAGTAACTGAATGAAACGTTGGGATGTGAGTTTATCTTCTGTACATTCATTGAAAATATTTTAAGTACTACTCTAGTAGCAAACAGAATGGAATGATATATACTTATTCCCACATGGTTTTAATTTCTACCACCAAGTTTCTGTATTTTGAAAGCCTTTCCTTTACATAGTTTAGTGAATATGAATGTTCAGCATGACAGAATCTATTAAAAACATTGTTCTCAATTTTTTTTTCAAGTCAATGTTATTTCTGTCAGTAGGTCAATAGACATTTATTAAGCACCTACTATTTGCCAGGTGCTGTGATAAGAGCCAAGAATGCAAAGAAAGGTAAAAGATAGCCTGAGCTCTCCAGGAGCTCACAGTCTAATGGAGGAGACAACATGCAGACAACTATGTACAAACAGGCTATATACAGGATAAATTGGAGACAATCAGTGGAGGGAAGGAAATAGAATGAAAGAGGATCAAGAAAGGCTTCCTGTAGAAGGTGGGATTTTAGCTGGGACTTGAAGGTATGATGATAGTAATGATCATGATGATGATTGACACCATGGGAAAATAATAATAATAGCCTAGTATTTACATAGTTTGCAAAGTGCTGTATGTATGTCATCTCAGTTTATCCTCACAACAACCCTAGGAGGTAAATGCTATTATTATACCCATTTTACAGATGAGGAAACTGAGGCATACAGAGGCAAAGTAGCTTCACCTAGCTCACACAGCTAGTAAGAGTCTAGGGTAGTTCTGAATTCAAGTCTTGCATGTCTTGAAACAGTACCCTTAGCCACTGTGCCGAATAGCTGCCCAAGTACTCCTAACTCTACTAAGTAAAGTCTTAGTGGAGTAACCATACAAAAAACAAAGAAAAAAATATAAAGGAAATGGTAAATTGAGTCAGTTCTGGCCCTAACTATTGTAAGAAGGTCAGATATCTAGAATTCATTCAAATCGTTAGAATTGACAATCAAAAGTGTAGTCTCATCTGAATTAATGGATTTGCCATTTGGTCCTACCTACTACTAAGTATATGATCTGCCAGAAATAGCATAAGTACCTTCTTGACCCAAAGAAATACCTCATTTTCCCAACATTGTGCAATAAATTGGCTGGACTACTCATGTGAATATTTTGGATAATACAAACTTACCTATTAAGGTACGCCAAATTTTGAAAAACCCCTATTTGGGGGGGGTGTGGAAAACATTCTGAAATGTGATTTATGAACTCTTTTGCCTTTGTTTCAAAAGCACTGTGATTTCATAGAGAGGGGTATACTATTATCTACTGATGAAAATTGCACCCCTTCCATATCACAGGTCCAGAGCTAGGCCTTAAGATATTATCTAGTCCAATAGTCTCATTTTACAGAGGAGGAAAATGAAGCCCAGGGAGGTTAAGTGACTTTCTTCTTATTTTATATAGGTAGTGAACATCAGAAACAGGATTTGTACCTACTCTTTCTGATTCCAGGTCCAATGTTCTCTCCACTATTCTGTACCACACTGTCTCCAAATAGTCTTTATAAGTCAATGTGGACAAAAATGAACAACAAAAAACCAGTCACTTGATAGGCACTATTTTGGTGATGAGTCTCTCCAAAATAACTAGGCTGGTTCTCTGATGACAGATAGTCAATCTGTTAGAGAGCCTCACTTCAAGAGAATCTTCCAGAACCTGTGTTCTTTTAGTATGGACTTTAGGATCCCAGAGTCTCCTGAACACCATAGTGATGGAGCAGATGAGGGCATTAGTGTAGGTCCTATCTGGAATATAATGAACATTATTTAAGTTTTTCTCAATTACTCCATTCCATCATTATCAATAGTGGTCATTGGTTGATGTCTAAGAGTCAATTAGATGTATAAGTCTGTTTGGTCAAACACTAAAAAACGTTTTGCTGAGCATTTTTCCATTTTTGTCTTTTAAAAAATTTCTGTTTCCTCACTTGATTGTTAGGTTGTCAGCAATTATGGTTGGCTCCTTCCAATAATCTCTTGCTTCCTGTATCGCCAGCCCTGATTTTTACTGCTTCTAATATGCTGTGGTCTGGGAAACAAGATCTCCGGGCCTGTCAGAATTGTGTCCAAAAAAAGAATCTATTAACCCTGAGGAAAGGCCTATAGGACTTCCCTCTGATCAAAGTTGTGGCCAGACTTGACCTCCAGTAGACTGGTGTACTTTGGTTGCTTTGATACTCTTTTTTTCTTTCTGTTTTTTGTTTATATGGACACCCTTTCTAATTGTTAATCAATGTCATGAAAATATGACAAAGCAAGGAATGAAAGTAGGCAGTTAGTTCCTTAGAAACAATGTTATAAATGTGGCCCTGGATATTAAAACAAAATAGTACTTTTCAAAAACTTGAACCTATATGTTTTCTTAGAGTAGTGAATGCTAAATATAAACAATAAAATGGATTTAGAATATAAAAGGACTTTAGCCAGAGGTAGCAGGATGTAGTGAATAGAATGCTGGACTTAGAATGCAAAAGACTTGGTTCAACACTCTTCTGGGGCATTTAGTATTTCTGTGACCCTGGCCAAGTTACTAAACCTCTCTGGGCCTCTCACTTCATAAACTTTAAAGTGTCTCCCTGATTTAAATCTGTGATCCTATGATTCAACACATGATCCTTGCAACATGTCAACAGTCAGCAAAGCTTCTGGGACTCCAGCATTAACAAAGATTTTAACCAACCACACAAAATGTAGATAGCATAATCTACTTATTAAGGCTGGGTTTTGAGATATTGTAAAAGGCTTTGGTTATGAGGACAGTAACTAATATTTAACAGGGCGCTTTAAGGTACACAAAGGGCTCGGCAAACATCACATTTGATCTCAAAAATAATACTTTAAGGTATACACTGTATTATCCTCATTTTACAGAGAAAGAATTTGAGGTTCAGGGAGGGTAAGGGACTTTCTCACCATTGCAAAGCTATTAAGTTTAGGTGGCAAGACTCGAATCTAGAACTGTCCAGGCTCCAAGTCCAGTGTTCTTTCCATTATATCCTGTTGCTTCTTTAATGTAGTAATGCTATTTCAAAATTAATTTTGGGGGAAGCAAAAAATATGTGAAGGAAGGGCATACCTGTACTTTTAGGTTCTCAGTTTGTGCCGTATGGTCGAGGTTTCCAGGTGAGCAAAGTGTTACCATGTAGCAATCCAAAAGTCTCTACTTTTTCACCTGTTGGAAGGTGCTTTGGTCACCATCCTAATCAGAAGAGTTAGTTCCTCAAGAAGAGGGGAAGTTACCTGATGCTGAGAAGTAGAGACATGACTACAACTTGTATAAAAATAGCCCTTCCAGATGGCCAAGGGGCAATATGACCACTCAGCATTTCATTATAGCTGAGCACTCAGATGTTAAGAGTAGGAGCAAAGCTATGTGAACAGTAGCCAGAAACCGGCAAAAGTCCAGTCCTAAGCAGAACAGTCTAAGCCAGGGGAGATCACTTAACATGCCAAATCAGTTGAAGAGATTTACTATTTTTCCACGTTTTCAACACCTCCTCATATCCCCTTATTTAACCTTACCTATAGATTTAGACACCAAGCCTCAGGGAAATATATATATATATATATATATATATATAT
>NW_020954556.1:21363488-21569425 GCF_900497805.2 Vombatus ursinus | reverse complement strand
ATATATATATATATATATATATATATATATGTATGTATGTATATATATCTAAAATGATACAAGTTTTGCAAAAAACATAGAACCTTAGAGCTAGAAGCAACTATGAAAGATTATCTAGTCCAAACATCTTATTTTACAGATAAGGAAATTAAGTTCCAGAGGTACAACGTGTCTTCCTCCAAAATGGTAAAGTTAGGACTAGAACCCAGGTCTCCTGATACCCCTTTCTATGTTCTTCCCCTCTTCCTCCACTACAGCACACTCTGTGCAAGAATGTGTGTACTTATGTGTGTAACCTATGTCAATGCCTCTGTGTTTTCTGATGGCTCCATCTTGGTTTGGCAAAATCAGAAGTTTTTTTTTTTTCCTAAGCACGTTGAACATTTTGAAAGTCAAATGGTTCCTAAGCTCATACTTCAAAAGTAATAATAAAGATAAAGTAAGGTTGAAACCCTTTCTTTTTGGGTGAAAACCAGAGCTATAACTAAACATGGGGAATCTGGAACTTTGTCCAAAGGGACAAATATAAGGTTAGAGAGTGAGATGAAGAAAAAGCATGATCTCTTTCAGAGGGACTTGGTACATGGTGCTTAATAAATGCCTTTTCATTCATTCAATTATGTATATCTTTCTATAATATATGTCTGTATATAAATGTATGTGTGTCTAAATATATGCATATATGCATATGTATATGTACACACACAAGCATATATACATATATGGTATACATAGTATATATACTATACACACATATACACATATGTATGTGTGTGTGTATGTGTGTGTGTGTGTATCTATGTGTGTATGCGTGTGCATATCATGTGGTCCTTTACTTGTCTTGTGCAACCTGATGCAACCACCTCTCTCTTTTCTATCTCCTGAGAATTCCATCATCATCATGCTCTTGTACCTGGGCTTGTCTTCCTTCATCAATGTACTGGTACGACTGCATCTGAGCAGGGGGGACTACCCATGTTTCACTGCCAGGCCTGGGGACTTTTGAAATATGTGACCCCTGCCAGCAGTGATGAAATCAGTAGTGATGGCAGCACATGCTATCCCCCCCAGCAACAGTATCTGTGTTTCTGTTTCTTTCCATTCCCAACCTTCACCCTGCCCTCAGGTGAATTTGCCCTATGTACTACAATTCCTAGATAGAGATCTAGTAAAATAAAATTTAAGAAACAAATATTTAAGCCAATTATGTATTATATTAAGCTATTACTTTCCCCTTATCTGGAGGACACTGGATTTCTATTTAATAGAAACTTTTCAGATTCAGATTCAGAATTACTCAGAGCTTGGGTATCTTGCTACCTTAAATTCTATGTTCTTCAACCATCACATCCTGAACCTCTGTTCTAAGGTTTACCATCTTAGTAGGACCTACCATGGACAGCTAGGTAGTGCAGTAGATACAGTGCAGGCAGGGAGTCAGAAAGGCTCATCTTCAAATCTGGCCTCACACACTTACTAGCTGTATGACCCTGAGTAAGTCACTTCACCCTGTTTGCCTTAGTTTCCTCATCTGTAAAATGAGCTGGGGAAGGAAATGGAAAATCACTCCAGTATCTTTGCCAAGAAAACCCCAAACGGGTCATGAAGAGTCGGACATGACTGAGCAACAGTGAAAGGACCTACCATACATATAAGGGAGTATATAGTTTGTATTCCCTAGGCATAACTTTTGAGAATCCGATGTTAACTCCAAGTCATGATGAAGGGTTGAAGTAAAACTTCATGGGCACAACTATCTGTAACAAAGCCACTTTTTACTTTGTTAAACTCCTTGTTACTTCAACAGATCTATGATCTCCTCAATGTGGCTACTCCTTCATTGGTGCTCATTATTACCCATCTCTGGCTTCTCATCCTGTGTAACTCCTATCTATGTCTTATACATTCTCCACTAGGGATCCATCCAATGAACTAGGGGCCTCTAGACCTCAAGTTATTATATTGGTATCAAGGTAATGTATGGGTTGCCCATCTGTTATCCCTCTCTATTACTGAGTGACCAAATTGCCTCCTTTTCCAGGCATAAATCTTTCTGCTGACATCCTCTTCACTTCTTTTTCTGTGTGAATCTTCATTTGTAGCATCGTATAGACATCTCACAACCACCAGGCACTGTCACATTGCTCTGTAGGTGACCTGCAATTAAATCTTTAAAGACATTCAAAGAGCGATTCCATGGTTTGCAGCCAAACAGCATCACTGGAAGAATATTAATATTAAAAAGAGGAGCCTTTACAATTTTCAGAAGAAATAAAAGCTATTTATAGTCATGTGAAAAAATGCTCTAAATCACTATTGATTAGAGAAATACAAATTAAAACAACTCTAAGGTACCACCTTACACCTATCAGATTATCTAAAATAAAAGAAAAGAGATATGACAAATATTGGAAGAGATGTGGAAAAATTGGGACACTAATGCACTATTGTTGGAGTTGTGAACTGATCCAGCCATTCTGGAGAGCAATTTAGAACTATGCCCAAAGGGCTATAAAACTGGGTATACCTTTTGACCCAGCAATACCACTACTAGGTCTGTATTCCAAAGAGATTTTGTAAAAAAAAAAAGGACCTATACGTACAAAAATATTGATAGCAGTTCTTTTGTGGTGGCAAAGAATTGGAAATTGAGGGGATGTCCATCAATTAGGGAATGTTTGAACAAGTTGTGGTATATGATTGTGATGGAATACTATTATGCTATAAGAAATGATGAGCAGGCGAACTTCAGAAAAAACTTAGAAAGACTTACATGAACTGATGCTGAGTGGAGTGAGCAGAACCAAGAGAACACTGTACATAGTAACAGCAATTTTGTAAGATGATCAACTCTGAATGACTTAGCTGTTCTCAGAAATACATTGAACTAAACAATTCTGAAGGACTTACCAAAAATGCTATCCGCTTCTAGAGAAATAACTGGTCAAGTCTGAGTGCAGATTGAAGCATACTTTTTTACTTTATTTTTCTTGTTTTTTTTTTGGAGGGGGGGTCTGTGTTTTCTTTCACAATATGGCTTATGTGGAAATATGTTTTGCATGACTATACATGTATAATCTATATCAAATTGCTTGGCTTCTCAAGGAAGAGGTAGGTGAGGAAGGAGGAAGGAAGGGAGAATTTGGAACTCAAAATTTTTAAAATTAATGTTAATTTTTTTACATGTAATTGGAAAAACATATATAAATTTTGAAAAGAAATACTAAAAAGAAAGAGGGGCCTTTGTTTCAAGGAGAAGCTGGGAAAATAAAAACAATGTAGAATTTCCCAAATGTAATACAGCTCACTCTTTCTGTATTAAATTGAACATAGTTTATGGTCTATCTGGGGTCTGTCTGGTGTGTGTGTGTGTGTGTGTGTGTGTGTGTGTGTATGTCTGTACTCACATGTAATTAAATTTTCCCCTTCCACTTCTCTATATTTATTATTTCCCCCATTAGAATATAAATTCCTTGAGGGAAGGTACTTTCTTTGATTTTGTATTTTATCTCCAGTGCTTGGCATATAGTAAACTATTGCCTTTTAATTTTTGTACTTATGCATGTGTGTGTGTGTGTGTGCTCGCATTAATGGATCAGCTCTATATACCATCCGTCCCATTGTATTAATCATAAGCATTCCTCATCCATTTGATCTTTCTGTGTGAATAGTCAGGCTGAAGCCTTTTGAGCCATTGTAGATATCATTTAAGAGATTCTGCAATATTCTAGGGCTTGAACAAATCAGCAAAATATTATTAAAAAAACCCCTAGAGAACAGCTTCTACCCAGCATATCACAGATCACAGCACTTCTTGCTTCAGTCACTGCCAGGAAGGAAAAAAGAATGAGAGATCACTTTTGTATATGAACTCAGTTCCAGCTCAGCATCTCCCAAGTCATTGACTCTTCCTGTTCTGTAGCCAATTAGAACACTTTGTTATCACACCCCTAAAACATACGGGGGGCTGGAAACCAGCTTCCCAAAGTTCTCCATGTTGTACTGTAACCAGGCAGATGATGTGTACACATTCTCAGTGTAACCCACCAGGAAGGGCAAATCTGTGAACACTCTAAGGACTGGTCCCTCATTGACTGGTCCCTTTATTACAATGCTTTGAAGGAATCTTATATGATTTTTTGATACATGCTTGGATGATATCTTGATGGAGAAGAGCCCGGAAGATAGCATTTTACTCTACCAAATCAATGATTTTATAATTGGTAAACAATAGGATCTTGTATTCTCCACATCTCTTAGTCACTTGTATGACTGATGTGGTTCACTACAGAATATAATTTGAAAAAACCTGCCTACCTATTCTTATAAGAGCTCATAAAATATCCCCTCCACATGGAAATTCTTACAAATATTTTGTGCCCCATCAACATGAAAATGACCCGGAGGTGTTGAGGAAGCTCTGGAACATGCTAACATCTTGGAAAGACCATACAATCCATATAGTCCTAGTGATAGACTATGCCTGCTTTTCAAAGAACATTCCAGTCAAGTTCAGAGGGACTCATCACAGGAAGGTTGATCTTAGGATGTAAGGAATTCTTCAGCCAGAGGAACCTACAAATCAAATAAATTTCAAGTTTTTTAGGTAATTTGTCATGGTCTTTTCCCCAATTACATGACTCTTGGGTGCATATACTAGGTTTATCTGTGTTTTTTTTGGGGGGTGAACTTATTATTATTATTATTTTTTTTATTTTAATTTGTGGAATAAAACAAGCATTTCCATAACATAGTATAATAAAAATAATTGTACATGAAAACTGCAAATTTATTATATACGACTTGCTATTCCTTTTAAATATGTAATATAGTTATCATGTGAATTTCTTTTTTTTTCTGTTTTTCTTTTTATTCTTCTCTTCCCACCCCCACCCTCGAGATGGCTACCATTAGACACAAGTAGGTATATATTTATATATATGTATATGTACACACACATATGTGTAAAATTATTCTATATATACTTCTACTTATCAATTCTTTCTATGGGTGCAATTGAAGTCTTTTTGTTTTTAAAAAAGGACAACAAAGTAGAAAAGCAGATTTCTTCCCATGCTAACTGAACCTGTTATAAGTCTGGCTATTGGATGGGCAAAGTCATATGTAAATCATCATTTCTTGTTTAATGGCAACCTATCTTAATTGTAATCAAAATAGCCTAGGACGGGAGAAAAGCACTGACAACACTGAATATTCCTTTGCCTGTAATCTCCAATCTATAATGAATTAAATGATATCACACTTATTCTCCCTGCCATCACAAGCTTCATGGATAGCCAAAACAATCAGAGTTTAACATTCCTCCTTACTTGCCAAAAGTGACCAGTGAACATTGAGTAGTATTCCATAAGAGTCAGTTCCTTGAGGTAAATATTTTGCTTTTAAGGAAATCTAAAAGATAGGAACCAAATAGAAATGTTATTACATATCTTCTTACACTTCTAACTAAGTGAACATTTTGTACGTTAGATTTTTGAATGCTTGCTATATGCAAGATACCATGTTATAGGCATGGGAGAGGTAGAGTGGGATTAAACTCTTAATTCTTTACAATTATATGATAGAATGTAAGCTTCTTGAAGGCAAGGAGTACTTCATTTTTGTCATTTTATCCCCAGTGCCCAATCCAATACCTAGAATATATTAGGTGGTTAATAAATGCATAATGAATAAATGAACAAATGAATGATTCCTGGCTGTTTTAATTCATTCTGTGAGATATGGCCCCAAAACTTTCACTTCATAAGGGCTGAATTTAAGCTCAGAAGCAGCCCTAAAGGATCAATACAGCATTTTGACTTGTTTTCCTGCCCAGAGTCTACTCAGAGAATTCTCAGGTCATATCTTATGTATCTCACATGACTCTCCTTTGCCTACTCTTCATCCCAGCCAAGCTGGCTTATTTGCTGCTCCCCAAATGTGGTCTTCCACCTTCCACATCTATGATTTCACTGAGACTTTACCCTAAGCTCAGAACACTCTCCTTCCTCTTGGAATGATCTAGGGCTGCCTTTGGGAGCCAGCTCAAGTGCCACCTTCTGTGGGAGGTCTCTCTTGATCTTCTTGTTATTGTCTTGATCTATCAAATTTCTAGGGTTCCCCACCTTCCTACCATCTTGCTGAAATAACATTATATTTACTTTGCTTATAGTTTGCATTTCCTTATCTCTGAACATATTTTACACAGGTAGAGTGTAAGGAAATGTTTTGTTTCAGTCTTTGTATTTCTGGCACTTATCGTAGTGCTTGGCAACATAGTAGGTACTTGATAAATGCTTTTTGAATTTAGTTGAATTATAGCTTATGACTAGGCTCCCATAAATGTGGGTAATAATGTCAACAGCTCATGTATAAGCATTCAAGGTGACAAATGCATATTGCGTGCAGACCAGACTTTATTTTACCACTCAGAAAATGAATATGATGCAAAAGACTCATAGGAGCCTGTAAAAGCAAGCACAGAAAACTTGTAAAAGCCTCACAATTACTTAGAAGCAATCAATGCAAATCTTTCTTCTTGTGGATTCCATTTTTCCACTGAGTCCTAAAGTCCTTCCAACTTCACACCATCCCATAACTCCTCTCAGAAGGGAACTGAGCTTGGAGTAGTCAATGTGGCATCACCCTGAAATTCTAGTGATTTTCTCCCAAAGAGTCCTACACAATGCCCTGCTGTTCATCCTTAGAGCCACCTTTAGAATTTGGATTCTGCTTCTTTCCTGACCACTGTCCCAATAAACATCTTTTGTTTTGAAGCTGCTAGACAGGCAAACCCTTTCTGGTTGGACCTTAACTATCAGAATAACTTCCTGTAATAGCTGGGAACAAAGCCAAGAGTTTTTCATTGCCCTATGTTATGGATTTAGGTCCTTAATTATTATCTACTGATCATCCAGCTAGTTTGGCCATATGGATAATTCTCTTCCAAGGAGCTGTAGGGGAATGACTAGTCAGGGGATGACTACATGTTCACTTTCACTAATGGGTAGAGCAATATGTAGGTTTTGGAAGATGTGGTCCAGAGTTACAGGTTGGGTGATAGTCTCTTAGATCCAAATTGTATGTTTGCACCCTGGAGCCAAGTGAATGGGTTGGAGCTGAGGTGACTAGTGGCATAATCACATCTGTTTTACCAAAATGGTCATTACCTAAATCAAGAGAGCAAATTAGGGCTTGCTTTTCAATTCCTTTATTAGAAAGATCAAAAGTTGATTACAATTCCATATATAGTTTTACAAAGTTCACATGAGGGAGGAATGTGATGCTATTAATATGCAGGTCTCAACCACGTAGGCAATGTAACCAGTACTTCTTAAATAAAGGGGCAATATGACAATTCAGAGAAACTGGCTTGCAGAAAGCAGAGTTCTGACAATACCTTAGGTCCTACACAGAAGTTACTGCTTAATAGTACCTTGAGTTAGATTAGATTTTAGTTACTTATAGGAGCCTAGGTATAGAGCTAGATTACCTCTGAGGTCCCTTCCATTTCAGCCCTCTTATTTTACATGTAAGAAAAAAAAAGTAAATATGCTATCTTTCTGCAAGCTCATTTCCATAAAGCCAAGATACAAATAAGGAACTCTGCCACATTAGTTATTGCTCATTGTAGTTCATATCTTTCCAAAGAGCCTGCTTTGAAAAATCACTCTAGAGTCTGAAACAGCAAAGGATACATGTCACCAAATTCCACATGGCAGATAGGGTCTACATTTTTTTTTTTACAACATTGAACAGAAAGGAAGAAGTCATTCAACTTGAAAACAAGCAGTACAACAGTCCACAGAACCACTTAAGTACACAACATCTAACTTGCATTTCTGCTTGGCTATTGCCAGAGGTGGTCAACAGTGTGACCAAGTACTTTGGGTGCAAGTACACAAACACAAAATATAGAAAGGTGTTGTTTTGTCAGTGATGTTGCATCATGATCTGCAACATGGGGGGGAAGGGGATTGCATCAGAGAAGGATTATACCTCCCAAAAGTTTGGGACTCATATGTTACCTGTACCCAACGGAAGAGAGCAGCAGTCCAAGTATGCCTTAGTTAAGGCTTGTGCTGGTCGTGGGTTTGATTTTTTTAAAGGTAGATTTCTGAAGAGATTGTCTGTCCATATCAGACAGGCTCATGTTCACAAGAATGATTCCTTGTTCACCCACATCAAGCTGCGTGTCTCATTGGGCTTGCACTCATACTCAATGACAGAGAAGGGGCTTCCCCATTGGCAATGATCCCGTTTGTGGTAATTGTAGAACTTCACTTGCCACACAGTCTCAAAGGTCCCAATATCAGCAAACTGGGGGAAGAGAGAACATAGCCAATAAGAAGTCCATCCTATTGCTACCAGCAGATTGGGCATTTTTTTTTTTTAACAGAAAGGTTGTGAACAGTGAGACTTACTTTTGCTATGCTACCTTTCATCTACTCCATATTAATCTTTTACAAATAAAACAAATATTTGTAAGTACTTCTATGAATAAAATAAATATTTGTAAATACTTATTTACATGTTGTTTCTCTCATTAGAATGTGAGTGCCTTGAGGGCAGAAAGTGCTTTTATCCCTCTCACCCTTTATGGATCTCTAGTGTTCAGCCCAGTGCCTAGCACATAAGTACTTAATAAAGTACACAATAAGTACTTAATGAAGTTGACTATTGAATAAAGTATAGTAAGGTCTTCTTCATTTTGTGCAAAGATAGATTTCTGATACATAGTGTCAGAGATGTGAGGAACCTTAGAAAGTTCAAACTTCCTCTTTCACAGATGAGGAAGCCAAGGCCTAGAGAAGGGAAGTGATTTGCGTAAGGCCACACAGGTAGTAAGTGACAGAGTCAGAACTTGAACCTTTGACTCCAAAGCCAATACCTTCCCCATTGTACTTTTCTCCTTATTAATCAAAGTTTTGTAAAATCAAATCACTTCCATTATACCAGGACATTTATTCTTTCAAAGGACTCCATGGCAATTCCATTAAAAAGTTAATTATCATCTACTAACATAGCAATTTTTAAGAATTGTAAAATTAGGGGGTGGAGCCAAGATGGCAGAGTGAAAGCAGTGACTTGCTTGAGCTCTCCCCCAAACCCCTCCAATACCTGTTAAAAAATGGCTCTAAACAAATTCTAAAGCAGCAGAACCCACAAAAAGACAGAGTGAAACAAATTTCCAGCCCAAGACAACCTGGATGGTTGATCGGAAAGGTTTATTGCGCCAGGAGGGGAGAGGAGCACAGTTCAGCGTGGGCGAGAAGGCAACAGCGAACCTGGAGCAGGCCTCAGAGGACTGAATCACGGGCAGCTGTGGCAGTTTCCAGACTTCTCAACCCAGCAACGCCAAAGACAACTTAGAAGGTCAGTGGGAAAAGTCTGTGACTGTGGTGAGAGAAGAAGCTAGATCTCAGCCGCAAGTCCTGAGCAAGGGCCACGGCTGCCTCCTGAGCTTCTGGCCCACAGACTGAGGGGAAATAGAGTGGCTGATCAGAGGGTGATTGCAGGGATCTCTTTGCCAGTGCTGAGGCAGGAATCTCTTGCTTTGCCCATGCTTGGATCTGGGTCACAGTTCTGAGGCGAGGAGGAGCACTGGCGTGGTGGAGCTTGTAGTGGCGGTGGAGAGGAAACACCTCGCCCCTTATCATACCACCTTGGAAGAACTGAAAATTTTCAGGTCCCTAGAAGTATCTCTGAAAACAGCTGTACAAACCCCCAAAGCTTGGGACAGTACATTCTCCACATTGGAAGCAGACTCTTACCTTAACAAAGAGTTTAAAACTCAAGTAATTGGCTGGGATCAAGAGTAAGCAGCACAAGAAGAGTCAGACTATATTATCTTACTTTGGTGACAAAGAAGATCAAAACATACAACCAGAAGAAGAAAACAAAGTCGAAGCTCCTACATCCAAAGCCTCAAAGAAAAATATGAATTGGTCCCAGGCCTTGGAAGAGCTCCAAAGGAATTTTGAGAAGCAAATAAGAGAAGTAGAGGAAAAACTGGAAAGAGAAATAAGAGAGATGCAAGAAAATCATGAAAAACAAGTCAATAGCTTGCTAATGGAGACAAAAAAATACTGAATAAAATAACACCTTAAAAAATAGCCTAACTCAAATGGCAAAAGAAGTCCAAAAAGCCAATGAGGAGAAGAATGCCTTAAAAAACAAAATTGGCCAAATGGATAGAGAGAGGGCAGATTGGGAAAGGGGGTAATCAGAAGCAAACACTTCTGAGGAGGGGCAGGGTCAAAAGAAAGAATGGAATAAATAGGGAGGCAGGATAAGATTAAGGGAAATAGAGTTAGTTATTCACAGCATGTCTACTATGGAAGTGTTTTGCATGACTGCACATGTATAACCCATATTGAGGTGATTGCCTTTTCAATGACAGTGGGTGGGAAAGGAGGAAGGGAGAAAATTTGGAACTCAAAGTTTTAAAAACACATGTTTAAAAAATGTTTTCACATGTAACGGAGAAATAAGAAATACAGGAAACGGGGTACAAAAATCTATCCTGCCCTACAGGAAAATAGAAGGGGAAGGAGTTAAGAGAAGGGGGAGAGATAGAAGGGAAGGCAGACTTGGGGAAGGGGTATTCAGAATGCATGCCATCTTGGGGTGGGGGGAGGGGCAAGATGGGGTGAAAATTTGGAACTCAAAAATCTTGTGGAAGTAAATGTTGAAAACTAAAAATAAATAAATTTATTAACCAAAAACCTTAAAGCACAAAAAAATAAAATAACTTTAATTATTAAGTAAAAAAAAAAAAGAATTGTAAAATTAGGGGGTAACTAGCACCAGCCCTGGAGTCAGGGGCACCTGAGCTCAAATCCAACCTCAGACACTTCACACTCACTAGCTGTGTGACCCTGGGCAAGTCACTTAACCCCATTGCCTAGCCAAAAAAAAAAAAGAATTATAAAATTAATAAAAAACAATTAAGTAAACATATAAAACAGAGGGCAAAATCTTGTCCCAAATACTTAGCCTTTAAATAGACAGAACTAAGCAATTTAACAAACAAATGGAAAAGTATGTTACCATAGACATGAAAATGTAATGTCTTAATAATTTATCTTACTCTTATTTTATCTATCTTAATATTATCTATTTTAAAATTCTTTAAGAATCATAATTTTAAAGGTGAAATTGTGCATGGTAAGGCTATTGCTTGACTGACTCTTGGCTCAAGGAGACCTTAAAAATATCCAAGGAAAACGTTAGAGATCCTATTCTACTTTCCTGGCATCTCTGAACTTTTGCAAGTCAGGAATACATTAAGATTTCCCAGGGTAAATCTAAATCCTGAGATTCATTACAGCTATTTAAGAGGTTTCTAGAGAGAAACTGTAATGGCAGATAAGCATATAGGGCAAACCCATTCATTTTGCTAAGTTGATCCAACGACATGTACAGCTGATGGATATGAAGAATCACTGACATTGGTCAAAATCGATATACTGGATACTAAGTTGATAGGGACCCATCAACTGGGGAGTGAATGAATAAATGATGTTATATGACTGCAATGGCATACTATTTTGCCATGAGAAATGTAAGCTTCTTGAGGGCAGGGACTGTCTTTATTTCTCAGCACTTGGGACAGTACTTAGCATAGAGTAAGCTCTTAATAAATGTATATTGACTCTGTCAAAGACATGGGCAAAAATAGAAGGATTAGAAGGCATTGAAGGAGTTTTTATCGGTAACAAGTATCCACAGGAAGGAGATCATAGATCCATTTAAGTATCCAGGAAAAGTCATTAAAGAACACCATAATTTATATAGGCTACTGTAAGGTTTGTTTTGCTGAGGGTTTGTTAACAGGATCCCACAAGAGCAAGCAGTATGAGAAACATTGTACCATATAATTAATCAAATATCTGAGTGCTTAATGCACATTCACTACTGTGCTGGGCACAAAACAAGAGCTAAGATACTATGCCTTACTCAAGAAGTTTGCAATATCCCTCCATAAAGCAAACCATATATATTTCTGAGACAAGTAGGCAGAGTTGTCCTACATGGGATTTGCTGCTGCTCTTTCAGGTCAGTAGCTTAGAAGAGTATAGGATACTCCATAGTCCACTCAGCAGATGCTCAGGTGCCCAATGGGTTAGACTGACCCAGCTTCGGTCCTCCTTGTGCTATTTCAAGACTTTGACATAAAGCACCAAGATCCTTGACCTTATTTTATCCTCGACCCTCTCCCAATGTGGGGGTGGGGAGTAATGACTTGGCAAGATCCCTAGACTTGTCTCTAGCCTGGAGAAAGAGGAAGGACGGCAGTCAGAGCTCTAAGACGTTGCTGGGTGCCAAAGAAGGAGGGACGTCAGAAGCTCTCTAAACATTTCCTGAGGATGCCTAAAACAATACCCTTTACCATTGCTTCCACCCTAGTTATAACCCCTCTAATGGACTTTAGAATCAAGATTTTTTTTTCCTTTGTGAAATATATTTTCCTTATAATTACTATGTTTGATTAGAAACAGTGAATGGAATTGCTTAAGTTCACAAAATGCTCATCACAGGTATGTAAACAGAGCCTTCCTCCCATTATATTGTCATGACTGTGGGAAAAAAAAAACTTAAAACAACACAGGAATAAGATAATCTTGGAATTGGGGATGGGAAGGAATGAACACATGTCGCCATGTTTATGACCTATATGTTAGAACCATTTACTCATAAGCAATATTATGAATTTTTTTATTGTAAATTTCATCTGGACACTCTACCAGTTTCAGGGAGGGACCCCTTATAGATTACTGACTTGGGTCTGCAGGGAAGGTATGTAGTTAAAAAAATTCACTAGACTAGCATTTAGAAACTCTGGTTCTGGCTCTTCCTGTAACTAGATTAATTGCACTAGGTAAATTATTTAACCTCTGGGTCTCAGCTTCCTCATCTGTAAATGGGTGTAATACCTGCCTTATCTACCTTACAGGGCTGTTGAGAAGATGAAATGAAAAAAGCAACATGAAAACCTCTTGACAAGCATAAAGGGCTGTGTAACTGTCGTTGTTCAGTCATTTCAGTCGTGTCCAACTCTCCATGACTCCATATGGGGTTTTCTTGGCAAAGATACTAGAGCAGTTTGCCATTTCTTTCTCCAGCTCATTCTACAGATGAGGAATTGAGGTAAACAGTATTAAGTGACTTGCCCAGGGTCACACAGCTAGTAAGTGTCTGAGACTGCATTTGAAATGAGGTCTTCCTGACTCTATGCCCAGCACTCTATTCACTGTACCACCTAGCTGCTCTGATATAATTTTAAGACTATTGTTTCATGTCCCTTTTACCTTCAGTAAAGGGGCTGCTTGTCTCCACAGTATTCATAGTTTAATCCACTACAAAGTTTTTTGTTGTTTGTTTTGGATTGGACACAATTTAATTGGAACTCCCGGTAAGAGAGTTGCCTTAAGCATTGAGAAGTTAGGTGGCATGCTAAGGGATACATGGCAGTATGTGTCAGGCATAGAGCTCACACCTAGGTCTTGCTGATTCTGACACCAGCTCTTTATCCACTACCTCTCTTAGAGGAATTATAATACAGATGCCAAAGGACCCAGAATTAAATGGAAGCTTTAAATCTCAGGGAAAAAAGCCACATTCATTCTCAAGCAATACTCAGTTTTACATCACATTTCTTTTCTGATTACATCCTCCTACCCTAATCCAAGCAGCTATCCCTTGTAACAAAGATTAAAAAAGAAAAAAGTTTAATAAACTCAACATATTGAGTGAATATGACAATAAAGGCAACATTTCATACTCAATCTCCATTGTTGCAAATAAAGAAAGAAGGTGCATTTTTTTGGCTTTCTCAAGATCCAAGTTTGGCCTATAATAATCAATTACAGCTTTCAGTTTAATTTACATTACTGTAGTTATGTGTACATTGTTTTTCTATTGTTTAGTTCACGCTGCATCAGTTCACATAAGTCTTCCCATGTTTCTCTGAATTTTTCATATTCAATGATTTTTTTATGGTGCAGCAGTATTTTGTAAAGTTGATTACCACAATTTGTTTAGTCATTCTCCCAATAGATAAGCACCTTTGTTTTCAGTTCTTTTCTACCACAAAAAGTGCTGGTAGAAATATTTTGGTGTACACAGTATCTTTCTGTCTTTAACCTCTTTGGGTTGTATTTTTAGCAGGTCAATCTCTGAGTCAAAGGGTATGAACATTTTTGTCACTTAAAAAAACATAATGCCAAATTACTTTCTAGAATGGTTGGTCCAATTCATAACTCCAGCAAAGGAATGAATATTTAGACATAACTTAAAATTTATGACCTCTTTAGGAGGCTTTATATACTATGAACAACAAAGTGATCAACAGAAAAACCTAAAGTTGTTGGTACAGTCAACTCTCTATTAACCTGTAATAAATGTTGACGGTTTACATGACTATTAGGAGAAAGGGTTTAAGATTTGTGTTTTAAAGACTCCAGATCCTGCTTCGTATAATACTTTTAATGCAAGGTCGGAGTGCCAAGTAGCTTCCTTTGATCATGAGCTGTACAACCTTTTTGTTTAGGGATGATGTGTATGTGTGTGTATGTTTACATATACACATATATAGACATACACATCTATGTACACACACACACATATATTTATATATATGGAAAGGGAAAGAACTTTATACCAGAGTATGCCAACTAATCTCCTTTAAATGATGGATACTGCTAGTTATTATTTACAGTTGCTTAAGAGACCAGCCTAACATTTCACACAGAAAGAACAAAGTAGATGAAGAATGCTGTTTTGCTTGACTTTGACATGCAGTTATATGGAAGTCCATTGAGTTAGGCTATAAGAACTCTGCCTTAGAAAGGCACTGAAATTGGGTAATGAGTTTGTCCCATAACAGAATAGGAAGAAGAGAGCAGGCTGATTTATCTTTGGGAAGTTGTATAGCAATTTCAATTTTCCCAAGCTTCTACTTATTTGATTCTGAACCTAATAAAAGTCAAATGAAATGGGCATTTTCATGTACATAGAACAGAAAAAAGATTGTACATGAAATATACATCTCTATTATATACAGTTTGATTCTCTTTTAAAGTATATAATAAATTCAATACATGGCTTTCATACATAGCTATGCTTATCTGTGTTTGTTTTCATATATTCTCTTTTTAAAAAATATCTCAATGACTCACTCACTCACACACACACACTCTCTCTCTCTATTATTTTTGAAGTATCAAAATTTTGGGTGACCCATAAAACAATGAAGACTATTTTGGGAGAGGTCTAGACCTGTGATTTCATTGGTATAGGTAATTCCTAATGAGGAAAATATCTTTACCAATGTAGGTAACTGTTGTATAACTTCTAATCTTGGAGAACTGCTGAAAGGCACCGAGAGATTACATGAATCACGGAGGTTCACACAGCCAATATGTGAAGCAGGCAGAACTTGATTCCAGACCATCCTATCTCAGAGTTCTGCCTCTTTTCCCACTCTGTGATATTGTTGCTCAGAGAGATACTAGGTTTTAGGATATTGGCAATGATGTCTTGTGCCTAAAGACACTATTCAACAATGTGTAAGACTGGGAAAGGAAGGCTATTTTTATAGTGTTAGCAAGGGATAACAGATGCACAACCTAAGTGCTACATTGATACAAACAAAATATTATGAGACTTAGCCTTGTGAATAGACAAAGCTATGTGGTGCTAGGTCTGAAGTTGGGAAGATTTGAGCTCAAATTTAACCTCAGACACTTCCCAGATGTATGACCCTGGATAAGTCATTTAACATTTTTCTGCCTCAGTTTCCTCAACTATAAAATGGGGATAATAATAGCACCTACCTATTGTTGTGTGGCTCAAATGAGATAATATTTATAAACAGTGCCTAGCACATAGTAGGCACTTAGTAAGTGCTTTTTTCCTCTCTCCTTCTACAAAGTATTTGTGTAATAGTGCTGCTTTCCCAGGAAGTAGAATAATTCATTTCTCTTTAAATTACCACATGATACCCAGAAATTCTTTGGGCCTCCTGAAATTTCTACCAAAATTTCAGATATTTCTATAATATAATCAATAGCACACCTTTTGCTTGTAACAAGCACATATCTTACTGAGTTCTATGATTCATTTTACCTCTCTGTAGCAGATGGACTCTTTCAGTTGTTTTTCTTGGACTTTAAAATGAGTACTCTGTATTCTAGCTCATCTTGTCAAGGAGGAAGCCTGAAATACACTAAGTGGTTGGGAGAGACAGTCCTAAAATATTGCTTATCCCAGATAATATACAGCGAGGTAGTAGAGCTGATTGTAAAAATGTTGTTATGAAGATTATTATAGCCACATATCATCTATTCATCTAACACCAATTACTTGTATCAATTTTATATATATATATATTCATATATATATATAAATGAATATGAAATCCTAAGAGAATTACAGACATAATTAAGAGAGGGTCCCTTTCATAGAACTTAAAATCTAGTGGGCATGGGGACATAACACACACAAACATACAATACTATGTGACAAATGGATAATTGATATATTGACTATTTAAACAGAGAGGGTTCAAGGTGCTATGTAATGGGGTTGAGAAAGCATCAGGGAAGGTTTCCTGGAGGAGATGCCATCTGACTTGGTTTTACAGGCTGTGTTAGATTTCAAAAGGTTAGAGGTGGCAGGGGGAAGAGATTACAGATAAAGGGAATAACATAACCTATTGTTCGTCTTTAGTTTTGAAGAGGACCAATGACATCATGGGGTGATGTCTTGACTTGAGCATAAAGTGGATTTAAGTGAGGCAGAATTGCACAAAGTCATCAGCCTCACTCTCTCTTCCAGAGTCATCAAAGTCCAGTAGCAGAACAAAAGTCAAGATGACTGGCAATGGCCCAGGATGTGGTGGATGCCCTTGACATCTTCAATGTCTGACCAACCTCTAATGGCTCCAAAGTACCTGCTTCTACCACCTTCATGGCCATTGGGACAAACTGTCCTCATCTGCCTATTCCACCAGGGAAGTCTTCATGTGGTCGAGGGAGACATCCTCCTAACTCACCTCTGATGAGTTTGAGGCTCTTCTCAACCTGGTTTAGCCCATCTGCTGAGATGGTTTTACTAGGGTGTGGCCACTGCACATGCTACAGCTTCTTGGAACCACAGGTGAGTTGAGTGCCAGGTGGACACCAAAGGTGGATGAGCAGCCCAGAAAAGGGCTCGGTAAACCTTCACACCAGAGGTTCTAGTCTTCCCTGGATACCCTATACATAAGCAAAGGCACTGAAGTGGAAAAGTTCCAGATGAATAATGAGAGGATAGCAAGTTGTTTGGCTAGAGCACAGCATATGTTGAAAGCAGCTGTATATCAGGTCAGAAAAATAGAGTGGCACCAAGTTGTTGAGGGCTGAATACTAGGCTCATAAATTTGGAGTTTTGTTTCATAGGTAATAATGAGCCACTGAAGGATTTTGAGCAGGAGGATACATGATCTGAACTCTGCAAAGGGAAAATTAATCTGGGAACAATGTGAAGAGGTAGGGGGTGGGGAGGATGGGGAAGAGAATGGAAGCAGAGGAAGCAGCTGTTATTTTAGACTAGGCAGATGGTTAAAAAAAAAGAGCCTTTACTAACAAGGGGAGAATAATGATAATAGAAAGAAAGAGATTTCAGAAAGCAAAGTTTACCAAAAGTAATTTTGAGGCATTACCATTAAGTCAAATTTCGACTTCAAACAAAGCAACTAAATCTAAAAGTTATCACCATGACATGGGTGACTAAAATAGAAAGCTGATGACAGTAATACCAACACTTACAGTTGCAAGATCTGAGAAGTTTGAGGTGTTTCTATTTCAATTTTGCTTCCATTTTATTGAGGTTATTGAACGTCATTTTGAGGGAAATGGTCCCCAGATATGCTGAGGTATTTGTCTTTATTTGGGATTCCTTGTTCCTTAATTTTTAAAAAAATTTTCCATTGGTCTTCTTCCCTAGTCATTCTTTTGCAGTTTTAATTCTAGGTCTTCTGCATTCGCTAAGAAATCTAATAAGTCTCATTTTCCTTCCTAACTCACTGTTCCCTTTTATCCAGCAAAAGTTGACTTATGAAGAACAGATGGTACCCTGAGAAGCCAACATTCTTTTCCAAGGAAGCCTGACTATCTTTCATTGCCTTCATTCTCCACACCACTTCCTCCAAGGCTGCCTAGCCTTTCAAAGAGAGCAAACCCAGGAATGTGTTGTTTGCTCGTCATGCACCTATAGTATAACAGAAAGAACATGGAATCTGGAGTCAGATGACATATGTTTAAATCTGGGATCTGATATTTACTGGCTCTGTGAGTCTGGGCAAATCACTTAACCTCTCTGGGCCTCAATTTTCTGGTCTGTAAAATGGACTGAGTGGGCATTTAGATACTATTTCAAAGTTCTAAGAAAATAATCTTTTCTTCCTAAGACTAGATATTGTTTAATTTTAGGCTCCTTTTGCCTGAATTTCCCATTCATCTGGATTTTCCAGGCAAGGAAGAAACTTAACATACCTTGTATCAAAATATGGAAACGAATGAAGATTATTTTTTTTAGTAACTAGACAAGTTATTCCTAACATCAAATGGTTACTGTTAAGTTTCTCATTTTAAGTATCTAGACAAATTATTGTTGTTGTTCAGTTGTGTCCGACTCTTCGTGATCCTATGTGGGCTTTTCTTGGCAAAGGTAATGGAGTGGTTTGCCATTTCCTTCTCCACTGGATTAAAGCAAACAGTGGTTAAGTGACTTGCCCAAGGGCAAGCAAGTAGTGAGAGTTTGAGGCTAGGCTGAACTTGGGTCTTTCTGACTCCAGGCCCCGCCTTCTATCCATTAAGCCACCTTATACCTAACAGTAAACGGTTACTGTTAAGGTACCCACTAAAATTGAGAATCAGAAGACTTGAGTTCTGGTTGTGGTTACAACTATTAATTAAGGATATAGTGATATATATTTTATGCCTTAAATTGATTTACTATCAGTAATTAATAAGCGAGTATAAATATCAATACAAATGAAGTCACTATGAGGTTGGCATAGCTTAGGGCATAGGGTCTTAGTCTTAAAATCAGGAAGACTTGGGTTCAAATCCTGCCTTTGATACTTGCTTTATGGCCTTGAGCAAGTCACCTCACCTTTTTGGGCCTCAGTTTCCTCAGATGTAAAATGAGGAGAAAGGACTCAATGGCTTTTTTCCTGTTCTAAAATTTGGATCTTATATGTTTTCTAATAAATATTTAAAGATAGGCTTTTTTTTTGACCAGTTATCAGGGTTAGTCTTGACATAGATGAATCAAAGCAGGTGAAAAGAAATACATTTCACTTGTCCTAATGGAGGCAGACACCTTTTGGTTTTACTTTTGATTGTTTCCTTTGGTACCAAAAGAATCAGGCTTGTACAAGGCCAAGTGTCTTTCAGACTTACCCCCTCCTGCTCAAGTAATGGAGAACTTATGGTCCTTAATTTTCCAACTCCCCTGTATACCCATTTCTAGTGTATTTGGACTTTGTATATGTTTGTATAGAAATATACTAGTGATTCTATTTCATTTCCTCTTTTCTCTTTCCCTCCTTTCATATCTTCCCCTCCTCAACCCCTGGACCCCAGAATATAAACAAAACAGCTCAACTAGACTTACAGGCATGGTGATCTGGATGGGTTGTCGCTCCCCACTTTTTGTTGGAGCCACACCTTCTGTGTCATATATTCCTGTGTAAACAACTCGGTCCCCATCAGGCTCTTTGGATTTCAGCTCTAATGGAACAACCACACCACCAATGGAGATGTCCCTGTAAAAGGTGAGAGAGAATCACATGTAGTAGGATAAAGGCTCACCTCCTATACCTTGGAATGGAGCGAAATTCCCAAGCAGATTTGGAACTATGTCGAAACAAATTAGGCATCTACAATGGTGATAAGGGAAGGAAAATGGTAAAGGGAAAAGAGCACTGGCCTAGATATCATGATATTTGGGTTCTAGTCCAAGATTTACTACTATAGCAAGCTGAATCAAGACAACTTACTTGACCTGTCTGAGCCTCAGTTTCCTCACATCAGAGGTTCTTAACCTGGGGTCCATGAGCTGGTTTAAAAAAATCAATAACTATTTGAATATAATTTATTTCCTTTGTAATCTTATGTATTTAATTTTATGCATTTAAAATAACTATTCCAAGGGGGCCATAAGACTCAGCAGGCTGCCTAAAGGATCCATGACACACACAAAAATTCATTTGTACTACAGGATCTCTAAGGTGCTATCCAGCTCTCATCTTATGATTTGCTGGATACCAACGGACCTACTTGCCCCCAATTCCTTCCCTTCAGGCCTATCACTGTAGTAGGGATTCCTTTAGGAATAGAAGATCTCGTTAAAATAGAAGTGTTAGGAAAAACATGGCCAAAAAAGTTGCATGAGAGTACAACTACCTCTCTTCTTCAAGGAGGTGGAACACTGTGAGTATTAAGAACTTCATATGATATTCAATTTGGCTGATATGTTGGTTAGTTTTGTTGAACTATTCCCCCCCAACCCCCATCACCCTTTTATTATAAGTGAAGGCTCTCTAGGAAAGGGAAGAAAGAGGAATATATTGATAAGTATAAGTGATTTAAAATTTTTTTAATGCAAGTGTTATACTAGTAGGGCAACTTATCATTGCTATAGCACAGAAAGCGTTACAAAGCACTTATAGAATTTAGAGTTCATGAGACCTTAGAGATCTAGTCCAACTTTATTTCCTATAGCAGCTAGGTGACACAGTAGATGGGATGCTGGATCTGAAGTCAGGAAGATCTGAGTTCAAATGTGGTCTCAATGACCAAGTCATTTTGACTATTATAAATACCCAAATTAACTGCAAAGGACTTATGAAGGAAGATGTTATCTGCATCCACACACATTTATATTTGTGTCTAATGGTAGTCAACTTTAGGGTGTGGGGGGAGGGAAGAAAAAAGATAAAAAAGAAATTTATGTGATTATTTTATATTTAAAAGGAATAGCAAGTTGTATATAATAGAATTGTAGTTCCATGTGTAATCTTTTTAAAAATTCTATTATCTTATGGAAATGCTCATTTTATTTCATAAATTAAGAATAAAATAAATTAAATTAAATTAAAAAAAACCAAATCTGGCCTCAAATGCTTACTAGCTGTGTGACTCTGGGTAAGTCATTTAACTTGTCTGCCTCAGTTCCCTCAACTATAAAATGTATCCTCAACTGTTAAACCTCACAGAAATGTTGTGAGGATCAAATGAAATTAAGTACTTTGTAAACCTTAAAGATCTTTATAAATGCTAGGGTTTAGAGGGGTGAAAAAGGACAGAAAACAGTTATGTTTTAGGTGGGAGAGAAAGGGAGAAGCAGAAAGGAAAAGGAAAGGTCTACAGC
Source organism: Vombatus ursinus (assembly GCF_900497805.2). Lineage (NCBI taxonomy): Eukaryota > Metazoa > Chordata > Mammalia > Diprotodontia > Vombatidae > Vombatus > Vombatus ursinus. The sequence goes on along the minus strand of NW_020954556.1, from coordinate 21,548,002 downwards.
ATACTTGGACAGTGTATTAGATGTTTCCAGCCACAAGGGCCTGCAGATGATAGAATCAAGGCACCTGAGGCAGCTGCTTCAGCCAGTTCTTTGGTCAGTTCTACAAAGGATCCTCAGTCAAAGAAAAGTCCTGGAACCCTTTCACAGAAGGCTGTCTTAGTACTCTGAAGCCTAGTTCTTCACCAGCCCACTTGTACCAAAAAGGCCTTTCTCTCACCCTTGTGGTACTCCAGGACTTCCTCCCAGGGGACAGGGAAGGGCCACACCTCTTTGCCCAACACTGTCATCACAACCAGAAGCCTCTGAAAAGGATTATCTTGTGGCTGTGGAAAAGGGATTATGGGGAAGCAGGAACACAGGCACAAAAGGCATACCCTTTTGCTACCAGGTGCCTGGATTGAAGTTGAGTCTTATTAGGATGAAGGACTGGCGTTCCAAGAGTTTAAACCATGGATATTACCAAGATGAAAACAAGAACTCGGAAGATAGAGAGAAATAAAGAAGACCAATAGGTTGAGGCCTGAGCTAGGGTGAGCCTTGGCTGAGCTGGAGGAGGGGCCCTTTTGCCTGTTTCTTATCTCCCATAATAAGGACTGCTTCCCAGTGTTAGTCACCATCTCCCTCCGTTTCATCACCAACAATGGGATATGAGATGGCATGCTTCAGGGAGGAGGAGAACTTTGGAACTTCACGGTCCCCCTCCCCCGCCTCTTAATAACCTTTCTCTAGCCTCCCCGAGCAGCATAGGACCAGGGATGTTGCAGCAGACACCTCTTCCCCAGGTTACTCAGACAACCAGTTTTCTTCAGCTTGCTGATTACTCCTTTGGGTCACGGTAGCACAGACACCCAGAGAAGAGAGGTGGAAAAAGGGTGGTGGGGTGAGTGGGAAAGCGGTCTCCCTTTCAGGCTGCAGCAGATTTAGAGAAGCCTGCTTTAGCTACAGCGACAATGGAGAGCTCAGAATTACTAAAGAAAAGGCAATTAAGGAACAAAATGGGGAAAGGGGAGCTTAGTCAGCTAATTTCGAGGAGCCGGGGGCGGGGGGAGAGGAGAGAGGATTCTGGAAAGATAGTAGCTACACTTGGAGTGGCAGAGACCTGAGCCGTACCCACCCATTCGCCTAGCTAGTCTTGGGCTTCACTGCCACTGCCCTCCCTTAGGTCTCTGGCCAGGGACGCGACTCACTTCACTTGGAGAGTGGTGGGCTTGATCTTCACCTCCACCTTGTAAGAGGAACCAGTCAGCAGCTTGATGGTCCGATTCTGACCGAAGCGTTGCCCGTCCACTTTGAAGAAGACCGGACCATCGTTAGGCTGGATCCGGAGAGCGATGGAGAGGCGCACGAGGCTCGGGAGGTCCCCCATGGCTGAGCAACAAGGCTTGGGGATGCTGGCGTGGGGGTGGGCGGGGAAGAGAGGTGGCTGCGGCCCAGGAGCAAGACCGCGGTGGGCGGAGAGGAAGCGGAGGGAGGGGAAGGAGAAGAGACTGCAACTAGCTAGGAGCCCGCGTTGGTCCTGGCTTTGAAGGTTCGCCTCGCCCAAAGCAGCGAGGAGGCCAATCCAAGAGAGACCACCCCTGGGCCAGATGTTTGTGCTCCATTCCACCAAGCCCCTCGACAGCTGCGGGCAGCGGACCGCAGAACGGGTGAAATGGCAGCCAGGGCCGAGAGAGTTAAGCCTGATTACCGCACCATAATCCCCTTCCTAGGGGGAGGGAGAAAAGGCAAGGCAAACTCCTCCCTCTTCCAAATAGCCTCCCCAGCTGGAGGAGACACAACTCTCCTCCTTGCCGTTCCTCCTTTCCCCTTCCCCCAGCTTCCCTTCTTTCCCCTCCCCTCCTCCCCATCCTCTCCATCCTCCTGAGGAAAGGAAGGGGGATGCCGAGGCTAAACATGCCTCCAAATGATTGGGACTAATGGCCCCTGGAGAACCTGAAGTCCTTGTTCAGGCACCAAATTTTGTTTACACGGGAACATGATCCCAACCTAGTCGGATTGCCCTCATGAGAAAGAACACAGGATGGTTCAGAGTAGGGAATTGTTTGTTCCTGTGTGTAGACGCGAGGCAGGAAACAGGAAGGAAACCTCTAGCCCCTGATTTATGCTTGAGGAAAGATGGATGACTCCCTAAAGCTTAAGAATGATGGCTGAGGGATAGAGCAAGCTGAGAGGCCTACAGCTAACAGACATTACAATTCTAGATGTCATTGGGAAAGGGACCTGTGTACACAGAAAACTTAGTTTAGCACATCAAAACACTCATTTGTATGAATGGGGCTGTATTTTATCAAAAGGGGGTTTGTAGTTTTTTTTGTTTTTTTTTGGTGAGGCAAGCAGGGTTAAGTGACTTGCCCCAGGTCACACAGCTAGTAAGTGTTAAGTGTCTGAGGCTGGATTTAAACTCAGGTCCTCCTGACTCTAAGGCCAGAGCTCTATTCACTGCACCACCTAGCTGCCCCAATATTGGGTCTTTTTGTAAGATCAGTATATATGTGGTGATTAGGTCGTTCTTGGTGTTACTTTAAATGCAAAAAAGAAGTAAATACCCTATCTTTGTTATCTTAATGCTTTCACATGTTACAATATCCTGTACCTTGTTGCTGGCATTTTAGTTGAAAGTGTGATGCATCCAAGAAAGTTCTGAATATTTTCCAAAAACAAAAATCAAGTAACATCAATTTGTGCATTCCCCCCTTTGATATATTATTAACTCTAAGTGACCCCAAAAATGATATAAACATTTCCACTTTTTTTTGAGGATTAGCTATAAATTCTTCAGAAAGAATCTAACATGTACTTGTGCCATGTAAGGGCAAAAAGAGGAATGTGTAAAGGGTGTTAATTGTCGTATCAATTGCACAGTGGTAATGAAAAGTCTAAGTTTTGTTATCAAAATGGATTATTATTTCTTGCTGGTGCATTTCAGTTGAAGAGTGACTATTCTAGAAGAAAAAGAAAATCCATACAGTTAAACTATTATTTGGTATTGGCTTCCAATGGCCAAAAAACAAGCACCTGTTTCAGCACCATTCAGGTGGACAGTTACTGGAGAACACCTGTGCAATAATATCACTTGTGAGGTATGACTTACTACAGATTTAGATCTGGAAGTGACCTTAGAGGCTGTTAAGTTTAATTCCCTTATTTCGCAGATGAAAAAATGAAACCCAGAGATGTTATGTGACTTGCCCAAGGTCACACAAACGATAAGCTGAACTGGGATTCACTAAATTGGGATCCAATATTCTTTTTCATTCCATCATGAATTGCTGCTTGAGATAGGAGCAATAACCTTACTCTTGCCTCTGTACAAGTTAGGATAGTTTTACCTTAAATGTTATTGAAACTATCCTCAAGACTTAGTTTGGGGGACTAAAGGCTTGGGCTATTGATATCACTTTTGACTGCCTAAGCACAAAACAGCCATGAGGACCACCAGGCATGGCTTTGATGCTTTGATGGTGGATCACAATGGGCAAGTCAGGCAAGGGAGCTTTGCTTAGCTGAATCAACTCAAGATATCTTCAATGCTTATCCTTGTTGATTATCCTCCTGCTACAGCTAGATGAATTTCCTTATGTTAATTCTTGAATAACCTATTAGTATCTCATTTTGTTCTAATATTGAACCTAAACTACCAAGGGACTGGCCTGATTTGGGTTCCAAACCTGTAATTTCTTTAGACCTAGGGAAACCTCTAACTTCCTTCAAATATTTGGTTGTTTCTTTAAAGATTATAGTCTCATTTTACAAATAAGCTTTCATAAACAAAGGTGAAAAGGCCACTTGACATTTATAATGGGTTTACAATCACACTAAGTTAGATTCCCTGGTGATGAAGTTACATGTAACCTGAAATGTCCTTTCCCCCCTCCACTTATTCAACTCCCAGCTTATCTAAATTGTTCCGATCCTTTTTAAAGCTTGTTCAAATCCCAACTTCTCTATGAAGATTTCTAAGACTATCCCAGCCTTAGTGATCTTTCCAATCTTTGAGTCCCCACAATAGTTTCACACAATTTAAATGTTATTTCATATTGTTACTTGCAAATTATTTTGTATCTCCAATCATATTACAACTATCATATTTCCGTCACAGCACTTATCAGTGTGGGGACACATAACTAGTACATTTTCAACACATACTTATTGGTTGATTGATTAGGCATTCTTTAGAAGTCATTAACTCATAATGATATTTGGATTTGTTAGTTTCCTGAACAAGAAATATATGAAATAGTACCCTAAGGATCTGCAAGAATAAAGACAACATTTTAATTTACAATCAGGATATAACTCATATGTGAAGAGGTTTGGACTATGTATGATAAGCTGTGATTGTACCTGGTTTGCCAGGGCTCTTTGCTATGTAATCTAAGGCTAAATGAACCTTTTCAATAACCTCTGGATTTGTACCAAGATTTTTGCCAAATCTATGACTTTCTGAGTAATAAAGAAGGAAAAAATATGGCCATGGAAAATCATTATCTGGATATTACCTTTTGTCCTCCTTTCCCCCCTGTAAGAATACTCGTGTACTCCCTCCCTCCCTCTCTCTGCCTGTCTCTGTCTCTGTCTCTGTCTCTCTCTGTCTCTGTCTCTGTGTCTATCTGTCTCTCTGCCTGTCTCTCTGTCTCTGACTCTGTCTCTCTCTGTCTCTGTCTGTCTTTGTCTCTCTTTGCCTGTGTCTCTGTCTCTCTGTCTCTGTCTTTCTGTCTGTCTCTCTCTCTCACACACACACATGCACACACACACACACACACACACACACACACAGACAGTATAATCACGGCCTCTTCTCTGACTAACCAAAGATTCTTCAGGGATATTACATCTTGGGATACAATAAATTAATATCCCATGACTATGGCTTAGCTACATGTTCTTTCAGGATTAATAAATTTGATTGGCATAATAATCAACATTACAATATTTTCTGTTCCTTAGTATTTTGAGAAAATTTTAACCTGGTAATCATGGGATTTTCAATACTGATAGTTGGAGAAAGGGTAAATAAAAGGATGGAAAATAATAGAAAATTAGGTGGCAGAGAGAAAAAGCAGGATCAAAGAAAAAATTCACCTAAAATATTAAGCATGGGACTGACAAAGAACACACACATCCAAATATTTTGTAAAGAGTAGATGCTTAAATGTTTGTTAAATTGATTTTATTGGACTGAATCTAGAGAGATAATTTTTAAAAAAGCCAACCCAGAAGAATGGTTATGAGGAGAGGGAAGTACTTCTTTTTTGGGGGGAAAGCTGACACTTACTCATTAACAACAGAAAATCTGACCCATCTTTTTTTTTTCTGGAAAATGACATTTGAGGATCTTCCTCCACATCTTTGCCCTTTTAATAATTCCACATATGAGACACAGGCATTCCAAATGCTGCAGTGAGTTTCTTACAGTGTTGTCTATGTATATGTTCCTATATATATGAATCACAGAGTTGGAGAGTTAGAGGAGACCTCAGCAGTTATTTACTCCAGTCTATACACCAAAAGAGTTACCACTATAACATATACAACAAGTAGTTGAAAACCTCTAAGAGGCCAAACCCATCAACCTCTTGAGACAAGCTATTCCACTTTTACAGAGCTTGAGTTATTTTAAAAATTATAAATCTAAATTTTTATTAAGACAAAAACTGATGGTTCAGTATGAAGTTCAAATGAACTAAGTTTATACTTAATCAAAATTTTCACAGAAGTCTAAAATACTTTTAAAAGAAGGTTTTGATTATTTTTATAAAGTAGTTCTTGCATGGACCCGTCATAGATGATGTTGAAAACTGGTAAATATAGTGATTCATGGAATTAATATTCCAGGTATCAAGTAATTCTAAGGATTCTTTTACAGAAAGTCCATTTTAACTGTTTTTAAAAAAGTGAATAACCACCCACGGTAAAAGTTCAGGTTTTTTTTCCCCCTGAGTTGTAAATCATTAAATCCCTGAGCTGAACTGATTAAATTTGTGCTGTCAGTGTTAGACTGGCCACCACCAAGAGTTTCAGAATTTTGAAAAACAGTGAAGCTCTAAGAGTTATAAAGGCCTCGTCTTCCTCCACCTTTCATATTCATTGGTTGGATACACAAGCTGAGATTTAAAACAACTCAGTTGAAAGAGATGGGATGTCTCTTCAACTTCAAGAGTTAATACCTTTAAATATCAGATATTATAACCTCTCTGTATTTCTCCTCCCCTCTACTTTCAATTCCTAAAATAGTTCCCTCTCCAATGGTCCTGGAACAATTTTGAGGAAATAGCTCTAAGTTCAGTCAGGGCATACCTTGGCTTATAAATGTAAGGAAAAGCCCAAGTATAGAGATGCCTACTTGTGTTGAGGGCTGTCATTGTTTAAGGGAGGGAGAATAGACATCTCTAGCATCTTCTTACCCCACCCTTCTTCAAGAGAGACTTTAATTTCTACCAGGAGGATAAGCAAGAAATGAGGACAGAGGCCACTCTGCTCTCTTCGGAGAGGCAGGGTACCAGGCTAGAATTATATTTATCTGCTCCTTTAAATATTATTAGTCTAAGGGATATGGTTGAAGTCAATCTAATTTTTGATCACTTTCTCTTTATTATTGGGGAGAAAGAAGACCTTGAGTTTTATATCCAAGGCTCGATCCCTTTCCTACCAAATACTAATTCCATAATGAACACACATAGTCAATAGCAAAGAAAACTCAAATTTCCAAATTGGTAGTCAAACAGAAATCAGAGAAGATATACATAGGAGAATATGTACCAGACAATAGAGAGTGAAGGAGTTTTCCTACTGAAAGGGAGGTAACTCCGCTCAACCAAGGGAGAGAAAGTTCTGGATCTCACCTAAGGAGATGTTCTTCAGCTAGCTGAGAACAGGGACATGATGAAGACTGCCAGTTCTTCTCATGTTTTCCCAGAGTCTTTTCCTTCAGCTTCTTGAAGTGGGGTTGGTTTCTTATCTCTTCTGTCTCAAAGCTGAAATCCAGAAGTGCCCACAGTGACTTGCTGCTTGACAAATTCTGAAAAAGACTTGAAGATTGAAGAGTCCCAAAGGGGACTGGAGGAGGCCAGAGCTCTCTCACCTCTCACCAACTCTGCCCTGCCCCACAGAGCAGGACATTCATCTCTACCAATAAGGAGAGAGTCTCATACAAATGGGTTTTGGGATAGAGGTTACACTCATTTTATACACAGCTCTATACAGTCTCTCATAGTTCTTGTTTATGTTGTCAATGACAATTTAAAAATACTGTTTCTGAACGTGGAACTAGATTATATCAGATCGTCTCCCCCTCCCCTGCCCCCATTCCTTTTATTCCTTCTTCTACATCTTTGAATGATACATCAGTCATAGCCAAAAACTAAATCCATGCTACCCCTTCTTCTCTTTCCTCTACAAATCCACAATATGAGAAACACAGTGACTGTTGTATGATGGAGTGAGTTCTTGTCATCTTTCTTGTGATTGTCTTCAGAATGGTAAGAATGCCACATCAGCCTCTCCTCACAGAAGATGACCAATTGGGGGTACTTGATGTTAGTTTTCTTGGCAGGGATTAGGTTCTCTTCATCAGAGCTTTTTCATCTCTTCTTTTCACCAGGAACATTAGCCCTTCAGTAGAATCTTTGGCACTCATAAACCTTTCTGGCTCCAAACCTCAGGAAAAACCTTGGGGCTTCTCTGACTCTTCTTTTTTCTTTTCTTTTTTGTTTGCTCTCCTCTAATTTGAATCAGATTTATGTTTGTCTTTCTAAGTTTTGTTTGTCTCCTGGGCTAGTTTTTTTTGTGATTGCAAAAATTTATCAATAAGGTCAAGGCAGTTCAGGTTACACTCTCCTTGTTCTCATGTGAGGAAGTCTTTCCCTGTTGGGTTGTAGTTCATTTCATCCTTTACCAATGCCTGATGAAGGACTTTTCATTTTTGTAAGTTCCACCCTCTATATCTTTTGCCCTGGGGCTTAATAGCACATTTCTAATTCCTCCTCCACATCATAACCCTTCAAATACTTGAGGACAACTAGCATGAACCCCCTGAGTCTTATTTTCTTCAGTCTAAACATGTCCAGTTTTTCCAACCAATCTTATATGTCAGACACTCAAGGCCTGTCCTGCTTGTACTCTGCTGGACACTCTCCATTTATAAATATCCCTCTTAGACTGTGGCACCAGAACTGAATACAAGACTCCAGATAAGATCTGATGAAGACATAGTAAAGGGAGACTGTCACCTCCCTTAAAAGTCATCCTCTACTAAGTTGGATCACCCACCGTATTCAGAAGTGGTTATAAATGACTTTTGGTTATTTCCCAAGATCAATTTCACCAGGAAAAGATAAAGATTTAACACCATTGGAATATTCAGAAGTGGAATTTCAACAGCATTTTGAGCAATGGATCCATCATTATGTGAGTCAACAGTCTGTGTTTGAGGGGGTAAGGGAACCCAGCACTGTTCAGCCAGCTCTAAAGAGGGATGAACTGAATGTGACTTTATCTGATCACACAAAATGTGTATCTCTCCATTCAAAAGGTATAAAATCACATATATTTAGCTTGAGGCATGAACCTTTGGGATAACTTAAAGGGTTTGTGAACCTAGGGGCTCTTTGCCCATGGCTAGGGACCACCAATAAGGACTCAGTCACTATTTTATTTTTTTATTTTTGAATTTTTTTTTATTTTCACACTATGTAAAGAAGAATTAGAACTAATGGGAGGAACCACAAGAAAGAAGAAACAAAATAAAGCAACAAAAGAAAAAGAGAGCAAGGAATATGCTTCTATCTGCATTCAGACTCCATAGTTCTTTCTCTGGATGTGGATAGCATTTTCCATCAGGAGTCTTTTGGAGTTGTCTTAGATCCTTGTCTTGTTGAGAAGAGCTAAGTCTAACAAAGTCAGTCATTGCACAATGTGGCTGTTACTGTGTACAACATTCTCCTGGTTCTGCTGATTTCACTCAGCCTCAGTTCATATAAGTCTTTCCAGGTTTTTCTGAAGTCCACCTGCTCATCATTTCTTATAGCACAATAGTATTCCGTTACATGCATATACCACAATTTGTTCAGCCATTCCCCAATTGACGGGCATCCCCTCAATTTCCAATTCTTTGCCACCACAAAAATACCTGTTACAAATATTTTTTGTGCATGTGGGTCCTCTCACCATTTTTATGATCTTTTTGGGATATAAACCTAGAAGTGGTATTGCTGGGTCAAAGGGTATGCACATTTTTATAGCACTTTGGGCATAGTTCTAAATTGTTCTCCAGAATGGTTGGATCAGTACACAACTCCACCAACAATGCATTAGTGTTCCCATTTTCCCACATCTTCTTCAATATTTATTATTTTCCTGTTTTATCATGTTAACCAATCTGATAGGTGTGATGTGGTGCCTCAGAATTGTTTTGATTTGCATTTCTCTAATCAATAGCGATTTAGAGCATTTTTTCATATGAATATAGGTAGCTTTAATTTCTTCCTCTGAAAACTGCCTGTTCATATCCTTTGACCATTTATCAATTGGGAAATGCTCAGTGACTATTTTAGGGGAATTTAAAACAAATGAGGAATAGGAAATGCCAACACAAAGGGGATAGCTAGATCCTAAAACAAGAGAGCCTAGATGCTTTAAAAAATCTATTTGCTCTATGGTTGCCCATTGAGTACTATGGAATCAATCTTCCACTTCTTTTTCAAGTAGTCCTCCTGACCTAAAGATAGACCTCTCTTAGTTCTGGACACATTGCAGAACAGAAATTGATAAGCCAGAGAACATCAATAGCTCTGTAACCAGGATGAAAAAGTATTTCAACTTCATACCTGATGATCAGGCATGTGGTACAGTGGAAAGAAGGCTAGGTTTGGGATCAGATAATTGGGGTTCAAATCTTGGCTCTGCCACCTAATACTTGAGTGATCTTGGGCAAGTCACTTAACCATTCTGCACTTCTCTTTCCTCTTCTGTAAAATGAGGAGTTTGGACCAGGTGAGCTGTAATGTATCTCCCAACTCTATATCTATGATGTTGCATGAGCCTCTGAAAGAACTAGGGCTACTTAGCCTGGAAAAAGAAAGTTGGTGGGAGCGACTTGGCAGCTACCAAGTATTTGAAGAACTGTCATGTGGCAAAGGTATTAGATTTGTCCTGCTTGGCCCCAGAGGACAGAACTTTAGGCAATAAGTATAAGTTTCAGAGGTAAATGTGGGTTTGATGGAAGGAAAAAAAAAACTTCCTAACAATTAAATCTAGTCCAAAGTGAAATAGGTTGTCTTAGGAGCTGGTGGATTCCCGATTGGAGGTCTTCAAGCAACATCTGGATGACTACTTCTCACACAGGTCGTAAAAGACATTCTTTCTCAAATATGGGTTATGACCACTGAGGTCCATTCCAACTCTGAAATTCTGTGATCCTTTGATTACCTGGTGGCCCAGAGGCCCATGTGTCCTATATGAAGCAAACTTTCAACAAGTTGTCTGTTTCTTACCTCCAGGATCAAATATTAAATCACTTGACTTTTAAAGCCCTCCGTTATCTACCTTTCCAATCTTCTTATTCCATTCACTGTCACTATGTTCTCTGTGATCCAGTGACATTGGCCTGCTTGCTTTTCCTTGTGTTAGATATTTCATGTTCTGACTCTGGGCACTTTCATTTATTGTTCCTCATGCCCAGAACTCTCTTTATCCTCATCTCTGCCTCCTGGTTTTCCTGGTTTCCCTAAGTTTCAACTAAAATCTGACCCATAAGATACCTTTCCCTGTCCTCTTTAATGCTAGTACTTTCCCTCTGTTAATTATCTCTAATTTATCATATATATGTATCTATGTATAAATATACACATTATATATGTATATATATGTATATATGTATATCTTGTCTGTACGTAGTCTTTTGTGTGTTGTCTCTCCCATTAGATTGTAGGCTCCTTGAGAGCAGGGACTATCTTATGCTTTTCTTTGTATCCCTACCTTTTAGCAGTGTCTGGCTCTGGCGTCATAGTAGACACTTAGTAAAATGCTTATTGATTGACTGGTTATATACCGATTTATGGGTGCCTAGAATTGTTCCTTTTTGTATGTTTGCAACTTCTTTTCATTCTTATCCTCAAAAGAGATGGTACTTACCCCACTTTGCATGTAATGAGCTATACTTCTGTAACCTAATTGAATAACAAGTTGTTATTCTGACTAGCTTATTTATAACAATTGCAAGAGTATGCCTTCATTTGACTGACCCTTCCATTAGAGGAATATAATTAGGAAACACTCTAATGACTTTCTTTAATATGTGATAGTAACAAACTTTATTTTGTAATAATAATGGCTATCTTATTAAGCATTGTAACTTTTGCTAGTAGAAAATATAGAAGAACCAGCAGCTCACCCACTAGGTTCCTTCCCTTTTGACAGTGAGTTCATAAACTGGGCATCAGAGTGAGAGATGACTCCTTAATAGGGGCAGATTCTGAACTGAGCTGTGATATTCAACACTTCATTCACTAGCCATCCACTTGAGCATTTAACTACTTTGCTGAAGATGCCTAGCACTCATCTGAAGTGGACACTGCATTCAGGAATCTTGGGGTCAGAGGTGCCTGTGGGTCAAGTACATGTGTTCCGGTTTGATATCCTTGCTAATAAACAGCATTAATCAACCAAGTGGTGGGTGTGAACTTTCTCCTTGGCTCAAACCTAAATCTTGAGCAAAAACTCCCACTGGACTGCCATAGCTGATATAGTTAGCACTTTTCTGGCTCAGTAAGACTAGCACGCCCTTGGGGGAGGGTTGACAATCCCGCACCTAAAGTTACTGCTGCTGGCAACTCCAAAGAGTTACAGGCTAAAATTTCCCTCAAGAGAGTGATGAGGCTGGTTCTAAATATAACTCAGGAGACACACGAGCCTAGTGCTTCATTTGAATCGAGGCCCATTTGGTCCCTAAATGAGGACATTTTCAAACAAATGATAGGGCTTGAAAATAATTCTTCTAGTGTTTCATTTTTTCTGCATCCCTTTAATCATCCTAAAAACCGAGGAGAAGTTGTCTAGGGTTGGAATCATCACCAAGCCATTCTTTAGGATGAACAGAGTTGTGCTGCCGTTGGGTTATCTCCTCTTCTAAAAGACAGCTCCAAATGTCCTTTGGCAATCAAGGTCTGATATTCCAAAGGACACCAACAGAGAACCCCCAATATGCTATTATTGTATTGGGCTCCTGAATTCCAGGAAGGACTTTGAGTATTGGAACAAAATTTTATACATATTTTCTTAAGGATAAGGAAGAGGCTATTAAGTGGTGGGTTTACGGCACCACGTAGCAAACTTTCCCAAGTATAGGGCCTATTTCCTTGCTGTGGTAAATATACATACACATACATATACACATATATATATATTATATATACACATACATATAGATCGTTTTTGTGCTTTGCATGCATAAAAATGTGGTACTCTCTTTTTTCCTCACAAATTTCCCAATATTAATTAGTTGGTGCCATTCCTATAGTATACATGACTATTCTTCTTGCATTTCAAATTCAACTAACAAGGTAAATAATGAAGTATAGTGGACACTTAATAAGTGCTTGTTGAGTTGGTTTGAAACATGAAATTGAATTTGTGGGTTCACAGAGGCTTGTTGGGGTCGAGAAGTATTCAAGTTCTCTCATCTGTTTTCTCTACCATTTAGCATCACATGCTTTCTAAATGGGTGATTTTGTGGTAAGTTAGTGGCCACACCAAAGAAATAAATAGGAGGCTGTATATGAAGTTTAGGAATGTGGTGCCAAGTTTGTTGTAGGACATTTGAGATCACAAATGACAGGGCCATGGATGGTGAAGCTATGAACACAGCTTCTTGGTGGTTCTCTGTATTTATTCAGGTTGTGGGGATCCCAAATGCTAGTACAACTTGTAACCCAGCCTGGTGAAGTACAATGTGAAGTCCCAGTTTATGGGATCATAGTAAAATGGCTCCAAGCTTTCCATTATATTCAGAAAAAAATTCCAGCTGTGACTGTGTCATATATATATATATGTATATATATATATATATATATATACATATATATATAAATTTTGAAATCTGAACCTTATGGGTCCCAGGGGACAGATGCTAAATTTTGACTTGAGAATCCAAAGGCAACGAGAACAAAGGGATCACTGGAGAACCAAGGTATTAAGATCATCCCAAACAAACATTTGCTTGAAAACTTTCAGTATGGAGGAATCTTCCAAGGCAGCCCAGTTTTCTTTTGGGTAGGTCTAAGTATTAGGAAATTGTTCGTTGTCTCTGGCCTATTTAGGGAAGGCTTGACTAAGGAGAAAGGATATGAGTTTGGTTCTCCTTTGAATTTCCCTTCCCATACCTTCCTTTTCTTCCTCCTTCTTCTGCAGTTTCTTGCTCTCTGATTAGGAACAAGGACCACTCTCCTCCCTCTTCCCCTGCTCACCATTCTTTTACCCTTGCTGTTACCATAGTGATGTAGCTTAGATTAGAAAGAAATATGAGACTGATTGGTTTTGGGATTTGTGAAATTTCACAATCTAAAAATAATTCCAGTGAAGTTCAGGCATTGTACTCTATTGGAAGCATCTGCTAGACATTCAGACACATAGTTCCATCTACTTCATTCTTAGCTTTTACTATAATCTCTTATCCTTCACCTTTCCCTGTACGTCACCCCTCTTTACCTCATTCTTTGTCTTTGTTGCAACCTCCAGTCATTTCATCCCTCTGTCTTTTCCCAAGCCTTTATTCCATTCCTAGACTCACTTTGCACTCAGTCTTAAGGTTAACCAGTTCAACTTTATATTTTCCTCCACTCTAAAATCTCTCAATCTCTTGTCCTATAATTGTTCAATCCTTTCCAGACCTCAAATCTGGATTACCACCACCATCTGACTCCTCTGTTCCTAGCCTCATGTTGCAAGAAATTGCTAGGGGAAGTCATACAATGACATTCACTGAACCCTCTACAAGTTTATGTTATTTAATTTGAAATGGGATCACATAACAATCCTATACTTTTCTGGTTGGCTTTCTATCATACTTCCCCATGGCATCTGTTCAAAACCTTCTCTTTTTTCCTAAAGCTGCTTATAGCACTTCCTACTTCCTCCCTCTAAGCAGATGCCACACCTCATACTTACCCAAGAAAATTTGTAGTTGTTCAGCTGTGTCTAACTTTTTTGTGACCCCCATGGACCATAGCACTAAAACCTTCTATCCTCTACTATCTCCCAAAGTTTGTTCAAGTTAATGTTCTTTGCTACCATGACCCTATCTACCCATTTTCTCCTCTGCTGTCCCCTTCTTCTTTTGCCTTCATTTCCTCCCAAATCAAGACCTTTTTCATTGAGTTCCATCTTCTCTTTATTTTATTTTTTGGTAAGGCAATTGGGGTTAAGTGACTTGCCCAGAGTCACACAGCCAATAAGTGTTATGTGTCTGAGGCTGGATTTGAACTCAGGTCCTCCTGACTCCAGGACTGGTGCTCTATCCACTGTGCCACCTAGCTGCCCCCATCTTATCATTATGTGGTCAAAGTATTTAAGCTTTAGCTTCAGTATCTGACCTTCCAATGAATAACCTGAATTAATTTCTCTAAGTATTGACTTATTTGATCTCCTTGCTCTCCAAGGGACTCTCAAAAATCTTCTTCAGCACCACAATTCAAAAGTGTTGATTCTGCAGCACTCAGCTTCCCTTATAGCCCAGCTCTCACAGACACGTATTGCTACTGGAAAAAGCATAGCTTTGATTATACAGACCTTTGTCAGCAAAGTGATGTCTGCTTTTTATATGCTGTTCAGATTGACCACAGTTTTCCTTCTAAGGAGCAAGCATCTTGTAATTTCATGGCTTTGTTGCTGTCTGTAGTGATCTTTGAGTCCATGAATATAAAATCTGACGCTGTTTCCTTTTCTACTCCTATTTGCCAAGAAAATAGAGACCACCTATCATGAGCTCCCTTTTTCATTAGATTTTATAGCCAAAATCCCCTCAACATAATCCCTCATTCTCTCTTCCTTTCCTTTAGACTCTAAGGAAGAAGTGACCCTTTTCCTTGCCAAGACCAACTCCTCCATTTGCATTCTTGACTCCGTTCCTTCTGCTCTTTTGGGACACTGCCCTCTTTGATTACTTCCTTTCTCTCTAATCTTCAATCTCTCTACGTGCACTGGCTTTCCCCCCCTGTTATGTTTCCAAATCTGTCTTAACTTTAAATAACCTTCATTTGACCTTAATATTCCCTCAAGCTATTATCCTATAATATATCTCCCTTTGACAGCTAAGTTCTTAGAAAAATCCATATACTTTTGTTTCCTCTACTTCCTCTCCTGCCACTCCTCAACTCCATACAATCTGGCTTCTGACTCTGGTATCAGAGTAAAATTACTCCCAGTACAATTGCCAATGTTATCCTATTTGTCAATTCCAAAGGTATTTTCTTTTTCTTCTTTTGTCTTTGCCTTTCTTTAGCTTGTTGATGTTGATCAAATGAGATCTTTGAAAAATGCTTAGCTTGGTGTTTGGCCTATGGTAGGCACTTGAATGCTTGCTCTCTTTCCCCTCATTGTCCTCCTTCTCTTCCTGGAAACTCTCCCCCTTGAATTTTTATGACACTGCTCTTTCCTGGATCTCCAACTAACTTAGACCATGCCTCTTCTGTCTTCTTTGCTCAATTATCATCCATGTTCCACCCCTTATATATGGATATACCATAGTGCTCTGTCCTGGACCCTCTTATCTCCTCTCCCTATGTTATATCTGGTGATTTTATCTGTTCTTGTAAGTTTGAATATCATCTCTATACAGATGACTAATAAATTCACAACCCATATTTCATCTTTCCTGAACTTTAGTCCCAAATCACCAACTGCCTACTGGATATCTATCTCCTCCTAGATATCCTATAGATATCTCAAACTCAACATGTCTGAAACAAAAGCCATTATCTTTTCAAAATGTTCTTCCTAAGTTCCCTATTTTTGTTGAGGGCACCACTATATTCCCAAATACCCAGGTTAGAAGCTTTAGAATAATTCTCATTGCTTTATTCTCACTCATGCCCCATATCCAATCAATTGCTAACTTTGGTTGATTCTTTCTCTGTAACATCTTCCACATTAGTCCTTGTCTTTCCATTTATACAGCTACCACCTTGCATTAGGCCCTGAGAGATTATCACTTCTTGTTTAGATTACTGAAATAGCCTATTAATTGGCCTCACCTTCGTTTTTTGCTCCCTTTCCAGGCCATCCTTGACACAGCTGCCAAACTGTTATTCCTAATGCACAAGCATAATCACATCACATTCCTGATCAAGGAGTGTCAAGGGCTCCTTATTTCTTCTAGGATAAAATAGAAAATCTTCTCTGGGGCATTTAAAGCCCTTCATGATTTGGCTCCAATCTATCTTTCCAGACTGGTCCCTTCATATACTCTACATTTCAGTCAAGTTGACTTACTTTTTGTTTCCTCTACAAGACCTCCATATCCAATTACCATGTCCTGGCATGCCTGCCCTCCATGCCTAGCATGCTCTTCCTTTTCATTTCCATCTCTTAGAATCCTTAGTTTCCATAAGGCTCAGTTCAGGTACTACCTCCTTCATGAGGACTTTCTTCATTCACCTTCCCCTTTCCCTAATGTTAGCACTTCTTTTGCCAAAAATTACCCTGTACCTAACTTGTACAAATTTCATATTTACTTCTCTGTTTACATGTTGTTCCCTACTCTTCCCCTACTATGTAAGCTCTTTGTGGGTAATATGTGTCCCAATATCTAAAACAGTGTCTGGTACATAGTTAAGTGCTTAATAAATGTTTGTTTGATTATTACAACAAACTTTCTGTGAATATCTTGATATGTATGTAATATATATGTGTGTGTGTATATATATACACATATATACACATGTATATATAATATATATATAATATATATATATTATATATATATATATATTTATATATAAATGGGTCTATGTATCTCTATGTAGCTCCCCCCCTTTTCTTCCTCTATTGTTTTCACTCTCCTTAAGGTAAATTTCCAGTAGAAAGATTACTGGGTTGAAGGTTTATTGACTTTTCTTATAGAATTCTAAATTGTTTTCCAAACTACTTGGACTAATTTATAGCTCCACAGTCAGTATTTTAGTGTCTTCCTGCACACTTGACTATTTTTGTCTTTTATCATCTTTGCCAATTTCATGGGTGTGAAATAAAACTTCAGAATCATTTTACAGGTATTTTTATAGAATGTCTTTGTGAGGTTGGTAACTCATTAGGGAATGATTTAGGGTATAAACCTTGAGATTTGGGTCACATCTCCACTTTCTGTAACAAGGCTCTGGATCTATCAGTCCTATAAATATTTATTGAGTAATAGATCACATTTATCAGCTGATTCCAAGTCAATATTCTTTCCAGTACATTTTGTTGCCTACCTTTGTGCTTCCAGAGTGCTGGCTATGTGTCCACTACTGTGCAATGTTCAATGTTTGGATAAATAAGTCAAGGTCAGCCTAAAGTAAATTTACGAAGTACCCAGTAAGTTTATCAACCCATTTTGTACCTTTCCCAAGTCACCTTTTCCTCATTTGAGTTGGCCTTCTTTCTCACATCAGGTGCTCAGTGTCACCATGTTCTCCTTGTCTCCCCTAGCAAAAGAAATTCTCAAGTCCTTCATTTATACTAAAGTGTAAACTTTAGATACTACAAAGCATATAAAGAGTAGGATTTAGCACTTAGTACCATCTCTGTTACTTACTGTTTATCTGATGTTTGAAGTCACACTACTTCCCTGGGCCTCAATTTTTTTTCTGAGCTGCGTGAAAATGAGATGATGGACCTAGAAGACCTCTGAGGTCACTGCTAATGCTGAATTTTATGACCCCAATCTACATCATTTTGAGAATGAGAAAACAGGCCTAGAGAAGGTCATTAGCTTGCCCTAGGTCACATGACTCATAATGGTAGAGCTAGAATCTAGGTATCCTGACTTCCATTTAAACATCCTTTGCTGCCCCTCTAGTGACTGATAATCACTTATTGTATTTTTCCTCCTGGGATATTTGCATTTTTAACAAGGATCAAAGTCCTACACTTTTTTTTTACAAAAGAAGTTTGATTGATATCTTTTTCAGAGTTATATTCTGTTTTTTCCCCCACTGCCCACAAAGAATTAAGTAAAATGGAAGACAAAATTACTTCATTTGACACCATAGGGAATATTAGAAACCCATAGGCCAACCCCATTCCACCTCTACAGAGAGGAGGAATGTGTTTCATCCAGTTCCGTGGGACTACAATTGATCATTGTAATTAATTAGAATTCAACTGTCTTTAATCTTGCATGTTGTAGTCATTCTGTTGTTCTCCTGATTTGGCTTACTTTGCTCTACATCAGTTTACACAAGTTCAACATCTTAAATGAAAAGAAATGAGTTTTAACAGAGTAGCTCCAGGCAATAGACAACTTCTAATACTTGGAGTTTCTTCCTTTTGCTGGGGGTGGAGAAGGAGTATAACCTCCAGGTTCGGTTCCATATTGAGTGGTAGGTGAGTGTGGCACTCTTTTTGCTACACCTTTTAATGGCCACAACCAACCCAAAGCGGGGTGGAGAAAGGGGGCTACTCTTTTACCACTAACTGACTATATGTTTGGACAACTCATTTTCTGGGCCTCAGTTCATTTTTCTTTAAATTCAGAGGGTTGGACTAGATAAGGTAACTTCCAGATCTAATATTTTAATGGTTCTTTGATTTGTTAGATGGAAAGTTCTGTAATGTTTCAGCATGAAACAGTGTGGAAGCCACCTTACTAGGAAGTTAATTGGCACAGTGGTTAGAGGGTGGGACTAGAAATCAGGAAGACCTGAGTTCAAATCCTGCCATAGACCCTATCTATATGGCCCTTGGCAAGTCAGTTAACCTCTTCCAACCTCAGTTTCCTTATCTTTAAAATGGGGAAAATAATAGCACCAGCTCACAGGGTTGTGGTGAGGATCAAATGAGATAATATATCTAAAGCTCTTTGAAAACCTCAAATAATGATATATAAATGCTAGCTATTATTATCTTCTTCACTTTTTCCTTCATGCTCCAGTGGGCTGTTCCTGCTACCTA
Source organism: Vombatus ursinus (assembly GCF_900497805.2). Taxonomy (NCBI): domain Eukaryota; kingdom Metazoa; phylum Chordata; class Mammalia; order Diprotodontia; family Vombatidae; genus Vombatus; species Vombatus ursinus. Next base: position 21,528,859 of record NW_020954556.1, on the reverse strand, counting down.
GGTGGAAGAAAGAGCTATTTCCTTTACTTTTTTTTTTTGGTGAAGCAATCAGGGTTAAGTGACTTGCCCAGGGTCACACAGCTAATAAGTGTCATTTATCTGAGGCCAGATTTGAACTCAGGCGCTCCTGACTCCAAGGCCGGAGCTCTATCCACTGCACTTCCTTCACCTTGTTATTACACTTGACCCTCATCTTCCTTTTTTGACTCTTGCTCGCCTTTTGTTTCATGGTCCTATAAAATATCTCATTTTGGAAGGTCTGACAAATATTAAACCACTGCAGCTACCCATCCGCCCAGGATTTCAGAGGGACAGTGCCACAGGCCAAGAAAAAGTAGATAGAGATTCTTCCCACTCATTCCCTTAATGGACATTGACTAAATGTGTATTATGTAACAGACATTGCGCTTGGTAATGAGGCTACAAAGACACGAAATAAAATGATTACTGCTTTCAAAGGGGATATAGTCTATTGAATGGAAAGAACATGTGTAAGTAAAGTAAATTTAAAATATATATAAAATATACAAAGCAATTTACAGGAGGGGGCAAGAACACTAGTAAGCGCATATGTGGATGTGTATAGTGTGTGTGTGTGTGTATGTGTGTGTGTGTGTGCAGGGGGCAGGGAGAAAGAATAGGTCTCATGTAGGAAATGGCATTTGAACTGTGCCTTGAAGGACGCTCAGGATTCTAAGAGGCAGAGGTAAAGAGGAAGAAGTGCATTCTAGGTATGTATGGAGCAGAGGCCAGGCAAAGGCCTATTTATACTGAAACACAAATCATATACTTTAGATACAACAGATCATAGAACGGGAACAGGATTCAAATCTTGTCTCTGCTACTTATCACTTAAGTGATTTTGGGCAAATCACTTTGCCTCTCTCTCTGGGCCTCCATTTCTTCATCTAAAAAAATGAAGGGAGATGGAATATTGAGTACAGAGAATAGCGAGAAGGAAAGTCTGGGCCAAATTTAGAGTAGGAACCCCTGGAATTCCTTGATTAGAAGAATGACATGGTCAGACTGATGCTTTTTTTTTTTTTTGAAGCAGTCGGGGTTAAGTGACTTGCCAAGGGTCACACAGCTAGTGAGTGTCTGAGGTCGGATTTGAACTCAGGTCTTCCTGACTCTAGTGTCAGTGCTCTATTTACTGAGCCACCTAGCTGCCCCTAGACTTATGCTTTAATAATATCAATTTGAGGGGACAGCTAGGTGGTGCAGTGGATAAAGCTCTGACCTTGGAGTCAAGAGGAACTGAGTTCAAATCTGACCTCAGACACTTGGCATTTACTAGCTGTGTGACCTTGGGCCAGTCACTTAACCCTGATTGCCTCACCAAAAACAACAACAACAACAACAACAACAACAAAAGAACATTAATTTGGCAACTTCAGGGAGGATAAATTGGAATGAGGATAGACTAGAGGCAGAGAGACCAAATATGAGGCTGTTGTAGCAGTCCAGGGGAGAGGTGATAAGGGCCTGAACTAGGATTGTGACTGTGTGAATGGAGATAAGGAGACAGAACTGAGAGGTATCATGGAGGCAGAAATAGCTGGATTTGACAACTGATTGGATGAGGGGGGCAGGAAGAGGAAAGAGTTGGGAATGACTCTAAGCTTATAAAATTGGGTGACTAGAAGGATGGTGGAGTTCTCAACAAAAATAGGCACTGGGTTCAAATCCCCACCAGAAAGTCAGAAAGAGGAGAGGGAGTTTGTTCAGGGCATGGAGGACAGATAATGAGTTCTTTTTTGGACATGCTAAGTTTGAGATGTCTATGAGATATCCAATTAGAAATATCCAACAGGTAGTTAGCAATATGGGACTAGAATTTGAGAGAATGCTTAGGTTTGTATAGACAAATCTATGTGTATGAGTACATATATACATATATAATATTTTGTATATGTATGTATATGTATATATGTTGTTCATCCTTCATTTTCAAAGAGGACCAATGACATCATAGTGTGATGTCTTGACTTGCATGTAAACTGGGTTTAAATAAGGCAGAGTTGCACAGAGTCATCAGACTCAATCTCTCTTCCAGAGTCATTGAAGTCCAGTGGCAAAACAAAAGTCAGGAGGACTGGCAATGGCTTGAGATGCAATGGATGATCTTGGCATTTGCAATGTCTGACCAAGCTCTAAGTGCTCCACAGCATCTGCTTGAGCTGTCTTCATGGCCATTGGAACAAATTATTCTCATCTACCCATTCCAGCAGGGGAAGTCTTTCCATGCTTAGGGTAGACATCCTCCTAACTCACTGATGGATTTGAGACCTATTAATTACCCTCAACCTGATTTAACCCATCTGCCAAGATGGTTTTTAATCAGGGTTTGACCGCTGTGCATGCTACAGCTTCTTGGAGCCACAGGTGAGTTGAGTGCCAGGTGGACACCAAAGGTGCATGAGCAAGCCTGAAAAAGTCTCAGCAAATCCTCACACCAGAGGTGCTAGTGCTCCATGAACATCCCACATATTCCCCATATGTATATATATATATATATATATATGTATATATTTGTAATATGTAATGGAGAGAGGAGGTAATAATAATGATAATGATAATAACAACAATATAGTTTTGGAAGGAAGTCATCTGTTTAGAAATTATATTTGATCCCATCGGTGCTGAGGAACTTGCCACGAGAGAGAAGAGAGGAGGGGCCAAGGCAGAACCCTGTAATATACCCACATATAGGGGGGTAGAAGGAACGTGGATGACTTTATCACAAAGAAGACTGAAAAGGAGTATCCAGATAGGGGGAGAATTAGGAGAGAACAATACAATAAAAATCCAGGGAGGAGAGAGTATTTAGGAGGCGGTGGCTGTCAACAGTGTCAAAGCTATAGAGAGATAAGAAGGAATGGACCACTATCAGATCTGGCAGTTAAGAGGACTTGTCAGAGGAAAGGGCAATTTCTGTAGTGATGAGAGGTGGAAACCAGATAGCAAGTAGTTGAGAGTTGGGAGGTAAATAAGGAAATAAATAGTGCTGATTTCCCCCCTAGGAATTTAGCTTTTAAAGGAAGGAGAGATACCAGGGACCAGGTTGGTCAAGAGAGCTGTGGACCAGGAGAACTCAGGGTCCAGGATCCATGGACCTAAGTAGGGACCTACAGTTTCTGCAGATTGAACAAGCAAAGGATTCAGTATCATAGAAGCAGAGAGGACTGAAAGAAATCAGAAGGACAATCCCAGACTGGCTTTGCATTTCACCCAGTTAATTTTACCTCAGAAGGTATTGGAGATATTATAGTACAAAGATCTCTCGGCTTGGAGTCAGAAGATCTAATTCAAATCCTAGCTATCTCACAGTATGAATTTGCTGTCCAGGCTTCAGTTTACTCTTCTGACTCAATTTCGTGATTTTTAAGTGTTGGACAACATAATAGCCAAAGCTGTGTAAGCACAGATTCTGAGGTAGGAGGGACCTTAGAGATCTCTTTTACAGATGATACAACTGAAGCTCAGATAAGTGAAGTGTTTGCTGAAGATCGCAGATGGAGGAAGTAATAAATCTGAGGTTATAATCTCTGTCATCTAAAAATCCAGGTATTTTTCCATCCCGCCATAATCTTTTATCTCTTACATTCTTAACTTTATAATTAGTCAGTAGGCTTGGCATTCTGTGCTTATTCAGGCCCAACAGTGTCCTGCCCACTCAAATCCATTCTGAGAACATAACCCTGTTAGGCATGGTTAATTTATGGGCCAAAGAGATGTAGTCAGAACCCCTGCATATCTATGCCTTTCTTTCTCCTCTTCTGCAGTACTCCAAGACTGGTACAGACCTTACCAGGCTTAGATAATCTTTTCTATTCTCTATGTTTGTATCTTCTTCCAGCCCTAGACTATATGCCTTGTGAGGACTGGGATTGTAATCTCCTAGAGCCCAGATAGTGCTCTGCATATAATAGGGTCTTCTGAAACACTCAAATGTTAAATTTTCACACTAATTTATGGACTGAACAAAAAGGTTTTGGTTACTATAGTTTTTTTTTTTCTTCAGAACGTCTAGTGGGCTTATTCCACTGAAATGGTGCTAAGATATTTTCTAACTAGAAAGTCTTATTTTCTGAATTGATTTCATTTGGCCAAAATTCCTTAGGGATAATATGCTAACTGCTGAGGAGCCACATTGCAACCAGAAGGGGGAGCTGGGGAGCCACAGATGATCAGTTTCTGGAGGGCCAGTATGTGGTCTCCATAACTCCTGGGGCAGAGCAGCTACCATTAAATGTTTTTCTTTATACTCCTGCTGCAAAGAGCAGCAGGACTGGCACTAATTTCAGAAAACTAGCATTCAGCTCATGAAGGGTCAGTCAGTACTATTTAAAATAGCCTACTTACAGGACCCCTTTAATGCTCTTGGCTAAGCTTGTCACAATTTAGCCCAGCTGGACGTGGGCAGGACATGTGAGATGGCTAAGTAACAAGGGGAATTCTAAGAAACTGTATCCTAAGAAGTGAGCAGCCAGCACTGGATAAAAAAAAGGATGTGTCCCATTTTAAGAAAAGGACTTGTTTGGACAAGTTAAAAGTTAAACATACTCATATCATCAAGACAGTGACAGTGATATAGATAGATGTAAGGTTAAACATTTTGGCATGTATGGTAAAAATAATTTTTAGATACAAACAACATTAATTTCTCGATTTACCTAGAAAGCATAATGTTGACCAATTTTTACTTTTTAAGGTAAAAGGGGTTTTTACAGATATGTCTTTATATAAATTGGCTTCTTGAAAATGTTTCAATTTTTTTTTGGTAATTGAAGTGAAGTATAAAAGAACCCATTACATAAATTCAACAAGTCCCATAAATATTCATTTAATGCCTACTATAGACAAATAGCTGTTTTGGCACTAGTCCCTGTCCTTAAGTAGCTTAAATCCTGGTAGGGGTGATAAGTTAAATGCATAAATAACCATTATACAAACTACTGAAGAATATGATAAGTGCAGAAGAGAGGTATAAATAAAGTGCTGGGTGAGTTCCAAGATAAGCAAGATCATTTCCAACCTAGGGGATCAAGATTCCATGGAGGAGGTTTAATTTGCACTGGGTCTTGAAGAGCAGATACAGTTCAAACATGTCTAAATGAGGGTGGCTGGGGTTGAAGGGAAGAAGGAATATTTAAAGAACATTGTAAACAAAGGCATGGATTAGAGAAAGTGTGCTAGGTATGTGGGATGTATTTATAAAAGTTTAACTTGGACGAAGTATGTGATAACAATAACCCACACATCTATAGACATTACAGTTTACAAAGCATTTCTCTTATAATAACTCTTTCAAATAGGTACTATATTAGCATTATTCTCATTTTACAGGTGAGGAAACTGGGGGGGGGGCGGATTAGACAGACTAAATGACTCATCCAGAGTCGTGTAGTTAGCTGGTCTCAGTGCTTGGATTTAAGTCTAGGTCCTTTTGATTCCAAGTTCAAGATGAAAAGCTAGACTGGTTACAGATTTCAGAGAGCCATGAATGCCAGGCTAAGGAGTTATAACTCCAGTAATCAGTAGGGAGCCTTTAGAGAATTTTGAGCAGTGGAATAACATTATTGGTATATGTAGATGATTAATCAGGTAGTAGTATGAAAGATGGCCGGGAATAAGGTGAGTCTAAAGGGTGGAAGCAACTAGATGGCACACTGGATAGAATGTTGGACATGGAGTTAGGAAGACTCATCTTCATGAGTTCAAATCCATCTACAGACACTTACTTAGCTAGGTAACCCTAGGCAAGTCACTTAACCCTGTATGCCTCAGTTTATCATCTGTAAAATGAACTGGAGAAGGAAATAGCAAATCACTCCAATATCTTCATCAAGAAAACCATACATGGGATCACAAAGAGTTAGACATAACTGAACAATGACTTAACACCAACAAAAAAGGGTAGAAGACCTGAATCCTGAAATGAATTCTTTGTATCAGGGAATAAATCACTCCTCCCCCTTAATTTTTTTTTTTGGCTAGGAAATCAGTGTTAAGGGACTTGTCCAGGGTCACATAGCTAGTATGTGTCAAGTGTCTGAGGCCAGAGTACAACTAACGTCCTCCTGAATTCAGGGCAGGTGCTCCATCCACTGTGCCACCTATCTGCCCCCTCCCTCTTAATTTTCAAGAGAATCACAGAGCCCCAGCATCAGGAGTCACTATCAAGCCCAATTTATATCTGAATGAACATCTTTCCTAGCTCTGAAGCAGTCACATATCAAGATCAATTTCAAGCACCAGGCACTCACATGGAAAAAAACATCATTCATCATCCCTCTTTGTGGAATTGAAAGGCAATGGAAGACTTTCCCCTAATCTTGAGGATCTCAGTGATAGTCAGAGGATGTGATAAATTTACTTCACTACTTCATAAGACCATGTTTTCATCTGTCTCACTTGGGGCATCCTCCAATTGCATGTGATCCCCCAGAAAATCCACCCCAAGATTTGAAGTATTTTATAGGTCAGCGTGTACTCAAAATGATACCTGAACAAGTGGTCATCCAGTCTTTGTTTGGAGACCTACCCCCCAGTGAGAGAGAATATGTCCTGAATTAGTCCATTCCATTTATGGAGAGCATTGATTGTTAGTAAGAGCTCCTCATTTCAAGCCTAAATCTATCTTTTTGCAACTTGTAACCTTTTTTGCCCTCTGAAGCCGAACAAAATGGACCAATCCCTATTTTATGTGATTGCCTTTCAAATACTTCAGAATAGCTATGATTTCCCCTTACAACTTCTCTTTTCCTGGCTAACCCCCTGCCCCATTCCTTCAATTTATCTTCATATGGTATGACTTCAGTTTAACAAACTTTGAGCTTTGTATAGCATATATTCTTAAGGAAAATGAATCTATATCTTCTGATTGCCTTTGTCTGATGCTAATCTGAAGCCTGTGGTCTCAGACAACTCTCTGATTCAGAGTTGGAAAAGTCCTTGTAACTCCCATTTAACCCCTGATGGGAACCCTATGCTTCCAAAACCACTTTGTGGGCTCTGCAGAAATAAAACAGAGCAACAACCCATAGGAGTTATGTAGAGACTGTCTCCCTGTGTATCATATATATAGCCCCATTACTGATGCAGCTCACAGTCCTTCCATGTCTAAAAACCGAAAGCCATAGGACTTTGCTGAAAATAATATTTCCTCTACATTTTAATGAGCATTTATTAAACACATGATGTACATGCCAGTCACTGTGCTAAGTGCTTTATAAATAACTGATTTAATTTGTATAACAACCCTGGGAAAGAGGTGCTATTATTACCCCCATTTTACAGATGAGGAAACTGAGGAAAACTGGTTAATTGACTTGCCCAAGATCACATAACTAATTAATGTCGGAGACTAGATTTGAATGCAGATCTGCTGGACTCCAAGTCCAGGGCTCTGTCCATTTTCCTACCTAACTGTCCTAGGTCTTAGCTGACACACAATGCTTTATGACTTACAAAGTACTTTACATAGATTGTATCATTTAATCTTCACCATAGCCCTGAGAAGTAGATAGCATAGGTACTATCCTGAGAAGTAGATAGCATAGGTACTATCATCCCCATTTTAGATGCAGACACTGAGATTCAGAGACTTGCTCATTATGTGGGAGAAAACCCTGCAACTCAATGAGGGGACTTGATTTCCTTAGAAAGATTTCCCAGGTGAACCTTCTGATTACAGTGTTCTGGTGGTTCCCTCAGCTAGATTCACCACTGGAAATTCCACTCAAAGTGGGTCATATTCATAAGGATATAAGGAGCTAAGTGGTGCAGTGGACAGAGTACTAGATCCGGAGTAAGGAAGACCCAACTTCAAATTTTGCCTCAGACATTTACTACCTGTCTGACCCTTGGCAAGTTAACTAGTTTGTCTCAGTTTCCTTATCTGTAAAACGAAGATAATAAAGCACCTCGTTCTCAGGGTTGTTGTGAGGATACAATGACATAATATTTGTAAAGTACTATATAAATGCTATCTTCTATTATTACTGGGACAAAATTGAGCTTTAATTTGGTGACCAGTCAGAAAAACAGCTTTACATAAAGACTTTCTCAATCTTAGCTGTTTTAGTTGTTCATTACTGCTGATTTCTCTATTAGGAAGTTGTTCTACAACAGGTGTAAAGTATAAGCTCTGAATTTGGTCATCTACCTCCAGAATGCCTGTGATCATTGCCTTCAGGTCCCATTTTCTGATAATTTTAAGTGAATGACAATCTTCATCTATAACTGATGCACTTAGCCAAATAGCAACCGCCATCACAGTCTCCCCACCAGAATGTGCCCACAGTTGCTTTTACTGTACTCAGGTGGGGCTTATTGCCTTTGCCGGGTTGTGCAGGGGATATACTTGAGGGCCTATCCTGCAAAGCTGCAGTGCCCCCATGTGTTATGTCTGTACCTGCTGTGGCTCAGTTGGACTGTTAAAACTAGAAGGAACCTAAGAGATCTTCAAGTCTGTCCAGTGTGCCTCATCTTACAGATAGGGAAACTGAAGCCCAGAGAAGTGAAATGATTTGTTCTGGGTCACATAGGTAGATTATAGTAGATCAGATACCCTGATCCCCAGTCCAGAATTCATTCTATTATAGCTATGCTGCCTCTTTTAATAGCAGGAGGACTTTCAAATCAAATGAGATAATTTGGAATCATGATGATGATGATGATGATGAACTTATGATTCTGTTTGCTGACATTCTTGCTTGGTGGCAGTGTGCAGAAGTGGGGATAGCTAATCTAGCACTCCAATCCATTGAGTTAGCAATACTTTGGGTCTGGAGCCACTGGACATTAATTAAAACTTAAAGAACCAGGATGTTTCTGATCCTCATTAGCCATTATGTGTTGGCTTCCCTTTCGGCACAGATGGCAGTAAATAGACTCAATCCCTGACAACAAGAACTGACTCAAGAAAGAAGGATAAAATTTGACTCGAATACTCCTCGAAATCAGTGATTTCAGTTGTAGTATTTAGGGTTCTTTCTCACATGGACCCCCAGAAATGCTATACCAGTGTGAGGTGTGAGCTCTTGCATGTCACCACCCACCCATGGCTAACAAACCCCATTGTTTTTCTTATTACCGGCCGGACAGAGGACACTTTAATTCAAAGCAAAACACATTTGACCAAATAGCACAGAAAATAGAGGGTCAAGGAAAGTTCTCCCTCACATGCACAAACGGGTATACTCTCCTACAGGTGATCATATAACATCTGGGAAGGCTGCTCATGCACAGAACATGTGTAATCAGGGAGCAAGCATGAAAAGCTTTCATATAAGGAACAAATGTAATCAGGGAACATATGTGAAAGAATATATACCAGGAATCCATGGCCAGGGCTGCTCATATCTCTGCTGCTGTGGAACTGCTGATATCCTCTAGTGATGTCATTACAAGGCTTTCTGGTGTCTTTGCCCTTCACTGGGACTATTGTCTGTAGCATCATCTCTCTCATCAAATTAATGTTGTTGAGTTCTCTGGTCACTGAGAGACTCTCTTTGCTACCTTGTCCCTATGGTTTTTACTCTTGAGATCTATCTGCTGGATTTCTGTTCCCAACTACTAAGGCAGTGATGTCAAACTCATATAGGAAGGCGGCTGGGCCATGAAACTGTACAGAAGGATCCCTGTGGGCTGCATATTGACTTAGTGCAAAGCCTCTGGGACTATGGGCCACCATATGTAGTGAAGGTAGCCAACAAAAATTAGCCCCCTGGGCTAAGACAAAACCTATGCTTTTGACTATCCAAATCTGCTTTCTCCATTATTTGATGTAGGAGTAGAAAAGTCCTTGTAATCCCCATTTAACCCTTGATGAGGATCCTGTGCTCCCCAAAACACTTTCAGGGGCACTGGGAAAATAACAAGTTGCAGGAGTTATATAGAGGCTGTCTCCCTACACATCAATATGTATAAACCCAGCAGTGATGGCAGCCACAAGCCCTCCACATCTTACCAGATGATTTAATGAATTATCGTGACAAAACAGAACACAGCAAAACACTCTCATTATCTTGTGGTTAACCTTTTCTGGATGAGTCTCTCCAAGTTTATCTAGACTGATCCTTGAACTGTTTACTGCAGAACCATAGAGCTTGTTCTGATGTACTAATGTTCTAATATTACGCTAATAATACCCTTTGAGAACTCAGGGTCCTACACACCATGATGGAGGGCTTCAGGAAAAGATGGGAGGATCTCTTTCTTACACACACACACACACACACACACACACACACACATGCATACACACACATGCACACGTACACATGCATACACACACACACACACACACCTGCAAACTGAGGACCTCTATTCACAAGCTGAGGAAATATTGGAGTAGGTGGAGGTAGAATGGTTTCATTTATTGAGGGGAAGCAGCCTATAATAGGGAAAGGGCTGAACTCGAAGTCTCAGGAGACTCATTCAAATCCTGCTGTAGATTTTTATTAGATCTGCAAACGGGCTACTCTTTTAACTTCTCTGAGTCTCAGTTTTCTAATCTGCAAAATGGAGTTAATAACAATAATGTTTGCTCCACAGAATTGTAGTGGAAAAACAAATGAGATTATCTAGGTAAAGTGGCATATACATTTTGGTTATTGTTGTTATTATTTTTGTTGGAACCTATTGAAGGCCTCTATGAAAGAGTTGAATTTTCAGCAGTCTTGGAATTTAGAGAGGCAGATGGCACAGCTTGGTAAGGAATTTAGTCATAGGGTTGAATTTAGAACTTCATGACTATCTGGTATACCAGGAACTGGAAAATGTTATTCTTTAAGACTCTCAATAGTCACTTTGTAAAAATATTTAACAAAAATGGCTGGCTGATTGAATGATTTATTCATTATTATTTATTTATGTATATTTTCATTATATATATTTATATTTCCACATTTAATAAATTAAAATTAATTAAAAAGAAAAAAAACATTCTAAAAGTGATTATTACATGCTAGGCATTCAGGGGTGAGGAACCTGCAGCCTGCAGGCCACACGTGGCTTTCTAGGTCCTCAGGTGTGGCCCTTTGACTCTGTTCAAACTTCACAGAACAAATCCTTGTATTAAGGGGATTTGTTCTGTGAAGTTTGGATTGAGTCAAAGAGCTGAACTTGAGGACCCAGAGGGCCACAGGTTCCCCACCCCTGTCAGCTATGCAGATGGAAAAATAAGCAAGCAAGTCAGGCATTATCATCCAAGAGCTGACATTCTAATAAGGAAAGACAACAACCAAAAAGGGATCTAGAGGAGAAACATGGGGTGGGAGGCAAGAAAGATAAGGGCATAGCAGCATGGCTTGGGGATTTCAGGAAATGCATAGGAAGTTGGGAACCAGGCCAGATAAGGTAAAAGCTCCTCAGTCAGAACCCAGGGCCCTCGGGTTATGGCTGAGCTATACAGTGTGACAGCAGCTATCAGTGTTTGGTTTTGCTCTTTTCCCTTTGTGTTATCTTTGTGGTATGGGGGAGGTTCAAGGGTGTCTATTTTAGTTGGGAGTCAAGGCTTCTGATGCTCCATAGGCTTCACAGTATGCACCATAATTGGTGAAAGAAAGATGTGGTCAAATCCAGCCGAGCGCTATCCTACTGATGAGGGTTAGGTGAGCTCAGGGCTGATTTCCCATTCCTAGAAAAGGATCTCACGATCATCAGCTTGGAACACACATAAAGCACATACATGCCTTCTGAACACTTGACTTCGTTATACAACATTCGGAAATACTTCCTTTTACAAAGCTTGAAATCGGTGAATTCTTGGTAAAATTACCATGATCGTTAAAGTGAAGAGCTTCCTTGCTTCCTTGCTTCCTTCCTCCCTGGTCCCTCCCCATGCAACTTATTTTTAAGAGTTGGCATTCTGATAAGGTGAAAATACTGGCATTACTCTGTGAGAAAGCCTACTCCTGGCCAGGAGAAAATCGTACAACGATCTACTTATCACTTAATTCAGCAGTTACTTGTCATGTGGGAAAGCCCACATTCACTGCACAGCACTCAGGAAGCCTCCAGCTGGGTGTTACGGTTCATACCTGCAATCTCTGCTACTGGGAAAGCTGAGGCTGGCAGATTGCTTGAGTTCAGGAGCTGCAGTGGAGCTAAAGCCAATCTGGCATTTGTACCTTGTGTGGTAACAACACACTGATCCTCAAGAGAGGGAGCCATCAGGCTGCCCAGAAGGGTTGAACTGGCCCAGGTCAGAAAACAGAGCAGGTCAGAGCTTCCACATTGATCAGCAAGATAGGGAGGGAAAGGGGTATGAAGAGGAGGAGGAAAAGATGATGATGGTGATGATGAAATTATTTTCACTTATTAATGAGCTTATTTTCAGAAGCTTATAAGTTAATTTTTTGGACCTTGAAACACTTTGCCATGGAAATAATATTATATGTAGTGGCCAGGTAGCCCATGATAGCCCATTTTTTAGCACAATGAGATTTAAAAACCATGTTTGCAATAAAAAGAAAATGTACAGTAGAAAGCATTATCATTATAATATGCTGAGGTGGAATTAGTAAATAGCTAAGGTGAATTTAACTCTATTTTCACAATATTTTACTTCAGAAATAGGATGAAAAATTTTTTTATATTTTATGTTTAGACTTCATAGAAATAATGATTGCATTTATTATTCAATTATCTATCAATTTTAGATTTCAGAAACTGTATCCCTAGCCTTAGGAATTCTGCCTCCAAAATATCTCTCCTCTCTTTTCTCTTCTTTCAAGCTCTTATTCCTATTCACCCTAGCAGAGGCTGCCATTACCATCCACCAAGCATATTATTGTAGCCTCCTATTAAGATTTCCTGCCTCTACTTTCTCTCAAAACCAAACCAAACCATTATTCACACTTAGCAGAGTAATCTTTCTTACATATAAATGCAAAAATGTCACACCTATTCTCAAAACCCTTCAAATAATTATAACAATAACTCTGAGACCTCAAGGCAAAGAGACAGAATCTCGTTCTCATTTGGCTTAACTACTAGGCTTTTTGATAGTATATGAGTCATTTTGAAAGACAAAGGATGCTGAAGAGGTATAGTTTGTTCCCAGACTGCCTTCCCATTACCCAGGTCCCAAGATTTTTTTCTGGTTCTAAGAGATTAAGGAAAATACATCATAGTCTCAGCCTAGGTGGAGCAGTGGATAGAGTGCTAGGCCTGAACTTAGAAAGTCCCGAGTTCAAATCTGCCTTCAGATTCTCATTAGCTGTATGATTCTGGGCAAGTCATTTTACCTCTAGCTGTCAGTTTCTTCAACTATAAAATGGGTATAGCAATAAAATGTACTTCCCAGTGTTGTTTTGAGGATCAAATGAGATAATATTTGTAAAACACTTAGCTGCCTTCAGACTCTTACTAACTAGAAGGTCCTGGGCAAGTTACTTTATTTCTATCTATGTCAAGTTTTCCTGACTTCAGGGCTAGTTCCTATTCACCCCACCATGGTGCCTCTCAGATGCCATTGCTATCAAATCTGCAGATGACACTTTGTATTTGTATTCGCAAAGATGACACTTTGCAGATTCCAGCCTGAACAGATATTTTTGTTTTCGTCTTGGGAATTTTGAGAGAGGAAGCAATGAATGTTGTATGACTCAATACTTCATGATAATAGCTAGTATTTATATTTCACTTTAAGGTTTGTAAATCATTTTACAAATATTATCTCATTCAATCCTCACAACAACCTCAGGAGGTAGGTGCTATTGTTATTCCCATTTTATCGATGAGAAAACTGAGGCAAATAAAGGCTAAGTGACTTGCCCAGGGTCACCCAGGGTAATTATCTTAGGTGGAATTTAAACATACGTCTTCTTGATTCTAAGCCCAATACTCTATTCACTGAGCCATCTTGTTGTCTCATGGGACTGCTACTTTGGACTAATAGTACATGAGATTAATGCTTTTAATGTAACAACTATTTGCTTAACTATGATGTTGAGGTTTGAGTTACTGAAAAGATAGGCTGGATCTGGAAGAAACAGAAGTGGCCAGTGGGGGTGGGAGGAAAGCAAAGTCAATGAGTACAAAGGAATGATTAACTCCTAGACTGAGTTCACTTCTTCCCATAGCAGAGAAGGAGTGGAATGCTAGATGATTGACAGTTCCTTTGCCCCATGCTAACAGGCTAGCATGTCACTTGTGGCCACATGCAAATGAACTTAATTATGAATAGTATATATTCAAATGATATATTCAGTAATGAGGGCATGAAATCAAATATATAATACAGGCAAATAATGCCTATGATTTTTTTTTTCTGTTTGTTAACTCTCCCTTTGGTCAAATAAAGCAGGAAGATTTATGCTGCTGGAAGGCAAAGACTCTTTTTTGCTTTCTCATGTTATCCTCAGAGCCTCATATAATGTCTTACCTTAGCGAATTTTTAATAAATGCTTGATAAATATATGAATAAAATGAAAAAGAATATTATATACATACAAATATATATTAAAGTTATATATATATGTGTATATATATATATATGTATACATACATACATACATATCTTGAATTCTGGTACATTCATTCTCTTGTCCACTCTAGTCAAACTTATATCATCACTTCTGATCAGTGTTGCCATGGAGGCATTTGATCCTTTTCAGCTCAGAGATTCTGATTCTATGCATGAGAAAAAGCAGGTTTCCTTAGGGGAGAAACAAGAAAGAGGGGGAGATTTTTCTCTAAAGATTTGGAATGGACTTCCATTTTCCATCGCTTTAATGGTTAAAAGCATGTGTCCTTAATTTTGTCTACTCTAATTTGTGGTTTTCCTTTTCTTTCCGTGGTACAAACTCTAAACTTATACTCACTGATCATAACTGGTGCCATAGGAAAGGGAATAAAGGTGGAAGAAACATTTTCTGAAGAAAAGAATGAAAGGATCTCAAGAGAATACATACATACAGATATGTGTATGAGAAATAGATTGCCTAAGGCAAAAATGAAATGAGTCATGAGCCAAGTTCTAATACTTGCTAATCTTCTTTTAATCTTCCTGAGTCTCAATTTACTTTTCTGCAAAATGGGTATATCAATAAATAACTTACTCATTTCTCAGACTGGTTGTGAAGAAAATACTTTGAAAAATTTAAATCATATTAAAATATGAGTCATGATAGTAACAATTATGAAAAATGGAGAAGCATAGTCTGTATGGCTTCCTTGGTGGGGATAAAAAGGAGATAGTAAAGAAAAGGAACCAGCATTTACTAAGCACCTGTCATGTTGCAGGCACTGTGCTAAAAGCTTTACAAATATTATTTCTTTTGATTATTGAAATAGTCCTTTAAAGTAAGTGCTATTATTATCCTCATTTTACAGTTAAGGAAACTGGGTTGGACAGAGGTAAGTGACTTTTCCAGGAGTTTCACAACTAGTAAGTGTTTAAGACAGGGTTTGAACTCAGGTCTTTCTCATTCCAGGTCTGGAACTCTATCCACTGAACCACTTAGGCACTTAGGCACGTAGGGTGATGGGAGACATTGAATCAGATAGTTTTCTATTCCTGACACTGGGTGGTGCCATTTGGTTCAGGGAAGCTTGGTAGCTGTTCAGAGAAATCATAGCAAACTGTCTTAAACAGGCAATATCAGCCAGCTCTTGATGAATGTGGAACAATCTTCAATCTTGTTTTCGTAACTTGGGAAGTACCCTCACATTAAAGGTGTGTGAAGGAAAAAAAATAAACCATTAGGAGTTCTTCAGCTTGGTAACTACTTTCATGAATGAGAAGAAAATAATTTTATTTTTAAAAATTTTTTAACTTATTTATTTAATTTAATTTTCAACATTCACTTCTATAAGATTTTGAGTTCTAAATTTTCTTCTCTCCCTCCCCCCCATCCTCTTCCCCAAGATAGTATGCAATCTGGTATAGGCTATACACGTACAATCATATTAAACATATTTCCACATTAATCATGTTGTGAAAGAAAAATTAGAACCAAAGGGGAAAACCACAAAAAGAAGAAATAAAAAAGAGGAGAGGGAGCAAGAAAGTAGTATGCTTCAATCTGCGTTCAGACTCCATAGTTTTTTCTCTGGATGTGGATATCATTTTCCATCATGAATCTTTTGGAAATGTTTTAGATCCTTGCATTGCTGAGAAGAACTAAGTCTATCAAAGAAAATAATTTTCAAAATATCACTCTGCCATTGGAAGGGGGCTTTGGCCTTTAAACTCATTAAGATGAATTTGATCATGAGTCAGGCTGATCCACAGACTCTCATCCCGGTTCTCAGGATGATCAATGTCAAAGCAACTCCCAATATAAGCCTTGGTTACTTGTTTAAACAATGACAAATTATAAATGGTAAAATTGCTAAAAACATTTCTTAAACATTTTTCTGTACAGGGAAGGTCTCATGTAGGAAATGTCACTGGAACCACGCTTTAAAGAAAGCTTTAAAACTTTTAAAGGAAGGACAGCTGAGGAAGGATTGCATTCTGCATATGAAACTGGGGGAACTGCTTATGTAAAGCTATGAAAGTAAGAAGTAGAACACCTTTTTGATGAATAGCTTGTATTCCAGTCTGACCGAAATTAAAAATGTGTGAAAGGGAGTAGTCTGAAATAAGACCGGAAGTTTAGTGGAAACCAGATTGGGTGGTGGTGGGTAGTGATGTGTGGGGTGGGGTTGGATTTAATGTCAAGCTAAGGTTTTGTATTTTCTTCTAGAGGCAGTAGGAAACTATTAAAGATTTTTTTTTTTTTTAGCACGGTGGTGGCATGGTGAAGTATGTCATAGAAATATCAATTGGGCAGCTGTGTGGAGGATGGATTGTAGAGGGGAGAGACTGGATGCAGGGAGATCAATTATGAGGCTATTGCAATAATCCAGGAGAAAGGTGATAAGGACCTGAATTGGACTAGAGGCTGTGTGAAAGAAAAGGAGATGGATGTAAGAGAAGTTTTGAAAGTAGAATTGATAAGACTTAGCAACTTATTGTGTAAGAGAGATGATGAAGAACTGAGTTGTGGATGAGTCCATGGTAGCAACTGGAAGGATGGTGGTATCATCAACAGAAATGAAGAAGTTCAAAGCAAGAATGGGTTTAGTGGACAATACAATGAATTCCATTTTAGATATGCTGAATTTGAGATTCCTGAATTTTGGGATATCCAGATAGAGAGGTACAGCTGTCAGTTGATAATTTTGGATTAGAGTTCAGGAGAGAGATCAGGGCTAAGAATATTGATTTGGGAGTCACCTGCTTATGGATGATAATTCAAATAATAGATGCTGATGAGATCACCAATTTAGAGAATATATATAGAAAAAGTAAAAGGGCTTAGGCCAGAGCCTTGGGGGTATTAGTCAGGTAGTAGTCAGACAGGTAGGAAGTGAATCAAGAGTGAGCAGTGTCACAGAAGCTAGGAAGGAGAGAGTATCCAATAGGAAGAGAAGGTCAACAATGGCCAATCTGTTCTGTCTGGTCACATGTGTCAGTCTAAAGAGGGCATTGGAAAACAACTATGAGATGAAGTGACCACTACCTCTTGTGGCAGCAGCTAGAGAGAGATGAATTAGAATTACAGAATTTCAGAGCTGGAAGGACCTCAGCAGCCATCTGCTCCAATTCATATCCCTATGATAACATACTGGTCAAGTCACCCTCTGCTTGAGGGCCTCCAAGGAGAGACAAGCCACTGCCTCATAAGGCAGCCTATTCCACTTTCTCATACCTTTAATTATTAGGGAGTTTTTCCTGATATCAAGTTGCAATGTATTCCTTTTCGATTTCTACCCATTGATCCTTGGTGTGCCCTTTGGGTACAAATAGATCAAATCTAATTCTTCTAGCTCTTTAAGTACCTGAAGATAGCTCTCATGCTCATACTCTCATCTCACTCCCTGCTCTCCCCTCCTTTCTCTTCTCTAGGATAAGCATACCTAATTCTTTCAACCTATCCTTACGTGACATGAAATCAAGGCCCTTCATCTTCCTGGCTGCCTTCCTCTGGACAACCTCCAGAAACAGGAGCTCCCTGAAGAGAGCCTTTCCCACAAGCTCAATCTTTGTTGGCTCTAAAGAGAACAGAGGAACAGAGACTAAAAGAAATATTAAATTCAGCTCTGTGTCTGGTTCCAACAGTTGTTGATATTGTTAATTAAGGTCACATTTGAAAAAAGTCATCTCTAGATAAAACATACTTTCCAGAAAGTGGAATATTATTTTCCTCTTCAATTTACATACATGGGAAACTTTTGTGCTTCTTGGAATTTCTATTAAAATTCTGAATTTTCCACCAATAACTTTCAAACACCAACGTTTCCAAGAAGAGAATCCTTCTCCTTCACCTTGCTTTGCTCCTGATTTTTTTTAAATACCCACCCCACCTCTGGAAACATACCCTCCCCTTTTTTGTGACATACAGGAAAATATTTACCACAAGTTTTCTGTTAATAACACTGGAATCCTCAAAATTTGCAAAGCAAGAGGGTGGGTCAGCACCCTGGTTCCCTATTCTCCTTTTTCTCTCATTGAAGAGAAACCGGATGTGCTCATGTGATTGACAAGCAGAGGGGAACTTGTGAAAGTGACCATGCTGTACAAAAAGAAAGCCACAGCTATCTTGGGCTTCCAGATGAGGTAGAGCTGCAGAGACAACTGACTCTGGGGAGCATCTAGCAGACATGGAACCAAAGAAAATCAGGGATGGTTACCTTGTGAAAAAGGTAAGTGGCAGCAACTGCCTAAAAGGACTTCATGATCCAGGGGACTGGTCTCCACATTAAGTTATCTAAAGACCAAATGGAGAAGATGTCTGTGTTAGTTTATATATTTTTATTGTATTTTTCATTGTTCTGACTTGGGATTTCATCAATGGAGGGGATCTCTTGGCATGCAAATTTCTTCCCTTGATGCAGATTAGCTACTTGTCTATAACTCATAGTCTTAGAGAGACAATTAGGAATGATTGCTTTTAAGAATATTTAATACTAAGCATTGAATAGTGGTGGGTTAGAATAAGGAAGCATCCTAGCTTGTAAAATGTTGAAGGCAGAGCCATTATTCACATGTAAAATTACTCAGAGTTCATGTTCATTTAAAAAAATTTTAAATAATATTTTATTTTTCCCCAATTACATGTATAAACAATTTTAAACATTCACTTTAAAAAAATTGAGTTCCAGATTCTCTCTCTCTTTCCTTCCCTGAGACTCTGGAACTCACTTTTTTTAAATTGAGAATTGTCCTGGATCTTGCTGAGAATAGCTAAGTCATTCAAAGTTGATCATTAAACAATACTGCAGGTTCACTATTAAAAATTTTTTAAGTATCTTTTTTGGAGGGAGGCGATGTAAAGTGAATAAGGTAGAGAAAGAAAACAAAATGATTACTGATCAAGATGGTGATAGCCTAGTTTCTTAGTATCTTACTATTGATATGTTTATGTAATAACAATTTTAAAATTATCTTTTTTAGAAGCTTGACCTTGAATCTTGTTGAATCTTGTCTCTGCTACTTAGAGTCTCTGTGAACTTGGGCACATTACTTAGCATCTCTGAGTCATATTTTTCTCACATATAAAATGATGAGGCTGGACTAAATGACCTCTGAGGTTTCTTCTAATACTAAATCTTATGATTCTATAATCCTTTAGCCTACAGTTCATAATACAGTCATAAGACAGCTGTGTCTGTGAAGCAGTAGGAGCTCCATTTTGCAGATTAGAAAGCTGAGCTATCAAGAAAGAGATGATTTTCTCAAATATATATGAACCAACTGTGATGGAGCTTGGAAAGACCATCTACCATTAGCCCTTCTCCCCCCCCCCCCAAATTCTGGTGATAGGTTTGTCCTCAGAGTCATTCTGAAACTCTCTTACCAAAATGTATTCACTGGCAGGGCTGAGGTTAATTTGCATTCTGTGAGAAATACCTTCATAAACAGATAGGCAAATAATGTCCTTTTAAGTGAGGTCAGTGTTCCACTGTGCTGAAAGGAAAAAGGAGAGTTTGTCTCATTGATTTAGGTCATATTCTTCCTGAAGTGGTCTTCATACAGGGGATGCCTCACTAACCAACTGACTCCCAGGTAAAATTTGAGACCTGAAAGGGATTATAGAGTTCATTCAGATCAATCTCTCCATTCTGTAGATATGGTAGTTGAAACTCAGAAAAGCAAAGTGACGGCAGAGCTGAAATAAGAACCCTGGTTTCCTGACTTTAAGATCAGTTTTTCCACTGCAGCACAGGCCTTTTAAAAACATGTTTTAACTTAGTTCATAAGGTGGTGCTGTCCCAGGTCCTATCTAGCTAGAAGTTAGAAACCCTGGATGCCGATAAAGAAATGGTACAATTGTGCATGCAGGGTATATCTTGGAACATTTCTGAACAAAGCTAAATGCCCACTTGCCTTTCCAAAATGCAGTAAGGCTCTCTTGTTGATGGCAGTAATGGATATATGTCTCACTTTGTTATTCTTGTGTACCTAGGCCAAGAAACGATGACAGTTAGTGGACTGAGAACTAGGCTTTGAGTTGTTGTTGAGTCATTTCAGGCATGTCTGACTCTCTGCAACTCTCCATAATCCTGGCAAAGACACTGGAGTGGTTTGCCATTTCCTTCTCCAGCTCGTTTTACAGATGAAGAAACTGAGGCAAAAAGTGTTGAGTGAATTGTCCAGGGCCACACAGCTAGCAAGTATCTGAGATTGTTTTTGAACTTAAGTCCTCCTGACTCCAGAGCCAGCATTCTATTCACTGCACCATCTAGCTGCCTGAGGTCTGGGTTTTGGACCTGGGTTCAAATCCCATTTCTGGCATTCACTAGTTATGTAACTCTGGACAATCTGTGTGCCATAGGCAACTCCCTGGGATGTAGTAATAAGTTTGAGTTGGTGGGGAAAGGAGTTTCCCATGCTGATGAAATCAAAAAGGCTTCCATTTTCATGTAAATAGGCCAATTAACTTTTGAGAGATAGAGGTTTAGGAACTGCTTTTTTTTTTAAGCTTTTCGGTAAAGTGAACTAAAAAGAATCAGTAATTATGACACTTGTCATCAGAGAAAAATATTGGGCCATTAACTTAAAATAAGTTAATCTATGAATATGAAACATATAGTATATATGAAAATGAAAAAAACATTTTTACTATGCTGTTAGGCAATAGTGATTATAGAATTGTCATTCACATAATGAACTTGGATGAAAAAAAATCAAACCAATACAAATAAACCTCTCCTTGGGGCCCATAAAGCTCAATCTTTAAAAAATACCTAAGAATAATAAACAGTGGAACCTATCTCATGGGATTTAGAGATGGAAATTATCTTAGAGATGATTTCATCCAGTCCTCTCATTTTCTTATTCTTCTTCTAATTCTTCTTCTTTAACTTCTTTTCCTTCTCCTTCTCCTTCTTCTCCTTCTCCTTCTTCTCCTTCTTTTTCTTCTCCTTTTCCTTCTTCTTCTTCTTCTTCTTCTCCTTCTTCTCCTCCTTTTCCTTCTTCTGCTTCTTCTTCTTCTTCTTCTTCTTCTCCTTCTTCTCCTTCTCCTTCTTCTTCTTCTCCTTCTTCTCCTTCTCCTTCTTTTCTTCCTCCTCCTCCTCCTCCTCCTCCTTCTTCTCTGGAGAAGGTCTGGGAAAAGTTATTTTTATATGTAAGCCAGAGGAGTGGAGGCACACCAGCAGAAGTTTGTTGATTGCAGCACCATTGACATTTTGTTTTCTGTTTTATTTCTATGCAAAATATTTCCTCCTCATTATGAAGCTCAGGTCCCCTTATCTCTGTTGCCTGACTGATATTTTCAAAGTTGAATGGGGTTTCTGGGAAGGAGGGCAAACACATCAATTTGTCATTTAGAAATTTTGTCCTTCTATGAGTAGAGTGTTTTAGAACTTTCTTGTCTTTAAATTGGAGTCTCATAACTTGTGATTTAAATTTATCTATCCAATCTAGACAAGTGAAATCTAGCCCAATGAAATCTCAATATGGCCTATTGATAACCATTGTAAGGCCTTGGCAAATTTCTAAAGTAAATGAAATTGATTTCTATTTCTTTTTCTTTAATAATTAATTAATTAATTTTTAGTTTTCAACATTCACTTCCATAAGATTTTGAGTTTCAAATTTTCTCCCCCTCTTTTTCCTCCTTCCTCTCCAAGATGGCATGCAATCTGATATAGGGTCTGTTTATACATTAATGTTAATCATTTTCACATTAATCATGATGTAAAGAAGAATTAGAACTAATGGGAGAAACCACGAGAAAGAAGAAACAAAATGATCTCTTTCTGACACTCTCCCCTTTCTGTGTGTTTTCACTTTGTAGTTTCTCCAGTTTTCCCTAATACTCACCTTTCCTTGCTTGGCCTACTCTCTCAGATCCTTAGTGTTGTCCCTCCTATCAGAATCTGTTTTTGGAAAAGGATTTTTATAGCAGTCATTTACATCTTGGTTGGAACTTGCCACCTCCTTTTCTTCCCCTTATAACCTTATCTTTAGTTGAGTGAGAAACCTGGTGAAAGGAATTTCAGCTATCAATGAAGAGAAGGAATTATTTGTGGACAAAGGAGACATTTCCAATGCTACTAAACTTGTACTACAAAGAGAGTCATTATTCTCACTATTCCTAAGTCTGGACCTATTTGTAATTATGAAAGAGATGAGAAACGATAGGTAATAAGTTACTATGCAACCACAAAGTCCTGATGCTCAACTTCTTGTTTATTAGTCATTGGGGACTCAATAATTGTCTCGTTGGGTTGGAAGTGGAAGATAATACTACCATTTATATAGTGTTTTAAGATAGAGGAAAAAGGGAAGGTAGAGAGAGTCAGAAAGATACACACACACAGAGACAGAGAGAGAAAAATGGTAGTAGCAGGGAGTCTGAAGCAGAGTGGGAGTTAACCCTTTTGTTTTCTGCTTCCCAACCCTGGAACTCATGTGACTGCTATGATGTATATTAATTTAATAGGATAACGAAATACAGAAAATATGCTAGAGATCACTAGTGAAATCCCTTCATTTTACAGTTGAGGAAACCGAGACACAGAGATGCAAAGTGACTTGCCCAAAGTGACACAACCAGTGGCAAAGCCAGAATAAGAGTGCAGGTCTCATATTCACTACAATACTCAGACTTTCCATTGTATTTTACATGTTTCAGTTAGATTATAACTCACTCTTCCTATAGTTGTATTTTTTATGTGTTAAATTTCAGTGAAAAAACATAATATCAAAGCTAGAGCTCAGACTTTAGTCAAGTTTCAAAACAGTAAGTATTTTTTCTTAAAGTATAAATGGTTAGTGAATTCCAGTCACAAACTTGGTATGTGAAAGGAGAAGTGCTAGAAAGGGGAAGTTAAGGGAGGCTCTTTATTTTATGGAAGGTATCTGTAAGAAGTTTTTAAACTAATACCTAAAGTTCACACCCCAAACTAAATTTCATCTCTTTTGAGGGGCTGTTTGCTATAGCCATCTGCTGAGTGAATTCACTCACTTATTCACTTGTTCACTCATTTATTCATTCATTCATCAGTTCATTTCTTCATTATCCAATAGCCATTCATTAAGCACTTTAACTCTGGGTGACAAAATTAGACATAAGCAGGTCACTAGAGACATGGCCAGGAAAGAGACATTTAGTTAAAATATATAGTGGATATAGAAAACTGGTAACTCCAAATTGTGAGTTTCCCCCCCAAAATTACATATGTGTAAATGAACAATACTGGATAAAGCATACCTGACTTTTTTTTTTTTTTGAGGGGTGGTGGAAACATTTGTTTCAAAAATTCATTTGTTATCTCTTTCTGCACTTTAGAGGAAAGTTCCTGGATTAGGAAGGGGGGAAATGAAAAGTGTATGTGGAGCAGGAGGAAAAGGCTGCAGTTGGGCAGCTAGTTGATATTTTCAATTGACTTCATGTTAATCTTGGCTACTCAAGAAAATAGTTACAACTGCTTGAAAATACGAGTAGTCTCATGATAATGAGCTCTCTTCCTTTGGGAAACTAAGTCTGACTCAGTACCTAAGACTTATGTACTCAAAATGGGCATGCAATTGTATAGAATCTGGCTTGGAATAGCAGGGAGATTCCCTCCTCACACTGCCACCCACCCCTAGCTTCCACATAATTGTTTCCAATGACTCTGAGATAAGAATTTGATCCAGTCATACATCAGTCTGGAGATAGAGTTCTGAGGAAAAGAGATCATTTTGGACCATATAAGCTGGGGGAAAATAGTGGGATATTGTAGTGAGCTGGCCTCAGGAGTTAGGAATTAATTAATCAATTAAGCATTTATTAAGTACATATTATATACCAGGTTCTGGAGATACAAGAACAAAAGTTAAATAGTCCCTGCCCTGTAGAAACTTGCGCATTTTAAAATGTACATTCTAATGAAGAAAATAACATGTGTATATACACATATAAATATATATATGTAGGAGTTCAAGTGCTTCCTCCATGAAGTCTATACATATATATGTGTTTACATGTGTGCATGCACGTGCCTCTGTGTGTGTGTGTGTGTGTGTGTGTGTGTGTGTGTGTATGTCTATTTATCTATCTGGCAACTCTCTGAGTCTGTAAGATGCAAAGCTTGGTTTTCTTTTTTCTTTCTTTCTTTTTCTTTTTCTTTTTTTTTTTTTTGCTTTTTGGTAAGGCAATCAGGGTTAAGTGACTTGCACAGGGTCACACAGCTAGTAAGTGTCAAGTATCTGATGCCAGCTTTGAACTCAGGTCCTCCTGACTCCAAGGCCAGAGCTCTATCCACTGAACCACTTAGCTGTCCCATAAATGGTGTTTTCTTAATGAAAGGAGGAGGCAATTCTTAAGAAAGATTATTTCAGCACCCAAACTACTGGGGGAATCTGTAGCATTAGATATCACAGAATTTCAGATTTGAAAGGGACGTCAGAGGCCATATCGCACAATCTATTCCTGAAAAAGAATCCCATGTACAACTAAGCTTTGATCAAAGACCTTCTGGAAGGGAGATCCCATTTCCCTTAAAGGTGGCCCATTTCAGTATTAGCCAGCTCTGATTGTTTTTCCTTACTATTCTTACTATCTCCTTACAAGGTTCAGTGTACCTCTTTGAAACTTCCATTATTTGCATCTAGTTCTGTCCCCAATAGTAAGCAAGAGAAGTTGAATCACTCTTCCATGTAACAGTCCATCAAGTACTTTCCTATAGCCCCCTCCCTCAAGAATTCTCTTTTCCAGGATATAAACCTGTCTTCAACTATTCCTCCTGTGGCCTGATCTTAGAGCCCTTTATTACTATGCTGTTTACCTTCCCCTAGATCAGAAATTTTTAACATAGAGTCCATGAGTTTGTTTAAAAAAATTTTATAGCTATATTTCAATGAAATTAGTTTCCTTGGGTAATCTTACATACTTTCTTAAGTGCACTTTAAAATGTTATGCTGAGAAAGGGTCCACAGGCATCACCAGGGATCAATGACACTAGAGTCTAAGAACTTCTGTTCTTCTATATGCTCTCACCTTATCAACCTTCCTAAAATATGGCACCTAGAACTAAACATGATAAACTAGGTATGGTCTGACTACGGCAGAATACAGAAGGGCTATTACTTTCCTAGTTCTGGACATGAGTGCAGTATAAAATTGCATTAGCATTTTTGCTTGCTTTATCACACAGTTAACTGATTTTAGGATAATAGTCTACTAAAACGCATAGTTCTTTTTCCCACGGCTTTCTAGCCATACTTCCCCCATCTGGTACTTTCAAATATATTTACAAGCCCTTAAAAACACTTGTTGATGATTATGAAGATATGTATATAAATGTGTATTTATAATAGGAACCTGCAAAGGTTGCATTATCAAAGATCCTATTTATTATAAGCAAATCTCAATTTACCCTGGTAGTTTCAAGGAACGAATACTGTTTCTAAAGGCCCTAAGTTAGGGAAGCTACTCATCTTTTGGACAAATCAGACTGCTGTAGTCTAAAGAAAAAAAGACAGAACTGGGAATCCGGAAACATGCCAGGTAGCACCTGCTCAATCAAAAACTAGTTATATGACCTTTGGCAAGTCACTTAGCCTGCATAGGTCCCATAAGATTCTCTCATCTGTAAAATGATAAGGTTGGATTAGGTATTCTCTAAAATTCTCTGATTTCAACAGAAATCCATCTAAACAAATTACCTCCTCTCACCAATCAACAGGCATTTATTAGGGACCTATTATGTGTAGACACTTTGCTAGGCATTGGGAATACAAAGAAAAAAGTGAAATGGTTTTGGCTTTCAAACAGCTATCCCTTCCATATTGTGTCTTTCCCCATTGCAGTTTCAATATATCACTGATCAGCATAAAAATTAAATGAGTTTGGGGAATTTTGCAGAAGCTGTAGACAACATGTGAAGACCAGTAGATGACACAGAAAAAGTTTAGAAACTCAGAAATGCATAAAATATATTTATAGCATTACATAATAACATTTTATCTCTTGATACCATAATAATTCAGACTTCTCTGGTACAAAGGGAAGACAAAAACAATTTTACGCATATTTTCCAGATCATGGGGGCACTGTGCCTGAACCCCCATTATGTGGAAGGGATAACTGTATTTGATGGGTGGGGCATGAACACATATATGTATGAAGTAGATACAAAATAGGTATAAGGAGGTTGGGGGGATGGAGAGATTAGGAAAGAATTAATGTTAAAGGTGACACATAATTATCATGGAAAGAAGTGGAGAAGGTAAGAAAGGAGGACATTCCAGATGCTGGGGGCATCCAGTGCAAATGAAGATATATGGTAAATGAAGTGACATAAGTGGAATAATTAAAAGATCAACTTGACTCAACTATAGCTGTTCTGAGAGAAGTAAAATATGAGACCAGAATAATGAGACGGATCAAATTGTGAAGGGCTTTAAATGGCAAATAGGTAAAATATTTCCTCCTACAGATATTAAGGAAACACTGGAGTTGGCATTAAGGGAATAAGGGAGATGGTTAGACTTGAGCTTCAGGAAAATCACTCTGGTAGCCATGTGGAAGGTGGACTGGAGTGATGAGGCAGGAAGACCAATTAGGCAGCTATTGCAGTAGTCTGGTGGAAAGGTAATGAAAGTTTGAATGATGCTGGTGGTTGTGTGAGTGGAGAGAAAAGAGAGGTAACATATTAGTGTTTGGCAATTCTCAAAGTGCTCTATAAATGCTAGCTACTATTGTAGAAATGACAAGATTTGGCAGCTCATTGGGTGCGTGGGGTGAGTGATAGTGAAGAGTTGACTGTTACACCAAAGCTGCAAATGTAGATGATTAGAAGCACAGTAGTTTACCACATTATATAACCCTGACCCCAAGCTCACAGTTTAACTCCACCTCCCACCCCCACACCAAAAAAGATACAACCCTTTGACAGCTCAACAAAATAGCACAAAGGAATGATGGCAAGTGAACGTGAATGTGAGGACTTTAGTAGTTTACTGTTTATTAAAAGAAGTGAAAGGTATGCATTTTAGCTGGTTAGCTATCGTATTTGATCTCAGCTTCGTGACACTTTCACAGTTGCCTGCATTTACACAGTTGTAACTATTTTGCATATTGTTCTTTGTTCTCCACTCTCTTCACCCTTCATTTTATGACATCATACAATAGTCATTCCTTATGACACAGAGGCATTTAGTTGAGATTGTTTTATGAGTGGATTCCAAGTCTGCCAGCAAAGTTGATTAACTTCAGAGTCGGAAGGAGCTGACCGCCCATGAGGAAGGACCTTACCTTCTCAGTGTCCTAGGCAACTCTCTAAGATTACACTTTGCAATCCTTCACAGCAAGTTCCCATACTTACAAACTCACAGGTCTGGGGGGAAAATTATATAGGCAGCATGTGCCTAGTTCATGATCTGATCACATTTCTAGAGACAAGTACTATATATCACATATTTTCACCTCAGTTTCCTTATCTGAAAAATCAAAAGGTTGGATCAGATGATCTTTCATGACCCTTCTTGTTCTAATAATTTGAGGTTCAAATTTCATTTTACTAAGGGCAGGGTAGAGCAGTGAGCAGAGCACATTGCTAGGTACAGAGGGAGATAGAATTTTGAGATTTAGAAAAGATCCTTGCCCTCATTGAACTTGTAATCTAGCAAGGAGTTATAACATATAGATAAACAACTCTAATACAAAATGATACATGATAGTTGTTTAAGAGAGGTACAAGATGTCGTAATAGTTATATATGTATATATCTATATATGTATTTATATAATTGTTAGTGAGCTAACATGAACAGCTAGAAGACACAATGAATAGAGCACTGGGGTTGAAATCAGGAAAACTCATGTTCATGAATTCAAATCCAGCCTCAGACACTTACTAGTTGTGTGACCCTGGGCAAGTCATTTAATCCTATTTGCCTCAGTTTCCTCGTCTGTAAAATGAATTGGAGAAGGAAATGGCAAACTGTTCCAATATCTTTATCAAGAACACCTCAAATAGGGTCATGGAGAGTTGGACATGATTGAAGCAATTGAACAGCAGCAACATAATTCTTAATAATAAACAATATAATTGAGGGGGGAGAAAGATAATTTGTAACTGGGGGATGAAGAGGAAGGAAGGTTTCCTAGAAGAAGGAACATTTGAATTGGGCTTAATTTAAGTATATTAAATTTATAATATATAGATACCCCCCTTCTATCTCAAATCTTAATAAGATGAACATGGTGAAGATTCACAGTTTCATGTGCAGTCTTCTTGTTCTGTTTTCTTTTGTGTAGTGAAATATTCATGTTTCTTAATGTTTGTCAAGTTCATAATCATAAAAATCAATGGATATGTAGGAATTCAACAGGTGGGGAGGGGACAGAGAAGAGGCGATTCATTCAGTCTCATATTAAGTGAAGTTATCTGGCTATCATGCCAAGAGAGAAAAGCAATCATTTACTGACTTTTTTGTTGTGACTGGATGCAATGCAAAGTGTTGGATCAGGAATGTCACTGTTGTAAAAAGTATTTGTCCTGTTTGCATAAACAACACCCTATTGTGCAAGTGGAAGATTTATATAGGAACCCTCTGCTATTCTCAGATAAGTAACATAATCTGCTAGGAACTCAATATTATCTGAATTGTATGGCTTCCATGATATAACAGTATCATGAATTAGTTAATATGCAAATAATACAAGTTCATTTTTCTTTTCCCTGCTCAAAACCCTCCCTAAAATATAAATGAGAAAGAGGAACTTTCTTGCTACTAAAAAAGCCAGCTAGCTAATTGCTGAGGTAGCAAAAAGCATTTAAACAAAATGTTATTCTAGGTTGTTGGCTTCAATCACAGTTGTCTCCAAACTCATGCTGAGGCAAAATAGGATGATTAAAGAGATCGTTTTTCATTTTGCTGTGGCTGACACATTAACCTACGTCCCCTTACATTCGGGTCCATGAGAGGAGGGTGATGAGAGAGGGAAGTTGGGTCATCCTTAGCTGTTGCAGAACCTGAGGAAATTATATTCTACACCTTATTCCCTGAGTTTTAGACCACTTACAATGAAGGACAGCCTTGCAAAGGAATGTGGGCTGAGTAGGGATAGAAGGCACAAGCAGCCAAGTTTCACTGCCTTGCTTTGGTAGTAGGGAACAGATGGAAAGAGACAGAAGGGGATTTTTATGGGTTGATTATGTAACAGTTTCAGGGTTACTGTTGTTCTTGTTTCTTAAAAGCAGCTAACAGAGTGATCAAGCAGCACTGTGGCACAGTGGATAAAGTGCTGAGCTTGAAGTCAGGAAGACTCATTTTCCTGAGTTTAAATCTGGCCTCAGACACTTACCAGCTGTGTGATCCTGGCCAAGTCACTTAACCCCGTTTGCCTCAGTTTCCTCATATGTAAAATGAACTGGAGAAGGAAATCGTAAACCACTCCAGTATTTTTGCTAAGAAAACCCCAAATGGGGTCATGAAGAGTCAGTCACAAAGAGTAAGACACGCGTAAACAACAACAGTAATGATAACTGAGTCATCTTTTTTGTCTCAGAAGCTGCCTCCTTGAGACAATTCTTAGTAGGCCAGTTAAAATAGAGACCAAAGAGGCCACTTTTAAGTATAGTACCACTATGTACCCTAGGGATGCTCTGCCCACAAAGTTTGTGGAGTAGATTCTTAGGTGATTTTTGAGTTAAAATGTTATTATCCTTCCCATTATGTTTGTCATTGCTTGTATTTTCTCCTAATAATAATATTGGTGTTTATATAGCCTTTTATGGTTTGCAAAGCATTTTATGTACATTATTTCATTTGAGCCTCACAACAACCCTATGAGATAGGTATTATTGCCAGTTTACATTCAGGGAAACTGAGGGCCAGGGAAGTTAAATAACTTCATCATGGTCTCCTCTCCATTCCTTTTTACCTAAACATCATATTGGTGGTATGGGAAGGCTTGCTGGAAGAAGTAGCATTTGAATTGTGTTTAAAAGCATGAAGGGAGCTGTCCGCAAATCCAGGCAGAGCAGGAGTCAAAGACATGTATGTTAAGTTTGAAGTAAATGAAAAACACAAGAAGATGTACATAGTGGAAATTCACAGTTCCATATGCAGTCCTCTTTCTGTTCTTCATATAGGTAAACGTATATGTTTGCTATGTTTGTCCAAATCAAAATACTAAAAATTAAAAAAAATTAAGGCTAGGCAGGAATTCAACAACTGGGATAATAAAGAGCCATCCAATTATGCAAGTAGCAACTTTATGTAAGTACCCTCTGCCATTCACAGATAAATAATAGGATGTGCTAGGACCTCAATGTTATCTGAATTTTCTGGTTTTCATGACGTGTATGATGTCATAGAATAGGTAATATGCAAAGAGTCCAAGCTCAATAGAGTGGCTCTTTTTCTATTTTAGGTATTAAATATCTTAAATGTTCATGCAACAGAAAGAGAGGAGAAACACAAGACATAGGAAACGGTAATTGCGTGTGGTGAAGGTCATTAGAAATCTTTGTGACATGACTCACAGCCACAGCTAGAAGAGCCCCTTCAATAAGGGATCCAATGTAATTTCAAAGTATGTGTATTGGGTTAAGGGCCATCAGCTCACCATTATTACCCAGGTCCACGTGATTGGCTTTCTGAGGGCAAGTTACTGAATACCACTGAGGTTGAAGTTTCTTTCCTTCAATATGGTATAAACATACCCCATTTACCAGGTATCTCCCAGGGATGGAAGGAGGATGAAATAAAAAGAACTGTTGAGTATTTGGAATAATGGCAAGACATTAGGCAAGAACTATATGCTAGATTCTTGCTGGAGATCCTTCCTGAAGTGTTGTACAAAGTACAGTAACCTCAGTATCAACATGAAGGCTCTGCAGTGAAAGCAGACATAAACAGGACCACTGTAAATGCTGTCTGTGGCATACCCATTTTTGTTTGCTGTTTCTGACAGTGGTACCAAGGGATGATTTGTGGAAGGGCATTTTAATTTTCCTTCCTTGTGTGAACCTCAAAATGTCACAAAGGTATACTTAACTTCCTCTAATAACCTGGTCTGGACATATCATCAATGAATTTATCCAAACCCTTCTCCAACCTATTTATACTCATTAGCTCAGGGGTCTTTTTAGCTTTTTTTTAGCCCCTTAATTGCCTCCTGGCTCCCCTCTCCAATTCTTCTTTTGCATTGCTCCCAAAATAATCTTTCTAAGCTACCACTCTGACCATTACACTGCCCTGGTCAAAAACTTCAGTGGCTCCATTTTGCCTTAAAATAAATTACAAATTTCTTCACCTGGCATTTAAAGTTCTTCAAAAACTGGGACCATCCCATCTTTCTATACTTAATTTACATTAGTCTTTTTAATATACTCTTTTTTTCTCCTATTCAAACTAACCTACCAGCTGTTTGCCAACCTTGGCATTTCAGGAGCCATCTCCATATCTTTGCATAGGATGCTCCCATACATGGAATGTATTTCTCATCTCTACCTCTCAGTATCTTTATCTTCTTTTTAAGGCTCAGTTCAAGTGCTTGCCCCTAAGCCTTTTTTAAATTTCCCAATTGTTAGTGCTTTCTCCCTCCTCAAATGACCTTGTTATTGACTTGCCTTGAGAATAAGTATTTTATTACTTTTTCATTTGTATTCCCAGTGCCCATTACAATATTAAGCTCCATGACTAATAAATGATTGCTCATTGCTTCAATTTAAGTTAAATCCTGATGAACTCCAGAGAAGTAAATTATTTTTGAATGAAGACAACATTTCTTCCAAGAACTACTATCTCCTTTTGTCTGTTTCTACTACATTGCTTAATCAGCTGGCATAGGAATGGGACCTGTGATTTCACTGGTTTGGGGAACTCTGCATGAGGAATTCCTTCTCCTCTGAAATTTATAGTTGTAGTTGCTTAGACCAATGAGAAGTTAAGTAACTTGCTCAAGGATACACAGTCACTAGGTGTCAGTGGAGGGACTTGAACCCAGTCTTCTTGGTTCCAAGGCCAGGTGTTTCTATCACACTAAAAATTGTAAGATAAAAAAGACTTTGTTAACTGTTAAGATGAATGGTTAAGAACTAATGGGAACTGACCACAGAAGGAAACTGTACTTAGTTCTTGCAATACTATGTTTGACACTTTTCAAAAATAACTCTGTAGCTCAGAAACTCAGAAACACTTTTTGAATTGTGAGAGGCGGCCGTTTTTGGGGTAAAGAAAATGGGGCAATAACAAAAGCTGATAATAACTAAAGAAAGAAAAGAGTTTGGCACTATTTTCTATGACGATTGGTAGCATTTGGAATTGTCCAAGAGTTATATCTTCAACAAAAAATTTATTAATCATTTATTAATTAGTTACTGTATACAAGGTCTGTTCTAGGCTCCAGGTATGCAAAAGTGGTTACAGAACAGGGTCTACTCTCAAGGAACTTACAGCCTAATAAGAGGAAGGGCAAATATGCAACTCAGTCAATCAACAAGCATACCTACTATGTTCTGGCCACTTTGTTAAACATGGGAATACAAAGATAAAAAACAACTGTCCTCATTGAGGACAGTTCCTGTCCTCAATGAGCTTACATTCTGTTGGGGAAAACAATATAGATGGATAGATAGATAGATAGACAGACAGACAGACAGATATTCAGACAGGCAGATAGTTAGATAGAAAACACATACAAAGCAGACATAAAGTTACTTTTGAGTGGAAGGCATTAGCAGCTGTAGGGATAAGGAAAGGCCCCATGAAGTAGGTGGTGCCTTGAGCTAAGTCTTGGAGGAAACCTAGGGAAGGAGATAGAAAGAGAGAGCTTTCTAGGTATAGGAGAGAGAGGTATCCGCAGAAAAGGAATGGAGATAGATGAAATGAGGAACAGCATGAGGGCTAGGATGGTGTGCATCGGGCCAGATTAAATGTCACACAGAGGAGTTTATATATTTCATCTTAGAAGTGTGATAAAAAGAGAATGGGACAAGTAGAAGGGAGAAGCCCAGGCAAAGCATTATAAAGACTTTGAGAATGAGAGGCCACTTTTACCTGGAGGTATGGGTGGGGGTGAACCAGAGAAGGCTTCATGGAGGAGATAATGTCTGAGTTAGGCTTTGAAGGAAGAGAAAGACTGCAAGAGATGGAGATGCCCACTCCAGACACAGGGGACAATGTGAGCAAAGATTTAGTGATAGGAGAGGGCCAGATGAAAATGGGGAATGGGGCTTAATTGGTTTGACCAGAACATAAAATATGGGAAGGGGAGTGGTATGAGATAAAATTGGATAAGTAGGTTGAACCAGATTATAGAGGCTTTTCAATGCCAAGGTCAAGAGTTTTTACTTTATCCATTAAGTCATGGGTATCCAGAGAATTTTTGAGTAGAGAAGTAAGTGTGATTACAGTGGTGCATTAGGAATCTTATTTGGGAATTAAGCCTTTTGAAAAGCATACAGCAAGTGCCTACTATACTACACAGTGATAGATCAGTACTGCAATGGATGTAGTAAGGAGAAGCAAGAGGGTTAGGCAGTCACAATTCCTCCCCTTGAGGAGCTTGCACCTTCATTGGGGGAAATAAGACTAATGTACATAAAACAATTAGAAAACTGTAAGAAGCATGTGATTAATTGTCCAAATGTTTGATACAAACTTAAGTGCTTTAGGAAGGTCAGCAAGATGAGATCAGAGTGACCAGGGAAGTTTTATTCCCTGAAATGAGAAGTGAGAGTAGATGTGGTATTTTCAGAATACCACAGAATTAGCGAAAATTTAAACATTCCCATTTGAATATAATGGGAAATAACTTTACAAAATGCCTCCAAAATGTTGGAAGTCTTGCTTCCCACACTGATCCTTTCTTATGCTGACCTTCCTGTAGCATTTAAAGTTTGCTCCACACATGTAGGTAATTAGTTATATACCCTCTAGTATACTAGCAGCCTTCAATGCTAACTGGGTTAGAAACCTCCATATTAGTATCCTGACTT
Source organism: Vombatus ursinus (assembly GCF_900497805.2). Taxonomy (NCBI): domain Eukaryota; kingdom Metazoa; phylum Chordata; class Mammalia; order Diprotodontia; family Vombatidae; genus Vombatus; species Vombatus ursinus. The sequence continues at coordinate 21,494,411 of NW_020954556.1, read as the reverse complement.
GGTGGCTAGGGACATGGAAACTGGAAGAAATAAATATTTTTTTAAAAGATTCATTTTTTTTCTTTCTGTGGTGTCAACACAGGGCAGCATGTTCAATAGTTGGAAACCCATGTGGGTCGTGTTGCTGGAAGATGCTATTGAATTCTACAAGAAGAAAAGTGATAACAGTCCCAAGGGAATGATCCCATTGAAAGGAAGTACTCTTACCAGTCCCTGCCAAGACTTTGGTAAAAGAATGGTAAGGTTTTTGTTATTGTTGTTGTTGTTTTTCATTTTTAATCGTCCTCCAATATGGCCTTATTTTTTTCAATTCAACTCAATAAACATTTCTTAAATGTTACCAACATGAAAAATATTATCTTAGAAGCTAGGAGAAAAGATAGGGGATAGGAGCAGAACTACAATTTTCTTAGTATAGGGAATTACATGGCAAGGGAACTTTATCTGCTAATGTAGGTTGGCACCTCTCATCTTGGAAAGATACCTAGAACACTGAGAGGCTAAGTGAATTGTTCAGGGTCACACAGCCAGTGTGTGTCAGAGACAGAATTCGATCTTTAATCTTCCTAGCTCATAAATCTGACCACCAACCACCATGCCATGCCACCTTAGGTATGTGATCCTGGGCCAGTCACCTTGTATCTCTGATCCTCAGTTTCTTCTTGCTCAGAGCAGACACTTGATAAATGTTGACTGAACAGAATCCCATCAGAAAAGTGGGACTCTATCAGGGTTCTGGCAGCATGGAGGCTTATGGAGCCAGAGCATACTTGGGTAAAAGAATTCATGAGCCAGACCTTCACAGATACTTTTGGGCTGGGCTGGGGACCCTCTGCAAATGTGGCCTTATTCAACTCATGTCACATAATAAGCAGAGCTGTCAGCATTCATCCCTGCTGTGGGCACCAGTCTTTGTAGACTGGTTAATTTTTAATTTTCTAATATTCAGGATGAGGCAGCATGGAGCATGGGAATAGAAGGTGAGTCTTTAAGATAAGAACCTTGAGTTCATGACGTGTCTCTGACAAATGATAGCCTCATGACCCTCTTGGTACTTTAAGTTGCCAAACAGATGCTGATCTGCACTGGTAGAGGGAATTCCCTGACCAGGAGTTTCCTATATGAAAGCACACATAGATTGGTCACAAAGACCTGCAGATGATGACTATGACAATAATGGCAGTAAATTTCACCCTTTGACAGCTCAATCCAATAAATACTGAGATGCAAAGTGAATTCTTCCTGATTACTCCTGTGCATTTAATTATGATTTAATCAGTGTCCACCCAAAACAGAAAGTGTCAATATTGAGACAGCCAAAATTGCTTCAAGTAATAGAATAGTCAGCTTTCCAAATATACCCTTTTTATTTATGGCGGAATGTGCATCTTTAGCATCTCGGGAGCCTCAGGGTTTGTACTCTCAAAGACATACTCTGTCCCTAGGCCTGCACAGATATCACATCCCTAACCTGCTGGGAGAAAGGAGGCTAAAAGCAAAGAGTTGTCATCTCTGCTAATATCATCTTGTTCTGTCCGCTCTCCCCTTGTTTGAATGTTCTCTTCCATTATGCAAATGAAATAGTCATGCCATAAGCTTTTCATCACGATAATCACTAACAGCCATAATTAAGCTTTCATTTGCTAAATCATAGAGGAAAGGTGCTCCTGGGTAGGTAAACTAGTGATGATATTCAGAGAGCTACTAAAGAGTTTATGATTATCAAGTTCATAATGATTTAAAACCATAAAGGGTATTTGAGGCAATTGTAGATGGTATCTAGTTCAATCCAATAAGCCTTTATAAAGTGCCCACTATGTCTAATTATATGTCTCTTTTTCTTTTTCTTCCACTTTTGCCCTTTTTCCTGTATAATCCTAAAACCTAACAGTGACCTCCCAGTAGCACCCATAGGTCATTCTTAATTCAACTAATATCCTCTGGGCTAAAGGGGTAAACAATTCTCTTGTTGGTCTCTCCATTTGGTATTTGGGAACATAAGAGCTAGTAAAAGTATGCCATTTACTCAGGGATATCCAATGAGTTAATAATATTTGGCCTGGAGAGATTCATTCCCTTGAATCCTCATAGGGTCAGAGCATAGGAGTAAGATCTGGAAATGACCTCAAAGGTCATCCTGTCCAATCTCTTTATTTTACAGATGAAAAAAAATGGAGTTTAGAAAGATGAAATGATTTTCCCAAGGTCAAACATGTAGTTAGTGGCAGTTGGGATTTGAACCCATGTCTTTCCACCATTCCATATTGCTACACTTTATGAATTAGACAAACACTTCAAATTCTAAAAAGTCTATTAAGTATCCATTATGTTGAAATGAACTGGGCAATTTTGTTTCTAACTTATTAAATTTAATATATATGGAAAAAACCATGTAAAAGGTTGTAATTTTCTATATAATCCTTATTTTTTGTTCTTTGTAATTTGAATGTTTATATTTGTTGATTAAATTCATAATAAAAAGAATATTTATTTTTAAAAGTGCATACTATGTGCAAGGCACTGGGAAAAAAGAAAAATAATAAAATAGTCCCTACCTTCAATTTTACATTTTATTAGATTTCTGAATCCAGAGGGTCTAACTTCTTTGCCAGAAAAAAAATTACCTGACTGCAATCAATCAATTGATCAACAAGCATTTATTAAGTACCTAGTGTATACCAAGTACTATGTTAGGTGCTGAAGATACAAAAACAAAAATGAAATATTCCCTGCATTCAAGAAGCATCCATGATGTTGGAAGAGACAATATTTGTATATGTGTATATACATATATATATACACACAATACATAGAAAATAAGCATGGTAACTTCTTGAGGGATGCAATAGCACCTAGGGGAATCAACGAAGGCTCTGTGTAAGAGGCAGCATTTGAGATGAGCTTTGAAGGAAGCTAGGGATACTAAAAGGAGGAGGTGAGGAGGGGTGCATCCAGGCAGGAGAGACAGGCAATGCAAAGGTGAAGACTTGGGAGATGAAGTGCTGTGTATGAGCAATAGTAAGAATGCCAATTTTGCTGGATGGTGCAGTGTTCCAAGGGAAATAATTTTTAATAAGGCTAGAAAGGTAGGGTAGGAACAGATAGTGAAGGGCTTTATATGTCAAATAGGAGTTATATCTGCTCCTAGAGGTAACTGGGGAGTTACTGGAGCATTTGTTTGTTTTTAGCAGAGTAGTTGCATGCTTAAACCAGTACTTTAGCAATATCACGCTGGAAGTTACATGTACAATTGATTGGAGTGGGGAGAGACTTAAGGCAGGGAGGCCAGTTAGGAGGCTATGTCAATAGTGCAGGTACAAAGGGATTAGGCCCTGAATTAGGGTGGTGACTATCTAAGTGGGGGAGCTAGGTGGGCAACTGTGGCAGAGCCCTGAACTCAGAAAGACCTGAATCCAAATCCAGTCTCAGACACTTACTACCTGTGTCACCCTGGGCAAGTCACTTAACCCTGCTTGACCCAGTATCCTCATTGGTCAAATAAGCTGGAGAAGGAAATGACAAATCACTCCGGTATCTTTGCCAAGAAAATCCCAAATTGGGTCACAAAGAGTCAGACACAACCGAAACCACTGAACAACAACAACAACTGTGTAAGTAGAGAGAAGGTGATAGATGCAAGAGATACTGTTGAAATAGAATTAACAAGACTTAACAACTCATTGGCTTGGAAGGACTGGATTAGCTGATTTTTAAATAAACACTTCCAGATTATGAGTAGGCTCAGGCCTCTGCTTTGCAGCAGCTGTTCCTTACTAACACACTATGTTTTGATTTTAGTTCGTGTTTAAACTTGCCACAACCAAGCAGCAAGACCACTTTTTCCAGGCTGCCTACCTGGAGGAGAGAGATGCCTGGGTGCGAGACATTAAAAAGGCTATTAAGTGCATTGAAGGAGGCCAGAAATTTGCTAGGAAATCCACCAGGAGGTCCATCCGACTGCCAGAAACCATTGACTTAAGGTGATTTGTTTCCTTTGTTTTTTTTTTTCTTCCAGGTTTTAGGCTCAACCAAACTCTACCTGTGTAAATACTTCTCTAAGGCAAGAGCTCTAGTCTTCACTCTTGCAGGCCATGAGGTTGTGTCTAGCCCAGTGCACTAAATGGCCAACCAGTGGCCAGAGAGAATGAATGCAGAATCTCAAAGAGTCTGTAGCACCTAAACCAGGGCTATCTACTTCAGCGAGCTTTATTATCCCCAGCGTACATTAGGCATTTAACTCTTTCAGGTCATTGCTTCTAATATGGACCACTCACAGTGCTAGCTTCGAAGCCTAGACTCTTCTGACTGTAGGAAGGTCACATAATAATTAAGCATATGGAATACCTTCCCCTTACCCCCTCAACACACAACTGCAGAATACAATGAAATATAGAGCCACATATCCACAAGTACAAATACGTGTAGTTAATTGAAGCCAGTTTTCTTGGGAAGAGCATTGGACCAAGAGGAAGAAGGCTTAGGCACCAGTCCTGGCTACCTCTAACTCTGTAACCTTAGACAAATCCATTAATCTCATTGACTCTCAATTTCCTTATTTGCAAAATGGATTTAATACTACCTGCCCTACATATCCTACAGGGTTGTTATGAGGTTTATTTCACCATGTACAGTGGAAAGAACAATGGCTTGGGAGTCAGAAGACATGGGTTCAAATCCCTCCTTTGAGGCTTATCACCTGTGCAATCTTGGACTAATCACTTAACCTTCTTGGACCTCAGTTTCCTCAGTTTCTTCATCTGTAAAATGGGGATGACAATAGAACTTAATTCACAGGGCTATTATGAGGAGCAAATGAGATAACATATGTAAAACCCTTTGAGAACTTTAAGCTGCATAAAACCTAGCTATTATCATTATCTATAAAATGAATGTTCTGGAGAAGGTGGTCTCTGAGACCCTTTCTATATCTATATCTATGGTTCTATGTTCCTTGAACAAATACCTTAATCTCACTGAGCCTCAGTTTCCTCATTTGTGAAGTGGATATAATAATACCTGCTCTGCCTGTCTCACAAGGCTGTTGTATGGTTTATAATAGCAAGATATAGTAGAAAGAGCATTGTCAGGGGACATGAGTTCAAATCTCACCTCTGTGGGATTACTGCCTGTGTAACCTTGATCAAGCTGCTTAGCTTCCCCAGGGCCTCAGTTTCCTCATTTGTAATTTAAAGGGGCCTTCCAGGGCCCTTCCAGCTCTAGAGTTATGAACCTATGGCCAGGATAATATACGTGAAAGAGTTTTGTATGCTATAAGACACTAGACACGTCTAAATGGACATTTATGATGACCGAATCTTGCCTGAAAGGATAGAAGTAAATGTCCCCTTCCCTGCCTCTCCCCACCCTGAAGCATTTCTCTTTGTAGCTTCTAGCTCCTGCCATGTCATACCTGTCAGGCTTAGTCTAACTAGGAAGATCCATTGGCTGGCAATAACTTGCATATACTTAGTTTTTACCAAAATGTATCATTAGGAAGTCAGGAGGATGCCCAAGATGAGCCAGAGGTCTTTAGATCAACTTTTATCCAGATGTTTGTTGTGGGGCAGAGAAATGTTTAACTGATAAAAGGAGGAAAGTTTGGGAAAGATTTAATTTCTTCTTTCTGATTTGCAAACTCCTGAAGTCTATTCAATAATGTATCATACAAGAGAAATTTTTAGCAAGAAAGTGTAAATTTGAGGTTACAAATTATCTAGATCCAGAGTCTAAGAAGGGAGAAAATGCTGCCTTTCCTCCTCTCAAAGAATTTACCTTTGATTAGTTATTGCTAAGCAGTAAAGCTCAATGTCATAAAAAGGGTATAGGGAGCATTGACCTTGCTACCTTGGAGGGAACAGAACCGGAGCAACAGGTAGAATCAGGTTTCTCAGAGGTTCAGTCTCTGGAATCAGCTAAGGCAGGGAGGAAAGAGCAGGGAGGTATTGGTGTGTGAAGGGGCTACAGAGGATCAGTAAGAGCTGCCCTTGAGAGGCACTGGGGTACAGGGTCATGAGCCCTGGTTCTGGACTCAGAAGACCTGATTTCAAATCCTCCCTCTGTTGATTGCTGCCTGTGTGACCTTAGACAAGTCACAATTTCTGGGCCTTGGTTTTCTCTTCCGCATAATGAAGCAATGGGTAGGATTAGACCTGGTGGCTTCTAAGGTCCCTTCCAGCTCTAAATCTATGATCACTAGCAAACTGGCAACACCGAAGTCTGGCTCTGAATCTGAGGGCCTGGGCTGCTTACTCTCTGTCCGGTATGCTGAGAGCTTCACTGCAGCCTGAGGCAGGTCAGTGACTGGAGGTGAGTCTTGCCTCGGACCGCGAATTATCCAGAGGTCTTCAAAGCCCTGGCCACGTGTTCTTCATTTATGTGGATTTCACCGTAATAAAGGCGCCTTGCTCCATGGTAGCTCACATTTCTCCAAGTATACTTGGAGATGAGTTTTCAGCAATGCCGTCTCACCCCCACACATGGTGCTCAAAATAACTACCAAGCTCCCAGGGGCTGTTGAAGGGACACACCATGGGTGGCTTCTGATAACTTGACTATCAAACTTTGTTCTAGAAAGAAAAACCAGACTGTTTCCCCCAATTAGATCAAATGGCAAGAAACCAGGGGGAGTGGTGAGCCTTTGCGGCCCTTTTGTTTCTGAACATGTCAGAGGGAGCCACATTGCTGACCACAGTTGTCAAATATGTGTGCAAAAAGGATGGCTGGACAATGTCAAGAAGAAACAAGATGCAGGAAACAGGAAGACCACTTCCTGTTCTGTTGCTCAGGATTCCAGTGATAGGGCTCCCCACTTACTCTGTAAAATAATAATAAGAACTCCTCTTTGCTCCTCAATGTCTTTATCTTTCTTCTTTCCCCTCTATTAATCGGTTTCCATTTAGGGAAAATATAAAAAAAAAACTTCCTGTGTGGTTTAGACATTTGTCTGTAAAGGAGCTGTAGCAAATGCTCCTTTCACATAGGAGGCCTAGGATGCTAGATGCCAACGAGCTATACCTTTCTCTTTTGAATATCAGTAGTTAATTTTCCAAATAGTTTTATTCATTTGTTCAATTCATTCACTCAACATATATCCCAACAGTGTTCAAATCTGGCCTCAGACACTTATTAGCTGTATAACCCTGGGCAAGTCACTTAACTCTGCCTCAGTTTCCTCATTTGTAAAATGAGCTGGAGAAGGAAATGGCAAACCACTCCAGTATGTTTGCCAAGAAAACCCCAAATGAGGTTTGCCAAGAAAACCCCAAATGGGACATGCCTGAAATAACTGAACAACAAACAGCATATAAGTCACTGTGCTAACTGCAATGCAGAATATAAAATTATGCTAGATATGTCTGCCCTCATGATGCTTTAATCTAGCCAGAGACATAAGATACATGTACATGTATCTTAAGATACTGTAAATATTTACAGTGACCAAGGTAATAGAAGGTTCAACTGTTAGGTAGCACAGTGGGTAGAGATTTGGAGTCAAGAAATCCTAGGTTTAAAGTCCTGTCTAATATTTGTTAATGATGTGACCACATCACTCAACCTTACTGAACTTCAGTTTCCTCTTCTACAAAATGAAGATAACAATATTTATGGGAGCTACCTCACAGCATTGTTGTGCAGCTCAAGTGAGATAATGTATGTAAGGTGCTCTTCACAATTTAAAGGGCTATAGAAATGTCAGTTACCATCATGATCACTTTCTCCAGGGTAGAAGGTATGTGGGCAAACACCAGATAGATTCTCCTTCCTCACTCATTGATTGCTTTTTTCTGCTCAGTGCCCTATATTTATCCATGAAGGACGCTGACAAAGGAGTAAAAGAACTAAAGCTGGAGAAGGATAAGAAGGTGTTCAACCACTGTTTTACAGGTAAAAGTCTGTATTTCCCATGTACTTGCTACTAGGAGATGTGGCCACCATTGAAATGAATGAAATGCTTTGAATTTTAACTCCAACTCGAGTAAGGACAGAGAGGATAAAGAGAAGGGTGCTGGGCAAAAAGGATAGTTTGGAACATACTCAGTGAACCAATTGAAAATGAAGTTCTAGATTATCAGAGTGAAAAAAAGTAAAGAAGAAAATCAAAGGTCTTTGTTGCTCAATAGAATTTATGGTATAATGAAAAGAAGTCTTGGCTAGGAAGTGGGAGACGTATTCTAGTCCCAACTTTGCTACTAGATGATTATATGACTTTAGGCAAGTGACATTAATCTCCATGGCCACCAGTTTCTTCAAATTAAAATACTGGAGTTGGATTAAATTATTTCAAAGGTACTTTCTTGCTGTGACATTTTTCAGTTCTATGAGAGCTTGTGGATTAGATCATAGAAGTTTTGGGAATTCCATTGTACGTCATTCAACCTTGACTAAGCGTGATTATGATATGGGTATACCTTGAGTTCCCAAAGGCAATGGATGACAATGAAGTGCAAACTCTGGCTGGTTCTATTATGCTAGAAAGTCTTCAGACATTGGCTCAGTAATGGACTGTGGCCCAAGCTGTAGTCAGTCAATCAAAAGACATTTATAATATGTGCCAGGAACTTTGCTAAGCCCTAGGGATGGATGGGAAGAAAGGCAGAAGATAGTCTCCGCTCTCAAGAAGCTCACAGTCTAATGGACAAAGTCTAACCTAGTGAGGATCACCCCCATGTTAGTCTTGGGGACAATGAGATTTTTGGCCACAACTCTTGAGGACTACCTGTTAAATTAGGACAGTTGTGATCTGCATCAAATGAAGGAGTACTCAGGCTGAAGAGATTAAAGAGTATTGTAGCAATGGAGTGAGTACTCAATCTTTCTTTCATTCCACGCTTATTGAGTTGAATATGGGGAATGTAGATTGCATTAGGTTTCCTGAAAATTCTTGGACATTATGAATTTGAGGAGGCCCTAACAAGAAACTTAATATGTCCTTTCATTACAATAATGCTCACTCTATCTAAGGGGCCCCAGCTCTTGTTACAAAATACTGTGAACATAGAACAAGTGAATGCCATTGAATCCCATTACTATTTAAGGAACTATGACCTATTACACTGAAGTCACAAGTCACACAAAGCAACACCTAAGGTAACATAAAAATTAATCCACAGCACAGTAGTATATTGAGTTAAGTAAGTCAAAAGTACTCTGGGCCTCAGTTTCCTTATCTGAAAAATGAGGGAAGTAGATGAGACTTTTGTAAGACCTCCTCCATCTTGATGTGCCTTCAGAGTTAGTCTCCCAAGGCTTTGAAAAGTTGAATTTTGTGTTTGTGATGGGAATATTTACACTGATGTTATCACGGATTCTTGAAGTAAGAAATTATAATTTTGAGCATTATGTGCAAGGAATTGTGTTAAGGAAGTGGAAGATACAAAAAGAAGACATGAGTCCTTTTGTCAGGGAGCTTATAGTCTAGCTGAGTCAATAAAAATATACTCATAACAATACAAAAATTATTAACATAAAAAAAAGAGATGCCATGACACAGTGTTAAATGCCAGATAAGTATGATAAACAACAGATGTCATGAATTTAGAGTAGAAAGAGATTGCTGTAGGCTGGAGTGGGCAGAAGGTAGGCTGTTCCTGGAAGATTGGGCATGGTTTTCATGGACAAGAAGCTGTGGGGAATCTTAGAGTAGTCACATTAGAAAGAGATGGCACAAACAAAGGTGTGGAAGTAAAAATGGCCATGCTATGGGAAAAAAGAAGATGAGTTAACCAGCCTGGATGGAGAAAAGAGTTCATCATGTGAAGTAGTGGGAGCAAAGGTTAGAAAGCAGGTTGCAAAACCTTAGATGTCAGGTTATATAGCAAGGTTTGGAATAAAGGAGGGAAGAAGGCAAAAGCTTTCAGTACATCCTATTCCTAGAGGTTGAGATTTTTGGGATCTGGACCTTGTCACCCCTCCAGTATTATAATGTGTGTGTGTGTGTGTGTGTGTGTGTGTGTGTGTGTGTGTGTGTGTATAATTATTCACATAGTACAAGTCTTATTGGAAAGAAAATCAAGCAGCTCCAAAGTATACTTGCCTTCTGGGAGGTGTCTGAACCACAGGGGCACAACAAATGTGGGTGAGAATATATAAGACATTATGAGAGAGTTATGGATTCACCAGAATGTTGGAATGTTGCCCTGCAGTAAACCCAGATTTCAGTTCTTTCTATGTTTCCTAAATCTGTTTATAGACTGTTGTGAGTCTTTTGCATTTTCTGCCTTTCCTAGGATGGAGAGATAAAGGATGTTCTGAAATCAAAATGCATATGCATATTTTACCTTGAGTGCCTGTATATTTTGGATCTGGGGACCCTACTACCCACATATATGGAAACCTAGGCACTTTCTAAATTTAGAGAATTCTCGGAATAAACTCTAGAAGAGTGTATAATGAGCTCTAAAGAGAATATGACCTTAATAGGTCAGACTCTGAAATCAGACTCCATCTGTATGAGACCAAATCATGAAGAGTCCTGGTTCTTGGGTTACACCCAAATATTCCTTTTTTGTCAATTTCCCTCTGGCAAATCAAGTCCTCCAAGCATGTCATTCCATCATCTGTCTCTGTCCCTTGGAACAGGCTGTCATTTATACCTGAAATGTACTCCTTCCTTATGTCTATGTCTTAAAACCCCTAAATTTCTTCAAGTTAGCTCAAGTACCACCTCCTACTTGAAGTCTATTCTGTTCCCTTCACTTTGCTAGTACCTTCCCCGACAACTCACATACTTCTTTCTGTGTTGCCCTACCCTAATAGAATATAAGCTATATGAGAGGAAGGACTATTTTTGTATCCCTAGCACCTAGGGCAGTTCCTGGCACATTGTTAATAAATCTTATTGATTGAATGAATGAATGAATGAACTGATTATGATTAAGGCATATATGATCATGTTACACAACTGTGCTGGCCAAATCAACCACAGTCACACCAACTACTTCCCTGGTCTGCCTAATTTGGAAGACCCAACTATTGTCATAGACTATTCTAAAAACTTTTAACAATAATTTAAATATAAGGATGGTTTTGTCGATCATCCAAAAGTTTAATTTTCTTTCTCTTTCCAATCCAGATAAAATGGCCAGATTTCTCATTTTGAGATGCTTAATATGTTGTCAAGGAAGGGACATTTTTCTTTCTTTTCTTTTTTAGGCAATTGGGGTTAAGTGACTTGCTCAGAGTCACACAGCTAGTAAGTGTCAAGTGTTAGGGCTGAGTCTGGATTTGAACTCAGGTCCTCCTGACTTCAGGGCTGGTGTTCTATCCACTGTGCCACCTAGCTGCCCCCAGACATTTTCTTTGGATAATTTTTTTTTGAATGATAGAGGGTTCACCTCTTGGGATGATTTAAATATAGTCTTGGTTAGGAATTGGAACGGATGGTGTCATCTTCCAAGGTTCTTTCCAGCCCTTTGATTCTAGTTTTGAGCTAGTAACCTGACCTTTGATTTTTCCTATCTAGGTAACTGTGTGATTGACTGGCTATTATCTAAACAATCTGTCCGGAATCGTCAGGAAGGTCTCATGATAGCGTCTTCACTACTCAATGAAGGTTTCCTACAACCTGCTGGGGACTTGTCCAAGAATGCAGTTGATGGAACTGCTGAAACCTCCTTCCTTGATAACCCTGATGCTTTCTACTACTTTGTAAGTGGGAAGAGTTACCGGCTCATTCTTATAATGAAGATAGTCTAACCAGATCCCAGAGAAGGAGTTCTTGAATTTTTGGGGGTCATGAAACCCTTTGCTAGTCTGATATAAACAAAGGACCCGTTCTTTAGAAGAATGTGTTTTTAAATAGAGAAAATACATTAGATTACAAAAAAACCAAATTATATTAAAATAAAGTTATCATACTTTTTTTTTAAAGTTCACACATCCCAGACTAAGATCTCCTGTCCCAAACAGTTGTCAAACCATATCCACCCATGAGGGAAAAAGGTCACAGTTCTTCAGAAAGAACCCAACTCACGGAAATCCCCATAGTACCGCTGCAGATTTCTCTTTCAAAATACATACCCACTCTGGGGTCATGTTATGCACATAGCAAGAAGAGCTTTCTTTGGGGATTTTGTCAGTTCTGTTTCTTCTCTGGATCAGGGCCCAGACATTCGGAAGCTATGTGGGACAAACACCATCCTTATAAGAATGAAACAAATTTCCCAGATACAAAGGTTTCAGTTCACTTTGGGTGAAGTTCCACTGCCAGTCTCATTTCCTCAGACCACTTCTCTAGTCTTCAAGGAGGTATAGAAAGCAGCAAGTGGTAGAGGTGGGAAAATGTCCCACATGTTACTTTGTGTAAGAGTGAGAAAAAAAGAATAGCTTGAGAGAAAGTAGTCTTTGAAGGAAGAAAATTTCCCAGAGAAAGATCGACTCAGGAGTAGAGAAACAAACAAACAAATGAACAAACCAACTTCAGGAAGGGGAAGAATATTCATAAGAACCATGCTTGAGAAGAGAGAGACAGGGAATAAAAAGGAGAGATGTAGGAAGTAGCATTCTAGGGGAGAGCCTTAAAGGTTATGATTGGGGTACAGGTAACACAGAAAGGCAGAGGGCACATTAAAATGCTGGTGATCAGGGAAGTAAAAAGTAATGGCAAGCCTGTGATTTGGTGAAAGAAATCTGTGTTGGTTTCCAATTAGGCAGACAGTGGATTCTTCTGTGAAGAGAATTCCAGTGATGATGATGTGATTTTGAAGGAAGAATTCAGAGGAATCATCATCAAGCAAGGGTGCCTACTGAAGCAGGTGAGTGGCCAGTACCATTCTGTTTGGATCCTTCTCCTTCATTGGATTCTCTTTTTTCCCTACTTTTTGCTTTCTCTATCTTACCTGAAAGCCTGTTATGGCTATCAGTGGCAGGAGTCACAACTAAAAGTTCCACCGGAAGTTCTTCCACAGAGTGGAAGGTAAGGCAAATGGCCAATAATTTGCTCAAAAAATCCAAGGAGGATGATATTAGGAAGAGTAGAGTAGAGAAAGAGAGAGACCACTTGAAATAGGGTAGAAGAAGTCATTACCTTCAAAACAATAAGAAAAAGAGAAGGAAAGGGGCAGCTAGGTGGCGCAGTGGATAGAGCACTGGCCCTGGAGTTAGGAGGACCTGAGTTCAAATCAGGCCTCAGACCAAACACTTGACACTTACTAGCTATGTGACCCTGGGCAAGTCACTTAACCCCAACTGCCTAAGCAAAAAAGAAAAAAAAGAAAAAGAGAAGGCAAAAAGAAAATATTGCCTCCTTATGAGGAGGACTGCCAATGAGATAACACCTTACATAGATTGACTGTTAAATGTTAAATTAATTCTTAAGTAGAGCTATTTAACGCTAAATTTATATTCTTCTTTACAATAGACAAATAACCAAGGAAGAGGGACATATAGATGGGGAGGATTTGAAACCAAGTAAGAGGAGTGAAATGTTATTTAAATGAACAATCTGTACTCACATCTGTAGGCTAGCAATGAATGGTATTGTGAGTACTAAAAGAATTAAAGTAACATTTATGTTTTTTGGATCATATGGAGTGTGAAGAGTCAGCCAGTTAATTAATAAGTATCCATTAACGACCTATTATGTGCCAGCACATGCTAAATGCTGGTGATACAAGGGCAAAAGTGAGAAATTCCCTGTGCTCAACAAACTTACATTCTAATAGGTGAGGTTTCTGAATTGGAAAAGAATCCTTGCATTCAAAGACTCATATCATATTAGAGCTGGAAGAGACCTTAGTGATATGATGAATTTGGGTTTAGCTGATTAAAACTTTGATTAGATGACCTCTGCATCTGTATCCCTTTAGCATCCCCCATCTTCACCATTCCAACTATTTCCCTTATAATAAGTCTCCATCAGAAATAAGAAAATAGGGGAAATGTTCATAGGTAATTGGGAGAAAAGAAAGAAAGGGAAAATGAATCTGGATTCTTTGTGGTCACCTAATGATAGCTGAGACTTCAGAGCCCTTCATAAAGTACTTTTCTTACACAACTGTATTTGATCATTACAACTATGTAGGGGTATGTAATGCAAGTGTTATTGTTACTATTTTAAAAGTGAAGAAACTGAGGCTCAGAAAATCCAAGTAAAATCACATAGCTAGCAAGCTAAAAAGCCAGACTTTGAATCAAGATCTTCTGACTGCAATTCCATTGTTCATCCATTACAACACACTTCCTCAGGAGAGAGTTAGTTTCTCTTTCCTTCCTAATCAAATACTGATCATAGTTTAAAAGGCAATCTGGATACTACATTTAAATTTTTAAAAAATTTTTTCTTATTAACTTATTTATTTTTAATTTTTAACATTCACTTCCATAAGATTTTGAGTTACATATTTTCTCCCCATCTCATCCCTCCTCTCACCCCAAGACAGCGTGCATTCTGAATACCCCTTCCCCTAATCTGCCCTTCCTTCTATCTCCCCCCCTTCTCTTATCCCCTTCCCCTTCTATTTTCCTGTAGGACAGGATAAATTTCTATACCCCATTGCCTTGGATACTACATTTTTAAAAAACATAATCAATAGGTGACTGAAGGAAGTCTCATGTCTTAGTACATCTGGTTTCTCATAAAGTGCCTTAACCCATTGCTGGCTGAATAGGACCACACATTGGCATATTTGATTTTTTTCATCTCTTTTGTTTATTTATGTAATTTATTTCATTGTATTATTCTTTATATATAATATGTATGTATTCACACACACGCATATATGTGTGTGTGCATATATGTGTGTGTGTGTATGCGTGCGTACCTTGTCTCCCAAATAGGTTTTAAGCACCTTCAGTTAAGGACTATGTCTAATATATACATACATACATGTGTGCATATATTATACATACATGTACATATATACATATACATACATTGTGCATACATACACATATATATGTAGGCATACGGTGTGTGTATGTATGTGTGTATATATATATATATGTATATGTATATATCCCCCACAAAGCCTAGCACAATGTGAGACACATGGCTGGTGCTCAATAACTCTTGTTGAACTGAATTCAATTGATGTTGGGTAGATGGTGATCTTTACAGTTGAGTATGAATTCTAAGAAATGGTCTAAAAGTTGCAGGCGTGCATGTTACTAATTACCATAGAATCTGTACCCTGCTCACTCAGAGAGATGTCATTCTAGAAATGATGACTCAATCATGTCACATTCTGATGCAACCAACGTGCTTAAAGGAACTTGGACAGTACTCACTGCTTCCAAATCCTCCTTGTCATCTTCCTCTGAAGGTTGACTCACCATAAACAGGAGGATTACCCAGCAATTGCATGAGAGCCCACAATGTATGCCTAGAAGGAAAGGAAGAAATGATGACTACAAGAAATTGCCATGCCAATTCAGTCAACCAATCAACCATCAAGCACTTATTAAGCACTTACTATATATCAGGCACTGTGCTAAGCACTGGGGATGCAAAGAAAAATTGAAAACAGTTCCTGCCCTCAAGAAGCTTATGTTCAAGGAGGGGAGATAAGGAAATGTACACACCCACACACACACACACACACACACATTATATGTATGTATGTATGTATGTATGTATACACAGCTAGTCCAAAAACCACTTCCCACCCTTCTTCTGCCCCAAAAATATAAGTTCCTTGATGACAGGGATTATTTCATTTTTATCTTTGTATTTTGAGCACTGAGCATAGTGTCTTGCACGTAGTAGATAAATCATAAGCATTTATTTGTTGATTGAATGATGCCATTGCTAATTTTGTGCCTCAATCCTGGGTTAGGACATGATGGTATTGGGCTGATAATCTTATTATTTCTTTTTTGTATGCTGATTCTGGATGCAGGGGCATCGGAGGAAGAATTGGAAAGTGAGGAAATTTATTCTGAGGGAGGACCCTGCCTATTTGCACTACTATGATCCTGCGGGGGTAAGTACCATGGTTATTGAAAGGTGTTCAACTATCATTCTCATTATCATACTGAGCAGCCAAACTTTTCTACTCTTCTGATTCCTCTCCCCGCTCCCAATTATTTTTCTATATCTCAAAGGGCTCTTCCAACTCTAGATGTGTGTTCCTATGATCTTATGATCTTCTTACCTCAGCATTTCCTCATACTCCTTCCCTACTTCCTGTTTTCCTCCATCTCCTACCTCTTCTCAGCTTCCACTGGAGAAATCTATCCTGTTATGGAGTTGCAAAGGTCATCCAATAAACCTATGGCCTTGAGGCATCCAGTTCTCAACTTAAACTTTCACTTTCTCTGGAATCAAAGTTAATTTCTCCATGTCATATATTTCAATTAGACCTTCCAAACCATTTCTTTCATTTGAATTTAAGTAGCTTTGGTAGTGTTTTCGGTGGGGGTGGGAGGAGAAATTTAATTTAATTTGTAGCTTTTGGCTAAATTAGTTAAGAAGTAATGTTCTCTAGCCAAGCTTAATTATATGAGAACATGTTGCTTATTTAACTTGAGCAGTTTTGTCTTTTATTGTCAGGAGGTCTTTGGTCTGAAGCCTTAAGCCTCCCCTGAGCAGACTGGATTCTCTAGCTCTGTTTTTAACTGAAGGATAGTATTCTTTGATTACATCCTATGACCTTTTAGGCAATAGATAGGCCAAGGGGGGTATAAAGACTCTGAAGGAGATATAACCAAACCTTAACTTACCCCATTTCTCCTTCCTGTTTCCCCACTAATCTGAACTTTTAATTGGGGAAGTACCCTGTTATGCATAAGACTTGCATACATCTTTCTGTGTATATCCACCACTGCCTCTCTGAGGTGCAGGTTTGGGAATCTGATCCTTAGCTGCCAAGTTTCTCTTCTTTATTCCAAGAGCTTAATACAGAGTTGTTGAATTGAATTGAATCTCCACCTGAGCTGTTGTGTAACTCTTTACCAGTCAGGCTGCAGTATATACTATGTACTTTGTAGGCATAATGTTCTTCTTTTCCAGGGAGAGGATCCACTGGGGGCAATTCACTTGAGAGGCTGTGTGGTCACTGCAGTGGAGAGCACCCCTGATGGCAAGTACAAACGTCCCCCTCTAGAAGCGCAGAGGGAAGAAATACTGGATTTGGAAGTAGAAGAACTGGGTTCCTCTCACTAATAGTTAGGCAGTGCATAAAGTGCTAGACCTGGAGTCAGTAAGACCTGAGCTCAAATCCAACATTAGACACTAGCTGTGTGACCCCAGACAAGTCACTTAACCTCTGTCTGCCTCAGTTTCTTCAATTTTCTGATGTAAAATGGAGATTATAATAGTATTTATCTCTCAGGATTGTTGTGAAGATCAAAAGAGATAAAATTGTAAAGTGCTTAGCAAAGTGCCTGGTACATAGCTGGTACTTAATAAATGCCTGTCCTTTCCTATGGCTGTGTGACCTTGGGCAAGTCATCCACCTCTCTATGCCTTAGTTTTCTCCTTTATAAAATGATGGGGGGGGCAGCTGGGTGGCGAAGTGGATGGAGCTCCAGCCTTGGCGTCAGGAGGATCTGAGTTCAAATCTGACCTCAGACACTTGACACTTACTAGCTATGTGACCTTGGGCCAGCCATTCACCTCTCTAAGCCTTAGTTTTCTCCCTTATAAAGTGATGGGGTTAGGTTAGATAATCTGTGAGTTTTCTTTCCACTCCGATCCTATGATTATGTCTATCCCAATAGATGATTATCAGCAAAAATATATTTATGCCTGTATGATTGGCTTATAAAAAGTCTCCAAGAGACCAAAGCTTCCCATGTGTAGTCTACTCTGTCCAACCCCAGGAGCATCACAAAGCTTCATGGCTCTCTGAGGACTGTCCATGAACTGTACTGAACAAAACCTGGAGTCTATAAAGGGCAGCCAACTTTGCCATCAACTTCACCCAGTTTAGGCCCTTCTCATTCTCGCTCCATTTTAGACTTTGTTATTACATAGTCCTTTAACACACTTTAAGGTTTCTTAAGGAAGTCCTTTGTATCTATTGGCTAAGAATTCCTCTATTGGGGCAGCGGTATGATATTGGATTTGGTGCAGGATATCTGACTTCTGATTCTGTCTCTTTCACTAACTTGAACAAACTTTTCTTCTGGGCCTCATCTGAAAAATGAAGGTTATTAGATTAGATGATCTCTGAGATGACTTCTAGCTCCAAAATTCTATTATTCTATGAATAATATAATTGTAGACATTTACATTTAATTTACTGAGTCCCCAGTGGTTCCATGGAACCAATGAAGTTCAACAACAAGCCATTCTTCCCACTTTGCCATCTGGTACTTAGAGTCTTAAAATATCTTGACTAGATTATTTTTTATAAATTGGAGACCTTGGGTGTATCTACCTCCCATTTCTCTTTCAGCACCTACCTTGTTTTTAAATAAGACTCTCTTCTGGTCCTGAAATTTGCAGGATCAGGTCTATAGCTGGCTAGAGAGTGGTTCTGTTGGAGACTAAAATTACAGGGTTTATCCCAGTATAAACAAATTGATCTCCCTGTACTTTGTCACAATAGTGTTCTAGGTATAAAGTAATTAAAGTGAGAGCAACAGACAGATAAGTGCAAATCTATGGCTATTCTTAGGAAAAGGAACTTCATTCATACAAAGGACATGTGATCATTGTTAGCTGACAAAAGGAGAGATTTCTGATTAGTTTGGAAAACTACTAATGGCTAAAGATTTATGTGCATATAAGAAGTGACTTTATCCAAATAGATATTTTTAAATTTCCTTAGAATTTTTTACATTAGGACAACCAATATTAGAGAATTTGAAAGTCATACTTCTAAAAAATTTATACTTTATTTTTAAAAGAGAAATCAGGATAACATTGAAAATAGAACAAAAGCACATTCTAAAATCTATCTGGACTGTATAGCTATACTTTTACTCAAACATGAGGGACTGGATTAGATGACCTCTATAAATTAAGGGCCCTCCAATAATTATGATATTCTTCTTTGTCCCCTTTAGTTAAGAAGAGTGGTGATGAAAACCTTTTTGAGATCATCACGGCTACTGAAGTTCATTATTTCTTACAAGCCGCTTCCCCTCAGGAGCGCACGGAGTGGATCAAAGCCATTCAGGTCGTCTCTCGAACCGGAAAGTGAAAAGGAGCCTTCAGTTCTAACAAAATTCCCATGGGCTCAGTCATCAAGCTTCTCCTGAGGCCATCCAAAAAGGAGGAAAGGATTCCGTGGATTCAGTGGATTCTGAATGTAACTAGCCCGCTATTTGATGATTCCTGCGTTCTAACTCCTACCCAGTCCCTTTTTCTATCAGCCTTCCTTGTGCAGATACAACCACCTTTGTGACTGTGGGCAACTCAGTTATCCTCTTTGGGGCCCATTTTCCTCATCTGCAAGAAGATGGAGAGGGCTACAATAATCTTTAGTGATCATAACAGTGATCATAACAGTGATGGTGGTGACCTTGGCTGGAATAGGTACCCTTTGAACAAAGCACATGGCCTTCCTGTGTTAGATGAGAGCACACAGCTGCTTCCAAATATGTTATATGCCTGAGAAAATGATTCCTTCTAAAAACCCTGAAAAATGATTAGTAAATGGACTAGTCCATCAACATTTTTTTCCTTTGCTTATTCTCTCTCTCTCTCTTCCTAGGGGACAATAGTAAGGTGAATTTAATCAGTTTGCCTTATTTACCTTGAGTGGAAGTGCTTGTAGACCTGTATTAAAAAGGACTCTCGTTGGATTGGATGAAAGTCTCACCAGAGTAGAGTCTACAACACAATCAAGTACATTTTTTAAAAAATAAATTTTGATTGATATCTTTTGTTTTTATAGTACCTAAATATCTCCTGTATCTGTTTTCCTTCTAATCCCAGAGATCCCTTGAGTCAAATACATTTTTTTAAAGAAAAAAAATAGTAAATCCAAAAGAAGTACATACTTTACAAGGGAATTGCACTCTGCTGAGCAAATTGGGATTTATTTTTTTTCTTTTATGTTCTACTAAAAAGAATTAAGAGATTATAAGTACCAAAACTTTAAAAAAAATCTTGGCCTGATAAACTTTATGTATAAAGTTTGTCTTTGTTACTCCCAGAGTCTTTTAAAAACATTCTTCTCAATGCTAAATGTCAAGTTCACTATGCCTTCCCATTTTTTTTCCTTATTATTAAAACCTGGTCTCAAGAAAGGATCAGATATAAGTCATTTTTGCTTTAGTGGGAATTTGAATCAATCTGTTACCTCTCTCAGGGGCATGTGTCTTTAAAATCTTATCTCTAGTCGCAGAATAAAGGCTTTGCACCCTGGGGAAAGATTTTTAGGCATCAGTGGCAGGGGGGAGAGATTGGGGGCAGGAGCAGAGGAGGCATTTTAAATAGTCTGAAATTCTACTTAATGGAATTGTGTGAAGCTGGTACTGATTCTAGCCCAAGACATCCCTCTCTTTGTTCCAATGAAGTGTTATCTCTTTTCCCCTTTCTGTTGTATTTGGTTTTAAAAAGAAAGGGAAAAATGACACCAATATGCGACATCATACCACAGTTAAGTGCTGGGATGTGAAGTGTGTGAATTCCATCCCTGGATAACAGCTAATACCCCTCCCCACCCTTACTGCTAGACTACTGTGTCACAATGGAACATTGACCCTCTGTTTGGGTCTTGACCTATTTAGAAGTAGGAAAACCAGAGTTCTAGAAGTTATTCACAGTGATGGCAATGGGCACTGCAGAGACAACCTTCAGTACATCAGCTTATTGCATTTAGGCCTTGCATTTACTCTTAGGCCTAAAAGCATTACCTATGGTTCTCCCTGACTATGTTTATAGGGCTTCCCATGAATCCTTTTCCCTATTCACTAGTCAGAACAGGTAGAAGCTGCCGACAAGTTATGCCTTCACATTGGGGTCTTGCCCAATCCACTAGACTATGTCCCATCCACTAGACCATGATTCTGCTCCAGCATCTCTCATGATGGGGCTGGTAGAGCTAAGGTGACACTTACAGAAGGAGTGGGGAGTAAGAAATAGTCTTTTCCTGTTAATCTCTCTACTCACTTTCCCTTGTTCCCTCCCCCAACTCCATATCCAGTTTTATGAAATCCTTGCTTCAAATGGCCCATCCTAACCCCCATGGAGATAAGTGAGGCTCATAGTACTTTTTCTAAGTTTTCTCCCCCAAAACATGCCCAGTACTTTCTTTTTTTTTTCATTTAAAATGACCTATTTATTGATATGTAGTCAAACTCTGTGTTACATATAAATAAAATAAACATTGATATTAAAGTATCTCATTATTGGTGTTATGACTCCAATTTTTACTTCTTATTTTGAATCCCTTCAATGAATTCACAATGCATTTATTAAGACAAAAAGTGTATAGCACGGTTTTGGACATATTCCTGAACACTATTTTGCCTCTTAATGGCGATGTGAATGCAGTAAAGGTTATAATTTGAAATAACCTATAAAGATCATCCTACAAAGTGTTACATTCTGTAAGCCAATTCAACTTCTGCTACCCCAAAATGAAAAATGGCCTATGCCTTGATCTCAAGCAGTTTAATGTCTAATGGATTTCCCTCCTGTTGTCATACTCATAACTGTTACTCATTTAAGGAATCTTCCCTTCTGTTCTCTCATCAATCATCCTATGAATTCCTTTTGCCTGTGTAGTATGCAATAGAATGTAAGTTCCATGAGGGCAGGTGTTATTTTTTGACTCATTTTGTATCCTCAGCACATAGCACAGTGCCTGGCCCTTAGACATTTAGTAGGCATTTAATAATGTTTATGACTGACTGATAGTGGAGGCCTATTTACCTTTCAAAACAAATTGACTCTACTGTGTATCTTAGAGGAAATATGATAGAAAATAGCTTGAAGACATGAGCTGAGCTATTTAGATAGTCTTCTTTACAAATTAATATTTAAAATTAGCCCTGATAACTAATTTCCTGGAAGGAAAAGAGTCTATGAAAATGCATTAACTATTTCAGACCCAGATAACCACTCAGAGCAGGGGAAGATGAAATTTTCTCCTAAAGAGTACCCTAGAATCATTAGAGAATCATTAAGGAAGTAGTTAATTCTCCAAAATGGAATAAAGCACTCAGCACAATCCCTCACATAATAGATACTATATAAATGCAGCTTTCATTGTTATTACTTTTATTATTACAGTTCAATGATATAAAATGGTATATAATTATAGTCACAATATAAATGATTGATTTGAAACTCTTGGGTTCAGATTGATTGAAGTTGATAATATCTAGGCAACATAAGAGACATATTCTTCAAGTTCCTAGCTTCCGTGTTATATGTTAATAATACCTGATATTTACATTATATTTGTATTACTTTATATTTGCATTACTTTATAGGTACTGTTTCATTATAGATACTATCACAATAACCCTATGAGATAGGTACTATTAATAACTTCATTTTGCAGGTGAAAAAACAGATTCAGAAAAGTTAAAGGACTTGTTACTAGGGTCACACAGCTAGTAAGTGTCTGGGGCAGGATTCTCAGGATTCAGATCTTGCTGACTTCAAGTTGAGCACTCTGTCTACCACCATGTTGCTTCTTAATGACTAGGAGCATTTCATATCAGTATAGACAGTGCCAAGTCAGAAGAGGGAGAAGAGTTAGCATGATCTTCATTTCAGTGAGACTAGGTTTCTGTATTGTCAATTGAAATGAGTGGCATTGGCATTTATGAGTACCCTCACTGTCCTTACTATACTCAGATCATGGTTCTATGGGGGTATCTGAGCCAGGCGACAGCCAAGTAGATCCTCTCTGTGACTATGATGGTATGTTTTCACTTGCTGGACACGGTGTATGCAAAAAGCAGCAATAAAAAGCTTTGGGGTTTCGGGTTGAGGTATACAAGTATTAAACTCCCTGGCAGTCCCTAAATTTTTTATTCCTGACCTCACTTCTTGACTCTAAATCTCTGCTGCAGCAGCCAGTTTCCCACTTGTCTTGGCTCCTTAGATATTGTCTTGGCTCTACAAATATCTCAGTACTAACCTGAGATAGTATTTGTAAAATGCTTAGCACAGTGCCTAGAAAATAGGGACTATATACATGGTGGTGGCAATAATGATGATGTCTGTATTTTTTATTACATTTGCCTTACTGTTAACTCTGATCCTACCTCCACAGCCCCAGGCAGGGATCCCTCATCACTGGCAACTATTGCCCCTGCTCTGGGTGAGATTTGGAATAATGACCCAGTAACTCACACACATGCGAGCCTAAAACAAAGTGACATCGATAAAGGAGAGACGTGATCAGAAACAGAATAGTTAAGTAAGACTAATTGCAAAGAAGGAAAACAAATGGCAGAATTACAAGATGGGAAATGATTGAGAAGCTATGAATATAGCAGAAAAAAGGTCTAGGGTCTAAAGTGGCTGATGGAAAATCAGCAACATGAGGGTAAAAATTTAGTACCTTATTGGAGAGTAAACATAGGAACAAAAGCATAAGGCCAGAGTCATTCTTAAATGAAGGTAGAATAGACAAAAAGTATACATTTTCAAAAGATAATACTATGGTAATAATCATAGCAAAACAGTAAGTGTTACGTATCTATAATCAACATGATATCTGAATCAAACTTCTGCTGAGAAGATCAGGTGAAGCAAAATACATGTTTTCAAATTTGTGAAAAATCTATAATAGCCGCATAGACAATTGTCAAAAAATTGGGAACAAAGTGGATATCCATAGATTGAGGAATATCTCAGCAAATTGTGGCATATGAATGTATTGGAACATTATGATGCTGCAAGAAATGATGAATGTGATGAATATAGAGAAGCATGGAAAGATCTACATGAACTGATGCAAAATGAAGTGAGCCCAGCCAAGTGGAAAAACATACACAGTGACTAACTATTACAAGGTAAATATTAGCACATACCTGGTACTTAATAGGCACTTAACAAATGCTTATTCACTCACCAGCTAAATGAAAGGAACCACATTCAAAACCAGCAAGTGAATGTTGCAAAATTACAAAGAACAAGCATGGCTCAAAGGAAAAGATGTGAGAAGATGCCCACATCCTACCTTCTTATGAAGGGGGGAGGTCCAGAAGTGTGGTACATTGCACATATTTTCAGATTATTTTGATCAGTCAAGTCAATTTCCTCCCTACTCGTTTTCATTTTTTTTCTTTAAAAAATGTTGTTATATGGGTAGCTCTCTGAGAGGGGAAAGGAGAAGGATACTGGGGAAAATTTTGATGATGTAAAAAAAGACATCAATAAAAATATTTTTAAAAAGTCTATCCCGTGGGAGTCTTAATCTATATAGCTAATAAAGTAAAACTGGGACCAATGAGTGAAGGAAGAAAATGAGCACTTATTAACTACCTACTATGTGCTAGGCATTGTGCTAGGTACTTTACAAATATGTCAGTTGATCCTTACTACAACCCTGTGAGGTAGGTGCTACTAGTATCCCCATTTTACAGCTGAGGAAATTAAGGCAGACAGAGATTAAGTGACTTTCCCAGGGCCACAGAGCTAGTAAATAGCTAAGGCTAGATTTGAACTCAGGTCTTTCTGACCTGAAGTCCAGCTCTTTAATCCCTATCGCCTAACTGTCTAGAAATCACAAGGGACATCAGTATAAAGAGGAACTTTCCAACACTTACAGTTGTCCAAATATGGAAGGGGATACCTCACGAAGTAGCGAGACTCTCTCCATTAGAGGAGGTAAAGCAAATCATCGATGACAACTTTTCATGAATGTTGTAGAGAATATTTATGCACTGAGTATGGGAATCCTTCAATCTCAGATTCTATAACTGCATTTTATGACTTTATTGAGTACTGTAAATGGTGGCTTGATTGAGCCTAAAATTCAAGTTAGCTCTCTTTCTGCATCACATTGCATTGTTCCAAAATAGCAAGTAGTGGGAAGACTCTTATTAAGTTTCTGGGTTCAGACTGGGCCCTGCAACTAAAGAGGAACATAAAGAGTCTGGGGAGGCTTGGTGAGAATGCTATTACAATGACTAAATGATTAAAACAATCAATTCTATTATAAAGATTATTGGAAATGGCTAAAGGAACTGTGATCATTTACTTTGGAGAAGAGGAAGGCAAAGGTCAACTTGATCTTGGTCTGTAGATATACAAAAGATGGGGAAAAGTGACCAGCTGTTCCCTGCTTCCACTGAAAACTAGAGGAGACAGGTTTATTTTGCAGCATGAGAAACTTAGAGGACATATAAGGAACAATTTTTTCATCCTGTTGGCCTGCTTTTTTTCTCCTCTGGAAACTGGTTTTAAAAAAAAGAAAAGAAAAAAGTTCCTGCTGGTATTTGAAAGTAGGGTAGAAAGTATGCTTTATGGGTAAAGTTTAAATGCGAGGGCAGCAGGCTGGACTTGATGACTATTAAAGGTCACTTCTGACCCTATGAACATTATGGAATTATTTGCATATTTCTTATTCCCTCCTAATAAGGAAGTTCAAAGCTGTGTGGGTAAGGGCATTAGAAGAGACGGGCAGCAGGAGGAAGGAAGTCATGGGAAAGCTGACAGCTCAGAATAACCTAACTTTAAAAATATTGTCAGTGTCAGGTTTGGCTTAATTTCAGGACAAAAGGAAGGCTATTTTTAAAATGGTGTCAATGAGCAGAAGAGGGAAAGAATAGTTTTCCAAATTCAATATTTTTATTGTTTATTTTTTATCAATGATAATAGTAAATCATATTTATGCAGAGCTTAAAGGTTTACAAAATGCTTCATATATAGTTTCTCATTGAGCCTCATAACCACCCTGTAACATAAGCACTCTGAATACTTTGTCCCCATTTATTATAGGGAAACTGAGGCACAAAGAGGCTTTGAAACTGTAGTCACTATTATTGCAGAGTTTTATAAGAAAAGTTTATATGCTTATGGCCTTACCCATTCTACTGAAAGGTCTGTGATACTCCAGATAGGTTTAGTGAGCATTTGGATAACATTTCAAGGCTTGTAAGGCATTTTAAATATGTTATCTCATTTGGTTCTCATAGCAACCCTGTGAGGTAGATTCTTATCCCCATGTTGCTGTTGTTCTAACTCTCTGTGATCCCATTTGGGGTTTTCTTGGCAAAGATACTGAAGTGGTTTGCTATTCCCTTCTCCAGCTCATTTTATTTTTTTATTTTTTTGCGAGGCAGTTGGGTTTAAGTGACTTGCCCAGGATCACACAGCTAGTAAGTGAGGAGTGTCTGTTCTGAGACCAGATTTGAATTCAGGTCCTCCTGACTCCAGGACTGGTACTCTATCTACTGTGCCACCTAGCTGCCCCTATCCAGCTCATTTTATAGATAAAGAAACTAAGGCAAACAGGGTTAAGTGACTTGCTTAGTTCACACAGCTAGTAAATGTCTGAGGTTGGATTTGAACTCATGTCTTCCTGACTCCAGTCCTGTCTAGGGTTCTATCCACTGCATCACCTAGCTGCTCTATCCCCATGTTGCAGATGAGGAAACTGAGGTGAAAAGAGGTTAAGTGACTTGTTCAGGATCATATAGCTAGTGTCTCATCCTGACTTTGAGTCTGCCATTGTGCCACTTGGCTTCCTAGGAAACATAATGGACTCCCTATTGCTTTCACCCTATAGTCTGCTCACCCCCTACAGCTCATACTTCAGCAGGGCAATTGAAAACTTCTACAACTAAGTCTATCCTCCCTTTCTGTCCACATTTCCCATTAGATGACTCCATGAACTCCAAGTTCTAACTAGTGATTATGTTCCCTGAACACACCTTGCATAGATTTCTCCTCTAAGTTTCTGATGATATCATTTCCCCTATAATGAGTATCTCTTTCTCCTCTGATTTTCTAGGTAACATGCTCTATAGAACTCATTTAGCCTATATCTTATGATAGCATATTGCTAATTATTTTTGTATATTTTTGTATTGCTAATTTTTATGGTACCCAATGAGATTATAAACCTTTGAGAGCAGGGACCATATGTTATACTACTTATATTTGTACTCTTGATAGTACAAAACGATCACTGGTCTGACAGGCCTTTCACAGTGACTCGTACTTTTGATGATGGAGGGGTTTGGGTGGAGTGTTCAGACTTGAAATTTCATTTGGTATAAGGAACTCCTGGTGAGGAAATACCCTGTACCATTTCAGAGCAGCAATTATGCCTTACAGCTTCTAGTCTTAAGAGAGTTTCCTGGGGCACCCAGAGCTAAGGGACTTGCTTAGGCTTATAGGGCTACCAAATGTCTGAGCCTGGATTTGAACACAGGTCTTCCTGACTCCAAGGCTGACTTTCTTTCTATTGTGCCCTACTGCTTGTCACCTTGTGCATAGCAGATGGTAAATATACAATGACTGATCGGTTAATTAACTCCTCTAGAGAAAAAAAAAAAGAAATTCAGAATCTCTGAGTTAGAAGAGACTTCAAAGGACAGGTAGGCCAAACTCTAAGAGACTGATATCCCCTCAGCAATAGTGATTGTCCAGCCTTCATTGCAAGACCTCTGCAGAGGTTATGGCAGCCAGATGTTACAATGGGCCTGGAGTCAGGAATATCTGAGTTCAAATCCAGTCGCAGACACTTACTAGCTGTGTGATCCTGGGCACGTCATATAAGCTCTGTTTGCCTCAGTTCCTCATTCGTAAAATGGGGACACAGTTGAGAAGAAAATGACAAACCACTCCAGTATCTTTGCCAAGAAAACCATGTGGGCAACGTCGATGGAATCATGTGGAGTCAGACACAAGTGAATGACTAAACAGAGGTCAAACCCACTACCTCCTGAAGGCAGGTCATTCCACTTTGGACAACTCTAATTGTTAAGAGGTTTTCCCTTATATTGAGTTTACATTTTTCTCTATGACTTTTGTCTCTTATTCTCGGTTTTGTAGTCTGGAGCCAAGCAAGTCAAGGGGCACAGTAGACAGAGCTCGGAACCTGGAGTCAGGAAGACCTGACTTCAAATCTAGGCTCAGACACTTGCTAGCTGTGTAAGCTTGGGCAAGCCACTTAACCTCTGTCTGCCTCAGTTTCATCATCTGTAAAATGGAGATAATAAAAGCACCTACCTCCCAGGTTTGTTGTGAGGATAAAATGAGATAATATTTGTAAAAGCATTTTACAAACAATAGAAACGTTAGCTGTTATTGTTAATAAATCTAATCCTTCTTCTATATGACAGCTCTTCAAGAATTTGTAGACAGCTGTCATGATCTCCTTGGTCTTTTTTTTTATGCTTAACAGCTTCAGTTTCTTCATTCCTTCCTGGCAGAGTTTAAATCCCCTCACTATACTAGTCAGCCCTCCTTTCATTTGTCAATGTCCTTCCTCAAATGTTGCACCCAGGTTGATGCTGCTATTTGTCCCTTGTTCTCAAAGAGGACCATGACTTTAGGGAGTTGATGCCATGACATGTAAGTGAATTAGATTTAAGTGAGGCAGGGCTGTGCAAAGTCACCAGCCTCACATTCTCCTCTGGAGCCATCTGGGTCCAGTGGCCAGGTATGGATCAGGATGACTGGAGATGGTCCTGGATATGGTGGGGAACCTTGGCCTTTTCAAACTAAGGTCTTTAACAAGTCTCAGTTTGACTAAGACAGCACCCATTCAGCGATTAAGGCTTAAAAAAATGAGGCAAAGAATGACCTCTTTAAAAAAAAATGGATCTGGGAAAGGAAGACCCTCAGGGGTTCTGTCCAAAACAGAACTGAACCCAGAAAACCAGATGTTGTCTGATCAGGGTCATCAAGAACATTAGTACCAGCAAGCCATTCAGTACCATGAACACTAGAAATTATCCCTCTCACACTGCTTTGAACTTGGATTTGGCATTCTGGTTCATTCATCCATTTTCTGTGACCTTACTGAGGTTGTTTCCCCAGGCTGGTTGGTTGAATTGATGTGTTTAGCTCTTAAGATCAGCTGCTACTGACCTTACAGCGATCAATGCTGCTGCTTTAGAAAATGTGGGCAGATATGTGGTTGTTTTCCTTGGTAGGTTCATGACTAATCAGTACACCACAGTACTTCCTGTTACTCTTTAGTCTTGGCTGTGTTCCTCTGTTCTGGCCTATTTTGCTAAAAGGGTAGCCTGTGAGGCCAGATATCACTATAAATATGTAACTATATATTTATATATATATAAATATAAATAACTATACTCTACCAATACTGGTTTTTAATGGGTTGTTTAAAAAATCCTACTATTATATACAACTTCAAATGTTTTGTGTTTGAACGTGTATATATGTGCTCACATGTACATACATACAAAGGTAATATTTTGAAAAGTAATATTACTGGCAATTATTTTTTGTGTGTGAATACATGATACTGAATAGACTGTCTCTATGTGGCCAGTGACTCTTTCCAAATTATGCACATGTGGAACCCATTCTTTGAAGATGATGAATGAAGCTGCCATCTGAAGCATCTGCCTCTTCACAACTATTTGTACCACTTAGTTCAGTCCCATGAGTCACAATGATTCAAAAGAACAAGTTAGGATGAGCTAAGAAAAATTTACGGAAGCTTTTAAGTCTCCTTTCTAAGTGGAGCAAGTAGTGCTTCACAGCAATTCACCTCAATTAACAGAATGTTTGGGTATGTGGTGGTGTGGCTAATTGAAATTTTTTCATTAACTCAATGTTAAGTAAGAATTTTTTTTTTGTTTCAAATGCATTTGAAACATTTCAAACATGACTGAGCCCCAGGTTTTGGGGAGAATGTCTTGTTGTTACCAATTGAGGCTGACTGCTATTGGGGAGAATACCAATGGGGTTGGTAAGTGATGGTTTCTGAGGGTTACCCCCAAATTACTATCCATGGTCCCCTAAATCTTGAGTATGAGAGCAGGTTGAATAAGTGACCCCAAATGGGCTTCAACACAGGAATAGGGAAATGATTGTTATGCTCTTTCTCCTTGGTCAGATCATATCTGGAGTTCTGGGTGCCACAGTTTAGGGAGGACATTGCTGAGTGATGGGAGGATGGCAGCCAAGAGGATGATAACCAAGGTGTTGAGGCCATACCATATGAAGAGTGTTTGAGAAAACTGGATAAGCTTAGAGAAGATGACTCAAGGTCCAGAAAGGGCATGCTCATCTAAATATTTGAAGGACTGGCCATTGGAAAAAAATATTAAATTTGTTCTCTTTGGCCCCAGAGGATGGAACTAGGAGCAATGGGTAGAAGATGCAAATCAGAGCATTCAGGCTTGATGGAAGCAAAACTTCCTGTCAATCAGAGCTGCCTCAAAGCAGATTGGGCTGACTTGGGATAGAAGAGGTTCCCCATCATTGGAGGTCTTCAAGGAGAAGCCAGATGACAATATACTAAGTATGTTATAGAGAGATTCTTTCCTTTTCAGGTAGGAGTTGGACTAAATGGCTTTAAAAATTCTGTGATTTTATGATTCTGTTTCCTGTGCTGCCTGAATTCCATTGACATAATCATTTCTACAGCTTTGAAATCTAACTGGCTACCACCTGAGCCCTTTGTCTATTATAACTATATATAAACATACACACACACAGTTATACATAATATACTTACATATATTATATATATGCTATACTATATGTATAAATACATATGTGTATATATACACATTTATGTATACTAACCCAAATATATACATTGTGTGTGTATATAGCGTATATGATATATATGTGTATAGTAACATGTTATGTTATATTTGTAACATATAATATGTTATATATAGTAGCATATATAAGTATATATGTATATAGTTTTATATATATATATAGTAACCACACACACACACACACACAATGTAAAGTTGTTATTCTCATGGTCTTTTTTTTCCATTTTAATAAAGTCTGGAAATGTTTCCAACACTATCTTCCCCTCTTTCAGATGTCTTGTGAATTGATGCCTCACTGACCCTATAATTATATCATTATGATAGAAAGAAAACTTTTTCAAAACTAACCAATGGTTGACTTGTCACACTTTTTCTTTCCTGGAATCAATTCTTTAGGGCCAGGGTTTTTGTTTTTTTTTTTAACGTAGTGGCTTTTTCTGTCTTTGCTGTACTATTTACAAGAAACAATCCTTGTAATACCCAACTACTATTCTCCATCTCCTCGCCTTCACTTCCTAGAGTCACTTCATTTCTTTAAGGTATAGATCAAGTGCATTCTGCATGTAGCCTTTCCTGATCTCTTCAACTGCTAGTGCCCTCTTTCCAAAACTACATTGTGCTTATTCATTTTAATTTATTCTGTACATATATACTTATTGACTTCCTCATTAGAATATAAATTTCTTGTGTATAAGGATTCTTTCCTCTGTATTTGCATCTCTAGCACCCAATACAATGCCTGGCACACGGTATTTAACAAATGCTTATTGATTAATAGATTAATATTATTGAATCTATGGATAGTCCAAGAATAATTTTCACACTTAGTGCTTCTCAAGTGAAATTTTACATTTTGAACATTTGAAGTTTTTTTTTTTTATTTGTATCCCCAGAGCCTAATACAACTCCTGGCACATGGTAGGTATTTAAAAACTGTTTATTGATTGATTGATTGATTGAACACATTTTAGTGCTGTCTTGATTGATTGATTGAACACATTTTAGTGCTGTCTTGAAGGAGAATACATCCCTTATTTTAGAAACTAAAAATTCAGTCTGATTTTTGGATAAGTTAAGAGCATAAACAAATGACATTTTATATCAAAATGAATGTCACTTAATAAGGGTGGGTGATAGAGAAACTGTTTGCATCTTTGAATTTAGCATCAAATAGTTCACATAGGATCCCAAAAATTCCCATGTGACTAAATGTGTTTTGAATATTGTGTCACTTTCAGATTTAATATTCTATGATTTCATGATTGTTTTGGAGAAACTAATTGTTAAAACAAGACCTAGTTAATATTCAGACTAGGTGTGGGAAACAGGAATCCCAAGGTTAGGCATACTGATACCATGAGACAAATTAAGTAAATGAGATGTAGGTTGTGGTTTGGAAAAAACAACTAGTAGGGCTATCTTCTCTGGGGTCTTTGCTCCCATATGGAATTCAAGTACAAATCCTCAGACTTCAGGGGTAATCCCCAGATTAAGTATAATCATTAGTTTTTAGCAAGATTCAGAGACCAAAGCAAGACCTATATTTGTGCTTAGTCTAGGCAAAGAGACTGAGTAGAGGAATCTGGGTCATAGGCCAAATATACTCTGAAATGAGACGCATGAATGAAATGCCAACCCAAAACAATATGTACTCACTCACTGTGCAACACAGCACCATTTAAAATTAGTGTTGATAGTGGTGATTCCCACCCCCCCCAATTTCACAGATGGAAGGCTCATTCTCATGTGAGATTTGATCAATATTTTTTTATCTAAAAAAAGGGGTTGCTTTTAGTTTAAGAGGCCTCTCACACTGACGCTCTCAAGCATGGTTTCTTAATGTGATTGTGACATTGTTGGTCAGACATAGGATGTGTGGGCACCAACTATGGGGCAACTATGGGGTCTGAAATGCAGGGAGGTCTAAATTAGTTGCTAGCTATTGCATGAACCAAGTTGTTTCATTACAAATACACTTGTGATTTCCTTTCCTCTCTCCTTTCAGAATACAGTGCCCTAAACAATGAAACCCTTTCAGCATTTCATGAGGGTGAATGTGAATGATTTTCATAACTAGAAAGAATACTTTTTTGACCTTGGATTGTTCACTTTAAAAATACTCCTTTAATATTTCAAAAAGATTCATGATTTTATCCATGTAGATTTTCTTTCATCAAAACTTTGTTTTAAGAGGTACCTTAAGAATCTGTAGATTCCTTCAAAATTCAGCTCAAATGCTATTTCCTACACGAGGACTTCACTGATTCCTTTAGA
This sequence comes from Vombatus ursinus, assembly GCF_900497805.2. NCBI lineage: Eukaryota > Metazoa > Chordata > Mammalia > Diprotodontia > Vombatidae > Vombatus > Vombatus ursinus. The sequence goes on along the minus strand of NW_020954556.1, from coordinate 21,461,564 downwards.
TACTAGCGTCTTCCCCAAACCCTACCCCCAATTATCTTGTATTTACTTTAATAGCACCTACCTCCCAAAGTTGCTGTGACGACTATATGGGACAATCTTTGTGAACTACTTATCACAGTGCCTGGCACATACCAAGTGCTTAAGAAATACTTATTCTCCTTCCCCTTTATGTATATTTTCCATCTAGTTCTACGTGGTGCTGTTGTCTCTTGTGGTTGGAGGTAAAAAGTTCCTTGAGCACAGGGACTATCTCATTTTTGTTTTTGTCTCCCTGGCACTAATCACAGTGTTTGGCACATAGTAGGAACTTAATAAATTCTTGTTGGTTGATTAATTAGGAGTTTCCATGGCCAAAAAATATGCCAGTTGGTTGGCAACTTTCCATTGATGAACTACTTTGGACTTATCGAGGTTGGACCTTCAATTACAGGTCCAGTGTTAGGTACATACTTAAATTCTTTCCTGTTTTATAGAACCTGTCAGAGATTTCATTTCATTGACCTTCAAGAACCTAGGGGAAGTAATCTTCAAACCAGAATGAGGGATTAGAGTAAAATTTTAAAGGAGAAATAAAAATAGTAATCATAATAATAATGATGATGATCACAAATTCTTATAAAAGATTAGAATCAAATAATAAGGATCTCATAAGGATAAGGATCTTATAAAAAGTGATAATATCTTTTTTTTTATAATAATAGCTAGCATTTGTATAGTAATTTAAGATTTTTAAAATATTTTAAAATATTTTGTGTAGATTATTTTATTTGATCCTCGCAATAGCCTTGGTAGGTGCCATGGTTATCCCCATTTTACAAATGAGGAAAATAAGACTAAAGTTGAGTGGTTAAGAGAGATTAAGTGACTTGCCTAGAGTTATACAACAAGGAAGTGTTTGAGACAGGATTCAAATGTAGAGCTTTCTGAGTTCAAATCCAGCATTCTACTATGTCACTTAGTTTTCTCAAAAAAAGATGAGAAAAATGTGATAAGAATGATAAACCATGTACACACTATGCTTTCAAACTTATAAAACATTATCTTGGTAATCAATCAAGCGATAAGCATCTATTAAGCACCAGCTGTATGCCAGGCACTGTGCTAGGTTGAACAATACCTTGTAGGAGGTAGTGCTTCTATTTTACATGTGGAGAATCAGAGGTTCACCAAAATTTGAGTGACTTACCCAAGGTCACACACCTAGTAAGGGGCAGGTCCAGGACTGAACCCCAAGTCTTCTGATTCAGTGTTCTTTCTACTAATGTTCAGTCCCATATCAGTATAGATGGGACCTGCTGAGGTAAGGAAGGTTCTTGACTAGAACACTGACATGAAAAAATATTATTGAAGTGAAAGTTTCGTATGAGCTAAATTTCATTCCCTTCATTTGAACTTGCTAATTTTCTTGCACCACTCTCGTTTATCTTCTCAATTTTTCCTCTACTTCTCCTACTTGATTTTCAAAATTCTTTTTGAGCTCTTCCATAGCCTGAGACCAATGCATATTTTTCTTGAGGGTTTTGGATGTAGGAGTTTTGACTTTGTTGTCTCTTCCTTATTATTGAAGTAAGGTTCTATAATTTGAGGTTTTTTCCCTTTAGTTACTCATCTTACCAGCCAGTTACTTGACTTTTTAACTCTTTGTTAAGGTAGGGCTCTGCTTCCAGTGTGGAGGGTGTACTGTCCCAAGCTTCAGGGGTTTTGTGCAGCTGTTTTCAGAGATACTTCTAGGGGCCTGTAAGTTTTCAATTTTTCCAAGTTGGTATGATCTAAGGAGAGATGTTTACTCCTCTCCTGGCCTGTGCTCTAGTCTGTGAGTGACCACAAGCACTCTCTTCTGCCCTGGGAATGAGAGGAGGGTTTCCTCTCCACTGCTGCCACAAGTTCTGCTATGCCAGCACTCCTCTTCTCCCCAGGACTGCCACCCAGGACTAGGACCCAGATCCAAGCACAGGCAAAGCAAGAGAATCCTGCCTTAGTGCCAGCAAAGAGATCCCCGCAATCCCCCTCTGATCAGCTGCTCAATCCCTCCACCCTCTGTGGGCTGAGATCTCCAGAAGCAGCCACTGCCACTGTAGCCACTGCCCCACGGCTGCACCAGTGCCAGAACTGGATCAAGCTCCTCTCTCACACAGGTCCAACAGATCTTTCCCACTGACCTTCTAAGTTGTCTTTGGTGTTCGTGGGTTAAGAAGTCTGGAAACCACCACAATTCCCCTTGATTCAGTCCCCTGAGGCCTGCTCCAGGTTTGCTGGCACAACCGCTCTCCCCTTCTCCCCCCAAGTCTTTGTGTGTGTGGACTACACTGAACTGCAATCCTCTCCCTTGAAACAGACCTTTCCCATCAACCATCCAGGTTGTGTTGGGCTGGAAATTTGTTTCACTGTCTTTTTGTGGGTTCTGCTGCTCTAGATTTTGTTTAGTGTCATTTTTTACAAGTATTTGGAGGGGTTTGGAGGAGAGCTCAAGTGAGTCCCGGCTCCATCCCCATTTGAACACTTGTTAAGGCAACTATTATATGCAAATTATTGATCTCAAAGAGTTTATATTTGGACTAAGGGGTGAGGTAGGGACATAGGCATGCCTAGAAAGGTATACCTCAGGTGCCAAGACACCTGGACCTGCATTATTACTCTTCATTCCCTTTCCCTCAAGGTGTGACACTATGGATGAGTATACAACATTTCAATAAGTAAATGCAGGTATAATTTGGGGAAAATGAGAGCATTAACATTTAAAGATATAAGCATAAGATATGGCACCTGAGGTGATCCTTGAAGGAACTTAAGAATTCTAAGACACAAAGGAAAAGTTGGAAGAGGTGGAAGGGTGGCATTACAGGCATGCAAAATTGCTGTGTAAAAAGACACAAGAGGTGGGATATGGGAGGTCAAGGTCAGGGAACTGCAAGTAGTCCAGCTTATCTGGAAAAATTTGAAGGGGAACACACACCAAAGAATCTAGCCTACTCCATCCAGTTCTGTAGATCGAACTCATCCATACCTGCTGATCCTGTACCATTCTTGCCTATGGTCTCCTTCAAATCCATTTCCACGTGCTGAGGACCATTGTCTCATTCTTTCAACATTAAGTCAGCACCAAAGGAGAATATGGGTTATCATTTATTTCTTGGTTGCCCCACATTAACATTCCATCTATCTTTCTTGCTCACATATGTTGTTGATGGCAAGTTTCATATAGGTTTCCCTGAATAATTTATTTATGATGTGTTTCATCTTACTCATGCCCATCTTATAGCTCTCCACTGACCTTTTAGGTAATCCTCAACTTCAATTCTTCCAAAACTTCAATATTTCATGTCTAACAGCTACACAAAATCAATGGGAAAATATCAGTGTTAAAAAATGGATCTTTATCTGGCCTCAGACACTTGTGACTCTGGATAACTCACTTAACTCTGATTGCCTAAAAAAAAAAAATGGACCTTTGTTTAAAGAAGTTTTGAGCAATTAAAAGAACTATTCAGTTTCCCAAAGGTAACCTTGTTTCCTCCTGTTCAATTCCTAGCCCAGCCCATTACTCATTTGTAGTAATTGTTTTAGATAAAGGTATTAATAGACACGTTGTATGTATTTTTTGATCAAACTCCATATAGTAATGATAATTATAGCTAACATTTCTATAGTACTTAAGTGTTTGCAAAGTGCTTTGTGTATTTTATCTCGTTTGATCCTTACAAAAACTTTGGGAGGCAATATTATTATCATCCCCATTTTACAGATAAGGAAGTTGATTCAGACAGAGGTTAAGTAATTTGCCCAGGGTTACACAGATAGTAAGTGTCTAAGGCAAAATTTGAACTCCAAGTCCAGCACTTTATCTATTATGACTTCTAGCTGCCTCAATAAGTCTTCATCAACTTGGCTTTTCACCAGTGTATTGTTAGGTCAAACTCTTTTAGTGATGGTAAATCTCCCCCAGGAGGCTTTCCAATAAGTTCTTGGACTTGATTAACATAGTATCATGTGCAAAGAGGATCTAGGGTATCTGGCCATCCCTATAGGAACTTCTTCCATTTATACTCAAGGTTGGACATATTCCATATCAAGAGCAAACAGCTCTGCTTAGCATCATCACCTACTGCATGCCTTGTTTCATATTCACGATCAGAGAGGTACCCAACAAAATTATCTTTGTTGTTAGTCAACAAGCATTTATTAAGCACCTACTATGTACTAGGCATTATGCTAAGTGTTGGGGATACAAAGGAAGACAAGGGATAGTCACTGATTTGATTTTCAAAGAAATGTGGGAAGTTGGGAAGATAGGCATATGGACCAATAGTTATTCATATTCCTCTAATTGCTGTTTTTGACCACATCTTTGGTATCTCACTCTCTTCCAGATACCTTGACAATTGATTCCTCAATGCTCTCAAAACCACGATCTTCCCAGCACAGATCTCTGCTCTGCATATTTGGTCTAATCCAGCTGCTTTTTAACTCTTTTTTTTTCTTTCATTATCATGTACATTTCCTCATGCAGCACTTCCAGAACTGTGAGGTTAGAGTCCAAATGTTACTTAAAGCGGAGTAATGAGGTTGAACAGGTTACAGCCTATGAATATGGCAGAGTGCTATTGTGCTATAGGAAATGATGAAAGGGATGGTTTCAGAGAAACTTGGGAAGACTTGCGTGAACTTACACAGAATAAAGTGAGAAAAACCAGAGGACATCTACAATAACAATAATGTAAAGACAAATAATTTTGAAAGACTTAAGAACTCTGATCAATGCCAACCATGATCAGAATCGTGCCATGTACCTCCTGATGAAGAGTGCAGATATTTTTTTTTAATAACGGCTAGTGCGGGAATTTTTTTTGCTTGACTATGCATATTTGTTATAAGGATTTTTTTCAAATGACATTAGGCGAGATGGAAAATAAGAAAATGGAATTTCAAATGAAAAAAGAAAAATAAATTTGGAAAGGTGGGTTGGAGCCAAAATGTGAATGGAGAGAAACGGATGGATGTTGTAGAGGTAGAATTGGCAAGTCTTGGTAACTAATTGAATCTCATAAGAAATAGATAAATATGGAGGAGGAGCAGGCTCAGTGTTGGTGTGCAACATATTGGGCTTTATTTTAAACATGTTACATCGGGATGTCTATGAGAGATAAGACTATAGCTCAGGGTAGAGATAAGAGATTCATAGATTGAGCAGTCATGTGCATTGTGATGATATATAAACCTATGAGAGCTAATGAATTCACTGAGAGAGAGAGAGGGAATGAGAAAAGAGGACTGAGGACACACTCCCTTGACAGAAACCCATGAGAAGCAGTGTCACAAAAGCTGAATGAGGAAAACATATTCAAGGAGAATGTGGACAAGGGTACCAAAACTTTTAGAAAGGCCAAGAAAAGTGACAAATGAGAAGAAGACTGATTTGTTAACAAAGAGATTGTTGATTTGTAGTTTTGGAATAATGTTTCAGTGGAGCAGTGAGTTTAAAAGCCTGATAGCACATCAATCTCTAAAGCCTCCCCATATTTCCTAACATATTCTATGCTGACGTTTTCCCAGCTTTGGAATGCTATTCTGGGTTCCTTTTAATAACTCCTCCCTAATCTTTTGGATTTGTTCACTGAAATGAACTTTTTGCTTGACCCTTGCATGATATTCTGTTTATCACTTTGAATCACAGCCTGGAGCATCCATTTCCACCCTTCCCCTGCCTGTTTATTTATGCTTTCCATATCTGTCTACCTGTCCTTACCTATTATGTGTCTAAATGTTGGATACTCATTTCCCCTGGTGGTGAGATCAATGTATGCTGATAATTACGGCTAATAAATAAACATGAGGGTGAAGGGGAAATGCCTAGACCCTGCCGTGATTCAAAAAGATAAGTATAATGCCATCTTGGGTCAAACAAAAGCTTTGCTGGGGTAAACAAGTCCAGAGGGTTAGATAGGAAATGGAGCCTGGAGCAGTAAACCCAAACAAGGTGGGGTGTTTCTTTATGAAGTAGGACAGAAAACATTATGGTTTCAAATGGAATGAGCAGCAAAAGATGTTGGTAAATTACAAGTTTCATGTAAAATCTCTTTTTGAGATAGTGTCCCTTTATGATGGCAGCATCTCCACTTTATGATGCCACTTCTTCACTCAATTGTTTCTGTGCTTCTGTGGATGGGGTGCCATGTGTATTCTTGTGTTGGGACTTCTCCTATCAAAATGTTTACTATGTCTGTCCTCTTAGGGTAGGTATTCTTGACCTAGAGTTTCAAAACTTGCTTTATTTTTTAAAGTGCTTTGCAAATTTATTTCTATTTTAAAATGTATTTTATCTCATTAAATATTTCCCAATTACATGTAAACATTTTTAACATTAATTTTTAAAAATTCTGAGTTCCAAATTCTCTCTTTTCCTCTTGCTCCTCCCCTTGCCTTGATCAGGCAGGTAGTTTGATACCAGTTATGCATACGAAGTCATGTAAAACTTATTTCCCTATTAGTCATGTTGCAAAAGAAAACAGACAAAAAAAACCAAGAAAAATAAAGCTTAAAAAAAGTATGCTTCAATCTGAATTCAGAGTTCATCTGTTCTCTTTCCGGAAGGGGATAGCATTTTTCATCATAGGTTCTTTGGAATTGTATTGACTCACAGTTTTGATCTGAGTAGCTAAGTCTTTCACAGTTGATCATCCTTACAATGTTGCTATTACTGTGTATAATGTTCTTCTGGTTCTTTGCACTTCCCTTTGCATGGGTTCATATAAGTCTTCACAGGTTATTCTGAAACCATTATAGTAAAATAGTATTTCATCACAATCGTATACCACAACTTGTTCAGCCATTCTCCAGCTGATATGACCCAGAATTAGGTATAGGCAAGGAGTTGCCAAATATCATTTGGTCCTGCATCCGGTGTTAGTATAGGGGTACTTTATAATCTCTTTCTGACCAGTTGCCAGGACCCCTGTCTCTGGCTTGAGAGCTCCTGAAGCTTCTGCTGCTCCTGTCACCACCACTTAGTCCCATCACTGGTGTTTCATGCATGTGGACTCAGGGATAGCCTCCTCTTCCATGTCACAAATCTCTCTTTCTGACCTCTATGTTGTGTTGGGCTGGAAGAATGTCTTACTCTGACTTTTTATTGGCTCTGTCACTCCAGAATTCAATTTGAGGCATTATTTTAAAGTTGTTTGGCCAGGAATGTTGGGAGACCTTGGCTGAGTGATTTTCTACTCTGCCATCTTGGCTTCCTAGTAAAAGATCTTGTATTTGATTTTTGACTGCATAGTTTCATTCCCAAGGGCTCCTGGACCATATCTTCTACCTATAGAAGCCCCAAGTGAGGATGAGAATAAAAATATACCTTTAACAGCTGGATAGTCATTGTATTGCTCAGGATAGTCCAGAAAATAAGTGACTAAAACTTTCTGTTGTTTAGTCAAGGGTTTTTTTTGAATGGGGTAAAAGGGTTCTTTATAGTAAAAGAGTGTCAAAACTTGACCACTTATTTTCGTCTTCTTTGAATCAATACCCTCAGACCTTGTATCCTGTTAACCATTACAGTACCCTCTATTTGTTTCTCCACTATCTGAGATTAAGACATCATTGAAGGGATTCTTAGCTGAAGAAAAGAGTTGGAATTTCAGGTAATGCTCCCATGGTCTTGTAACATGGAAATACCAAAGAAAACCAGAAAAATTGTGAAATACTCTCACTGATAACTTTTGAGACCTAGAAAAAGTATATCCAAAGAAGAAGAAGAAGCAGGGTTTAGTGAAAATAGGACGGATGTGGGAATCAGAAGATTTGGGTTAAAATCCTGGCCTAGGGTAAGCTGTCTCATTTTGGGGTTAATATCCTATGAGTTTTAAGTTAAATAATAACATATTTGTAAAGTCCTTTGAATTCTTTGATAAGAGAAACCCAGATAATATTAATAAATTATATTTATATAATACTTTAAGTTCTGCAGTATTTTACTTTAATTATCTTAATTGTGCCAAAGAGAAAGGAAACAGTATAAGAAAGTAAGATGAAGAGGAAGAAGTGAAAGAACAGAGGAAACAACAGGTGACAAAGAAAAGAGAAATGCCCAAAATAGCCCTTTTCTTTTAAAAAATACTCATTTTACAAGCATTTATTATCTCTCCTTCCCACTGCTACCCCAAGTGAACAATTAAAAAAAACCTTAAACCAAACACACATAGTCCAGTAAAGCAAATGCCCATACTTGCCAAGTCCAGAAATGAATACCTCATTCTGGATTTCCAAGTTCATCACTTCTCTGGAAGAAGGCTGGTTTCATGATTTGTCTTCAGTCCTCTAGACTCATGACCTATCATTGCCTCAATCAGAGTTCTAAAGTCTTTCCAATTCATTTTTCTGAATGATATTTTTGTCATTGTTTTTCTGGTTCGTCTTATTTCACACTGCATCAATTCAGAGGTTTTCCCAATCTCCTCTGAGACTGTCCATTTCATCATTCCTTATGGCTCACTTAGATCTCTTTACATTCACATATCACAATTTGTTCAGCTACTCCCCAATAGATGGGAGCCCTCTTAATTATCAGTTTTTGACCACTGTAAAAAGAACTACTATAAATGAAAATAATTCTTACTGTAACTGTTTTATGAAAATAAATAAAAGGCAGAAGAATCTTTTCCAGTTGTATGGCCAAACAATTTATATTAACATAGTTCAATGAGCTTGACTTCAATTCTTAACAGAATTTTAGAATGGATTGAAGTGATAATTAGTAAACATCTAGGAAAGGGATTGGTAAATAAGGGGAATACTCCATATATAACTTACCTAGATTTTAGCAAGCATTTAAAAAGTATTTCATTCTTTTCTTGAGGAAGGGATGGAGAGATATGAGCTGATGTGAAATGATGTGGATTCAGAACTGGGTTGATGGCTTTGACCTTTGACATGAAATAGTCATCAGTGTTTCTATGTCAGTTTGGAAAGAGATCTCCAGTACAGTGCCCCTAGGGATCTATGTTTGTCTTTATGTTAACATTCTTATTGATGACTGGATTAAAGGCAATTGTGGCATTCCTACATTCCTGTGTCTGCAGGTGAAACAAAGCTGAGAGAACTGACAGAATGAGGACACAAAAATATCTTGGTAGGTTAGAATGTTGGTCCTAATCTTAAAAAAAAATGAAAGTTAATTGGGGTAAATGTAAAATCTTACATAGGTTCAAAAATAAATTTCTCATGTGTAACACTAATTATCTTGGCCCCTCACTGCCTGAAGGCTAGGTGGTTACCTTTCACCCTTTGCAAGGGTTCTCTGATACACAGACATTAGGGCTGGATTTAAGGAAAACTTTTTGAAAATTATTACTATCTCAAAGTGGAATGGGCCCCATCACAAGGTGATTTGTTTAACAAAATCATTTTTTCAAGTGAGACACTTGCAAGTTTTGCTGCTTAATGACACCTTGTAATTTTTAAACCACCTCAACAAATGACCAGCAAGTGTAGTTAATGGAGTATCATTTCTTTTTGAGGCCTTGATGTGTGACGGGCAGTACCAAGGAAGAGCGTTTCCTGAACATTTGCATTTTGAAACTCCACAAACAGAAGCCTGACAAATTATAGAAAAAAGGTTAATACTTTTTCATTGCGAAAGGAAATACTATTATTGGACAATTTATTACAGAGAGAATATTGTAGAGGAAAGAATCCTGGATAATATTTGGCTATCCTGGACTGATTGTTTGCTGTTGTAGCCTATTGCAGCTACTTCTGGGGACATAAAGATTTGTGCAGAAGTGGCAGACTGGTCAGTGATGCTATAATCAGCCAACCTTTATTCTAAGTGTGTAACTCACATAAAGGGAGGCCATAAGGCCCAACTTAAGATACTCAGAGTCTTGGTGGATGGAGGAAGGGAAGGGTGGGATAAGGCTACATAAAGATGTAGCCACATTCCTGGAAGGGACAGGCTATAACTAAACTTAGCCAAGGAAAGAGCAGCTAGGCTTTGGAGGACATACTTTTTAGGCAACAAGAGGAATGGCAACAATAATCTTACAAAAAGCGTCATCTTGACCTAATACATAGGTTATTTACTAGGATTATCTCACTCCTTCTAGTTCATTAGGGTTTTTTCCAGACAACCAAGTGGTCACAATAAAGACAGAGCCAGGGCTTACAAGGGGACTGATTTTCCCCCCCATTTCTGACAACGGGCAGGGAAGTACCCAATGGGGATGTGTATGTGAGTGTTGAACTTTTAGGTATGGAATGTTTCAGTCTTAGATGACTCCAAAATAGGAAGGTGGTATTAGGCAGAATAAAGGAAGTAGAAAAATCTGTCACAGGAAAGGCTAGGCCCAGAAAATCTTAAAGGCTGTTTTTAACTATTATACTCATGTGGAGGTTCTTGATAGCAAACTCTTTTGGCAAAAATAAGAATAAGATAGTTATTTTAATATTATCTCGAGTATTTGGGGATCTTGACTATAAGTGGCTTCTTTTCTATTGAAGGAAACAACACAAAAGAAGGCCAAAAGGTCGTTTTGTTACTACCTTTCATTTCTGTTTCTAGGCAGTATCAATGGGTTTTTCTCTGAGGTTGCTTTTACTTCCATCCCTTTCACTGTAGTCTATTGCTAATGGCTTAGTCTGATTAAAGTAGTTTATTTTGGAAATCTACCACATGAAATTTTATAAATTTTATAAAGCGCCCAAATTTGCTCTTTAGTATATGCTAGATGGTAGGCATACGTTCATGTTTTTGACATATCAGGTACATTTTTTCATTGTAATACTTTGCAGACTGAAAGGCAAGAGGTCTATTGGATGGAGGGCCAGCTTTGGAGACCGGAAAACCTGTATTTAAGATCTGCCTCCAACTCTGAGACCCTAAGTTAGAAATAGTTGCAGATTTCTTTCAGTGGAGAGAGTTTCCTGTAATGATGAAATCAGAGATCTGGACTGAATCCAAAACAAAAAACCACTCAAATCCCTTCAAACTAAAAGGTATTCATATGTATCTTGCAAGGTTAACACTTGTAGCATAGGGTAACCCAACAGTAAAAAATGCCAAGTTATATTTATGCTAACAGTTTCATTTTAAATTTCATGATAAAAACTTCTCATTTCCTGATTTAGCTCTTGAAGCATCTAATTTTATTTAGGTGACCACAAGAATCATTCAAATATTGCTTTTCTTATAAATTTTCATGTTATAAGAACATTAGAACCTAGGAAATGATGTGGTAGATTCAAAATGTAATCTTGTAACTCATTTATAATAAATGCTTTCATTGTATATTGTATGTACATTATATTAGTGTTTTATGTATTAGGTCGGGATGGTGCCTTTTGAAGGATCATGGATGCCCTTTCCCTTCTTGCCTAAAAAGTGTTTCATCTAATGTCTAAATGCCCCTTCTTTGGCTGAGTTATAGACATAGCCTGTCCCTTCCAGGGATGTAGCTACATCTTAGATATGTATGTCAATGTAATAAGAATAGCAATAGAAAAAAGGTCCATGAATAAGGAGACAAGAGAGATTTAAGAAAAAAAAAAGATGGTATTAGCAAGAATGGTGTATATGTGTGTGTGCGAGTATGAGAGAGAAACAAAGAATATAGTATAAACAAAAAGATGCAATGTAAATCAATCAGCAAGCACTTTAGAAAACAATCCAATGAAATAAGGAAAAATAATCTGCCCACGTGGTATATAGTCCTAATTCCAAACATAGGGATAAGGAATGGTGATGAAGCCTTTTTTTTTTTTTTTTTTGGTTAAGCAATGGGGTTAAGTGACTTGCCCAGGGTCACACAGCTAGTAAGTGTTATGTGTCTGGGGCCTGATTTGAACTCAGGTCCTCCTAAATCCAGGGCTGGTGCTCTATCCCACTGTGCCACCTAGCTGCCCCTTTGATGAAGCCTTTCTTAAGCATTTTTTGTGCTTCAGACACCGTGTTAAGAGATGGGGCTGCATATATAAGTAATCAATACAATCCCTGCCCTCAAAGAGTTTACATTTTAATGGGGGATGACTATACAGCTAGGGGACAAGAGGCGAGACCCGGACATGTGATGTACAGATGTCTGGGAAGTGGCTCGAAACCCTGCTTCCAGGCAAGATAAGGCAAAACCTTAACTCTTAGAACCTAGTGTGGTTCTTCTGTAATGTACAGTCCTAGGGAATTGATATCTAGAGCAGGAAAAAGTTAAGTGGCTTTCGCAGTGCCACATAGCCAATATATTTCAGAGGTGTGACTTGCACCCACATGTCTCTCGCTCCAGGTTTATCCCTCTATCCATTTACCATGATACCTCCCTAGACACAAACATATTAAGATATAAATACTAACTAATAAAAATACTTTATGCCATTCTAATACATTTAACACTTCACTGGGTCCTCAAATCTATTATTTCATTTCTGCAGATTTTCATAGCAATAATAACACTTTACTAGATCTTACTGAAACTTGGCTTTCCCCTGAAAACATCGGCTCCCTGGTTGCACCTTTACTCACTCCCCTAGGCTCACTGGTTAAGGCAGGGGAGTTGGAATACTCCTGGCTCCCCACTGCGACTTCAAGGTTCTTACATAATAACTTCTCTTCCTTTGAGCTTCATGCTAGTCAGTTAAAATCCTGGTAGCTGTTGTCTATAGACTCCCAGGTCACTCCCCTTCCTTCATCAATGAGGTCAGTATCTGGATCACACCATAAAATTCAAGGCTGATCATGCTACCTTTTCATCCTACCTCAATATATTCTAGTGACTCCCTATGGCCCCCAGGATCAAATACAAAAAGCTCTTTTTGGCATCTGAAGCCCATCTAATTTAGCCCCTTCTAACTTTCCAGTCTCTTCATACTTTACTCCTTGCCTTATACTCTTTGGTTTAGTGACATTGGCTACCTGTCCCATCCACCAATAAGATACTCCATCTCTTGACTCTGGGTATTTCCTCTGGCTGTTTCCATGTCTGGAACACTTTTCTTTAGATTCTCCTCTTGGCTTCTCTGGCTTCCTGTAGGTCCCAGCTAAAGTCTCATCTTTTACAGGAAACCTTCCCTAACTCCTCTCATTCTAGTGTCTGTCTTCTGTTATTTCCTATTTATCCTATATATAACTTGCTTTGTATATATTTGTTTGCATGTTGTCTCCTCCATGTAAGCTCCTTGAGGGCAGGGACAGTCTTTTGCCTGTTTTTGTACCCCTAGCCCTTAGCACAATGCCTGGCACATAGTAGGTACTTAATAGATGTTTATAGATTGATTATATAGATGTACCCTATACCCAATAAATAGTGGCCAGTATAAATTGCTTTACTGAGCTACAGAATGACAGCTAAATTAATAAACCTTGAAGAATATACCTTAAAAACATTCAGATTTTGTAGGCATTAGAGAGTTGTATTTTTTTAAATGGGAGAGCCACATTTATATTTTTTTTCTTTTTATTTTTTTTCTTTATTTTTTTTGTGGGTTTTTAAATTTTTTTTTTATTTTTAACAAGTGTTTTTAAAACTTTGGGTTACAAATTTTCTCCCTCACTCCCTCCCCACCCACCCTCACCGAAAAGGCAAGCATCTCAATACAGGTTATAGTCCTGTTGTGAAAAACTAAGTATATTTCCCTTCACCCCATCCTATCCCCCATTTATTCTATTCTCTGTTTTGACCCTGTCCCTCCTCAGAAGTGTTTGCTTCTGATTCTCCCCTCCCTCAATCTGCCTTCCCCTCTATCAACCCCCTGCTCTCTTGTCCCTTCCCCCCCACCTTCCTGCAGAGTAAGATAGATTTCCATACCCCATTGTGTATGTTATTCCCTCCTTAAGCCAAATCCCATGAGAATAAGATTCACTCATTCCCTCTCACCTTCCCCCATCTCCCCTCCAATGTAAAAGTCCCTTCTTGTCTGTTTCATGTGAGATATTTTACCTCATTCCACTTCTCCCTTTCTCCTTCTCCCAGTATAATCCTCTCCCACTCCTTAACTCTATTTTCCAGATATCCCTTCATCCTCAACTTACCCTGTGTCCTCTATCTATCTATACATACATATAATTTTTTCCCTCCCACTACCCCAATACTGACAAAAGACTCACGAGTTACAAATATCATCCTTCCCTGCAGAAATGTAAACAGCTCAACCCTAATAAGTCTCTTATGATTTCTCTTTCCTGTTTACCTCTTCCATCTTTCACTTGAGTCTTGTATTTGAAGGTCAAATTTTCTATTCAGCTCTGGTCTGAATTTCAAGCATTTAGCAATACTTGAAAGTCCTCTATTTCATTGAATGACCAATTTTTACCCTGAAGGATTATACTCAGTTTTGCTGGGTAGGTGATTCTAGGTTGTAGTCCTAATTCCTTTGCCCTCCGGAATATCATACTCCATGCCCTCCGGACCCTTAATGTAGAAGCTGCTAAATCTTGTGTTATCCTGATTGTGTTTCCACAATACTTGAATTGTTTCCTTCTGGCTGCTTGCAATATCTTCTCCTTGACCTGGGAATTCTGGAATTTGGCTACAACATTCCTAGGAGTTTTCCTTTGGGGATCTCTTTGAGGAGGTGATCGGTGTATTCTTTCAATTTCTATTTTGCCCTCTGGTTCTAAAATATCAGGGCAGTTTTCCTTGATAATTTCTTGACAGATGATGTCTAGGCTCTTTTTTTGATCATGACTTTCAGATAGTCCAATAATTTTTAAGTTCTCTCTCCTGGATCTATTTTCCAGGTTAGTTGTTTTTCCAATGAGATTTTTCACATTCTCTTCTATTTTTTCATTCCTTTTGATTAGTGTTACAGTGACTTGGTTTCTCAAATTGTCCCTCTCTTCCAATTTCTCCATTCTAATTTTTAAGGAAGTATTTTCTTCAGTAAGCTTTTGGACTTCCTTTTACATCTGGCTAAATTTGCTTTCAAGGGCATTCTTTTCCTCATTGGCTTTTTGGACCTCTTTTGCCATTTGGGTTAGGCTATTTTTTAAGGTGTTATTTTCTTCAGTATTTTTTTGGGCCTCCTTTAACATCACTCTCAGTTTTTTTCTCTGCTTCTCTTACTTGCTTCTCAAAATCCTTTTTGAGCTCTTCTATGGCCTGGGACCAATTCATATTTTTCTTGGAGGCTTTGGATGTAGGATCTTTGGCTTCGTTGTCTTCTTCTGGTTATATGTTTTGATCTTCTTTGTCATCAAAGTAAGATAATATAGTCTTGACTCTTTTTGCGCTGCTTGCTCATGATCCCGGCCAATTACTTGAGTTATAAACTCTTTGTTAAGGTAGAAATCTGTTTCCAATGTGGAGAACGTACTGTCCCAAGCTTCAGGGGTTTTGTGCAGCTGTGTTCAGAAATACTTCCTGGGACCTGTAACTTTTCAGTTCTTCCAAGGTGGTATGATCAAGGGCGAGGTGTTTACTCCTTTCCTGGCCTGTGCTCTGGTCTACGAGCACTCTTTTCTGTCTTGGAACTGTGAGGAGGGTTTTCTCTCCACAGCCACTATAAGCTCCACCAGACCAGCACTCCTCCTCACCCTAGGTCCACCACCCAGAACTGTGACCTAGATCCAAGCATGGGCAAAGCAAGAGAATCCTGCACCAGCAGAGTTTCCTGCAATCCCCTTCTGATCAGTCACTCGATTCCCCGTCTGTGGGCAGGGAGCTCAGGAGGGCCGCTGCCCTGAGGGCATGCTGGGGACTTGTGGCTGGGACCTAGCTCCTTCTCTCACTGCAGTCACAGACTTTTCCCACTGACCTTCTAAGTCATCTTTGGCGTTCCTGGGTTGAGAAGTCTGGAAACTGCCACAGCTCCCCGTGATTCAATCTTCTGAAGCCTGCTCCAGGGTCACTGCTGCCTGCACGCCCACGCCAAACTGCGCTCCTCTCCTAGCCTGGTGATCAACCATTCAGGCTGTCTTGGACTGGACATTTGTTTCATTCTGTCTTTTTGTGGGTTCTGCTGCTTTAGAATTTGTTTAGAGCCATTTTTTATAGGTATTTGCAGGGGTTTGGGGGAGAGCTTAAGCAAGTCACTGCTTTTACTCTGCCATCTTGGCTCCGCCCCCACATTTATATTCTTAATGTCAAAATACTCAGTATGTTTCTTGAGAAAGTAGAAATGTCATTGGAAAAAAATCAATAAATAGCAAATGGACTAAACCAAATATATGCAGAGGAAGTTGGTGCTGGAGGAAACACAATTTCAAGGGCATTGAGGGATCAGTTTTCAAGATATCTGAAAAAGGGAAAGATACCAAAAGCATGGGAAAAATTACAGACTTTATTCACCACCCACTCATCCAAGACAATTAAGAGAATATCTATACCTACTTTTTCACATAGTTACTTTCCTATCTATCAAAATTTTATGAGTGGTTTACACATACATGCATTGATTGATCTTTGATGAGGGTTTGAGAACAGGGAGGTTTTTAATAAACGATATTCTCCAGCAGATCATATCTTTACAATAATTCAGTTGACTGAAGGATGTGAACTGAGAAGTTTTTATAAATAATATTCTCCAGCAAATCACATCTTTACAAGAACACAGTTGATTGAAGGATGCAATTGAGAAGAAAGCCCAGGAGGTAGATCCCCTGTGGGGAATTTGCAGAACATGCAGCCAGGAGTCACAGGAGCAAGTACTAATAAATCACCAGTTCCATTACTGGAGGGAGTGACCATATTAGTGATGTCACAGACTGGCTGAAGTGTAGCAGCTGGTGAAAACACTTCCCGGCTCCTTAAAATCACTCTTGTTATTTGACATTAATCCACTAGATGGTGCTCTGAGGTCTCTGTTCAGGGAGTAAATTTGACAGAATAAACACTGTTACATTTGTGATTGCGGCCTAAGGTTCTCAAAAATCTCCAGGTTTATTTTAAGCTATTGAGGTAATGCAGATTCCAATGTGCTGCAAATATGATTCTGCCAAGTTTCAATCTTAGTGAGAATTCTTTTAAACCAACAGGTTTGTTTCTTAAACAGAATTTTGAAGAACATAGAAATGCTGAATGATCATTGACCAGTTTCACTGAATTTCAATTTTAAAATGCTTTGAGTTCCAATGAATTCAAACTCCCTTCTTTTCTCCTATTAATTCACAGTAATTCATGATACTAAAAAACAAAACAAACCCCAAACCAAAACATAGGCAGGCGAGGCGGTGTGTACTTGCAATCCCTACTGCTGAGGAAAGCTGAGGCTGGTTAGATCTCTAACTCTCAGGAATTCTGAGCTTCAGTAGGGCTAGAAACCATTTGATGTCCTGCCCACACTAAGTCTGGTACCAATATGGTAAATATCGAACATAAGGAGGCATCAGGCTGCCTAAAGAAGGGCAAATCAGCACAAGCAGGAAAGAGATCAAGTCAAACCTCCCCTCTGATCAGTAGTGTGATTGGGCCCATGAGTGGCTGCGATATTTCCAGCCTGGGTGAGATAGAGAGGCCTAGCCTCCAAATAAACAGATACATAAATGAATAAACAAACAAATATATAAATCAAAACCAACCAATGTAATACAAATCCTGAAACCATTTCATCATTATAGGATTTTAAATAACATTACTGGAATTTTCACTCTGCAACAAAAACTTCAAAGTGGGGTAGGGGGGAATTCAAGTGCACAGTAAAAATGAAGCTTTACATGTCTTAAAATGTTCTTTAAAATGTGTTCCTCTAAGTGCTTCCAAATAGATGAATCGCAAATGAATAATGGTATAGCATTTATACCTTAAGAGTCTGTTTGCTTTGTTAACTTTTGAAAGTTATTAATTTTAGTTCATAGTATCAGATCCAGAGCTGGAAGGGACCTTCTAATTAGAGGCTATCTGATCCAATTCCCTAATTTTACACAAAGAAGGCCTTTTTGTGATTTTTCAGTTTTTTCAAGTTCATCTTTTAGAATCTGTGTATTTACATACTTGTTTTCTGGCATTCTAAAAGGAGAAAAATATTCCTATTAATCTGCACTCAATTCAGTATTCGCTTGATTTTTCCAGTAGATCCAGTGATGAAAAAGCATTTGTCAATATTTTGTTTGCAGCCTATTCAGAAATGAGACCTTAATGACTGAGGATCATATAGCAAATATACATAATCTTGAATGTGAAACACTACAATATATATGTGTGCATTTATATATATATATAATATATATATATATACATGATTAATTCCATCTTATATTACAAAAGAAACACTAAAATATATAAACATATTGTGTAATAAATGGCAGACCAGTGAATAGAGTCTTGGATTGGAATCAGGAAGATGTGAGTTCAAATTCTACCTCAGATACTTACTAGTTGTGTGACCCTGGGCAGCTCACAACCTCTCTCGGTCTCAATTTCTTCATCTGCAAAATGGGGATAATAGCACCTACCTCATAGAGCTGTTATGAGGATAAAGTGATATTATATACGAAATGCTTTGTAAATCTTAAAGTGCAATATAAACTCTATTATTGTTTTTATTAAGTACATTGCAAGGGAAAAACAAATCAACAGTTGGCCAGCTTGGAGTTTAACACTTGGATAAAAATAGTTAAAGGAGGTAGTCACTCCCTTTCAGACTAGTAAAAGAAAATTTTACATAAAAGATGGTATTTTAGGAAATGCTGAAAAGAATAGAAAGGAGATTAGTTAGTTGTGAAAGACTGAAAACAAAAGGGGATAAAATATAAAACTCTACGTGTTTTGTTTTTAATGTGTGTATTTACATATATACATATGTTGGTGGTATAAGCCTACAGAGTAATGTTTTATTAGAAATTATAATAGAGGTCAGCAATCATATGATGCAGGCAGTTTAGTACAAATTGTCCACCACAGGATGGGATATGTGTAAGGAAATGGTAAGCTCACTGAGGGCAGAGACTGTTTAGATCTTATTCATCCTTATGTATACCAGTAATGACAGTGCCTTATACAGAGTAGGTGCTCAAAGAACATGTACTAAATCAAATGGAAATAACTACTCAGTTTTCAGATGCTGATTTATTCCTCACTCAAACTTTTTAAGGTTTATCAGATGAGAGAAAGGGTGTGAAAACATTTTGTAGCAATAAATTTCAGTACAAATGGTCTGAGCTGGTTCTAAATCAGGTTAATACAGTGGGATCAGGCTCAGGATTGGGATGTGTTGTGGGTCATATGATAAAAAGAAGTTTACCTAATGGTCAAAAGGAAATTCAATAAGCATTGATTCAAGTGGATGTGCCTCCCTTCTGTCTCTGTATCAGTCACTGCTAGAGAGTATCCAGTGAACAGCAACCAGAATGATGAAGGGCCTTCAGTCCATGTCACATGGGGACTGGTTGAAGGAACTGTGGATGTTTAGCTTGGAGAAGAGTTAGGGGAGATAAAATAGATGTGTTCAAGTATTTGAAGGACTATTATGTATAAGAGGAACTATTAATAAAATAATAACAAGTAGCATTTATATAGTGCAATAAGGTTTGCAAAGTGCTTTATGAATATTATCTCATTTTATCTTCACTGTAACACTGGAAGGCAGGTATTATTATCCTCATTTTACAAGAAAACTGAGGCACAGAGATGTTAAGGGACCTGACCAGGGTAACACAGTAAGTGCCTGGAGTGGGATTTGAATTTAGAACTTCCTAAACCCAAGTCCAATGCTCTATCTTACTGTCCCAACTAGCTGCCATCTAATTAGATTGTTTGTATCAAGAAGACAGAACCAGGAGCAATGGGTAGTGATTGTAAGGAGATAAATTTATACTTGATAGCAAGAAAAACTTCTAAACACTTAGAGCTATTCAAACGTAGAATGGGCTAACTCACAAGGGATGGTTTGTGGGTTCCTCCTTCTCGGAGGCTGAACGATCAGATGCCAGGTATATTATAGCAGCCATCCTTTTGGTTTTGAGTTACAGGAGATGACTGTGGAGGTCCCTTCCAACCTTCAATTTCTGTGAGTCTATGATTCTGTAAGGGACCCAAAAGATAGAAAAGAAATGGTTACCCATAATACACCTGAGTACTGCCTGATCCAGATTAAAATATAATTGGGAAATGTTTAACAAGCTAAAATGCAATAAAACATACATTTTACATTTTAAAACCAAGTCAATATGTGGCTTGCAGGGATCCTTTTGTACAGATAAGTGACTCCCTTCAATTTGAGTTTGACACGACCATGCTAAACATAGAGCAAGGAGAATACCACATTTCAAAATCCAAGCTCGATACACTAATTTGCTGCTTGAACTTTGGACAAGTTTCTTTAGCTTGTAACATGCTCCCTTATCTGTACAATTTGCCTATATAGCCATGGGACTCTTGTGAGGATAACATGAGAGAATGGATGAATGGGTGGATAGGAAAATACTGCAAACCCCAAAGTGCTATTTATGTCTGACAGATGGTGATTGAATTACCTGCTTGATGTTCAATACAGTGCATATTAAACATTACTGAGATCTGGTTTTTTTAAAAAATTTTTTTCTTACCAATCTTGCTGTTATAACAATTTATATTAGGTTTGTTACAAACCAGGCATTATGCTGAGCATTTTAGAAATATTATTTACTTTGATCCTCACAACAACCCTGGGAGGTAGGTGCTATTACTATCCACATTTTATAGTTGAGGAAACTGAAGTAGCGGTTAAGTGACATACCAAGGGTCACATAGCTAGTAAGTTTCTGAGGCTGCATTTGAACTCAGGTCCTCCTAATACCTGGTTCAGTATTCTATCTATTGTGCTACTTATGCTGCCTACTAAAGATTTATAGATAGGTAATTAAACACTTAGTAAGCATCAGGCACTGTGATAAGTGCTAGAAATACAAATACAAGGGGGAAAAGGTAGTTCTTACCCTGTAGAAACTTAGATTCTAATAAGTGGAGGGAGAGAAGAGAAATTGGAAAAACCCAGAATCAGGAGTGGAGTCAGGAAAGAAGAATCATCTTCTTAACGTACACTTTCCCTCTTGACTTTCCTTTGGAATCTCAACCTTGACTTTTATTACCTGTCAAACCTTGGTCAAGTCACTCACCTCTCTGGACCTCAGTTTCCTCATATGTAAAATGAGACAGTTATACTACAAAAATATTGAAATAGAAGGAATGAAAAACAAAGAAAGAAAGTGTATATAATAAAGGATACAATGTAAACCAGCATACATAAGTAAAAAAGTCTAAAAAAACTGGAAAAAAAATTTCACATGTAGGCACAAACACATTCAAGGTACAAATACGTGATAATTAAAATACCTTATGGCTGTGTGACACTTCCAAGTGCTTTAATATCCTTTCTTTATTTGGTCAGATTTATTTGCTGTTATAACATCTAAACATATCTAGTTAGAGAAGGAAAAGTTTGCTTATGTTAGGGACATTTTCCCAAATAGTTGTTAGCTCTTTAAATCTCTCTCTCTCTCTCTCTCTCTTTTTTTTTTTTTTTGGCATATCATAGAACACAATTTAAGAGTACTCTGTTTTGAACAAATTCTATTCCTGAAGATACTGAACTTTTCATTTAAAATACTAGAAACAACTTCTTCAAACTCTACTACTTTTTCCTATTCCTATTACTTCACAATAATATATAGCATTTTATAAAAACCAATATTACACAAATCTCGAAACCAATTCAGCAGTTTAGTATGTCTTTTAGAAATAGCATCACTGGAATTCTCATTCTTACAATAAAAATATCAAATAAAAATTTTGGTGGGAAGGAGTAAAGTGCAAAATAAAGATTTATATTTCATATAATATTCTTTTAAAAGTTCACAAATAAAACAAATGAACAGCGAGTAAATAAAGGTACAGAGTATTTGCACCATAATAATGTTTGCTTTCAACTCTTGAAAGTTGAGACCTCTTCTGGATTTTTCAGTTTATCTTTCAAGTTCTGCTTCTAGAATTTCCCCCCAGGTTTCTGCATCCATAGGGCACATATTTTTTTCTGGCAGGCTAACAGGAGAGCAAATGTTGCTGTATCTGCCACTTAGCCATTCATGCTTTACCTTACTCTTCCAGTAGTTCCTCAATAGTGTTACCTGAAAAAGGTAAGCCATTATCATTTAAAAACAGGTTGATATTTTGTTTTCTGGGTATTCAGGAAAGGGATGAAGGCATACAGTAATATATATAATAAACTAAAAATATAACATACATGAATATATACAATAGAATATTAAATGTAAAATATAGGAATAACTTTATATTTTACAAAGTGCATTCATAAGGGCAGAGAAAGAACAGAAGGGTTGCTTGGGCAGAGTATGGTTAAAAGAAGTAGTCACCTCCATTCTCAAGGGCAAAACAAATTTTCATGGAGAAGTTGGGTGTTGTTTAAAATGGTGGATTAGCTGGAAAAGGGGAATACATCAAAGTTTTTAAAAGGGCATTTGAAGATAATGGAGTCTGCAAACTAGGTCAGTGTATACGAGTTTGATTTCTAGCAAAATTCTAGTATGTATTATTAAGGGATGTTTACTGAACATAAAGAAAAGGAAGTATTTCTCACAAAGAGCTAGCACAGTTTCATGAAGAATAATAACTCACATTAGCCTAACCTTACTTTCTTTTGGGGCAGCCCATGTTCTGGGGCAACTCCCTCAACTTGCACTCTCATTCAGGGGTTGAGTGTCCCAGAGGATCTGTTGACTACTTCTACTCACAATCTGCCCTGAGAAGCTGGAGTTTCTAATATTGTCAGTCATGTACCTCTACTGGTACACTTTCAATTGATAACCACTAGCACCTTAATTGGCTTTTAAAGGTATTTATTAAGATGATATAGTAAAAATAGTTGGAACAAAACCTATCCCCCCAAGAAAAGAGAGTGTATTCTCCCAAAGATATCCCCCCCAAGAAAAGAGAGTGTACTCTCCCTTTGTACACATAAAATTGCTGGGGAAGGTTGGCTCAAGTATAAAGTACAAAAGTAGTGAGATACATTTAGGGAACCATGTGGCAAAGGGGTACTTCACAAATCCTAGTTGTTGGGAATCCTTTTCTCCCTCTGTGGCATTCTCATGACGTTCCCCTTTGGTGTAGCTCTTTGCTGGATTCGGAGGCTTAGTGCCTTTCTAGAGTCCATAACAGGCATTCTATCATGAAGGGTTATACTTTTCCCTCCAGTGGCTCTCTTTCTGTGTCTTTATAATTGTATTTTCTCTTTTGTGTGTCTCCTGCTGCTGCTCCCTGTTGGAAGTGTTGTTTCCTATCAGTCGAGTCTCTGATCAATGAAGAGCAGTGATGATGAAATATGCTATTCATCTCTTGAAAGAAAAATGAGAGATTTAAGATGCAGTATAGGACATAAATTTTCAGACACACTAATATAGGAATTTGTTTTGCTTGACTCTGCTATTTGTTACAAGGACCTTCTCTTTTTCTTTTTTTTCCAAGGGGGTGGGGAGGTTGAGATGGAATAGGGATAGGACAAAAGACATGAGAGTCGATGAGATATCTTTTAAAAAAACGCAGGGAAAAGAAGGAAGAGCAGAAAGAAGCAAAGACAAGCAGTATACCTTTGAAAGCTATAGATTAAACTTATACACTTAAAAAGAAAAGCAATTTGCAATTAATGGAGATTTGCAATTTTGTGTAAAATCCTTTTATTCTGTTCTTATATATATATGCAAATATGGAAATGCCTATTTTATTCAATGTTTGTTAAGTTCAGAATAAAAACTCACCCTTCATGAATATCCATTTCCTTGACCACTCTATCTCTTTTTGACATGTAGCATTAAAAAATAATGTGTTCCTACACATACTAAGAAAGGCACTTACACTCTGTCTTGGTAAGTTTGGGGCACCACAGTTTGAGAAACTGAAGTGTCCATAGCAGAGTAACCATGATAGTGAAAGGCCTCAGATTCATGCCATATGAGGATGGTTGAAGGAAATGAGGGAAATGAGTCTGCTTAGTTTAGAGGAGTGTTAAAGGGAATATGTTAGTTGTCTTCAAGCATTTGAAGGGCTATCATATGGAAGAGGAGTTGTTTTGGATGGTCCCAAAAGGCAGAATTAGAACAATGGATAAAAGGAACAAAGAAGCAAATTCAGGCTTGATGTAAAGAAAAGCTTAAAAACTCTTCATTGGATCCTGGATCTAGAGCTGGAAAGGACATGAAGGCTATATCACAAATACAATGGTATGCTTCTGGAGAAAGCAGTGTGTTCTCCCTCACTAGAGGCCTTGTAGCAAAGGCCAGGCAATTCTTTGGTTGTCATGGCTGCAGAGGGGATTCTTTTTTCAGGTACTGGTTGAAACAGATGGCTGTCAAGGCCCTTTCCAACTCTGAAATGTCGTAACTCCGAGGGTTAAGGCTTCCCTCAAACTCTCTATGACTATGTTGGCATATGTATCACACATATGGATACATACATGGTGTTATAAGGATATTGATATAAGGATAGTTTATTAGAGATTATGATGGATAAGTAGTAGGAAGTGGTTTTGAGTTTTACAATGTATAAATATGTGGAATTAGCGAATTTTTAGGATGTTACCTTTTTTTTTTTGTTGTTGTTGTAGGTATAGGCACTGCTTATAACACAGTCATTTTCAATGTTTAAACTCACCCTCCATGAATATCCATTTCCTCGATCGCCATCTATTTCTTTTTGACATATAGCTCTGACAGTCAAACAGTGGTGTTTCCATAAGTAGTCACAATTCTTGATTTCTTGATTCCAACTCTTACATGTTGTTGCAGCCCGGCATAAACTCTGAATGTCGAGTTGGCTAAAAATTTTAAAAGTGACTTCTGGAGGTAATATTTCAACAAAATTGTCTTTATTTTCTTTCTTCTTCTTATCAGGACAAACAGAGTTCAGTTCTTTACCAGCAGTAGGTGAATTACTATTTCTCTTGGAGATTTTCTGCATAATTTGATGTTTTGGTAAATCTGTTTCATATGTGACCTAAAACACAGTATAACACATTCTTTTTCTTTCCTCAGAACACACTACAGATTCTACTTATACTTTATCATTTTATTCTATTCAAGAATCACTTTTCCTTAAAGAAGCTATCCCCCCATATCTGTAAAAGTGTAGGAATAGCAAATGTTAAGCATTTGAGCCTCATGGGGACCTTTCAAGGTAGTTAGTGTAAAAATTATTATCTCCATTTTATGGATGAGACAAGAGTTCACAGAAATCGAATGACTTGTCCAAAGCTACATAGCTATTAAGTGGTGGAGTGGCTTTAAATCCACTGACTTCAAGTCCAACTCTTTTTCTCATGTATTACACTAATCTGAAATGATGTAAGAATGTTCTTCCAAAAGGCAGAATCTATGTTTTAGTTTATAATGTTTTAACCCCGGCTTGTTGCTCATGTGTTACTAAATATGTGAAAATCAATTCCTTAAACTCTTATAAAATTAGGATACTTGATGTCTACCAGAACTGACCATGACTAAAAATACTATGCCATTAATCTCTTAGTTGTCAATTTGTGAACAGGCCTACTAGGTAGTTTGTGCAAAAAAAAAAAGTTAGCTTGTTTTGTTTTTTGGTGTTTTTCTTTTTAGCTATATAGTTTCTAAAAGCATTCACAGTAGTAGAAAGAACACTGGACTTGGAGTCACTCTTCAACTTACTCCTTTTGTGATTTGTGTTATTTTATTCATAAACTCTGAACCTTAGTTTCCTCACCTCCAAAATGGAGATAATAATTCTTATACTAACTTACAGGACTGTTGGGAGAAAAACTCAAAATGTAACTACTACTAATAGTTCATTTTGGCACTACAGTAACAATAACAATAATAATAAATATTATTATAAATAAAATATAAATATATCAATATAAACAAAATATAAACATATAATAAATAAAATTTATATGCAGCACTTATTAATGTGCCAGGCATCGTAAAGTGCTTTACAATTATAATCTCATTTGATCCTCACAACAACCCTGGGAGATAAGTGCTATTATCTACTATCCCCATTTTATAGATGAGGAAACTGAGCCTGATATTAGTAAAATGACCTGTGGAGGGTCACATAGCTTGTAAGAATCTGAGATTGCATTTGAACTGACTTCTTCCTGACTCCAGGCCCCGCACTCTGGCTGTCTAAAACCATCTGAAATTGCTAAGGAGTTAAGATTAAAGTAATAAAAGCATGAAGTCTAAACTACACAGTTTAGTGGTATAATTTGTGCTTTGGAAATAATTCCTGGAGCCATCCAGCCAGCACCTTTAATTGCAAAGATAGGAAGAAACACTGAGTTATATGACTATTTTCCCCCCACAAATAACTATGTTAGACTATTGAGCTAATGATGTCAAAGATTAGTTTCCATATGTACCTATCATTTTCATTGTAGTATACCTATACTTACCTGAAATCTTAGCTGACTGTGATCCCTAGGGGGACAAGGCAAGAACAGGGATGAAAGATAGAGCTCTTTATATCCCCCTCCCCTATAGACCAACTCAATGACAGATACCAATTTGAAGTGCCCTATTTTTATACATAAATATGTTTAAAATACTACTTATGTTTAATATATTTAGTTTTTCATCTATATTACAAAGGTCTCCATGTTCTTTTAAAAACTATCATTAGGATGAAAAGTTTTAAAAAAGTAAGCATGAGATCACTTCCTAGATTTGCTGTTTTAAAAATGAAAATAATAACAAAATCTGGAAAACACCCAGAAGGAGACAAGAAGCTGACAGAAAAACAAACAAGATTTTTTGTTATTTTGCTAATGTAAATGTTATGGTTTCTGACAGGTGGACATCCAGAGTGTTCTACTGGTACACAATGTTAGGAGAAATTAAGGTGGCCTCTATCAACATTGTATGAACCCCCTATGGTGAAATTATGAGAGGACATGAAAAAAGATTTGCTCAAAATGGGCAGGCATGAATAGTGTTTGATAGGTATCACTGGAGGGAACTCACAAATTGATAAGAACTTAGATCCATTTGAGTATCAGTAACATAAACATAAAAAATTGTAAATAACTTAAAATACATGGTTTTATACATGGTCTCTTTTAAATGTCTATTTAAATGTTTTGTTGGTAACAAATTACTCTCTTCCTCCAAAATATTGCTCTTCTGAACTAGGTTTCTGTGTTGGGCTTTCCCCAAACTACAGTTCCTACCATTCTATTTGTTTATTTTTGTACTCTAATAGTTAAATAATTTCCTTCTTTTGAGTCAATCTTGAGCTGAGGTTATGATGGTGAAAATAAAATAGAATCCTTCTTTATCTGAATGTGGTCCTCAGGGCAAAATTGTGAAGGTTTACCTTTTAGTACCAGGGACCCTCAAATGTCCTGTAACTGTCTCTTCTCTATAAAAACCTTCTTTCAGAGTCCCAAAATCCTAAAACTTCGAGTTTTTAAGTCAGGCTTACCACTCCAAGAGGGCATTTGCTTACATTTTAAACCATTTAAGCCTTTACATTCTTCCACCTCTAATTATGGAAAGACTTGTAGGTCTTTCAGACATCTACTAGCAGCAGGAAGGTGAGGATACCTTCACTAAGTTCCTAAGGCATGACTTCTAAAACCAGTTGTTGATCCTCCCACAAGACACTCCTATTCCTGGACCGATTTCTCTCCCCATCTCCTCTATTGGCTTCGCCGAATTCCTTCAGGTCTCAGCTAAAGCTTCACCTTCTGCAAGAAGCAGTTCCCAGTCCTCTAGCGCCTTCCCTCTGATACTACCTCCTGTTTACTCTGCGTATATCTTGGTTTGTACATATGTTGTTTTCACGTTTTCTCTCCCATTGGACTGTGAGCTCTTGGAGAGCAGGGACTTGTCTTTTGCCATTCTTTGCATCCCCGTGCTTGGCAGATAGTAGGCGCTTAATAAATGCTAATATATTAATTAAAAAAATGATCCCCAGCAACCTCTGATTTCTCCATATACTTTTTTTTTTAAGATTGCAAAGGGAACTTTGACAAATTTCCCTTGTCACTGAAAGCTACTAAGTGTCCTAGGTCTGTCCTCTCCTAGGTATTGGAAATCCACTTGAACTGCTCTGAGTTTCTTTTGAGCTCCTCACCTGTAAGACAGGTATAATACCTGCACTACCTACTTCACAGAGTTGTGAGACAAAGCACTTTGTAAGCTTTAAGATGCCACAATGAAAACACAAACACGATAAAGTTACCTCCCAGCAGTGGGTGCAGTCCTGGGCTGGGGGTGACAGCCCCAGGAGGGAGAGGGCACGAGCCCTGGGAAGCGTCCCACCCTCAGGCTTGAGGAGTGGGGACACACACGCCTGCTCCTCGGTCCCCCCCCCCCAGCCTCCTTATAACTGGGTAGTTTGACAATGACAAAAACAACAACGGTCCCCACCAACTGTCACTGAAGGTTGGTAACCGCGCGTCAGGCTCCCTGTATTTGCCGGCAATGGGGGGCGCGTGGGCTGCCGGGAAGTCCGGGTCCCCTACCTGCTGGGGCTTGGGCGGCCGTTACACGCCCCACTCCCTACAACTCTAAAGGCCGTTTAAATTCTCCGGAATTCGAATCCAACCCCATGGTTCCAGCTGGCTCTACGCCCCGCCCACTTCGTCAGCAAACTGCTCCTTCCTGCGCAGGCGCAAAAGCGAGCCGCACAGCGCCTGCTGCGAAGGGTAGTTTATAGAGTCCGGATTAGACGAAACTGTGAAGGGAAGGCAGGAGGGCTAAAGACTACAAGAACCAGAGCCGCTGGGAAGCCGCGATGGGGAGGGACACGTAGGGGGCTTTCAAACCTTCGGAATGGTTTATGAGGGGAATCCCCGCGCGTCACGGGGCGGGGCCAGGAGGCGGTGTCCCGTGTCTGGGCCTCTTGGTTTCCGCCGAGCTCGGGAGTACCCCGGGAAGGCAGAAGCAGCTTTTTCCGCGTCCCTCGGTCCCCGGGCCGGTGAGGCTCCGCGGTGCGAGGCCGGGCTCCGGCCGAAGCTGCTCTCGTCATGGCCGGGGGATTCGAGCTCGCGCCGGCGCTTGGCGGCCCGCGGGTGGCCTTGCCGCCCGGGGAGACGGTGATCGGCCGCGGGCCGCTGCTGGGTGTAAGTGTGCGAGCGGCCCCCCGGGTGCGCCCCGGCTCTTCGGGTCCAGGCGCGCCGGCCGCAGAGGACCGGGGGTGGGCGTGTGCTGCCCCGCCAGCCCAGCGATCCCTTTAAACGGCCCAGAAACTGTCGCCAAATGGGGGCGATGGTGCGTTTGTGAGCAAAGTGTTTTGCAGACCCCAGAGGGACTCCTAAGTGTGCATTGCCGTTTTCACTTTTTGTTTTTAATTTTAACCTTGGCTTCGTCGCTTTGTATCCTCGATAAAGTGGTGCGCCAGTAAATGTTTTATCAGTGGGCCACCCTCCCCCCCATTCACCATACACTTTTAATTCTAATCTGCACCATTACCATTTTCTCTGTTTTTTAAGTTCAGACAATCAACAAAACAACACACCAAGCCCTAATTGAAGCGTTCTCCCGATAAATGGGGTGTACATCGGCTCTTTGCTCCAGCAGCACCTTTACTTTTATAGTACCTAGGTGGCAGTATATATGGAGCGCTGAACTTGGAGTCCGAAAGACCTGGGTTGAAATCCTGCCAGAGATGCTTATTAGCTGTGTGACCCTCTGCAGGTCACGGAACCTGTTTGCCTCAGTTTCCTTATCTGTAAAATAGGCATAATAATACCTCACAAGGTTGTTGTGAAGATCAATTTAAAGATATCTATGTCTATGTGCTAGTTATTGGAACTTATAAAAGAAATAAGTAAATTATGCTCTTTATCTTTCATTTGATTTATTGGAAACTTACCCTCTTACATATCTACGTGTATAGAGGATTATTTTAGTGCCAAAAGGCATCTCTAGTCCAGTGTCCTTATTTTGCAGATGGGAAAACTGAGATGCAGACAGAAAGTAACAGTGGCAGAGGTGGATTCGAAGGCTGTTAATAATAATAGTACTAAATAATAGCCTTTATATATTGCTTTAAGGTTTGCAAAATCCTTAATATGTTTTGTCTGATTTGATCCTCAACCCTGTGAGATAGGAGCTGATATTATCCCTATTTTACCGGTGAAGAAACAGACTAAGAGATTTAGTGGCTTACTCAGGGTCACCCAGCTAGGAAGTGTTTGAGGCAGGATTTGAACTCAGGTTTTCCTGATTCCTAAGTTTGGTGCTTTCTGCTTTGTCCATAAAACTTCTTGTTCAAAAAGCAAGGATAAAAGGTGCTTTTGAAATATTAGAGCTGGAAGGGCAATTGTTAGAGATAATCTAGTCCCACGTCCTTATTTTCCAGGTGAGGAAATTGGGACTAGACAGGTTAAGTATGACCTAAGTCACAGCTAGTAATACAAATGGCAAAGTTGGGACTGTCATTGGAGTATGACTCCCAAGAGCAGTATGGTTTCTACCATATTACTACTCAAGAATTTTACAGGCATTCAAGAATTTAAACATTTTCCCTGCATAGATAGTCTAACATTCAATTATTTGAATGGATGGTGTGAGAGTTTTGGTGGGGTTTTTTTTTTTTTTTTTTTAGAAAATAAAAGACTTGGTTTGCATCTGCTAAACTCCATTTGAAGGTGCTAAGCCTTTCTTCCAAAGACTTTGTATTCAACTTCCAAATCAAGAAACATTAAGTTATAACTGTGTACAAGACATTTTGCCAGGTAGTTAGGATACAAGGACAAAAATAATTTCTGCCATATTGTCCGCAAAACATAATACAAATAATTTTAAGGCGGATGAACGAGTACGACTTGGGACTATTAGAAAGTCTTCACAGAGGAAATGGAACCTGAGAGGCAATAATGAAAAGCAGGTGGATTTCAGGCACCTGGAATGAGTTTTACCAATGACTCGAAGCAGGAAATAAGCTTTGAGGAAAAGTTTACTAGTTCCTGTTTTCCAGTTTGGCTAGAATGGAGAGTTTGCAAAGGGGATTTATTATTAAAGAAGAAAACTAGATAGCAGCCAGAGAGTGCATGAGACCTTAAATGCTGAGGTGAGAAGTTTGTATTTTATCCTACAAACAACAGGGCATTACTGAGGATATTTGAGCAGAGGAATGACCTGTTAAAATATGTATTGTAGGAATATTATTTTGACAGCTGTGTTGGGTAGAATGGAAAGGTGAGATTGGAAGCAGGTAGGCTATTACAGGAGTCCAGGTGTTAGATGACAAAGGCCTGAAATAGTCTGCTGGCTATGTGAGTAGAGAGGAGAGCATAAGTACGAGAAATATTTTGGAGGTGGAAGAAACTAAATGGGCATGAGGTCAAGGAAATAGTCAAGATTGACTGAAGTTCTGAATCTGGATCAGTGGGGAGATAGTGTTGGCTTCAACAAAAGTGGTGGTTTTGAAGATAACCACTTCCATTTTGGTCATGTTCATTTTCCATTTACTGAAGGAACTGGCGGGTGTGATTGCTGAATCACTGACGTTCATTTTCAAAAGATTGTGGAGAACAGGAGATGTACTACAAGATTGGAAAAGGGCAAATATTTTCCTTATTTTCACAAATAGGAAGAGAATAGAGTCTGAAAATTGGGCTAATGAGCTTGATTCCTATTAATGGAAAAATTCCAGAACTAATTATTAAAGAGATAGTGAACATGTAGAAAGGGAAGTGATGGTCAGAAAGATCCAATGTAATTTTAATAAGAATATGAAATTAACATTATTAACTCTTTTGATAGGGTTATTAGAATGGTAGGTTAGGAAAGTGCCATAGAATTTCCCCAGATTTTAGCAAAGCATTGTTGATAACTTGTCTCATGTTATTTTTGTGGAAAGAATGGAGAGATGTGGATTAGGTTATAATACAATTAGCTGGATTCGGAATTAGAGTAGTTGAATTGCCAGAGCCCAAGAAGCGGTTGTCAGTGTTGGTTCCCTGTCAGCTTGGAAGGAAGTCTTCAATGTAATGAGCACTCCAGGGATTTGTACTTGGCCCACTTCATTTAAAATATTTATCACTGACTTCAAAAAGGCATACATAGCTTGCTTGTTAAATTTTCAGATGAAACAAAACTAGGAAGCATAGCTAACGTGATGAATGCGAGTGTCAGAATTCACAATATCTTGCAAAGCAGGAATATTGAGCTGAATTTATAAAAGTAAAATGATATAGGAATTACAAAATTTTTACCCTTTGGTTCAAAAAAATTGGCCTAAATATAAGATACCAGTGGAATAGTTAAATAGTAGTTTGTCAGAACAAGTTTTTTCGTTTTTAGTGTTTTAGTAGTTTTAGTTTCAGTATGAGCCAGCAATGTGACTTGGCAACCAAGAAACTTGTTTGCATTAGAAGAGGCATAGCTTCTCATAATAAAGAGATTCCTCTGTATTTTGACATGGTCAAACCACACTTGGAACATTGTGTTCACTTTTGGGCATCATAGTTTAGGAAAGACATTGATAAAAGTAGAAATTGTCCTCTTTAGGAAGGAAATTGGGGTGGTGAAAGGCCTTGAGTTTATGCTATATGGGAATGGATTAAAGGAATTTGGAATTTTTAGCCTGGAGAAGAAAAGCCGTAGGGGGAGAATGATAGAATGTTCAGGTATGAGCAAGATGTCCTCTGAGGTCCTTTGAACTATGAAATTCTGTGAAATGGCAAGTAGACAAGACATCCAGGTAGAACTTGTATTTTTACACTAAGAATCTTCTTTCTGTCAACTTAAACAAATTGGCTGTGTATTTTATAAGAAATATTTTTTTCTTCAGAATCAAGTCACAGCACACTGGATATCTGAGGGACTACCTTTTACAGGGACAGCCATGATCCCCATCCAGGGTAGTGCTGCCCCTCCCTTGATTATTTAATTTATCTTGTGTATGTATCTTGTTCGTAAAAAATTGTCTGCATGTTGCTTCCTCCTTTCGACTGTGATTTCCTTGAGAACTAGGACTCTTTTTTGCCTTTCTTTGTGACCCAGTGCTTACCACAGGCCCTTCATTTCCCCAGCTACATTACTCTGGACTTCACCTTCTTCTCCTCACCTTCCCTGTCTGTCCTGAACCTACCCATCTCTCCCCTCCCTCGACTCCTGTTCTGCTTCACTTTGTATGGTGTCTTTCCTTACTAAATTGTAAGCTCCTTCAGGGCTGGGACTGTTTTTGCCTTTCTTTTTTTTTTTTCAGTGCTTAGAACAGTTCCTGACACATAGTAGATGCTTAATAAATGTGAAAGGTTTGGAGATTTTGATTAAAGTGAAGAGAAAGTTTGTAGGACTTAGGGAGTAGAAACAATTTCCATTGAAGAGTATTGAAGGAAAATGGTGTGAGGCAAGGTTTTAATTAAGGGGAAGCTTGGAGGAGAAGCATTTGTAGTAAGTTGAGGAAATGCCAAAATCAGGTGAAGGATGAAGATTTAAGGATGGAAAAGACTTGGATATGAGGTAGGAGGGAAGGAGCTAGTGAATAAGGAGAGACTGAAGATGAAAGAAAAGGAGAGATTAAGAGAGGAGATTAATGGAGGATATAAGATTAATAGCATAATTGGAGGAGTTGGCATTGGTGAAGAGAAGGCCCATCTCCTCATCAGAACCTGGAACATTGGAGGAGAGATTGTGGGGGATGATGAATAGGGATTTTGAGGTTAGTAGTAAACCAGAAAGGAAAGCTCAAGGCCTTTGTTTTCAGTAAAATAGGAGGCAAGGTCCTCTGCTGAGTGGGAAGGAGGAGGAAGTGCTCTCAAAATGATTGTATTTGGAAAAATTACACCACTATTTAGAATAGGCTTTTAAGTAGAACCCCCAAAATGCTAACTTACGTTGTTCACATTTGTGATATTATGAGGGTGGTACATTTGAGAACATGGGCATAAGTAGTCTGAAGTACAGTTCTAGTCTTACAAAGAGCATTTTGAATTTTTGTTTCAATTCTTAATGGCTGTTTGAATTCATTTAGATCTAGTATTCTGTGGGCCTTGCAAATTTTGATAGTTGGCTTAAATATAAACTAACTGTACCTTTGTAGTTTTAATTCATCTCACATTTTATTTCTTGCTTTATTTAAACATGCATTGAGATGATCATATTCTTTAAATTTCTTTTTATAGATAACAGACAAAAAAATATCAAGAAAACATGCCATCCTGGAGGTGGTAGGTGATCAACTTCGAATCAAACCGGTAAATCTGTTAATAATTCCTCTTCTATTAATGACTTAATTTTTTTCTTACCTTCTGAGTCTGGAAAGCTGATTTTGCATGCTAATGGAAAATAAAGAAGTAAAGCTAGAAATGCAGTGCTAATATATAGTTAGGAGATGTTGGTACAAGTTACCTATTTCTTTCCCAAGCAGTGCTGTCATACATAAGATTGGTTGGTACTAATATTAATTTATATTATTACCTAGGTTAACCCTATTTTAAATGAAATCTTGTAAGGAAAAACATAATAGTATGTAATAGTCTTCGGGAGAATAATGTAGCTACTATATGCTGTAGTTATTCTTTACAAAGCAAAACAAAAGAAAACAAAAACCTGCCCATATCCTAGTTTAGCTTCAAAAAACTACAAAATTTAGCCACTACTCAGCTTAGGGTTTTAAAGGAAATTTAAGAACTTCTGCTGAGTTCTAGGACTTAAAAATACTTTTGCTCTATAGTATTTCTGAATGAGACAGACTTCCCAGACTGTGATTTCAGAGACTCTGTGATGTTGTCATTCTCTTCTGTATTCCAAATGAATTATGTGAATGAAAGAAATGCGTGTATAAGTCCGTGTTCTTTCTTGATTGGCAGTATGATATGACATTAAACATCAGGTATAAAGAAGGGCACTAATACAAAGCTTAGTGGAATCTTGTTTATAGGCCTTCATTTTTTTGCTCTCTCTGAATCACTGTGTTCTTTTTGTTCTCTTTTGGTTTTCTATTGGTTTTAGTAAAGATTTCCAGAGATTGTTTTATTGAGTCATTTTTAAATGCCTCTCTCATTAGAATTTAATGTCTAACAGCCAGAAATGTCTGTTTTATAGTACTTACCTTGGTTAGTATCTTGTTAGCATCATTTTTCATCTTTGTATCCTCAATACTTTATACACTATTTTGTACATAGTAGCACATAATAAATGTTCATGGAGTTGAGTTGAATTGAATTGTATTGATCATAGCAGCCAAATCTTTCATAGTTGATCATTATCACAACATTGCTATTACTGTGCACAACGATCTCCCAATTCTTCTTACTTCACTTTGCATCAGTTCATATAGGTCTTGCCATGTGTTTCTGATATCACCCCCTCACTTGTTATTTTCTACAGCAAAATAGTTTTCCATCACAATCGCATGCCACAACTTGTTTAGTTACTCCCCAATTTATGAACATCCCCTGAATTTCCAATTCTTTGCCACTGCAAAAAGAGCTGCTATAAATATTTTTGTATATAGAAGTCCTTTTCCTTTTTTCTTTGATTTCTTTGTAGTGGTGTTGCTGAGTCAAAGAGTATGCAGTTTTGTAGCCCCTTGGACATAGTTCCAAATTGTTATCTAAAATGGTTGGATCATTTCACTACTCCACCAGCAGTTCATTAGTGTACCTGTTTTCTCCTCATTCATTCCAGCATTTGTCATTTCCCATAGGTGGGAGGTGGTACCACAGAGTTGTTTTAATTTGCATTTCTCTAATCAGTAGTGATTTAGAACATTTTTTAATATGGCTATTGGTAGCTTTGATTTCTTCTGAAAACTTCTTGTTTCCATCTTTTGACCATTTTCAATTGGGGAGTGGCTTTTATTTTTATAAGTTTGACTCTGTTTTATACTCAGTATGTATTTGAGAAGTGAGACCTTAATCAGAGAAACTTACTTAAAAGATGTTGATTGTCAATATTACTGTTGGGCAGTTGTGTTCATTTCACATACCAGTGAGATTATGCTTAAGATTCTGCAAGTGAGGCTTCTACAATATGTGAACCGAGAATTACCAGAAGAGCTGGCTGATTTTTGAATTAGCAGAGAAATTAGAGACCAAATTGCCAACGTTTGCTGGATTTTGGAGAGAGCAAGGGAGTTCTAGAAAAACATCTGCTTCTGCTTCATTCATTACACTAAAGCCTTTGACTGTGTGGATCACAGCAAAATGTGGTGAGTCCTGAAAGAGATGGGAGTACCAGATCATCTTACTTGTCTCCTGAGGAACCTGTATGAGGGCGAAGAAGCCACAGTTAGAACCAAACATGGAACAACTGATTGGTGTAAGATTGGAAAAGGAGTACAACAAAACTGTATATTGTTGCCTTATTTATTTCACTTATATGTAGAGTATATCATGTGAAATGCCAGGCTGGATGAATCAAAAGCCAGAATTAAGGTTGCTGGGAGAAACAGAAACAATCTTAGATATGTAGATATGTAGGAATTAAGAAGCCTCTTGATGAGGGTGAAAGAGGAGAGTGTAAAAGCTGGCTTGAAGCTCAGCATAAAAAAACTAAGATCTTGGTAACTGGTTCCATTACTTCCTGGCAAATGGAGGGAGAAAAAATGGAAGCAGTGTCAGATTTTATATTCTTGGACTCAAAGATCACTGTAGACAGTGAATGCAGTCAAGAAATTAAAAGATACTCCTTGGAAAGAAAACTATGGCAAATCTGGATAGAATATTAAAAAGCAGAGACATCACCTTGCTGACCAATGTTCATATAATCAAAAGTATGGTTTTTTCCAGTAGCAATGTATGGTTGTGGGAATTGAACTAGAAGGAAAGCTGAATACCACTAATCGATACCTTTGAGTTGTGGTGTTGAGAAGACTTTTGAGAGTCCTTTGGACAGCAAGGAGATCAAATCAGACAATAAAGAAATTAATTCAGGCTATTTACTGGAAGGTCAAATACTAAATATGAAGCTTAAATACTTTGGTTTCATAATAAGAATATGGGGCTCATTGGAAAAGATCTTGAGGTTGGGAAAGATTTAAGGCAAAGGGAAACGGGGATGGCAGAAGTTGAGATAAAGAGGTATCATACAAACAACAAACATGAACTTTGACAGACTTGGAGAGAGAGTGGAGGATAGTAGGGCCTAGTGTGCTATGGTCCATGGGGTCATGAAGAGTTGAACACAACTAAACAACAATGATTTTTGCTTTTTCTTTGTCTGAGATCATGATTACTACTCCTGCCATTTTTACTTTAGCCGAAGCATATTTGATTCTGCTCTAGCCCTTTATTTTAACTCTGTGTGTGTGTTTCTATTTCAGATGTGCCTCTTGTAAAAACATACTGTTGGATTCTGGTTTCTAATCCATTTCTGCTATCTGCTTCCATTTTGTGGGTGAACTCATCCCATTTATATTCGTAGTTATGATTACTAACTGTGTATTTCCCTCCATCCCATTTTCTTCTGTTTCTTACTCCCTTTTTATCCTGTCCCTCCTTAAAAGTCTATTTTGCTTCTAACCACTGCCTTCCTTAATTTATTCTCCCTTTTAGCATCCTTTTCTTTTTTCTTATCCCCTTTCCTTCTGTGTCCTTATTGGGTAAGTTACAATTCTAAACGCAACTGAGTATGTATAGATAGTCTTCTTTCTTTGAACCAATTCCAATGAGAGTGAAGTTCAAGTATTGCCCTCCACCCCACCTCCATTTTCCCCTTCAATGTAAAAGGTCTTCCTTGCATGCTTCTTTTATGTGAGAAAATTTTCCCCATTCTACCTCTCCCTTCCCCTTTCTCACCCCTTCAATTTTTTGGAGATCATTCTAGTGTAATCTATTGACACCTATGTCCTCTGTCTATGTACGCACCTTTTAACTCCCCTAATAATGATAAAATTCTTAGGAGTTAACCATGTATCATGTTCCCATATAGAAATGTAAACAGTTTAACTTTATCGATTCTTTTATGATTTCTTTCATGTTTGCCTTTTTATGCATTTCTTGAGTCTTCTATTTGAATGTCATATTCTTAATTCAACTCTGTCTTTTCATCAGGAATGCTTGAAATTCCTCTACTTCATTAAACATCCATTTCCTCCCCTGAAGGATTATACTCTGTTTTGCTGAGTAAGTTATTATTGGTTGTAATCCTAACTCCTTTGCCTTTTGGAATATCATATTCCAAGCCTTCCACCTCTTTAACGTGGAAGTTGCTAAGTCTTATATATACTGACTGTGGCTCAGTGATATTTGAATGGTTTTTTTCTGGTTGCTTGAAGTATTTTTTTTGTCACCTTGGCAAAAGCCACATTTTTTCCCCTTGGGAACTGCTGAACCATGAAGATATGATGGCCTCCTTATCCACAAGGGTCCCAGCTGCACAGTTTCACAGTCTAGTGAAGACTGACTGGTGCCTTTCTTGATTCCCAAAGACACAACCAGTCCAGTTTAGGATGCAAACACCAAATTTTGTCAGCTGGGAAGGGCTTCATCTTTGACACATTCAGGGCCTCCTGCATGCTGTGGGGTCCAGTGTTTCTAGAAAATATGGCAACTCAAAAAGACAAGTTCAGGGGACCCCTTAACAGTCCTTAACAGTTCCTGCCCTGTCTATACTCTCCTTCTTTCTCAGTATTAATTACTTGATACATTAGTTTATCTCGAAACTGTCCTCCACTTCTGAATCTCTTTCTCCCTTATCCTGTTGATGATCATGCCTTGCCAAACCATAACCCTAGATTATTCTCACCATCCATCTCTTTCACTTATCCTTACTTGCTGCTGAACAGAACTGGAGAAAATAATGAAACCATGTTGATTCGGTTGACTCTAAATTTGTTCTAGCTAATCTTAATTGGGCCTTTACTATAGCAAAGTAATCCTAATATTTTACCCTGATTTATTTCTACTTTACCACACCACACCACTTGTTACAGATCTTTTTGTCCCTTCACAAACCTCCTACTGTACTCCCTACACCCTCTGTGCTGAAGACTTCATCTCAGACTTCACCAACAAAAAATTGAGTCTGTTCACCAGGAATTCCCTTCTGTCTTTTTTTTTTTTTTTTTGTTAAATGCAATTGTTAACACCTTCTTCCTTTGGGAACTGCCTGTTCATATCCTTTGACCATTTATTTATTGGGAATGGCTCTTGTTCTTATATATTTGAATCAGCTCCTTATATATCTTGCATATGAGACCTTTATCAGAGAAACTTGTTGCAGAGTTTTTTCCCCTCAGTTACCTAATTTGAACTGCATTAGTTTTGTTTGTGCAAAAACTTTTTATTTTTATCGAATTGATTTTTTTAAGCTTCCTTGATCCTCTTTATCATAGGCATTTCTTAAATAAATCCAAACTGACAATAAACATGAAAACATGCTCTAAATCATTAATAATTAGAGAGATACAAATTAAAAGAACTCTGAGGTTCCATTTCACACTGATCAGGTTGTCAAAGATAGCAAAAAAGGAAATGATAATTATCGGTGGGGCTGTAGGAAAATGGGCACACTAATACACTGTTCGAGCTGTGAATTAGCCCAGCCATTTTGGAAAGAAATTTGGAACTATACTTAAAAGGTACTAATCTGTGCATACCCTTTGACCCACTATTAGATTTTTATCCCAAAGAAGTCAAATGAAGAAAAAGCCCCATATGCATAGGTATTTAACAGTTCTTTTTGAACTGGTTCCCCATCAGCTGGAGAGTGGCTGAACAAATTGTGATATATGAATGCACTAGAATATTATTTTATGGTAAGAAATGACAAAAGTGATAGTTTCAGATAAGTTTGGGAAGACTTGCATGAACTTATTCATAGTGAAGTAAGCTTGAAGCCAGAGAACAATTTATAAAGTGACGGTAACATTGTAGAGAAAAACAACTGTTAACCACTAAGGACTGCTCAATACAATGACCAACTACAATTCCACAGGACTGATGATGAAGCAAAATGCCCACCTCCTTTCAGAAAGGTGATGAGCTCAAAGTGGAAAATGGAACGTTTTCAGACACAGCCAGTGGGGATTTGTTTAGCTTGAATGTGCATATTTGATACAAGGGTTTTGTTTTCTCTTCTTTCATTTTGATGGAGGAGTTCAGGGGGACAGCAAGTCTAGAGTTACCAGAGTGAAAAAAATAGAAAAGAAAACTATCAATTAAATGCTATTGAAGTACTACAAAAATGAACATAGTAGAAGAATCGTTAATAAAAAACAACAGACCAGTGGGTCAGTTTTGAAATTGATATATTGGATTTATTATAATGTATTGAATTTATTATATACTTAATGTATTTAATATATATTTTAAAAATTAAGCAGCTTGTAGTAGAGATTCATACCTTTATGTACAATTTTTTTTGTTCTACATTGTTTATGGAAATATTTGCAATTTGTTAGACTAAGAATAAAAAATTGAAAAAAGAATAACCAATTTCAAGCCTTTAACATGTTGGCATATAAAATGACTTCTAATAGGTCTGTAAGCTTTCTGCTCAACTTTCATGTATACTAAGAGAGGAAAACAGTGGCATAGAAAATACAAAGTGGTAGATATAGAATTATAGAGTAATAAGGAACACCAAGTCTAACTAGTCATTCCATAACCTGCAAATCACTTAGTTAGCTTTGTAACATATTTTTATATTTGCATTTTAAAATATAAATGTGATCATATTATTGGAATTTACTTTAAAAAAGTTATTTCATAAAGACCCAATTCAAACTGAGCTCAAAGGCTGTAAAGCATTGGACGTTGGCTCAGCTAATCACCCTTTTCTTGATTCTTTAATTTTACTTGAAATTTTTGAG
Source organism: Vombatus ursinus (assembly GCF_900497805.2). Classification (NCBI taxonomy): domain Eukaryota; kingdom Metazoa; phylum Chordata; class Mammalia; order Diprotodontia; family Vombatidae; genus Vombatus; species Vombatus ursinus. Next base: position 21,420,918 of record NW_020954556.1, on the reverse strand, counting down.
ACAGAGGGTATAGTAGAGAAGTTGTTCTTAAATGATAAGATTTTTAGATTTAGAATTTTTCTGGAATTAGTTTTTGTGTTAAATGTTTATAAGGTCGTAAATTTACTTATTGTATTTTCCTGTTGACTATATTCAGTTGTATGTCTTTTTTGGGTGAAAAGGGACAAGTGAGTATGAATTTTTGTGTGAACCAACCTAAGCTTCCTAGTGAGCCTGCTCTTCCTTTGCATTGCCACTTTTATGGGGGAACAGTAGAAATTTCTCTCTCTCTCTTTTTGTGGGCAAGTATATAATGGCAAAGCACTCCATTATCTTTGACAAGAACACTCCAAATGGCATCACAAAGAATCATGTAAGATATGACCCTCTGTATGGTTATACATAATGATGTGGTCAGTGTGGTTATATTTGAAAATATTTAGGGTCAACTTTATACCTAAATTATATACTGCTTGAATGTTTTATCTTTTGAATATAGTTTTATTTTGTTACATTTTTAAGAAATGATGATTGGTTCTAAGGAAATTATAGCATATATTCTTTATTGTTATTTTTCTGTTTGACAGATCCATATAAATCCTTGTTTTTATCAGTCTTCTGAAAAGAACCAGCTATTGCCATTGGAGACAAATAAATGGCATCGGTTGAATCCTGGAGATAGTTTTTCCTTATTAGTTGACAAATACATTTTCCATGTTTTCTCTACACATTCTGAAGTGGAATGCACTTTACGGTAAGGTCTTCTGATTTGATGATAGTAAAGAATGCTATTTGCCATACAGTTTCTCCTTTATAGATGTTAAGCCCATAAATACCTAACCAGAAACCATTCTAAGACCAAACTACACAAGAAATCAAGTAGCCGAGTGATTTTTAGAGATTGTGTTTTAGAAAACCTTTGACTTCATGGATAATTGTTATGCCTAAAAAGTGATCAAGCTTATCTGTGATTTGTGCTTACCATCCTCTGTAAGAATAGATTTATTTTTCGTTAAACAGAGCCAAGTGTGAAGCCAAGAGCAAAAAATTGAATTGACTTCAGTGGAACAAATATTTCCCTTCTTTGTACTTTGCCTTTAAAGTTTATAGCTATTCTCTATCTTTGCACAACTGCGGCATATGAAAGTATGTCTTTGATCTCTTCCCCTAAAAATAATAGAATAGGAATGCTGAGGAAGTAAGAAACTAATGATTATCAGATATTCACTGTAATTTAAAACTCATATCCCTGTGTATTCTGAGAAATTCCTGCAACAGAAAAGAATCACATAATTCCAGTTGTAAAGGACCATGATGACCATCTTTGCTACTGATTAAAAATCACATCCTCAGTTAGTGGTCATCTGCCTTTCGCTTGCAAGATTGCTGGTGAGGAAACCTCTGCATCCCCAGGCAGACTTTACCATTTAAAAATGATTTTAATTATTAGGAAGTCCCCCCCTCCTCAAATTTCTCTACAATTTCTACCAATTTCTCTTAGTTCTACTTCTGAGAAATGGAGAATGATTTTAATATTTCAGTTAAGTGAAGTGAAGTTACTATTACTCAGTTTGTATATTCGTTTTTAAAACCGGCACTCTTCTCTAAGGGACAGCATATCTTACCTTTTAAAAAGTATGAGCTTTCCTACAGTTTTTTGAACTGAGTATATTTTCATAGCCGACACTGGAATGGCTTACTATTTCTTTCTTCTTGTTTTTTTGGAGTATTTTTTTAATATTTATTTTTAGTTTTTAATATTCCCTTTTATAAGATTTTGAATTCTAAAATTTCCCTCCTCCTTCCCATTCTCTCTACCCAAGATGGCATGCAGTCTGATATAGGATATACATGTATGATCATATTAAACATATTTCCACCTTAGCCATGTTGTGAAAGAAGAATGAGAAAAGGGAAAAACCATGAAAAAGGAAAAACAAAAAAACAAAAGAAAGAGAAAATAATATGCTTTGATCTGCATTCAGACTTCATAGTCCTTTCTCTGGATGTGGATAGCATTTTCCATCAGGAGACTTTTGGAGTTGTCTACATCATTCCATTGCTGAGAAGAGCTAAGTCTATCAAAGTTGGTCATCATACAATGTTGCTGTTTCTGTGTACAGTGTTCTCCTGGTTCTGCTCACTTCACTCAGCATCAGTTCATTCAAGTCTTTCCAGGTTTTTCTGAAGTCTACCTCTTCACCATTTTTTATAGAACAATAGCATTCCATTACATTTATATACCACAACTTGTTCAGCCATTCCCCAATTGATGGACATCCTCTCAATTTCCAGTTCTTTGCCCCCACAAAAAATGCTGCTATAAATATTTTTGTACATGTGGGCCCTTTTCCCATTTTTCTTATCTCTTTGGGATACAGCCTTAGAAGTGGTATTGCTGGATCAAAGGGCATGCACAGTTTTATAGCCCTTTAGGCATAGTATGGGTTACTCTTTCTAAACAAATGGCTCAGCTGCTAACATGAAAAGTTGAGAATCACTTCTTTGCCCTACATAAATTGAACTCCAAAAATTATGTTCTGAAAAGTGCTTGAGGATAAGTCAAGAAAATATTGGGCCTCCCAATAAAACCAATTTGTGCATCTTCATTGACTAAAGTTATTCAAAATCTGTTAATTTAAAAATTATGCTGCACTTGGTAGTCTTTAGTACATCTGTACAAATTAACATAAGTCCAGAGTTTGAGGGAATAGTATTGGGACTGGAAGTCTATGAAAAGTAAATATTTTCATTAAAACTGAAAACAAGACTCAAAGTACTAGTGCTGTATTTTCTGTCAGACTGTTATAATATCTAGTGTTTTGTTGCTATGATAGAAAGAGTGTAGAAAGGAGTGGTAAACTTCACAAATATATTAGACCAGTCATTTTTGCATGTTTATCTGCAAGCCAGATTAAATGAAACTTAAGTTGCTTATTTTATTTTCCTTATTTAGAGGATTTATTATTTTCTCTGCATCTTTTTGCTGGGTCTCTTCAATTTAGGATAATAGTGAAATAAATTCCTTCTAAAAGAGTAGTTGAAGTTATATGACTTTTTTTTTGTTAAGTAATGTACATAGTTCCATGTCATAAAGAATTTTTAAGTGTTCTATTTGAAATGAATTTTTAAGTCTTTGCTTGGAGTGATTTTGGGGAAAAAAAGTTGTTCTCTTATTCTTAAACAAGTATGAACTCTCCATATGCCTGCAGGGAGCCCTGTATTATTGCGAATATGATTCAGAAAATTAGTGGGAATATTGAATTCATACTTATGATAAAAATAGCTTACCAAATTTCTATTCTTTTAAAATAATAAAACCATTCCTCTTCTTAATTTTCTATACTTTTTCATATTTGTCTTTTCTCTAAATTTTATTTCTCCTTTATCTCTCGGTTATATTTCCTGCTTTGATTTTTAATTGCACTATTTAATTTTATTGGCTTGTTAACTCTATGTTAGCTGTCCTTCAAAATACAACTTACTGCATTTCTCTATTTCTCAATCCTGGATTTCTCATATTTGTGCCTTGATTAACTTCAGAGATGTTCTTGAAAATTGTATGAAAATACATTTTCATAAATGAAATCCTTTTTACCATTGATTTATAATTTCAAGAATGTTTTGCATTTACTCCTGATTAATATTAAATTGGTGCTTCCTCTCCCCATATTACTCCCAAAATTTTAGCTTCAAATTGTTTCTCACTTTCTTAGTGAAATAGTTAATAGAAATCAAATGTTTAGATTGTTAAAATTCCATTAAATTTTTTTGTGAAGACATTATGATGATTTTTAGAGTTTTGTTTTACCAGAATCTTACTTATTACTATATAATAAAAAGCTCCATCAGGATCCAAATTTCCTCTCCCTCTTCCTCCTCTTTTCTATCTCTCTGTCCCTCCTTTTCTTCCTCTTTGTCTCTTATCTTCTCCCTCCCTTCCTCCTTTACCCCTTCTTCCTCCTCTCTTTCTCTCTGTCTCTGTCTCTTCCCGACTCTCTCTTTCCTCTGCTTCCCCCCCTGCCCCACAAATCTCTTCCCTTCAGAGCTGCTAGATTGATAATCCTATAGCACAACGCTGACCCTGTTCTGTCCCTGTTCAAGGAGTTATATTAAACTGTCTCTAAAAGTACACACTCCTCAGACTGTTTAAAGACCTTCATAATCTAGTTCCTTACTACCCTTCTGGGATTATTGCACATAGATAGCTCTTTGATATACTCTGTTACAGCTGACTGGTCTACTTGTTCCCTATGCAGCACTCCATTTCTTGTCTCTGTGCCATTGTACAGCCTGTCTATCATTGTACTTCTATCTTTTCCTTCTTAGAATTTTTCACTTTCTTCAAGGCTTTGCTCATGTGTCATCTCTTACAGGAATACTTTCCGTTACAACCACCCCTTCCCTCATGTGCTATGCCATACCCTTTAAATTATTTTGTATCTGGTTTGAATCTATTTATATGTACTTTTTTGTCTATATACTGTTTTCTCCCTATAGAATGTAAGCTCCTTAAGGCAGGGACTGTTCTTGTCTTTGTATCCCCAGCACGAAGCAGCAACAACATTTATGTAGTGTTTTAATGTTTGCAGAGTTTTCTAAATATTATCAAAAAGGTGCTTAATACGACACAGTAAACTTGACTTTTGAATGATTAAGTTTGAGAGAATGATTCATAATGCCTGCCAATTGATCCTAGAAAAACCCTGTTTATAGTGTAGTCGTTAAATTTTTTTATAATGGCATAAGTTTCCTAGCTCATAATTCACTAACAAATAAATTTTTACTTTATAGAAATAGTCAGATGCTTGATGAAGATGATCTATTCAATCAATCACCCACATCCCCTGTAAATAGCTTTCCTGTTACTATTGAATGTACTAGTTCTCCAGTGGAACCACCGTCACATTGTACCAAACACATTAATTCAAGCCAGTGCTCAGAGCTGGAGGAAACAACAGAAGTAGCCATGCCAGTCACTATACCCCAGAATAATTTGGTGAGAACTTTTTAAGATTTGATCTGATTTTTAGAAGTTCTTTTGATAGGACAGGAGAAAAATAGAAGTAGGTATGATATAAGCAAGGCAACATGGGTTTCTGTGTTTGACCTGTTTTGCAAGCTAATCTAAGAAATGTCAAACATTTCAAAGGTGAATAAAGGTGGTGAGTTCTTTCAAAGCATTTAGCAACTTCCCTGAATAGTTAATAATGGATTATTTAATGATGATTCTATACAAAATAACTAATTCTGAATTTACAAGTATAGTTGTATTGGTAAGTTATCTACAAATAGTATTACTAAGAGAGGCAGTATGGATGTGATGTAGGAGGTAGAGTGGTGGAGTCAGAGTCAATAAGACCTGCACCAAATCCTGTTGCCAAAGTGAGGTCCCACTCTGGCTGGGTTCCTCACCTTGATAAAATCACGTGTCCTTTTGTCTGCCACATAACTTCTAATTTTATTAAATAAATACTTTTTCAGCTTCTTCCTGCAAAATATGGCAACAGTAGTGAGCAACCAAACTCTGTCCAGAGGAAACGAATCCTCCCATCTTGGATGGTTCAGGGAGATCTAAATGTTCAAAACCTTGAGGTACCATTTGCCCAGGAAGGTAAATTTATCTTTCTGCTACTAATAGAATAAATTCTTCAGAAGGAATTTAGCTATAATAGTCAATGAATTATAAATCATAATTTTTAATCTTTATCTAATATTAAAAGAATTTTAGAAGTTCACACAAAGACTAGGTTAATAGACAAGTTATTGTTTTATATTTTATCATTTGTGTTTAGCTGATTATTTTTGAAACAAAGGATTTCTTCTATTACATCTATGATACTAAATTTGTCATACTAATAAAAATTCAAAGCCTAATGAGTTGACCTGTACTACTGAGTAATCACTGCTCTTCTTCTGGGAGCTACTTCGGTTAGAGATATAATATGCCAAGGAAATATATTCGTTCTTCATAGAGTTGACCTTGCAAATTTCAGCCTAGTAAGAGATGGAAACATTATAATAACAGTCTAACCAATTCAGAATTCCCATTGTTTTATTACTGTAATAACAGAATTGTAGAATTTTTGAGCTCTCAAGGTCCTTAGAGATGATCTAGTCCAAAGCTTTATTTTACAGTTGAAGAAACAGTCTCAGAGAAGTTAAAAGGCTTGTTCAAGATTACTTTTACACAATTACTAGACATGTGGGGCCTGGAACATAGTCTCCAGACTCCTAGTTTAGTGTTTTGTTTTGTTTGGTTTTGTTTTGTTTTCACAGCAAAAATGAACAATACTCTTTTTATAGTCAGCTGCTATTTTTTCCACGTGACTAACTGGGGAAAAAATATCATACCTTTTTATAAACTTTACCTTAGATCGTGAACAACAGAGTTTCAGGTATAATGCAGACTTAAAAGAACATTTACAGTTGGAAAAACCTATGTTTGGCACTTGGAGCTCTTCTGTACCTGGCCCCTTCCCACATTTCCCGTTTTCTCTAATTTTCCTTTCCTTCATGTACTTTATGATGCAGCTGTACTAGCCTACATGCTGATCTCTACATATGTACCACCTGCACACAGCCTTTGCTGTGCCGTTTCTGAAATGCCATTCATTCCTCACCTCTGTCTCTTCACATCCCTGGATTCTTTCAAGTTCAAAGGCCTCCATCTCTAGGAGGTCTTTTCAGCTCCACCTCCTCCCCTCTACCTTGAAGTGATGGCCTGGAGGTAAAAAATACATTAAATGCAAGCCCTTGTGGTCTAATCCCTCTGAGTCACTCTTTCCTGATAACCGAACTGCTAGTGCCTTCCCTGGAAACTACCTTATAGTTAATAACTTTATATTTTTTAAAAATATTTTTTCACTACATATACTTGAGAGGCCTCATGAGATAGGGCAAAGCACAACCCATGGGCCATGTTGCAGCCTCAGAAGTCCCGTTTGGACCCGAGCCATATTAAAATGCAGTTGGGAAATATTTAACAAAATAAATAAAAATACAATAGAACATAGGTAGTAAAAATTTGTGGTTTTCCAAGTCAGTATGTGGCTGCAAGGATCCTGATGTATGGCTTAGTGGATCCCATTGCTATTTAAGTTTGATACCCCGATACAGTGCCTAGAGAGCCAGCCTCTGAGCTCAGAAGACCTGGGTTCAAGTTGTGACTGACACCTGCTCTCTCTGCAACCCTAGACAAGTCACTTAACGTGACAGTGGTTTAGGCAGCTCTGACACTTGAAGTCATAGATCTGCACTGGTAGAGGAAGTTCCTTATCAGGTCCACCATAATAATGAAATCACAGGCCATCTCTGAATCTGTGTACATTTATACATGTACTCATCTACCTTGTAAGAAAATGAGCGTTGGGTGGGGATTTCTTTCATTGCATTTGTCCTTGGTGTCGAGCATACCTGTTAGGTACTTACTAAATGCTCATTGATACCAGGCTCCTACTTGAAGCCCTTTCAGCTTGTTAGGACCTCCCACCATGAGTTTGTGTTTGGCTGGGATGGCCTTTGAGAATCCAAGAATCAGAGTAGATCTTGAATAGAAACTTCCAGTATTTAAGACAACCTGACAAACAATTATACTGAAATGGACTGTCTTCTGCCCAGCAATTGATTTTTTGGTGGAATTTATTCAACAAAATTGCTCACATAACTTTCTTCATAATTGGTTAAAACATATTTCCCCGCAAATTACCATCAGCTATTATTATCTTCCACTTGTCAGGATTCCAGATTAAATTTGAAGCACCTTTTTGTGTGCTATGCTTTGGAAAATGAGGTCATTTTGATAATGTTCTCAACACATATTAATGTAGAACACAATGTACTTAAATGAAAAAGATAGAACCTTCAAAATGGCAGTGAAAAAAAATGGTTTGTGCTCAGGTCTGTCATTTTCTTAGAAGTCTGTAGTGTTATGATATGATTCTTCTGACTGCATTTAGGCCAGCTAAAACCTTCTTGTGTTAAATGTTTTTGTTTTTTTTTTAAGGCAGGAAAATATTTTCTAGTATGGACTTCATAATCAATTATTAAGCATTTATTAAATACCTGCTGTGTACCAGGCTGTGTGCAAGATGCTGGAGATACAGATACAAAGAATACGTGTGTGTGTATATATGTGTGTGTGTGTGTGTGCGTGTGTGTGTATATATACACATACGTATATATACATATATACGCACATACATACAGAATAAGTATGAAGAGGATACATATAAATAAATATAAGCTAGTTAAATACAAGGTAGCTTAGGAGGGAGGGCATTAGCAGTGTAAGACTTCAAGGAGGTGATATTTGGATTTCATTATTAAGGAAGAGATGGATTTTATGAGATAGAGTTAAGGGAGTACATTCCAGGCATGTGTGTGTATGTGGCAAAGTCACAGAGATAGGAGATGGAATTCCATATATGAGGAATACATGTATCAGCTGCAGCTTAAGTAAGAAGAGTTTTCTCTGCAATCCCCAATTTCAGGTTTTGTTTGTAGTTCAGCACAGATTTGGGCCATAAAAGCACCTTGTACAGTATACAGTGGGAATATTATACAATAACAATATTCATATGGATGATCTGATGTTCCACAGGGTCTTGCAGAATCTCTGAATCATCACAGAATACAAATAATATTCACAGCAGTTAGTCCAGCCCCAGCTTTACCACTTAGTAGCTGTGTGACCACGGACAAGTCAATTGGAAGAATCAGATTCAGTTTCCTCATATTTTTTTAAATCGAGAAAGGAAGAAAGCGTGCAGGGAGCTCCTGTGCAGAATTACCTTCCCCCAGTACAGACGAGCAGCTCATTTGTAACTTAGTTTTATAAAGTTGCCAGAGTCTTGGAGAGATTAAGAGACTCGCTTATAGTCACATAGCTAGTATACTACGAATCATTGATCTAGAGCTGAAAGAGAAGATGTCAGAGGCCACCTCACCTCTCACCCCCTCATTTTTACAGATTAGAAAACTAAAGCACAAGGAAATTGTCTGATACAAGGTTGTGCAGGTAGTAAGCATCAGAAGCAGAATTGGAACCCAACTCCTCTGACTGTCAAGAGCCAGTGATTTTTCTGCTATGGTATCCCAGGTATCACAGGCTCATGTCTTCCAGACTGCAAGGCTAACTGGCAAGCTGCCACACCACTACACACCTCACAAGATTACTTTGAATGTCAGATGAAATAATGTATATATTATGCTTCATATAATCAGGTATACAAAAGTCAGCTCTTGTTACTTCTGTGCCTTAGTCTTCTGTAAAGGAAGCTATGTGATCCTCTATTTAAAGACAAATATATTCCTAAGTTATATTAAAGTACTTTCATGATTAACAATCAATCAGTCAACAAACAGTCATTAAGTGCCAGTTATGGTGCAGACTTTGTGCTTTGCACTGAGGAGCATAGAAGTTAAAAAAATGAAACATTCTGTACTCTCAAAAAACTAAAATTTATATTTATGCATAATTATGCTAATATAAATGGAGAATGCATTAAAGCATGTTCTGAATTGTGACTCTGTCATAGAAAAAGATTATTTATATGGCTAAGTGGAATGTGATACTTATTAACTAGTACTTAAGCTACTAAAGTTTTCTAGTTTGAATTATGCATTAAAATGACAATTGTTTTTACTTTTAGGCATATTTCAAGCATCCTACTTGGAGATATTTGTGTAGGATGAGATGATATTTTCATGACTTCATTTTCTTTCACTAAAGGCTTGTTCTGGTGCTTCATTATGATATGGAAGTAACCCTGAGTTTTTAGTTTTTGAGGGCCATGCTAGTGGGACTCCAGTTGGGTAGGTCTTACCAAGCAAGAAAAGTCAGCTGACAAGACTGTATTATCTACTGTATGACAACCAGCCTATATATTTTAGGAAAGGTTTGTAATCAGAATTGGCTGCCTGGTTATTATTGCCATAACAAGGAAATGTCTAAATGCAAGAGATTGGGACCTGTATTGTTAGGATAGTACCCTCAGCAAAAACAGGGCTTTTTGAAATAAGAGAGGTGTATTGGATCATTTATTGAATGCAAAACCAGTTTACCTTTTGGCTAGGAAGTATCTGGGAAGCAGCTTGGTAAAATGTACATGTTAACAATTAAAGTTTCGCTGTTTCCCCCAGCAGTTAGCACTGTGCCTGGCACACAGTAGACCAGGCCTGCACACCTACGACCCACATGCCAATTACAACTTGCAGGCATGCCAAAGAATTTTTGGCGGCCCACAGAAAATGTGGAGCATATTTTCCTCTACATTTTTTGCTGGCCACCCAAAATCTTTTGATATGTCGCTAGTGGCCTGTGGGCCGCAGGTTGTGCAGGCCTGCAGTAGATAGCTAATGCTTATTGACTTGACTTTTTAAAGAAAGTTGCTATTTTTTACCCCTGAGAGGGCCAGTCCCTCAAAATATTTCAGTTGTATTCACATTTGGCTTTATATTGCCTGTGATATGGCTTCAAGCATATTAAGCCATAGTTTATTGATAAAATTTTGAATTGTCTGTCATTTATGGGGAGGTCATAATTTACATAAAGTGACATCTCCTTAGTGCCTACACATATATAAAACACATATATAAAATTTATTAACATTGCATGAGAGAACATTAATTTAGCATATGGACGATGTAGGATGATGCCATCTGGATCTAGGATTGCAGGTCCCGAGTTTGAATTCACTTCTGTAGGCTTCTCTTTCCACCTTTGTGAAAGGAAGGAGTTGGATTGATGGTTGAAATCACTTTCTGTTCTAAATCTGTGATCCTATTTGCCTATGACTTCTCTGCTAGAAAAATCAGACATTGAAATTCAAAACCACTTTGTAAGTAATTATTGGACAAGTTGGCATTAATATAAATGAAAAATTAGTTTAATGTGATCACGTTACCTAGTGAAGTTTATAGCATATAATTTATTTTTTAAGATAATGAAATAACAAAAGGAAGAATCTGCACATATCCAACATCATCAAAAGGACAAAAAAGGTTGTCTTCCTCAGAAAATTCAGAAAATATTGAAGCAGAACAAGACCTAAAGAAAAAGTGCAGGGTTACTGATCAGGAAGAATCTACCAGTTCATCAAAGGTAATTTTTAAAAAAAATTTAGTTTTTCTTTTTCTTCTATAGGTATTCTATATGGGAAGAGTGTATTATAGCATGGTCATGTCAATATGAAACAGAAGTGTTTATAGTTTCATTGTTACAGGCATATATTTACTAAAATATCTAGATAGTACAAAATTCCACTTTGCTTTTTGTTTGTTGACTACAGAAAAAAAGTATTTGACTTGGTAGAGCAAAATTCTACCCTAAAGGCTCTGTTCCAGTAAGGTCTCCCAGTTATTTGTCAAAAATCATAAAAGATTCCTTTAAAGAACACAAAAGTTTTTGTTCAGTGATTATTAATGTTAAGTCAGGTATAAAGTAGGGAGTTATGCTTATCACGGGTGTTTGTACTATTGCGGAGGTCTAGCACAGAGTCCAAAAGGAAGAGAGATTCTAGATTCTGAGGGCCTTCGGATGCTTCTATTTATAGTTGAGACTCTGGTAATTGCACTTCCAAAACATAACAGAGTCTACTAAATTAGGCTCCTAATCACTCAAAAGAGTTCAAACTAACTAGTCACTAGGAACAACCAAGTGGATGAAGAATGCCTGTTGTCTCAATTATGGTATATAGTTGAATGGGCAACTGATAGGTCAGGTCTATCATTAGCTATAGACACTGGTTATACATTATAGCTAGGCAGTGAATTTGACCCAAAATTTAGTATGAGAGAACAAGAAAGACTGCCTTTAGGAAATTATTCAGTATTTCTTATGATCCAAAACTTGTTGAAACAAGGGCTTATTTTTTTAGTACCAGCATTCCTACAGTGACACTCTATGGCCGAGAGTCATATGCTACCACAATCTCTGATGCGGTGAATTTGTGGAACACCTGGAGAATGATGTGTTTACACAGCTAGAGCAAGCGTAAACTGGATCGTGATACCAAGGAAGAATTGTGCAATAGAAGCAGCAGATAGGATGATCAGGAAAGGAGATGGGTCAGTCATGTCGTGAGAGCTGGGGATAATTGACAGCCTGCTTGACTGGAGGCACTATGTCAGGAGGTACCCCCACTTTGGAATCTCTCTTCATCTGTTGTTTGAATCCCTTGATGCCAGGACTGTCTTCTGCCTCTCTTTGTATTCCCAGAGCTTAGCACAGTGTCTGACACATAGTCAGTGCTTAATACGTGCTTTTAATTGACTGACAAAAGTCAAACAGAATAAGAAAGCATGGATGGTTTTTGATCTGCCCCATTGGAGGGAATATGTACCCAAGTCAGTGAGATCATAAATCTCTTGAAGTAGAGAATAACTGTAGTGAAAAAAAATGTACATTTCTATTATCGACAATTTTGGTATTCACAAGGAAAAAAATTAAAATTTCAACTTTTGAAATCTGATCTTTTTAGTTCAGGAGAAGCAGTGTACTAGCAATATGACCTGGGCAAATCACTTAACTGTCTGGTGTTCTAGGCATCTCTCTAAAGATTGGGAAATGCATTTGTAAGGCATGCAGTAGAGAGCCAACAAAATGGATCCTGTAATTTTAAGCTTCCTATAGTGAGGATATGTTTCAATTTTTTTTGTTTGTCTTTATAGGAAGTGAGTGGACCATCTGTTGTAATAGGTGTAAATAAAACAGAAATGACTAAGGCCGAGTCTGAAAGATCTGAAATCCCAGGAGAGCAAATCGATGAAAATCTCCATAATGAGGAGGGTGAACATACAACATCTCCTAGAAGCAAAGGAAATAAGATGGATGAATATGAAAAAGATGTGCCCATGGAATATTCTGGGAATCCCAAGAGTCACCATGACAACATATTACAGAATAAGGACCCAGAACTTGACCTAGAAATGAGCTCTGACCTTGAAGCGTCGAGTTCAACTAAAAGCATAGCTGTTCCACAAGATTCTGGGGGAAATCATCCCAGGAAAACACCTTGCATTTATGGAGCAAGTTGCTACAGGTAAAAAGGGATCGCATACAATAGAATTCTGTATATTACCAGACTCATTACACTAAGGATACAGATATATTAGAGGACAAAGCATGTTCCCTGAAATTTGAAAAAGGTGTGATTTAACACATTGGTTTATAAAGTGGTGGTTCAGTTTTGAAAAACCAAAATCTTGAAAAGGTTTTATTCTGCTTTGATGGATTGTCAACTCTGTAATTGAAATTTAAAAAAAATAATTTTATAAGGTTTTGGAATTCAGGGGCGGGCAGAATGTTTGTTCATGACCATAATACTTATTAATATAGTACATAACCCAAATTCCAGGGTAATACTGAAAATAGCCTAATGATAAAATTTAACAAATTAAAAAGTTAAATCTAATCTAGGCATATGTTGCCTCTGATCTTTTTAGACACAGAGACTTCTTTAAAAATAACTGTTTTTACTCACAAGGTAACCAACCTAGCCTAACCCCTCATCGTTTCTTGCCTGCACTGATGCCATAGTAGATTCTTAAATGATATCCTGCCTCAAGTCTCACACCTTTCCAATCTGTGTTCAGGCTGCCAAAGGGATTTTTCTTCCCTACCCAGTAAACTCCAGTGGCCCTAGAGCCTGTTGCATCTAGAATAAACACGTGGTCCCCACCTACTGTTTTAGCTTTATTAAATGCTACAGTCCAGCCAAACTGGCCTCCTTCCTCACGCACAACTTTCCATCTCCCTTTTTTGCATCTTTGCTCTGGCCGTTCCCTATGCCCAGATTCCAGTCCCTCCTTCTCTCAGCCTTTTGAATCCCTCATTTCCTTCAAGACTTAGTTCAGTTATCACCTTCTACATGAAGCCTTTCCTGATCTTCTCTCATATTAACTCCTTATGATCTTACTCCCAAAATTATTTTGTATTTATTTTGTATACATTCTACATAGACTTGTTTATGCACTTCTTATCTTCCTTGGTAGTATGTAAGCACTTTGAGAGTTTCATTTTTGTCTTTCTGTCTTTAGTACCTAGCACGGTGTTTGATGCACAGCAGGTGCTGTGTTGCTATTTAGTTTGTTGTTTATCCCTAGTCATTGCTCTTTGTATTTTTCTAAGTATGCTCTTGGATCTGCTTAATACCTTTTATGGCAGCTGAATATGTTACTGTGTTGTTTTGCCATTCCCACCCTTAGTATACTTTATGGTGCTACAACCTAATGTGATTGAAAAGATCACAAAGCTCCTTATTTGAATTCTAGTCTTTTATTTTATCTGTTACATTTTGTCATTTTTTTACATTAAACACAAGACTACAATGTCTTGCTGATTTCTGTGACATTATAAAGGAAATTTGGTTCATTTATTATAACTTGTTAGTGAACCTAGAGTTCCTTCTGATTACTGCTTCCATTTCCATTCATAAATCTTCAATAATTTGCTTAATAATCAAACTTGCACTTTCTATGTGCCAGGTTTTGCACTAGGTGTTGAGGATACAAAGACAAAAGCACCTCATGTAGAAGGTGGTTCCTGATCTGGTCTGGAAGGAAACAAGAGATGGCGTTTAGGAGGGAGAGAATTCAGGAGATAGCCAGAAAGGCAAGGAGATAAGATAGAGATGTCTGGGGTGGGGGCAGAGCCAAGATGGCAGAGTAAAAGCAGTGATTTGCTTGACCTCTCCCCCAAACCCCTCCAAATACCTGGAAGAAATGGCTCTAAACAAATTCTAAAGCAGCAGAACCCACAAGACAACCTGGATGGTTGGTCAGAAAGGTATATCATGCTGGGCTGGGAGAGGAACACAGTTCAGCGTGGGCATGCAGGCCACAGCAAACCTGGAGCAGGTCTCAGAGGACTGAATCATGGGGAGCTGTGGCGGTTTCCAGACTTCTCAACCCATGAATGCCAAAGACAACTTAGAAGGTCAGTAGGAAAAGTCTGTGTCTGTGGTGAGAGAGAATCGTGGGGTCCCAGCCCTAGTCCCTGAGTGCAGCCCTGAGGCAGTGGCTGCCTCCTGAGCTTCCGGCCCACAGACTGAGGGGGAATCGAGTGGCTGATCAGAGGGGGATTGCAGGGATCTCTCTGCTGGTTCAGGAATCTCTTGCTTTGCCTGTGCTTGGATCTGGGTCATAGTTCTGGGTGGTAGTCCTGGGACGAGGATGAGTGCTGGCATGATGGAGCTTGTAGTAGCTGTGGAGAGAGAATCCTCCTCACAGTTCCAAGACAGAAAAGAGTACTTGTGGTCACTCATAAAGCAGAGCACAGGACAGGAAAGGAGTAAACACCTCACCCTTGATCATAGCACCTTGGAAGAACTGAAAATTTTCAGGTCCCTAAAAGTATCTCTGAAAACAGCTGCACAAAACCCCCAAAGCTTGGGATAGTACATTCTCCATGCTGGAAGCAGACTCCTACTTAACAAAGAGTTTGTAACTCAAGTAATTGGCCAGAATCATGAGCAAGCAGCACAAAAAGAGTCAGACTATATTATCTTACTTTGATGACAAAGATCAAAACATACAACCAGAAGAAGACAATGAAGCCAAAGCTCCTACATCCAAAGCCTCCAAGGAAAATATGAATTGGTCCCAGGCCATGGAAGAGCTCAAAAAGGATTTGGAGAAGCAAGTAAAAGAAGTAGAGGAAAAACTGAGAGTGATGCAAGAAAATCATGAAAAACAAATCAACAGCTTGCTAAAGGAGACCCAAAAAAATACTAAAGAAAATAACACCTTAAAAAATAGCCTAACCCAAATGGCAAAAGAGGTCCAAAAAACCAATGAGGAGAAGAATGCCCTCAAAAGCAGAATTGGCCAAATGGAAAAGGAAGTCCAAAAGCTTACTGAATTAAATACTTCCTTAAAAATTAGAATGGAGCAATTGGAAGCTAGTGACTTTATGAGAAATCAAGACACTGTAAAACAAATTCAAAATAATGAAAAAAATAGAAAACTGTGTGAAATATTTCATTGGAAAAACAACTGACCTAGAAAATAGATCCAGGAGAGAGAATTTAAAAATTATTAGACTATCTGAAAGCCATGATCGAAAAAAGAGCCTAGATATCATCTTTCAAGAAATTATTGAGGAAAACTGCCCTGTTATTTTAGAACCAGAGGGCAAAATAGAAATTGAAAAAATCCACCGATCACCTCCTAAAAGAGATCCTCAAAGGAAAACTCCTAGGAATATTGTAGCCAAATTCCTGAGTTCCCAGGTCAAGGAGAAAACATTGCAAGAAGCCAGAAAGAAACAATTCAAGTATTGTAGAAACACAATCAGGGTAACACAAGATTTAGAAGCTTCTACATTAAGGGACTGCAGGGCTTGGAATATAATATCCCGAAGGGCAAAGGAAATAGGATTACAAACAAGAATCACCTACCCAGCAAAACTGAGTATAATCCTTCAGGATAAAAAATGGACATTCAGTGAAATAGAGGACTTTCAAGCATTCTTGATGGAAAGACCAGAGCTGAATAGAAAATTTGCCTTTCAGATATAAGACTCAAGAGAAACATGAAAAGATAGATGAGAAAGAGAAATCATAAGGGACTTACTAAAGCAGAACTGTTTACATTTGTACATGGAAAGATGATATTTGTAACTCATGAGATCTTTGTCAGTAATAGGGTAGTTGCAGGGGAAAAATTATGTGTATGTGTATGTAGATAGATAGATAAATAGAGGGCACAGAGTGAGTTGAAGATGAAGGAGTGATATCTGGAGAATAAAATTAAGGGGTGAGAGAAGATTATACTGGGAGAAGGAGAAAGGGACAAGTAGAATGGGCTAAATTACACGTGAAACAGACAAGAAAAGGCTTTTACAGTGGAGGGGAAATGGGGGAAGGTGACAGGGAATGAGTGAATCTTATTCTCATTGGATTTGGCTTAAGGGGAGAATAACATACACACTCAATTGGGTATGGAAATGTATCTTACCCTACAGGAAAATGGGGGGGGGGAGAAGGGGACAAGAGAGCAGGAGGATGATAGAGGGGAGGGCAGATTGGGGGATGGGGTAATCAGAGGCAAACACTTCTAAGGAGGGACAAAGTCAAGAGACAATAGAATAAATGGGGAGAGGGTAGGATGAAGGGAAATATACTTAGTTTTTTACAACATGCCACTATGGAAGTGTTTTGCATGACTACATATGTATAACCTGTATTGAGTTGCTTGCCTTCTCAGTGATGGTAGGTGGGGAAGGAGGAAGGGAGAAAATTTGGAACCCAAAATTTTAAAAACAAAAGTTAAAAAAAGATTGTTTTCACATGCAACTGGGAAATAAGATATACAAGCAATGGGGTATAGAAATCTATCCTGCCCTACAGGAAAATTGAAGGGGAAGGGGATAAGAGAAGGGGGGGAGAGATAGAAGGGAAGGTAGATTAGGAGTATTCAGAATGCATGCCATTTTGGGGTGGGGGGAGGGACGATATGGGGACAAATTTGGAACTCAAAATCTTGTGGAAGTGAATGTTGAAAACTTAAAAGTAAATTAATTAAAAAAAAGAAAAAAAAGATAAAGATGACTGTGTGTGAGGACAAGCAAGTAGGTAGTATAGCTGGATTGTAGAGGGAATGAAGGGAAGGTGGTAGTCTGGAAAGGTAAGATGGGGCCAGATGGTGAAGAGCTTTAAATGGAGAAAAAAAAGAATTTGTTTGATCCTCGAGGTAAGTGCAGTATACTGGAATTTATTGAGTGGGGATTATAGGGAATTACATGGTCACAACCACACTTTAGGAAAATCAGTGTGTGCTGAGGATAGATTGAAATGGGGAGAGATGTGGCAGGGAGACCAAGTAGGAGGCCTTTCAGTAGCCTGAGTGAGAGGTAGTGAGGGCCTGAATTAAGATGGTGCTGTGTGCGTGAAGGGGAGGCATGTGTGAGAGATGGTCTGCAGATCTAAATGACAAGATTTGGCTACTGATTGAATACGTCTGGAGAATGAGTGAGGACTCAGAGGGGACAATGTGATTGGGAGCCTGGGTGACTGGCAGGATGGTGGTGCTTTTGATAGAGAAGTTTGGGGGAGGAGTGAGTGTGGGGGTCTGGGAAATAATGAGTTGTTTGAGTTGAGATATTGAGTTGAGATGCTTATGGAACATCCAATTCAAAATGCCCACAAGGCAGTAGGTGGTAATGAACTGGAGCTCATAGAGTTGATAATTAAACTCTTGAGAGTTGCTAAGGTCACCAGGTGAGATTTTGTAGAGAGAAAAGAAAAACCTAGTATATTCTCTTCTAGCACCACATTGCAGACATCAGTCCCTTAACTTCTTTCTTAAGGTTTTTATTTCACTGTGTTTATTGTCTTTGAAAACAGTTACATCATTGCTTTCTTTCCCCTTGCTCTTTTGTCTGGGTTATGCCCAGTGTCCTCTACAATAGCCAGATTCATGCTAGCCGGGTGTAGTTACATCACTTGCTTTGTCTTTCTCCATTTTCAGTTCAAAGCCCACATGACCAAAACAGATCTCCAGGCAAATACTTCTCTTCAGCTCTTGCAAAGAACTTAAATAATTTGCCCTTTCTCATCCAACTTCTATTTACTGCACAGTGCTGAACTGACTGTTGAAAAGATTTTAGTTTGCAAACATTTGGCAGTAAATACTTTTCAGAAAGAATATTTGAATATTATACTTACTGAAAACTAGTTTTAAAACTGTTTACAAGCTAGAATTTGTTAGAGCTAAGTCTGTTATTAACACCAAATATGGGCAAATTATTTAAGTAGCTAGATAGTGAGAAGTTCTGCAAAACCCAACACTTTAAGAAGTGATAGCTGTGTTGGTAGTATTGCTAATCTTTGTTATGAGGTGAAGGCTCAGAATTTCTTTAATTTATGTTTCTCTAATAAAATGATTTACAGCATTCTTTCATATTGTTGCTGATAAGTATTCTTCCTTTGAAAACTGCCTGTTCATATCCTTTGATCATTTATTTATTGAAGAATGACTTTTGTTCTTATAGATTTGAATTAATTCCTTATATAACCTGATTATGAGTCTTTTATCAGAGAAACTTGTTGCAAATATTTTTTCCTAGTTAACTGTCCCATCATAAATTTTTAATTGCACTGATTTTGATAATGCAAAAAAAATTTGAAATTTTATACAATTAAAATTATTCATTTTATCTTTTCTCATCTTCTCTGTCCCCCATTTGTCCATGAACTCTTCCCCTAGCCACAGATCTGAAAGGTAGTTTCTTTCTTCTGTTTCTATTTTGTTTATGATGTCACCCTTTTTGTTTAATGTGTGTATCCATTTGGAGCTTATCTTGTTATACAGAGTGACATATTGGTTCAATCCTATTTCCACTGTTGCATGCTGACTATTCAAGAAATTTTTCTCTAAGACATATTAACTCCAGTTCCCTTTTCTCCAAAAGCATTATTTCTGAATAAACAGGAAAATATGTATGGTGTGTCATAATTTCTTAGAGTTGAGAAGGTCTTTAATGATAATTGAATCCAATTGTTCCCACCTTTTTAACAAAGGAAGAAATTTTTAAAAGATAAAACTTTTTCTTTTTTTTTTTTAAAGAAGTTTGGCTTCCTCAATTTGGGAGCGTGTAGTCATTTCTTTACACATGTACATTTCATTCTTTACAGCAGGGGTCAGCAACGGCACTAGGTATGAGAATAGGAAATGGGAAAGAGAAAAAAGGAGATTCTTATGGTAAGGCGTGTAGGATGCTGCTAAAACCAGTCATGTAAGAATATGCTAGAACTTGTTCTTTCATAACAATGGCCTTTAGGAATTCAGGATCACCTCCATATCATGATGAAGCATCAACTTTTATGAAGGCCTATTTTTATTCCTGTAGAGAAGGAGAAGGAAATAAGCATTTATATAACACCTACTGTGTACCAGACACTTTGTTAAATACTTTTTACAAATATTATTTCATTTGATCCTCAAAATAACCCTGCAAGGTGGATGCTATTATATCTCCTCTTTATAGTTGAGGCATCTGAGACAAATAGAAGTTAAGTGACTTACCCAGAATTGCACAGGTGTCTGAGGCCAGGTTTGAACTCAGATCTTCATGATTCCAGGCCTAGCTCTCTATCCACTACATCACCAGCTGCTTTTGCCAAGTCAGACTACTATCGCTACCTTGACCACCATCTCCCCTCACATCCCTTGATAGGGACAGCTCAAGACCTTGACCTCAATATCCTTGAGAATAGCAATCCTTCCAGCCTAGGCCTTGCAGCCATCATCTTGGGAGACAACCCTTCTGGAGATCAGCCTGGCAACTGCTTCTGTGGGTACTGCAGCCAGAGCTACTGAAAACCCAGAAAAGAAAGTTCTTGCAAAAGTCCTTGGCACTCTCATATGATTCAGCAATAGAAACTGATATTATTTTATCAGTGGAAATGTCATTAAAGAAGAGTTGTTATCTGCTTAGTTGCTGTACCCTGAGGACCATGGGACCTTTCCATCTGACTTATACCTGAAACCTTCCATAGGTGTTACCTCCCCCGTTAGAAGGTAAACTCCCTGAAAGCAGGGTCTGCCATACTCTTCTATTTGTATTCCCAGAGCTGAGCACAATGGTTTGCACATAGTAAGGACTTAATAAATGCTTTACTCATTTATCATCTGTATCTACTTTACTTGTATTTCCCAGTTATTATCACATTCTTATTAGAATGCATTGTATTCCTCTGGGGGAAAGTAACTAGGTTCAGATGTAAATAGGTTTGGTGAAATATATGTGTATCATCAAATGAGATAATATTTGTAAAAGCTTAGCTCAGTTTGGCATGTAGTAGATGCTATACAATTGCTTATTCCCTTCTCTCTGCTATGAATTAAGATACCCTCTTTTCACATAATCCTTCATTCTAAGAGATTAAACTGACTTTTTCAAAATTTGCAGCTTAAATTTTTTTCTGAATAATTCATACATGTAAAAAACATTTCCTTTTGGTTATATCCATGTTCTTATTTCAGTAGTGAACTTTTAGAACTTTTAGAACAGAATCAGTCAATCAAGATAGAAGCTGCAAACACCCTGTATTTTCTCATCTTGTCCTTTAACTTTCAGATTTAACTGCAAGTAGATAATTATTATCCAGATATTTGGTTTCTGAATTGTCACTTTTGAGAAATAAAATTCTATTTTATTCCAAAAGTATTGAATATCCATTGTTGTCATAAATTCACATACTTAAAAAGAGTAAAACCTTTCCCTCTTACAACAGGAAAAATGTGTTGTACGTTTCTTTTACCTTTTGAATACTGTATTCAGTTTATCCAAACACCATACTTAATATAATCAACAAATAAAACATATAAACCATTAAAATGTTATAATATTCTCTTATGTGCTTAAGTTTCATCAGCAAATGTTTATAGTTTTGAATTAATACCAGAATATTATTTTTTTTGCTTTTGATAGGTTTTTTCTTTTAGTGGTTATTTAAAAACAGTCTTTAAAAATTGTCATGCAGTGAGTTTGCTATTTTTATACTTATTGCCAGATTTTCAGTGGAATTCAGTTTTAAAGAAAGACATGAGAACGTAAATTTTGTCTTTTAATTTGAACTGCCATACCTTCTTCTCATGACTGACCAAACCAAAGTAACTTAGCTTTCATTGTACTGTTTCTTATGGTTATGGATGACTTTCATTTTTCATTAAGTAAATATTTATTAAATTATCATCAACTGCCAGGCACTAGAAATAAAAAAGATAAAATTGACAAAGTGTCTGCCCTAGAGGAGACTGTCGGGGAAGGATTGGTGAGAAGATAGAACATATAAAGCATGCCAGAAGTCTTAGTGCTGGCTTAAGCTATTTAAGCTTAAAACTGCAATAAGACTTTTGGGACACCTTGTATTTAACATCTACACAAAAAAAGGCAGGCTCTTAAAGTCTTGTGTAGTAGAACTTTGAAATTACCAGTGATTTCAGTGATACAAATCACAATTCCATCCAAATCCTAGTAGATGGCTTCATAAATTGCTGCTTAGCTAAATTGTCTCTCTCTCTCTCTCATGACACACAGTCCATCACTAATGTCTAAACTTTAAATATTCTGTACTTGAAATCTTTTCCGTTTAGGACCTGACATAGATTGGGCTCTGTTGACATAGTCTTTGAGAACCTAGTGTCAACCTCCGTATCACAATAAGGCATCAGAGTGGGATATTAGTGGGAGATTTCATATTGAAATCTCTTTTAGTAGTCTAAATCTCTTTAGTAGTAGTCTAAAAGTTCAGAAATACTAACTATATTTGAAACTTTTATGTTTATAAGGCCATTTGTCTAATGAGGACTATAAATTTGGTAAAAAAAAATAAAGTATCAGTAAAAATTAGATTGATGTTCTTGACCCCCGAATGTGATAATCTACAGCATTCTGCATTGACCTAGTGGCATAAAATAGAACCTTCTTTTAAAAATGAATTGCCTATGAGGTTGGGGTTGCCCAACATTTGAATAAAAAATGTTTCAAATTTTGCCAGTTCTTGTTTCTAACAAGGTATTTATTGAATTCATAGGAAGAACCCTGTCCATTTTCAGCAGTTCAGCCACCCTGGTGATAGGGATTACGAAGATGCACAAGTTATGAATCAAGATGAGGATGACAATAGACCTGAGTGCCCATATGGAACTTCTTGTTATAGGTACGTAAATCTATAAATGTCATTTCTGAAGGGACATCTACAGAATAGCAGAGCATTTTTATAGATAGATTCTAGCTCTTTTTGTTGTTGTTGTTGTTACCACACTCATGGTTTCAGTTTGTTGTTGTTCAGTCATTTTCAGTCATATCCAACTCTTCATGACCCCATTTGCAGTTTTCTTGGCAAAGATACTAGAATGGTTTGCCATTTTCTTCTCCAGTTCATTTTACAGATGAGGAAACTGAGGCAAACAGGGCTAGGTTAAGTGACTTACTTGGGGTCACATAGCTAGCATCTGAGGCCAAATTTGAACCCATGAAGGTGAGTCTTCTTGATTCCAAGCCCAGTGCTCTATCCATTGTGCCACCTAGCTGCCCTCCACTGTGCCTCCTAGCTCATATTGTTAGCACATTAAAATTTTTGAATAAGGATAACACATGTTAATTTTTTTGAATAATAGTATATAACTTCTCTGGAAAATTTTGGTATTTTATCACTATTTTTATTTGTGTAGACATCTGCATTGCCCTCTTTTGCCTAAAATATATTTATTACAATCTGTAACCTTTCCCATTTAGGTGATTTCAGGCTTACCCAGAAAGAATATTTAATCTCTATCCATAAAGGTCTTTCAAAATAGGAATCACAGAGTCATAGATTTAAAACTGGAAGGAGGTCACCTCATTCAGCTCCCTCATTTTATAGATAAGAAAACTGACTCCCAGAGAGGCTGAGGGTCTTGCCCAGGTCACACAGACCATAAATAATGGCATTGGAATCTGCATTCAGATCCCTTGATTCCAAGTTCAGTACTCCCAACTTCAGCTCCTGTTTCTGCTGTGCTGTGCTGCCTCCAACCAGCCATCTTAGGTGATAAATGTGATCTAGGTTAATTAAGGAGGTGACCTCTTGATGTGCTTGTTAGTCCTAATACTCTAATTTTTAACAGGAAGATATTAGGGGGAAAAGGTTGTCAGGCTAATGTCTGGTCTTCCTAGAATGTATCCCTCTTACTTGATAGGTTGTAATATGTCTTTAATCTAATTTTATTTTGACCCTTATAAGCTTAACATAAGCTTAATAATGGGGCAGGTAGGTGGCACAGTGGGTAGAGTGCTGGACTTGGAGTCAGGAAGACTGTCCTTCTGAGTTCAAAGCTGGCCTCAGATACGTAATAACTGTGTGACCCTAGCCAAGTCACTTAACCCTCTTTGCTCCAGTTTCCTCATCTGTAAAATGAACTGAAGAAGGAAATGGCAAACCATTCCAGTGTTTTTGCCAAGAAAACTCCAAATGGGGTCACAAAGAGTTGGACACTACTGAAACAGCTAATCAACAAAACTTGCCATTACCTGAAGTAGTGTTGGCTACTTTTCTATCTGTTTGAATTGACTGAATTTTCTATGTCTGTAATTCTTTTACTAAATGTGCTTTAAATTGATTTTTTTCCACTTAAAAAATATTTGTGGTACTCAGAACTTTTATTTGTAATACAGAAGCCTTGTAAGATGTATTTGATAGTATACTTAAAAACTTAAATTTTTAAAAGGAATCATTTTGTCAGACTGATTCTTAAATGCACATAGATGGACATCTCAGTTTTGGAGAACATATTCTAAGCTTAGCTTTGCAACCGCAAACAAACATTTTTGTAGACTCTCCAGCACACTAGTGAGATTAATATTATACTATTATATCAGTTATTATTATTAATTATTTAATTTGTAATTCACCTTTTTCCTTTTATTTCTATTAAAACTCAACTCCTGAAAAGGTCAGTTAGCCTCCAGACTGATGATATTTGCTCCCAGCCCTCAAGGCTCATGTTCATTAACTAGATGACTAGAATCCTACCCATCTGGGAGACCTAATTTCTATTTAGAGTATAAGCAGAATCCAGTCTGGGTGAGCCTTTGCCTGCAGTAGG
This sequence comes from Vombatus ursinus, assembly GCF_900497805.2. NCBI lineage: Eukaryota > Metazoa > Chordata > Mammalia > Diprotodontia > Vombatidae > Vombatus > Vombatus ursinus. Next base: position 21,396,345 of record NW_020954556.1, on the reverse strand, counting down.
GACCCCTTGTCCTTGATGCGTTCCATTAGAGTTTAGGGCAGCTCAGCTCATGAAGGGGAAAACTTGCTAGAGAGGTCTGGATTAGAGACAGCTCCCCCTTGCCCAGATGCTTGAGATGGCTGAGTCTCATGAGCAAACCATCTTCTCAGCAGGGGAACTGAAGACTTTCAGCCCTCCTCCTTGATAATGTCCACAGATCAAGGTTGATTTTCACTTGTCAGGGGAGTTCCCTTTCAGAAGTAATTTAAGGTGTTTCAGAGTCTCCTCTGGTATCTTTGGTTACCAGGAGAAACCACTGACCATCAATTTATTGATTTCTGGATAACCTAATTAATAAATTGATTATTAATTACCCAGAAACTCTGCCTCTTGGGGTTCTCACTCATCTCACTAGGTGCTGTTTGTGAGAGCAATGTTTATACTTAGAGAACAGGAGAGCCTACAGATGAAGTGGGTATTTTTGTTTGGTTACATGGAAATTTTTCACTATAACAAAGGCATTATACAATTTTTGTGATCTTAGTCTTTCTGTCTTGCCTTTGTACAAGACCAAAGGGGAAATGTTTGCCACTTTTATAACCTTAAAGTGGACCCCAGGACTATCACCAGCAGTATGAGCTTTCAGACCAAATCCAGCAACCAAAGCCTCATTTTTCTCAGTAAAGTTCAAGCAGCCATCATTGAGAACAAAGGCAGGGTTTTTAGGGTTGGGGTTTTTTTTTTTTTTGCCGTTCTTAATTAGCTCCCTCTTAAACACTTTTTGGTGGCAGAATTGTGCTGCTTGACTTCCTGGGATGCTCTTCCAATTGAGTTGGCCTCCAGGGCAGTGCCCAAATGGATTTTCTTGTACTGTTTGTCATTCCACTTTCGATATTTTCTGTGACTGTGGAACTTTCTAGTTGTGCAAAGACATGACACTTTCACATGCTGCTGTCTGGGATGACAAAAAGAGAACTGAAATGGGTATTTTTTAAAGAATCTCTACATCTTTGTTTTTAAAACTGTTTCATAAATATTTCACCTATATAAAAGATTACAGTTAGATAAAGTTCCTAAAAGAGAAGCTATGAGTAGATAGGTAAAAGGTTCCAAGAATATTAGCTTCAAGGTGGTATGGGATGATTTCCCTCCTCCTTTCTCTAGCTTTTATAATTTATATAAATCATTAAACCATAATAATTTGTCTTTCTTGAGCAAAAGGAGAGCGATACAGAAAGCCAAGAAGAATGACTTCCAAAACTTCCTATCAGGTTAAGTCTAACAAAACCTTAATTCTCTGTGTAGATCAAAGTAGACATAAAATACTTTAGCATGGTTCCTCTAAACCAGTTCACACATCAGAAGCCACATGTGCCAATGAAAAACAATCTGCTGCAGAGCTGTGGGCTTATGGCATCTTCCTTCTTAATGCAGATGGAAGCCTACAAATTAACTTCTTTTCTTTCTACTGATTAAAGTCATGACTGTCTGACCACTGATGGCATGGTGGTATTATTTATAACTTTCTGACTTGTAGGTCAATGGTTAAGTTTTTAACAAAATAGGGACACATTTTTTCAAGCAAAACAGAGAAACTATAAATAATGGCCTTTGGGTCAGTAAGTAGTTTATTTTTCAAAACAATAACAGTATATAAACCCAGCTGGGACTATTTTGCCTTGTTAATTCTTGCTATTGGTTAGTAAATGAAAAGTAATATGTTTTTTTCCTGGATTTTTTAGTGTAGCTCTCCTAGTTTTTGGATGTATGAGTGAGTCATTTACTTTTATTGTCTTGGTTAGATGGTCATAGTAGGGAGTTCACTGTAATTCTCAGCCACATTTAAGCTGTAAAAACTTGTCAGAAGTGCAAGAATCCAGAAGTAGATTATCTCTGTATTTGATTACATCAACCAACTCTGTTATGTCACTGCTTTTGGTAAGTTTCTTGATATTCCCATTTTCCCTCCAAGTACACTCATCTACCATCATCTCAGTATCTACCTGGCTACTTTTCCTCTCTGTTCCACTTTGACTTTTCTGAAATCTAGTTACCACAATTGGTAAATCTCCTAGTATACTCCTCTTTTCCTCTGCACATATATGTCATGGTTATCTCATTACTTGCTTTACAATACTTTCTCCTCTTTCGGTTCCTCTTTGGCTTATACCTTTATGTTTCTGGTCCACCTTTTTATTTTTTTTAAAGGTTATCTCATTTGAAATGTCCTGAGTGAGGTATATGTCAGTATTTATATGTTAGTACTTAAACGGGTATGTGGTTTCATTTGGTGCAGACTGCTACCTGTCGGTGACATTTCTTACCCTATGAGATTCTTTTCCATGTTCTTCCATAAGTCCTTACAGGGAATCTCCCATATACTAGAGACCTTCCTCGAGGTCTTTTAATATTCTGTGGGGATAATGTAGCATTCATACTGTATTCTTTTACTATTATTTTTGAGAATGAACTTAATTTTTGTTGGTGACAACTATGTTAGGCAGATTGTTATCTGCAAAATAGTGGGTACTATTACTACTAATAATAAGTACATCATAGGATTAGAGAAGAAACATAGATAGACTTAAGCTGATCCTCTGTCCCCATTTTAAACATGAAAACCTAAATCGTAGAGAATTTAAGTGACTTGTTTGAGGTTAGATAGTCAAATATAGCTGGAAATTTTTTAAAAGTAAACAAATCAAGTCAATAAGTATTTATTAAGTGCTTACTGTGTGCCAGGCATGATTTTGGGAATGCTAATACATGGAGAAAAAAAAAAGACAGCCCTTTTCACGGCTGCTCATCCACCTTTGGTATCCACCTTCACCCAGCTGTCCCCTGTGACTCCAAGGAGCTCTAACATGTACCATGGCCACAAACAGGCTAAGCCAAGTTAAGAGTGACTGGCAGGCTTCAGATCTGGCAGTGCGTTGGGGGAATGTCTACCCCAAGGATGTGAAGACTTTCCCTAGATGAGGACATTTGGTTCCAATGGCCATGAAGGTGGCTGAAGCAGGCACTGTGAAACTCTTAAGAGTTTGGTTAGACATCAAAAATGCCAAGGTCATCTACTGCCTCCCAGGCCATTGCCAGTCACCTTGACTTTGTCCTGCCGCTGAACTTCAGTGACTCAGAAAGAGAGAGTGATTCTGATGACTTTGCAATTCTGCAAAATCCAATTCATATGCAAGTCAAGACATCACCTGTGTTGTCATTGGTTCTCTTCAAAATGAAGAACAAACAGCAATACCTAAAAGGGAGCTGGAAAGGTCATGGAGGAGGACAGGTGATGATTGTATTCAGTATAGGGGAATGGTAGAGAAAAATCAGGAGATTCGGGAGCACAGTCCGGAGAGAAATGAAGATGTGTCTCCTTAAAATGGAGGTTCCAGAAGGATCTGGTCAATCAGAGAGAAGGCCTTGGGTGGAGGGTGCTTTTATGTGAGAGGTAGTTCGGAGGTAAAGTGAGATGCTGAGGTGAAAAGGTTTCTGTGATCTCACAGAGTAAATCCTGTGAGATAGTCAGGAGTACAATCTGGGGAGGAATGAATGATAAGTGCTCCAGCTCTAAATCCAGCATTCTTCATACTACCTCAGACTTAGTAATTATGTTGGTAGAATGAATGAATGTGCCACTACAGCTCATTAGCGGAGTCTTGATTCATTTTATAATGATTGTTAAGATAATAACAAGAGTTAGCAGAGCCAAGTTTTTAATGCTCAAATGAGATCAGGTCCAAGGGAAATATATACTTTGAGGCTGCCATCAGAAAGGAAAACAACTGTATTTTCTCTCCACCCCCAAGTAACTTTAGTGATGGCCTTAACAAGAATGAAGGTAAATAAGGAGTTCAAGATGCTCATTAGTCATATTTTAGGAAACCTTATTTTTGTTTTGTGTAATAAACCTGATTGTCAGATTTTCATGGCTTCAGAAAAGCTACGTACATTGTTAATGCCAGAAAATTCTGCTTTATTCAAGTCCCAGGTTTGTAAAGTTAAGGTGGTATGAGGATCCTTGGTGGTTAAAGTTTTACAGATCTCAGTACAACTTCTTAAGACAAGTAGGCATTTCTTGGGGTGTTCTCACTAGAAAAACTCCCTTCCTTAGAATTGATATTTGAAACAGATTGAAGTTTCAAAGATCAAAGTCTTATCAGAAATGAAAATTAGCCATTAAATAAGAAGCTAAAAAATTAGTCAAAAAAGTTGGGTGTTTTGATATAGCTTGTGCTTTAGTTTTCTTTCTTCTCTCTCTCTCTCTCTCTCTCTCTCTCTCGCTCTCTCAGCAATTGGGGTTAAGTGACTTGCCCAGGGTCACACAGCTAGTGTCAAGTGTCTGGTCTAAGACTGGATTTGAACTCAGGTCCTCCTGATTCCAGGGCCAGTGCTCTATCCACTGCGCCACCTAGCTGCCCCATTTTTCTCTTTTTTTTTAAAAAAAGTATTTATTTATTTATCTTTTGTTTTCAATATTCATTTTTATAAGAATTTGAGTTCTAAATTTTCTCCCTTCCCTCTCTCTCTTCCTCCCTCCCATTCTCCTTCTGAAGACATCATGCAATCTGATATAGGCTATACATGTACAATCATATTAAACATATTTTTACATTAGTAATGTTGTAAAAGAAGAATCAGAGCAAAAGGAAAAAATAACGAGAAGAAAAAAAAAGAAGACAGAGAAAATAGTATGCTTCCATCTGCTTTCGGACTCCGTAGTTCTTTCTCTGGATGTGGATAGCATTTTCCATCTGGCGTCTTTTGGAATTGTCTTAGATCATTGCATTGCTAAGAAGAGCTAAATCTATCAAAGTTGGTCATCAGACAATGTTGCTGTTACTGTGTACAGTGTTCTCCTGGTTTTGTTCACTTCACTCAGCATCAGTTCATGCAAGTCTTTCCAGGTTTTTCTGAAGTCTACCTGCTCACCATTTCTTATGGAACAATAGTATTCCATTCATGTCCCACAACTTGTTCAGCCGTTCCTCAATTGATAGGCATCCCCTCAATTTCCAATTCTTTGCCACCACAAAAAAAAAACTGCTATAAATATTTTTGTACATATGGGTCCTTTTCCCATTTTTCTGATCTCTTTGGGATACAGCCCTAGAAATGATATTGCTGGATCAAAGGGTATGCACACTTTTATAGCCCTTTGGGCATAGTTCCAGATTGCTCTCCAGAATGGTTGGATCAGTTCTTAACTCCACCAACAATGCTTTAGTGGTCCAGTTTTTCCACATTTTCTCCTATATTTATCATTTTTCTTTTTTGACATGTTAGCCAATGATAGGTGTCATGTGGTGCCTCAGATTTGTTTTGATTTGCATTTCTCTAATCAGTAGTGATTTAGAGCATTTTTTTCATATGACTATAGATAGCTTTAATTTCTTCCTCTGAAAACTGCCTGTTCATATCCTTTGGCTACTTATCAATTGGGGAATGACTTATATTCTTATAAATTTGACACAGTTCTCTATATATTTTAGGCTGATTTATAGTTCTATGTATTTTAGGCTAATTTATAGTTCTCTTTATTTTAGGCTAATTTACAAGCTAATTTATCTAAAATATAACTGCATATCATTTTAAGGAAAACACCATTTATTCCTTTGTTCTCTAGCATTTTTAATAGGAATGGGTGTTATATTTTGTCAGAAGCTTTTTCTACATCTGTTGAGATAATCATGTGATTTCTGTTAGTTTTGTTGTTGATATGGTCAATTGTGTTGATAGTTTTCCTCATATTGAACCAGCCCTGCACTCCTGGTGTAACTCCCAGCTGGTCATAGTTTATATCCTCATGATAGGTTGCTATAATCTCTTTGCTAAGATTTTATTTAAAAATTTTGCATCTATATTCATTAGGGAAATTGGTCTATAATTTTCTTTCTCTGTTTTGGTTTTTCCAGATTTAGGTATCAGTACCATATTTGTATCATAAAAAGATTTGGTAGGACTCCTTCTTTGCCTATTTTTCCAAATATTTTATATAGTATTAGAATTGTTCTTTAAGTGTTTCGTTGAATTTATTTGTAAATCCTGGAGTAAATGGCCCTGGAGATTTTTTCTTAGGGAGTTCGTTCATGGTTTGTTCAATTTCTTTTTCTGAAATGGGATAATTTACTTTATTTCCTCTTCTGTTAATCTGGGCAATTTATATTTTTATAAATATTCATCCATTTCACTTAGATTATCAGATTTATTGGCGTACAGTTGAGCAAAATGGCTCCTAATTATTGTTTTAGTTTTCTCTTCATTGGTGGTGACTTCACTCTTTTCGTTTTTGATACTGGTAATTTGGTTTTCTTCTTTCTTTTTTTAAATAAAATTTACCATAGGTTTATCTATTTTATTGTTTTTTTTTTCATAAAACCAGCTCTTAGTTTTATTTATTAGTTCAATAATTTTCTTAATTTCAATTTTATTAATCCTTTGATTTGCAGAATTTCTAATTTGGTATTTAATTGGAGATTTTTAATTTCTTCATTTTCTAGCTTTTTTAGTTGCATGCCCAATTTATTGATCTCCTTTTTCTCTATTTTATTTATGTAAGCATTTAGAGATATAAAATTTCCCCTAAGAATTGCTTTGGCTGCATCCCATAAGTTTTGGTATGTTGTCTCATCATTGTCATTCTCTTTGATAAAGTTACTGATTATTTCTATGATTTGTTATTTGACCTACTTATTCTTTAGGATTAGATTATTTAGTTTCCAATTAATTTTTACTCTATATTTCCATGGCCCTATATTACATATAATTTTATTGTACCATGATCTGAAAAGGATACATTTAATATTTCTGCCTTTCTGCATTGCGTTGTGAGGTTTTTATGCCCTAGTACATGGTCAATTTTTGTGTAGGTACCATATACCGCTGAGAAAAAGGTATATTCTTTTCTATCCCCATTCCATTTTTTCCAGAGGTCTACCATATTTAACTTTTCTAAAATTCTGTTCACCTTATTAATTTCTTTCTTGTTTATTTTGTCATTAGATTTATCTAGTTTTGAGAGGGGGAGGCTGAGGTCCACCACTAGTATAGTTTTTCTGTCTGTTTCTTCCTGTAACTCACTTAACTTCTCCTCTAAGAATTTAGATGCCGTACCACTTGGTGCATATATGTTTAGTAATGATATTGCTTCATTGTCTATGGTACCTTTTTAGCAGGATGTAGTTTCCTTCTTTATCTCTTTTAATTAGATCTGTTTTTGCTTTTCCTTTGAGATCAGGATTGCTACCCCTGCTTTTTTTACTTCAACGGAAGCATAATATATTCTGCTCAAGCCTTTTACTTTTACTTTGTGTGTATCTCTCTGCTTCACATGTGTTTCTTGTAAACAACATATTGTAGAATTATGATGTTTAATCTACTCTGCTATCTGCTTCCGTTCGTTGGGATAGTTCATCCCATTCACATTGACAGTTATGATTCCTAACTATGTCTTTCTCTCCATCCTATTCTCCCTCCCCCCTCCACCCCATTTATGCTTTTATCTCTCCTTTCTCCCTTTCTGTCCTCACTAGTATTTTGCTTCTGACCATCACCTCCCCTAATCTGGCTTCCCTTCTATCAGCCCCTCTCCCTTTTCTTTCCCCTTTTCCCACTACTTCTTCCTTCCCTTCTCCCCTCCCTCCTGTCTACCCCCTGCCCTTTTCTTTCCCTTTTCCCCTCTTACTTCCTTTAGGGTAAGATACATTTCTATACCCAATTGAGTATGTATGTTTTTCCCTCTTTGAGCCGAATCCAATGAGAATTAAGGTTCAAATAATGCTCGCCTCCCTCCCTTCTTTCCCTCTACTGTAATAGGTCTTTGCGCCTCTTCCTGTAATGCAGTTTACCCTTTTCTGCCTCTTCTTTTCCTCTTCTCCCAGTACAATCCTTTTTTTTTTATCATCACATAAAAGTCAACTTATATCCATACCCTCTATGTACACCCCTTCTAGATGCTGTAATAAAGATACAGTTCTCAAGAGTTACAAATACCATCTTCCCATGTAGGGATGTAAGCAGTCTAACCTTATTGAATAATATCTTTTTTTTTCTTTCCTGTTTACCTTTTTATGTTCCTCTTGAGTCTTGTATTCAAAAATCCAATTTTCTGTTCAGTTCTGTTTTCTTTTTTAATTAGGAATGATTGAAAGTCCCCTATTTCATTGAATGTCTATCTTTTCCCCTGAAAGATTATACTCAGTTTTGCTGGACAGTTGATTCTTGGTTGTAATCCAACCTCCTTTGCCTTCCGGAATATCATATTCCAGGCTCTCTGATCCTTTAATGTAGAAGCTACTAAGTCCTGCGTAATCCTGACTGTGGTTCCACAATATTTAAATTGTTTCGTTTTGGCTGCTTGCAGTATTTTCACCTTGAACTGTTAATTCTGGAGTTTGGCTACAATATTCCTTGGAGTTTTCATTTTGGGATCTCTTTCAGGAGGTGATCAGTGGATTCTTTCAATGACTATTTTGCCCTCTGGTTCTAGACCTTCCAGGGAATTTTCCTTGATAATTTCTTGAAAGTTGCTATCCCAGCTCTTTTTTTCATCATGGCTTTCAGATACTCCAGTAATTCTTAAATTATCTCTCCTGAATCTGTTTTCCAGGTCACTTGTTTTTCTAGTGAGATATTTTACATTTTCTTCTATTTTTTCATTCTTTTCATTTTGTTTGACTGATTCTTGATGTCTTATAGAGTCATTAGCCTCCACTTGCCCAATTCTGATTTTTAAGAAATTATTTTCTTCAGTTAACTTTTGTACCTCCTTTTCCATTTGGCCAATTTTACTATTTAAGGAGTTGTTTTCTTCAATTTTTTTTCTTTTTTTTAAATTAATTTTGGTTTATCAATAATCACTTCCATATTCTTTTGAGTTTAAAATTTTTCTCCCCCTTCCTTCCCACCACCCTCCCCAAAACGGCACACAATCTGATATAGGCTATACATTTACCTTCATGTTAAACATATTTTCACATTAGTGATGTTGTAAGTAGAAATTAAAACCAATAGAAGGAACCATCAGAAAGAGGAAACAAAACTCAATAGGAGAGGAAAAAAATAACAATTCGGCTTCCATAGTTCTTTCTTTGGGTGTGGATAGCATATTCCATCACAAGGCCTCTGGAGATGTCTTAGATCCTTGTATTGCCAGGAAGGGTTAAGTTTATCAGTATTAGTCATCACACAATGTGGCTGTTATTGTGTACAACGTTCTCTTGGTTCTGCTCACTTCACTCAGCATCAGACCATACAAGTCTTTCCAGTTTTTTCTGAAGTCAGCCTATTCATCATTTCTTACGGCACAGTAGTATTCCATCACATTCATATACCACAACTTGCTCAGCCATTCCCAACTGATGGGCATCCTCTCAATTTCCAATTCTTTGCCACCACAAAAAGAGCTGCTATGAATATTTTTGTACATGTAGGTCCTTTTCCCATTTGTGTGATCTCTTTGGGATTTAGCCCTAGAAGTGCTATTGCTGGGTCAAAGGGTATGCACATTTTGATAGCCCTTTGGGCATAGTTCCAAATTGCTCTCCAAAATTGTTGGATCATTTCACAACTTCACCAACAATGCATTAGTGTTCCAATTTTCCCACATCTTCTCCAACATCTATCATTTTCCTGTTTTGTCATGTTGGCCATTCTGATAGATGTGATATGGTACCTCAGAGTTGTTCTTCAGTTACTGTACCTTCAATTAACTTTCGTACCTCCTTTTCTATTTGGCCAATTTTACTATTTAACTATTTTACTATTTACTATTTACTATTTAACTATTTTGCTATTTACTATTTCTTCAATTTTTGTCCTTCCTTTTCCAAGCTATAGACTCTTTCTTGTATACCTCTCATTTCTTTTCCCAATTTTTCTTCCGCCTCTCTTATTTGACTTTTAAAATATTTCTTGAACTCTTCCAAGAAGGCTTTTTGGGCTTGAGACTGATTCATATCCCCCTTTGTGGTTTCTGATGTAGGTATATTGACAGTGTTGTCTTCTTCTGAGTTTGTATTTTGATCTTCCCTGTCCCCATAGAAAGAGTCTATGGTCAGTGTTTGTTTCTGCGTTTTGCTCATGATGTCTGCCTATTTCCTGGCTTTTAAAGTTGAGCTCTCCTGCTGGAGCACAGGGAACACTTAACCAGGCTTCTTGTGCTGGGGGCCAGGGGCCTGGTCACTAGGTTTGTGCCCTGGGGCCTCAGGTTCTGGCTGCTGGAGGCTATAGAGGTCTGGCAGCTTTCCTGTTGCTGAGTTGGGGTCCTAGTGGTAGTGTCTGGCATGTGTTGAGGCCAGGTGTGGTTTTTCTGTGTTTTCCTGGGGCTACACTGAAGCACATGGAGGTCCGCTGCAGGAAGACACCTGCCCATCCAAGGCAGCACTGAAGTACGTGGAGGTCTGCTGCTGGAGGATTCCTGCCCGCCCAGGGCTGCGCTAAATCACAGAGAGGTCTGCTGCTGGAAGATACCTTACCTCCCTGGGGCTGTGCTGGCACATGTGTTGGTTCTCGAAGCTGGAATCTGCCGGTTCCCTTGGCTGTGCTAATGCATATGGGGGTTCCTAGTGTTGGCATTTGCCTGCTCCACTGCTCTAGGGCTCAAGATCTCCTGTTGGTTTGCTGAGATGGAGCCTGTTGTTGGCTTACTGGGATGCCTCCTATCCTGGACTGCACTCCCCTTTTACCTAAGTGATATGGACCTGTTTTGCTGATCCTCTAAGTCTCCTGGACCAAAAGACTGCTCCACTCTGTCTTTCCACTGGTTCCACTGTTCCAGCATCTTTTCTGGGGTGCTATTTTATGGGTGTTCAGGGATAAGAATGGGAGAGGCAATCTACTGCTTACTCCGCCATCTTGGCTCCTGGAATTTATCCACATCAGTTTTCGTAGAAAATTTTTTATTCGCTCAATGAGAAAAATTTCTTTCTTAAGAATGGGAAACATGCTCAATTCTATCCAAGATAAATGAAAAAAACTGTTAGGCATTGTAATGGATACAAAGAATTATGTGACATTGTCTCTATTTTCAAGGAGCCCACAATGGAGTTGAGAAGACAAAACATTTAGAAGGAAAGATAACAAATGATATGATAAGTGCTAAATGTTCTGGACAAAAAGTGGTAGAGAAGTTCAGAGAAAAGAGATAATTTCTTCTTTTGGGGTGGTCAAGGGAGGTATTTTAGTTGGGTACTTGAAGGATTTAGATAATCTGATTAGAGAGATGGTAAAGGATTATTTTACGGGTTGGGTGAGAGTCACAAGTGGGATCTGTGTGTCAGGCATCGAATGATAGGGAATAAATGGAATAATTAATAACTTTTGTTTCCTGGCTTCCCTGTTTGGTCTTAGAATCCTTTATTTTTAAGGCCTATCTATTGCCCTTCAGTACTTCGAGGGTCACGATTTCACCTCTCTTGGTCCCACTGATACTGACATTCTGATCATGTCTAGTATAAACATGATTGCTAAAATCATCACCTAGTGGCAGAACCATCTGATGATGATCATTTATGAATTTAGAATAGATCTTTGGAGGACAAACATATAGTCTATCACCTGGTCCTTACTAGAAGCTTTTTTATATTGGTAGAAACTTTTTCATATTGGTAGTGCAATATTGGCACTTTACTGGCATAGTTTTTAACAACTCAATCTCATCTCCACACCATGTAGGGAGTAGAGTCAGACTTTAAACAAAGAATGTTAAATAAACATTTCTAAAATCTTTGATATAATTTGCTTTTAATTCATTCAGGAACTATTTGATGACTTAAATTTTTTTCTCTTCAAAAATGTAAATTATCTTATTAAAATGCAGCTACTCTGTGAGTTGTGTCTATCTGTCATAAACAAGGAAAAAATAAAATGTCACTAATATTTTAAAGTAGGAAACTAATGAACAAGATGTACCATTTTTCATTATCAGTGAAACAACAGTGTCAAAAATATAATTGGTATTTTAATATTTAAGCTCTGAAATGAAATGTGGAAAATCCCCAACTCAACTTGTTTCCACAAGGCTGTATTTCAGTCTTTTGTGAAATTAGCAAACTGCACAAGTCAAAGAAGTAGAAATACTAGCCCAGGCCACAATTAAATACAACTTTGGGACTTATTTGTACCCTCAGTGACTTAATTCTTTCTACTTTGGAACCATCAGCAAGAAATTGTGCTGTCTTGATTGGCACATCAGCAAACACATCAGCTTACTTTATCTAGTCAGCCCCCAGACTATATATTTCACCTCCTGTCCACTTAAACATTATTGCCTTGCTGTTAGCCCTATTGATTCTTCCCCCTAAGTCACTCCTTGCTTACTACTTCATGCTCTAAGAGCAGTAACCAAATCATTACTACCATTGCTTCTGGAAAAAGCATGCCATTTATAGATGGGGTCTCCTTCTACTATGATACAAGCTCCTTGAGGGCAGTAACTATCTTTGCATTTGAATCCTTAGCACTTAGAACTTAGCACAGTGCTTGGCACATAATAAGTGCTTGATAAATACTATTCATTCATTCCCAGAGTGTGTATCTAAGATATGATAGAGTAGCTCCCATGACTTCGCAGAACAGATATTTATATCATTGCTTCCTATTGAAGGCAAGGGCTTCAGAAAGTAGACATGTTTGAGAAATGAACAGCTTGGTAATGAAGGTGATGCCAAACACTTGAGAATAGAATTTGGACTTCTAGATCATGGCCTAAAATAGGAATGGCAGTCTGTTACACAGGGATGGAGCTTAGGAAGAACAAAGGAGAACTCAGGAAAGAGAATAAAGAGGAGAAGGATTTGAAGAGAAAGAGAAGGAAAGGCAGTTGGCAAGCCCAGAGTAAAAGGTTGCTGAGAAAGTAAACAGGTTGTTTAAGTGTGTACTTTCCTATATTCTTGGAGATCTAATCACAAGGTCTTTAAAATGAACAGTTAGTAGGGAAACTACCACAGTGTATCAACCAAGATACATTGCATTCTCTGCCAAAGAGAATGATCTTTGCATTGGAAAGGACAGACTCAAACTGGCCAATAGGAAGTTGATAACCAAGATGAGTCGAGATTTAGTAAGAGGTGTCTAGCTGTGCTTTATGAGTTCAAGTCATGCCCAAATTAACTGTCCTTAGGAACTCTAGAGGTTGCAGGCAGCTGTGATGACTGAGCCATTGTCATTATTCTTTGAAATGCTATAGAGACCAGAGGAAAGGTACCATCTAATTTGAGAAGAATACATATCCTTATTTTTTAATAAAGGAAAGAAAATAAGAGTTTAAAACTATAGGCTGATAACCTTGACTTTGATTCCTGGGCAAAATATGAGAATATATTATTATAGACGTTAGTGAACATCTGGAAATGAAAATGATGATCAAAGAAGACTCACATGGTTTATCAAGAATAGGTCCTGCCAGTTTAACATCTCTTTTTTTTATTTGTTTTTGATAGTGTGGCTAGTCTATTATGTTGAAGGGATGTATAGATACCATTTATGTAGATTTTAGGAAGTAATTTGTCAAAGTCTTCCATGCTGTTTTTGTAGACAAATAAAAGAGAGATATTGTTGTTCAGTCATATCCAACTCTTTGTGACCCTATGAACCATAGCATGCCAGGCCTTTCTGTCCTCCACTATCTCTCAAAATCTATCTAAGTTCATGTTCATTGTTTGTGACACTATCTGTCCATCTCATCCTTTGCTGTCTAGCCTGAATTAATTTCTATAAGTATTGACTGATTTTATCTCCTTGCTTTTCAAGGGATTCTCAAAAATCTTCTCCAGCATCATAATTTGAAGGTGTTGATTCTGTGGCACTCAGTTTTCTTCATAGTCCACATGCCATACATCTCACAGCCATACATCAGCAAGGTGTTGTCTCTGTTTATTAATATGCTGTTTAGATTTGCCATAGCTTTCCTTCCAAGGAGCAAGTGTCTTTTAATTTTATGACTTTAGTCACCATCTGCAGTGACCTTTGAGCCCAGGAATATAAAATCTGACGCTGCTTCCATTTCTTCTCCCTTTATTTGCCAAGGAATGATGGAACCAGTTGCCAAGATCTTCTAACATCTTTTGATGTTAATTTTCAAGCCAGCTTTACTCTCTTCTTTCACCGTCATCAAGAGGCTTCTTAATTCCTGTTCACTTTCTGCCACTGGAGTGGTATCATCTATATATCTAAGTTTGTTGATATTTCTCCTAGCAACCTTAATTTCAGCTTTTGATTTATCCAGCCTAGCATTTCGCATGATGTATGCTGTGTATAAGTGAAATAAATAAGGTGAGTATACATTCTTGTTGTACTCCTCTTCCAGTCTTAAACCAATCAGTTGTTTTGATTCTGACTGTTGGTTCTTTGCCCATCATACAGGTTCCTCAGGAGACCAGTAAGATGATCTGGTGCTCGCATCTCTGTGAGGGCTTGCCACGTTTTGTTGTGATCCACACAGTCAAAGGCTTTAGTGTAGTCAATGAAGCAGAAGTAGATGTTTCTATGGAACTCCCTTGCTTCCTCCATAATCCATCAATTGGTGACAATTTGGTCTCTCATTCCTCTGACTCTTCTAAAAGCAGACTGCTCTTCTGGTAATTCTCAGTTCACATATTGGTGAAGCTTAGCTTGCAAAATCTTAGACATAACCTTGCTGGCATGTGATTGCAATTGTTCCTGTCTAGTGGCCACTGTTGAATTTCCAAATTTGCTGGCATATTTGAGTGCCTCACTTTAACAGCATCATCTTTAAGGATTTTAAATAGTTCAGCTAGAATTCCATTACCTTCACTAGCCTTATTGTTAGCAATGCTTCCTAAGGCCCACTTGACTTCGTTCTCCAGGATGTCTGGCTCTAGATCAGTAACCACCACATTGTGGTTATGAGTAATGTTAAGATCTTTCTTATATATTCTTCTGTATATTCTTGTTACCTCTTAATCTCTTCTACATCTGTTAAGTCTCTACTATTTTTGTCTTTTATCATGCCCATTTTTACACGAACCCTTGATAGCTCTAATTTTCTTGAAGAGATATCATCTTTCCCATTCTGTTGTTTTCTTATATTTCTTTGCATTGCTCACTTAAGAAAACCTTGTTTCTCTTTGCAATCCGCTGGAATTCTGTATTCAGTTGGGCATATCTTTCCCTTTCTCCTTTGCCTTTTGTTTTCCTTCTTTCCTCAGCTATTTGTAAAACCTCATCATAAGGCCATTTTGCTTTCTTGCTCTCCTTTTTAAAAAAATTTTTTTCTGCCTCCTGTAAAATAAGGCAAACAGAGGTAAAGTGACTTGCCTGGGGTCATGTAGCTACTAAGTGTTGAGGCCAGATTTGAACTGAGGTCTTCCTGATTCCAGGGTCTATCCACTAGGCCATATAGCAGACTTTTAATTTAATAGAGCGCAATAAAAAGTTTTTTCCTTGGGTCCAGAGAATCAACTTCACAAGAACAAGATGGGAGAGATGTGGCTGCATTTAGAGAAGCCTAGTTTTTTCTTGATACTCTAATTGATACTCCTGGTTAGACCTGATTATGCCCCAGTGAGACTACATGTAGAATATTAGGAAGAACCTTGACAAGCTGGAAAGTTTCCAGACGATGGCCACTAGGATGGAAAAAACTTCCCAATAAATGAATCTGTCTCAAAATACTGTAGAATACCTTGGAAAGTTGAAAGTTCCTCTTCATTGTACTTCATTAAGCAAAGTTGAATAACCACTTTAGGTCATATTATAGAGAGGATTCTTATTCAGGGATGAGTTGGACAGCATGGCTTCTGAGGTCCCTGCCAATTCTGGTGGTTTTTGTTTCTATGTCAAAAACTAGTTTCTAAGCAATTATTAATTGGTAAACTTGATTTTAGCTTGTTCTTTTTTTTTTACAGGAAGAATCCTCAACACAAGATAGAATATAAGCATAGTGAACCATCAGGTAAATCTTTTTATTTCATAAAACTGAAAATCATGAAAATGGTATTACTTATGTTGAGATTCTGTGAATTTGTGATTTTGTTGTGATTTTAATGTTTAACATATTAATCCACATTCAGAAATCTTGAATTTTTTTATTAATTTATTTTGATTTATCAACAGTCACTTCCATAAGCTTTTGAGTTTTAAATTTTTCTCTTTGTCCCTTCCCGCCTGCCTCCCCAAGATGGCGCGCAATCTGATATAAGCTATACGTATATATTCCTATTAAACATATTCTCACATTAGTCATGTTGTAAGGAAGAATTAGAACCAATAGAAGGAACCACAAGAAAGAGGAAAGAAAACAAAACAGAAAAAAAAGAGCAAAAATATGCTTCCATCTGCATTCAAACTCCATAGTTCTGTCTCTGGATGTGGATAGCATTTTCCATCATGAGACCTTTGGAGATGTCTTAGATCCTTGTGTTGCTGAGAAAGGCTAAGTCTATCAATGTTAGTCATCATACAACATAGCTGTTACTGTGTACAATGATCTCCTGGTTCTGCTCACTTCACTCAGCTTCAGTCCATACAAGTCTTTCCAGGTTTTTCTAAAGTGCACCTACTCATCATTTCTTATAGCACAATAGTATTCCATTACATTGATATACCACAATTTGTTCGGCCATTCCCCAGTTGATGGGCATCCCCTCAATTTCCAATTCTTTGCCACCACAAAAAGAGCTTCTATAAACATTTTTGTACATGTGGGTCCTTTTACCATTTGTATGATCTCTTTGGGATATAACCCTAGAAGTGCTATTGTTAGGTCAAAGGGTATGCACGTTTTTATAGCCTTTTGGGCATAGTTCCAAATTGCTCTCCAGAATGGTTGGATCATTTCACAACTCCACCAACAATGCTTTAGTGTTCCAATTTTCCCACATTTTCTCCAACATTTATCATTTTCCTGTTTTGTCATGTTGGCCAATATGATAGGTGTGATGTGGTACCTTAGAGTCATTTTGATTTGCATTTCTCTATTTAGAGCATTTTTTCATATGACTATAGATAGCTTTAATTTCTTCATCTGAGAATTACCTGTTCCTATCCTTTGACCATTTATCAATTGGAGAATGACTTGTATTCTTATAAATTTGACTTAGTTCTCTATATATTTTAGAAATGAGGCCCTTATCAGAGACACTGGTTGTAAAAATTGTTTCCGAGTTTTCTGCTTCCCTCCTAATCTTGGTTGCCTTGGCTTTGTTTGTGCAAAACATTTTTAATTTAATGTAATCAAAATTATCCATTTTGCAAGAAATTCTTGAATTTTTAATGGCAAATAATGAGGCACAATTCACTTGACAAAATAAGTGAAAATTCAAGGGTAGATAAAGCACAATTACAGGAGAACAATTAGCTATATAGAAAATTTTTTCAGTATAATCCAATGACCATTTATTTATCAATTAATTGATAAGCATTTATTAAACATCTCCTATGTACCAGGCACTGTGCTAAGCACTGAGGATACAAAGACAAAAATGAAACCATTCCCGCCCTCAGAGAACTTACTTTCTTTACATATACATAAATAAGTGTATATAAAATTTATTTAAATGAAATACAAAATCTGTCGGTACTGGAAGCTGGAGAGATAGAAAGGCTTTGAGTGAAAGTGTCTCTTGAGCAAACTTGCAGTAAACAAGGGATTCTGAGAGGCAGAAGGGAGTAGTGTGTTGCAGTCATGAAGGACAGATGGCCCATTTGCAGGGGAGGAGGGAGAGATGGAGGATCGTGTGTGAGGAACAGCACGAAGGCGGATTGGCTGAACTACAAAAGGGGTTGAGGCTGGAACCAGGCTGTAAAGGGATTTAAAAGCTCAACAGAGAAGTTTCTGTTTGAATGGCGAGGCTTCAGTTGCTGTGTGAGGCACTGAAGATATAAAGCTAAACAAAAAAGCAGTCCTTGATCTTGAGAAACTTAGCATTTACTGAGTGGCTGGGTTGGAGGTAAGGCGGGAAGGATACAACATGGACACAGATTAGTAAATAAAAGTTAATTTATGAAAGGAGAGAGAATTAACAACAGTTACCATTTCTATGCAAATAATTCTGTAGTCTGGAGATACAGTCCAAGTCTTTCTCCTTAGCCTCAGTCTCACATTACCATTCACTGGATGTCCAGAAACATCTCAAACCCAGGATGTCCCTTTCCTTCAGCTCCCCTCCCCCTCTTTATTCTTCCTGTTGAAGGCATCATCATCCTTCAGTCAACTGAGGTTCACTCTCCCATGTCCCACATAGCTCATCAGGTGACAAGTCTTATATGTGGTCTCCTCAGCATCTCTCATCTGTGCACTTTTTTCACTCACCCAGCACCACTGTGGTTCAGGCCCTTCACACTTCTCATCTAGATTATTGTAATATCTTCTGATTGATCTCCCTTTCTCACGTCTCTCCTGGATCCAACCCATTCTCCACACACCTGCAAAAATGATATTCCTCAAGTACAGACTGATCATATCCCTCTCATGCTCAGTGAGCTCTAGTGACTCCCTTTCAGCTCTAGGACCGATATAGATTCTTTCATCTGAAATTTAAAGTACTTCCCAGCCCGGATCCCACTGTCCTTTCCAGGTTTATTATTCCTTATTCCCCTTCACACAATCTGAGATCCAGCCAAACTTCCTCGTCCTCAAACGTGACATTTGATCCTTTATCTCTGTGCCTTCATACAAACTCCCTCCCATGCCAAGAATGCATTCCCTTCTTCCCCTAGACTCTTAAAACCTCCAGTTTTCTTGAAAGTTCAGCTCTTGTGCCTTCTTAGGCACAAATCAATTCAACAAGCATTTGCTAAGCACTCATACTGTGACAGAGCATACTGGGTCTGGGGGAATCAAGAGACAAAAATGCATTGTACTTGTGCTGAAGAATCGTGTCTCATCAGGGAGACAACGCACCAGTCTACAAATGGATTAGTCCTGAAGGGCCTTGGGTCGGGACGCAGCAAGGAATGAACATAACTTTACCTTTGAATACCTTTGAATAAATTATACCTTTACCAAGATTTTCAAAGGATGTAAAAACATTAACAATTAATGATACGTGATGAAAAGCCAGACTAAGAGAGTAGATGTATGCAAATGTGGTATAAGCACACTGGCTCCCCATGCCTCTTTTGCTTCTCATCAAAGGCTTTTCGTGGGCCTCGTTGCAATGGGTATAAACAAAGTAAACACAGGGTCATTCTAGGGGTTCTCTGTAGCTGCTAGGGCCTGTTACCCTAGAATGGCTTTGTATTTTCTTTGTTGCTTCCTTTGGTAGATGACAAGCTATTTGAGGGCAGGGACGGTTGAATTTTTTTCTTTGTATCCCCAGCACCTTGCACAATGCCTGGCATGTATTAAACACTTAATAAATGTTTGTTGATTGATTGTAAAAAGGAATATACTATATGAAAGATAACTTTATGCATAAATATAGGGAACAAAAGGAGAATGCAAAAGTACAAAGAAGAAATAAGTAATAGACAATAATGAGAAGATACCTGCCCTCCATTGCAGAGGGGAGGGGTATGTGGGTACAAAACCTTAAGTATAAGTCAGGTTTTATTGATATATTAAAAAGTTTTATTGATTTTCTCCCTTTTTTCCCTTTAAAATATTTGTTTTAAAGGATGGCTCCCTTTAGGAGGAAAGAGACGGGGAAATTTGGGTGATGTCAAAACAAAATATATCAATAAAAATGTATTTTAAGATAAATATTTGTTAAATATTCATTTGGTTTGGCTTAAAGTGTATAATATATTACTTTAAAAAGAAAAGGACTTGAGTAGTAGAAGAATCTAATTTAGAAAAGTCAAGGATCTATAATTTTCTAAGTGTTGGCACTTAGTAGCTAAGTCTTATAGAGTTACCTGATGCTTCTAGAAGTTAAGGGATTTACCCATGGGATCTGGATTTAAGTCTTCCTGATGCTGGGTCTATCATTTTATCTACTAGCTCATGTCTCTCTTGATAGAGGAGTATGTGAGTTTATAAATACTTAGTTTTACCTTGGCAAAAATGAATTTAAAGAAATCTCCATGCCATATTCATCTGTTATTTTGATCCCTTGTTAAAATGTCATACTCCAGTTGGTATTTATTTTCTTTGTAATTTGCTAAAAATATTCTTTGAAGCTTGAATTTTTTATTCAATTCTACTTAAGTATCTCTCTACTACTATAATAACACCTGTGTGTATTTCTGCAGAGATGAAAACCAAAAGATCTAGACACAAGGCTACTAAGAAAGGTGAGTAATGTGGTTTAAAACAAACTTTTAAAAGGTTGCTATTCTGTGCGAGAAAGACTGAAGAAAAAAAAAACGCAAGATGAAAATCTGATGAAATCTTCTTACATACTGGGATGTAAAAATAATTCAGTTTAAGAAACATCAGGTGTCTTCTTTGGGCATTGCATTGTGTTAAGGCCTAGATGAGATAAAAGGTTAGATGAGATACTTCCTGCCCTTAGTGGGGAGAGGGACCAAGAACTATATTTCAGTGGAACTCCAACCTCACTTAGGTGGTTACTCCCTCCAAGGACACAAGTGACAAGCCATCCACACCTCTTAGAGGATTCTTTTTTGTGTCATTCCACAAATCCTCCACAAGGAATCTGTCTCATGTCCCAGAAGGCTTCCTCTTTAGTATTTCTTGGATTATTAGTGCCGCCTTCCGGTTGTCTCTCTGTTCTTCCCTACTCCTCCCTTTCTGGTTGTTTCCTCAATGTTACCTCCTCCTCCACTTCTTGCACATGTCATTGTTAGTAATAGACTGCAGCCTGCTTATGCCCACTGTGTATCTTTCTATTTCACTTTAGATCACTCACAATTTTGATTCTTCATAGAGTGTGATGTTGCATGATTCATAACATGTAGCATCACTTGAAGAATATTAATCTTAAATAGAGGTTTTTTCTTTGGATGGATTTTGGGGTTTTTTTTTTGTTTCTCTTTTTTGGGTGGGAATGGGGGAGAGTGTTAGTAACTAATACAAGATAGCTATAACACAAAATAATTGATGATGAATTCCTTATGTCCAGAACAAAATACTTTCTGATTTGGGGAGAATCTGACTGAGGGAAATAAAAAAATGATAAGAAGAGATTTCATGATAGAGTTGGTTTTTGGCTGGGCTTTAAAAGAGGGGTAGGATTTCAACAGGCAAAGTTGGAGATGGGGGCATTTTTCACATAATCTGCACATCCACTGATGATGAGAAGTGCTAAAAATAGAAGTTTCTATTACATTTGAAAATTCAATTTGGAACATTGGAACGTGAAAGGAAATGGCATTTCTATAAGTAAAATTGTGTATTTTTAAAAGAAATTTTATAATGTTATATATTTCTTGTCAGTGAAATTGAAAATGCTACTCATGATCTGCTATAATGCATTTCTAATCAGATCCAACACATCTTTTTTTCTTTTAAAAGAAAAGAAACTGCCATAGATATAATATGAAAGTTTTTACAAAGAAAAAAAGATTTTTTTGATGAAGTTTCTTGCTTAATAAAGAAGAAAATATTGAAGTGTTAGTTATCAGCTGTTGATCTTTGTTAAAATAGCTGCTATCTTAAATCCCAATACAGAAAATCTGCATGGAAAATTAGCAGTTTCAGAAAGTCTCTGCTTATATAATTTACTTGTAAAATGATGATCTGATTTAAAAAATACATCTGACAAACACTTCTTCAACAATTCTGAAAACACAATATCTGATAAAAGTGGACAGTTACAGTAAAATTATAAAGGGAATGTAGATTCAGATTCTAAAAAATCTTCATTTAGAACATTGAGGATACACAAACAGAAAAAGAGAAATGGTTTTTATTTGCACTATATGATGTACAGTACTACTACTTGGAAAAAATTGAAAGAACTTGTATTGATTTTTTTTTCCTAAAAGCAGATCTTATTTTCAGGGGTTTTGTGGGAGTGGGGGTGGGGGTAAAGGGAATGCCACTTTGTATTTTACCATCTGGTTCTGATATCTGAGAAGTTTTCCTTTATAAATTCATGAAATATGATGTCTAGGCCCTTTTTTCAGACATGGATTTTAGGTAGACTAATAATCTCAAATTATCTCTCCTTTCCAGGTCAGTTGTTTTTCCTATAAGAGAGTTCACATTTTGATTAAATTTTGTTTGATTTTGGACTTTATTTTAGAGCTGGGCTCTGCTCACTCTGGGACAGTGGGGATGTTGGGTCTAGTCTTCTGATTTTTATGTCCTGCTGCTTTCTCAGGTTTGGAAGCATGTAGGTTTTTAGTGCTTGCTAGGTAGTGTGACCTGGGCAGAGGTCTGGTCACTGCCTTCCTGGTCTGTGCTTTGGTCCTTACCCAGGTGGAGTCCTTGCTTCATTGCAACTGCAAATGATCTTCTTCACTCTGGACCTTATAACTGAAACTGAGTAATGGTCAGTGAAGATGCCAAATGGCACCTGGTCCTGCACCTAGTGCTAGCATGGTGGTCCTCTAAAGTGTCCCAGGTGCTAAGCACTCTCAGTGCTATCGCTACTGCTGCTGCTGTCACCTTGCTGCCAGGGTCTACAAACTCTTCAGTCTTCTTTAGGTGCCTTGGGCTATAAAAATGACTCACTGTGACTTTTTATTGGTTATCCCACTTAGAATTTGGTTGTGATGTGCTTTTTAAAAGTGGTTTAGAGGGGTATGTTGGGAGCTGGGAAAAAGTGATTACTTTGCTCTGCCATCTTGGCTCTGTCCCTGGAGGTACTACTTTCAACATGAAGTCTTTCCTGATCTCCTTAGCTTCCATTTCTTTCCTTCTTCCCTCCCCATCACCTTGTTTCTGTTTTATATGTCTATATTTTGTACATGTCTCTACTCACTAGATTGTAAGCTACTCAAGGTAGAGGACTTTTTGACATTTGACTTTATATACTCAGTGCTTAGTACTGTTCCTAGCACATAGGAGGCATTTAATCAATGTTTGATTACTTTGCTACCTTGGATATATTTAGATCACTAGGTTCTGCCAAACTGGGTGTACCAAGTTATGGAAGGAACTATTAGATGTGATTGCTGAGCCAGTGATAGTTGATGGATTGTAGAGAACAGAAGAGGTGCTAAAGAGAAGAGAAGGTTAGAGGCTCTGATTTTTTTAAAAAAAGAGGAGAGAGTGATAAAATTCTAGAATGTAGTATTAAAATGATAGTTAGTAAATATCAAGAAAAGGAAACTTTGATTGCAAAGAGCCACCATGACTTCATTAAGAATAGGCCTAGCCAAATTAACCATATTTCCTTTTTTTAAAACTTAGATCAAGATTTAGTTTACCTAGATGATGGCCAAGTATTTGATAGCATCTCTTTCTGTTATTGTTATCAAAATGAAGAAGTGTAGGCCAGATAATATACTCAGAATCACTGCCTCCCCAAAGTGGTCCTGATGGCTTCATAGCACCTCAGAGAGTGCTTGAGCTGAGCCAGATTCCAAGAGGCAGAGATGAAGAAGGAGATTGTTCCAGGAAAAGGAACAGACAGTGCAAAGGCACTGAGATGGCAGATGGACTGTTGTATGTGAGGAATGGTGAGACCAGTTTGGCTAGACCATCGAGCATATATATGGAGCAAAGGTATAATGAGGCTGGAAAAGTAGGAAGGTGTCAGAATATTCATAGTTATAAAGACATGATATCTAAGGTCAGTGAAGGGATAACCCTGCCATACTCTGCCTTAGCTTGGTTGCCTTGTTTTAAGAACAATATTGATAAGGTGGAGAGAATCCAGAGGAGAGTGACCAGTATGGTGAAGGGCATTGAGATAATGCCATACGAGAATCCGGTGGGTGAATTGAAGATTTTTACCATATAGAAGAGAGGACTTACAGGCATTTCTGTAGCTCTTTTCTCTTCTAGGGACTGTTGCCCAGCAGCCAACCACCTTAATGGCGAGACTGCTTTATAACAGTTCATTTGGTACCCTAGGATCTTAACTCTCTTGGATGGCGATCTTCTTCTGAATTGTCTCTGTAGTAACTAAAGTTGTAGAATCCCATTGAGCTTTACAGATTTTATCTCTTTTCATTTAGATCTCCAGTTTCTAGGTATAATTATGCTATATTTTCTAAATCAGAGAAAACTTGTGTTTTTTCTTAATGTGTTA
This sequence comes from Vombatus ursinus, assembly GCF_900497805.2. Taxonomy (NCBI): domain Eukaryota; kingdom Metazoa; phylum Chordata; class Mammalia; order Diprotodontia; family Vombatidae; genus Vombatus; species Vombatus ursinus. Next base: position 21,372,298 of record NW_020954556.1, on the reverse strand, counting down.
AATGTTCCAGTATTTAATTTTTGCATAAAAGTAAATTACGTTTATTTTATGAAGATAGTCACTTCATTCCTTAGATAGACACAGCACAATTTCTTATTATTTCCCAAGCAACTTAAATGAAAAGGTTAGCAGTATTTATTTTAGAAATAGAGTCTTGATTCCTGAACTTGTTGCCAAGGTACAAGAAAGCTTGTCATAGTTAGGATCAAGTGCCTTCTTTTCAAAGCAGTTTGCCAAGCCGATAGGCATGCATTAACCTTTACTGAATGCTGTTTGGCATGGCTTTGTTGAAGAAGAGGGCTGACATTCCCCTAAAAATACATCTAGACTGCTAGAAAGCTAAAAAAAAACAAGCTCCCAACTCGATGATTGTTGATATATGTAAATCTCAAAGTCACTAATTTAATTGCTGCTAGAAGGTCTGATAATTGTTTGGTACACAGACAGTCTCAGGTCAGTGCTTTAAAACACATATAGTGTTATTTCTAGCATAATGTCAGCTGAAAATGACCTGCTGTCACTTGGGTCCATTATTGTATAAAACAATTGGGAGAAAGCTAATTTTGTTTGCCCACCACTTGGGAGTTCCCTTTCAGGTGGCCTGGCTCTCAGAGAAGCAGCCTGTGTGGTAGAGAGCACATTAGATTTTGAGTCAGATGAGCTGAGTTTGAATCCCAGTGATTGTTGGAAAGTCCTTTACCTTCATTGAGCTTCAGTTCTCTCATCTGTAAAATGAAGTCATTGGACCAGAAGGTCTCAGAGTTCCCTTCTAGCTGTAAACCTACAGTCCTTCAGATTACAGCTTGCTCAGATGCCAAGAGTGACTTTGAAGATGAGCAGCTTTGATTTGACCTTGAAGAGGCTAAGAATAAAGCTATTTATTTTCTTTTACTTAAAAAAAAACCTCGCCTTTTATAATTCTTCATTCATCTTCATTGTTTCTTTGCTTATTTCTAAATTCTAGATGCCTTTAGCTCAGTGACCACCATCTCTGATTTTCTATCCAACTGTATATAAATATTTTAGGAAAAAAATTACCATTGTGTCTACAGAGGTGAAAGGCAGAAAGGTGTAGTGGATTAAAAGTTGGCCTTGGAATCAGGAAGGCTCTTGTTCAAATACTGCCTCTGATGAATACTAAAGTTGTGTTACCTTGGGCACACATCTGGGCAATCTTCTTACCCTCACTGCAACAGTCTGAAGCTGTAAGTTACAGATGAGCTGCCTATCTGCATTTGGGAAGGGGATTTCCACACTCTGGTTCACCACACCAAAGAAATCCTAGATTCAGGTGAAAAAAAAAAAAAAGGGTTGCATTCAGAGGCAAAGGTGCTAACTTCTTATCCTGTGATCCAGATCCATCTAACCAGATGTTTCATTTCAGTGTTTGTTTAAAACTCGTGTGTTCTGACGTACTTAGTATAGAATTTTAGGCAAAGGCTTTCAAAGTGGAGCCACTCTTGGTTATGGTTGTACTCTGCTTTCCTCTTGCTTACTGTGGAGGAACTATATATTGGGGTGGGATAAAGGTTCCATTTGGGTGCCAGGAGCATGGTATTTGGAAATTTTTTATATAAGTATAATTATAGAAATATTAGCTTTGACAAGCTAAATGCTTTTAACATAAAATTATAATAACTTTACTTTTCAAAACTTTTTGCAGATATTATGTGGCCTGATACTCTCAATAGCACATTTTAGTAAATAGTATTATTAGTAATTATGATGGCCATAGGGACTTAACTTTATTTATACCAGTCTATGTCTTAATGGGGATCAGAACCAATGGCAGTTGCTGAAAACCTTATAATAATAACTTCCACTTCTATAGGACTATTCAGGTTTACAAAGTTCTTTGTTCCAGTAACTCTGTAAGGTAAGTAATGCAAGTCTTTTCTCCATATAGCAGATGAGTAAACTGAGATTTGGAGATTAAGTAATTAAATAACCAAGGTCACAAAGCTAGTGTCAGAGCCAGTCTTCAAACTCAGGCTTCCTAACTCCAAAACCAGTGCTTTTTCCATTATATTATACTGCCCCATCATGTGGATAAATGATACTTTTAGAGTACTTCCTAGAACTTTGTGGTGGCTGCTCATCTCACTTTTGGTTTTTCTTTCTCTCCTGCAACCAGAGCTTCTGAAATTAGCCTTTAGCTAACTAAGAGACAGTAATGATTTAGAAGTAATTAAGTTGTTAAGTATTCAAATCTTCTATTTGTGTAGGTGCAAGTGTTTTGGATGAAGATAGTGATGATGATGGCCAACCGAATGAGTATGATTTGAATGACAGCTTTTTAGATGACGAAGAAGAGGAGTATGAACCAACAGATGAGGATTCTGACTGGGAGCCAGCACATGAAGACCAGGAAGACGAAGATGTTGAAGAGCTTTTGAAAGAAGCAAAAAAGTTCATGAAAAGAAGCAAGTAACTTTTCCTTCAGTAATATGCAATATTATATATTAATTTGTTTTTCTCTTAAAGAAAAGACATCCAGGGTTGAAGTTCCTGGGAAGTAGTAGTTTTCCTACCTTTTATAGTTTTAATTTTTAATCTTGTCCTTTTGAAAATGTAAAAATTTAAGCTTTCAGGATCATCAAATAGCTGCTGAGCAATCATGCTTTTGTATTGTAAAAATAAATTTAATTTAATTGTCTTGACTTTTAAATTTTGTTCCTAAATGTTCAAAAGAGAACTCAGTTAAGTGGCAACTTTTTTTTCTCACATACTTTTCTTCTTGTAATAAAAAGTGAAAAACAATAGACTTAGAGAATCTGCCTTTGTACAGACCAGTTTTTCATTGACCAGTAATTTTGTCTTTAAAGAGAAAAAAAATGCTATGCAAGTACATGCAAACAATTCTGTCATTAGTAAGGAAGTTGAAATCTTTCCTGGTTATCATAGTTCTTTTAAACTGAACCAGGTTTTTTAAAATGATAGCCTTTATATAATGGTTGTACTTTAAAAAAAAATAGTCTGAGTGACCACTGCAGTTTTTTAGACTACTGTCACTCTTAAGAACTTGGAAAAAATCAGTCAAAATGGATCCTGACAGTGATGAACATAAGTGTGGAAAAGCTTAATAACTTTATATGAAATTGTCATCTCAGAATAATTTTTAACTCCGAAGAAGCTTTCTTTAAGAATATGGAAATAATTGGGACAATGCACATGTTCTCCTGATTGACCTTGGCTCTAGGAAAATTACAACTCATGTGTTGGTACCTTTTTAGCTGGTGAAAATAGTTTATTTCCCAGTGACATAAGAGGGGGGGGACACTCATCAAACTGAGTAAAAATCACTTTAAAAATTATGATGTTTGCATTTTAGCTTAGTTTGTATCAAAAACAGGTCTTAGGGAAATAAGATGCTATATATGTGAAGGAAAGGAGGTCTCTTTTACTCATACCTCTCAGTAGCAATCTAGTGTGTATGTGTCAGAGGGATTGGAGGTGCAGCATGGAAATCATTAATCTCTAAATCAAAAGGTATCTTTGTAAAGCTAAACCATAATATTGTTCTATTCATATTCATTTTTAAAAAAGCTTTTTGTTAAAATTCCATAGTTAGGATCAGTATTGGACTAATATTTTAAAAAATTCTTTCCAGGTACTTGTGCAGTGCTTAAATTGTGCAATACTTATGGTTATGAGAGATGAACTTACTTTCTCTAGGCATAAGAACTTAACCATTCTTATTTTATGTTTTGGAGGTTTTCAGTCCACATTTGTTATTTGGTCACTGTAAAGAAATTGTAATGTGGAAACTCCTTCTACAGATTCAGATAGGCAACTCCTCTGTAACTGAGAATCCTAGAGAGTTGCCAGTGGCACTGGGTCTGAGGCACCGCATGGGCCCAGATCTTCATTAGGCCAAGGCCAGCCCTCTCTCATTTATGCTGTATTGGTTCTGATTTAGTAGTTCATATACCTCTTCTCACTTTTCCTGTGATCTTGCCATTCTGACCTACTTAAGAATTAAATGTTCATGTTTAAACACATTTTTGTATTGACCTAATTCTTATGTATTTCATGTGATAACTGTCCAAAGAACACCGAAGAGGCAATGCTCCTCTTAGCAAATGACCTAAGGGATTTTGAACCTTGGGCAAGGCACATGAATTTCACACAGTAAGTGGAAGTATAGTGGGTCATCTACATTTAAAGACAGGATGTCTTTCATCTCCTAGAGTCTTACCAGATAGTCATCCTGCAAGTACAGTCCAGATTAAGTGCCAGCACACTGGATAATCTCCACAGATTGAGGTGCCAGATATGTACAGAGGATGACCCACAATGAATATAATCCATCAGTTGTTTTTATTGTACCTCTCACCAGCTGAGTGGGCCATTCCATGTAGGGAACTCCCATGGCAGTCCTAAAACCAGGTACTATGAAGTTGGTTTTTGCCTGATGGTACTACCCTAGTGGTGTCAGATCTTAGGGCATTTAAAGTTAAAGAAACTGTTTCAATGAGGTTGTAGAAATGGAATCCACATTACAATGAATGATGGAAAAGTGTAGGTAATGAAGGTTAAACCATTCCTTCCAGAAACTGAATGGTGAAAGGAAGAAACTAAATCAGACACAGTAACAGAGACAAGGGAATAAAGCATTGGGATAAGAATGAGTTGAATAGATTCACAGGCTAAAGGGTAGGAACCATTAAAGAGAGAGACAGAGAGAGAGACTATAGGATATTACAGCTGGAAGGAACCTAAGAAACCATTTAGCTCCTTAATTTTGTGCATAGGAAAACCAGTGCCCCAAGTAGTTAAGTGATTTTATAGTGACAGAGCCAATATTTAAGCCTCCTGCTTCCAAGTTCAGTGGCTCCTAACGCTGTATACATTGCCTCCAAGACATAGGATTAATGATACCAGACAGATGGGGGATAATTGTTGGAGGGAGGTCCAAGATGAAGCAAAAAGAGACAATTAAGGATTCAGGCATAGCTTTGATATGGAGATAAATATAATGTAGATCTAAATAGTGTTACAATATCAAGTAGAAAATGCCAAGGTGGGTGGAGAGGATATTAGAAAGTAAGGTGAAAGTTATAAGGAAACCTTTCTCAATATTCAAATAGATCAAATGGATGATTTTATTGATTTGGATATTACCTCCAGCAATGCAGATTGTGATTCATCCATGCTTACCCAGCCCTTGTGGGGATTGTGAGCTCTACTATCTTCTTCAAATGCCCTCATATTGACTTATTCAACTCATATTACCTTTTGTCCTGGCTCAAATTAATTTTCAGCTAAGCCAGAGAGGATCCTGGGGTATATAAGAGTGACTTACTTTGACCTCCAGCTCAGATGGAGGGTTCACAAAGGAAAGAGCTAGTTTTAACCTTGCAGCACTGCATGGGTGGCTGTGGTGGCTAAGACTAAAGAGATGTCAGCCTACCATATTTGGACAAGGTCTAGCCACTGTGCTTCAGCATACTGAAAGCCCAGCAAAGAAGGACTTACAGGATCTCCTGGCTGTTCCACAAACAAGACACTCCTCCTCTTCGGTCTGGGCATTTTGCCTCTCTCTGTCCCTCATACCTAGAATGCTCTCTTCCCTTAACTTTGCCTGCTGACTTACCTGTCCCAACTAAAATCCCATCTCTACTGGAAGTCTTTCCTAAGCCCTCTTAATTCTAATGTTTTCCTTTAATTTTTTTTCTTTTTATCCTGTATATAGGTTACTTTGTATGTATTTGTTTGCATATTGACTGCGCCATTAGATTGTAAACTTCTTGAGGGCAGGGACTATCTTTTGTTTCTTTTTATGTCCCTAGCACTTAGCACAATATCTGGTACATAACAGGAACTTAATAAATGTGTTTATTCATTTAGTGATTGGTGTGAGGGTTGTTTTTCATTTCCTGCTGTGGCCAGTGACTTACCACAAAAGTGACTTATTTAAAGAGCATTTGATGTTAAGTAGTAGGAAAGACCCATGAATCCCTCCACACCACCCCAAATTCAGTATCTTAAATTGCTTTTTGGAGAAGCCTGATAGAAAAGAAGAGAACATGAGCTTCTTTGAAGTCAAAGGAGAGGAAAACATTGAAGATGTACCAAAGAGAAGGACTAATTGATGGAGTAAAGTCCCTGAGTGGGCATGCGAGGATTTGAATCAAGAACAGAAGAGTATGAATTTTCCTTGGAACAGAGGAAAGACTTCTCCCTTTGAGGGAGGGGAAAAAAGTGATGGATACAAAGGTAGTTTGAGATGAACAAGAGGATAAATGAGGAAGCTCATACTGGATGGCCTTAATTTCAATGAAATATGAAGGAATATCATTGAGATATGAAGAACATAAGTGAGGTAATATGGTAAATCTTTGGTCATGGAAATAGCTTAGACTAATGTCTGTGAAAAGGAAATGACTGTTGCCAGATTCATTCATCAAAATCCTGTTTATCCATCTGTCATTTGTGACCTTAAGACAATGAATCTCGTTGAAATCTGACTTTGTTAAAATAGTGACATAAGAGTGGGTTTCTGCCATGTAATTGCAGATTTAAATAAAAATGTTTCTACATCTTGTTATATTTCAGGGCTTCTTTCCAAGCGAGGCAGCAATATCTTAATTAGCTGTTCAAATCAATAAATGGAGTCAAGTGAAAATGAAAGTGAAGCTGTGACCTGGATAAATTAATTTACTCTTAGTTATTTCACATTTGCAGACATTAGGCCACGTTTCCAAACATCCATGGGCATAAATGCTGTTTAATATATTAAATTTAATAATTAATTCTTTCTTAAGGCAGATTTGGAGTTAGGAAGATCTAGATTTAAATATGGGTTGGACATTTATTAGCTGTATCATCCTGGGCAAGTCGCTTACACAACTCTCACCTATAAAATGGGGCAGCTAACAGCATGTACCTGAAGGGTTGTTGTGAAGAACAAATGAGATGTGTGTGAAGTGTTAGGTAAATCTTACAGCACTACTTACCTGTGACCTACTATTATTGGATTATTTGGGGTCAGCTCCATGAATTGCATTTCTCTGTTGTATCTCCACTCCTCACCCTCCACCCGCAGTAGAGTACCAGCCCTTTGAGGTCTGAGTTTCTTTTCTTTTTTTTTGGTCATTGTACCCCGAGCACCTGACAATACCTTTTACATAGTAAGTGTTTAATAAATGCTTATTGGAAGAGATAAGTTGACTTCTCAGAGCTAGTTCTGTGGCTGCGGTGGAAGTGGTGTGATGATGGCAGACGTAAGTGAAAAGGTTGAGCTGGCGATGAAGGCTCAAGAGATGCTAGTGGTTTCTGAAGATGCTAAGGAATAGGCAGTTTCAGTTCAGGAGAAAACAATGCTGCTTGTCTTAAACGTTTCTTCAGAGTAGTTTAGGGCCTGGAAACACAGTTTCAGGCCTCTTTTGTTCTTGCTTCTGATAATGAAACTTTGGATAATAGAATGCTTTGTTGCAGTGCTTTCTCCTCTTTTATCTAGCTTCACTACAGATCAGATTCAAATGATAGCTCTGCAGACATGTGTATCTCTTTGGATAACTCCCCCCTAAAAATGCCTCTTATCAATAGTCAGTTTTAGAAAATCCTTCTTAAACACTGCTTTTATTGCTAAGTCATAAATTGTGATTAGACTATGTAATCATCACTGCAGTGTTCCTTTCATTAAATAAATAAACAGTTATTCAATTTACACTTTATCTTCATTAATTGTTAGGATAATTCTTCTCCTGTGGTTTTTCTCTTCCCCCCCCCACCCCCCCCCCAAAAAAATCAGTTCCTCAGGAAGGAAAGTGGAAATGCTGAAAGGCCAATTTTTGTCCTTGTAAAATGGGTATTTCAAGATCTTTTTGATCCTCTGTGTTATTATGAATACTTACTCTGGTATTTTTTCCAAGTAACAATTTTCTAGGAGTTTGTCTTCTTTGAATAGTAAGTGCTATTCTCTGTTCATGTAATTGATGGTGATTCTATATATTAGCCTGTTACTCAGGGGGTAAGTAGCTCCTCAGAGCACAGCATGCAGTCAGTAATGGCAAGTGAGGATCAGGGAATGGCTTCTGGAGAATTTACAAAAAAGAGGAAGGGGAGAAAGAGATAAATGCCTTAGCTGACCTCACTAAAGTAGGTTTTGGCTAAAAAGTTTAAGAAAATTGGCTTTTCCCGAAGACTACCTTGTCAGTTCCCATGTCCTTTTCACCCTTTTTTGGGTCAAAGGAATAAGAAGACTGAGGCAGAGGAACTCCAGTGCCCTCCTAGGGACCAGGACATCTTTTGGGGGTGTGTAAAGGCTTGGGGCCAATTATATTGTGATGCACCATCTTCCCCATCACCATTGTGGTATAGATGAAATCAGGTTAAAATGAGTATCAAGCATAGCCTGGAGCAGTGAATAGAGCGCTGTCTTGGAGTCAGGAAAATCTGAGTTCAAACCTAATTACAGACATTTACTGTGTGATCCTGGGCAAGTCGTATCTTCTGCCTGCCTCAGTTTCTTTTTTTTTTCTTTTTTTTTCTTTTTTTAGGCAGTTGGGGTTAAATGACTTGCCCAGTGTCACACAGCTAGTAAGTGTCAAGTGTTTGGTCTGACTTCAGGGCCGGCGCTCTATCCACTGCCCCACCTCAATTTCTTTATCTATTTAATAGTACCTACCTCCCAGGTTTGTTGTGAGGATAACATGAGGAAATATTTAATAGAGTTCTTTGCAGATCTTAAAGCACCATATAAATGCTAGGTATACTAATAATAATAAAGAGAATACAGTGCTTACTATATGCCAGGCACTGTGCTAAGCACTTTATAATCATTATCTCATTTGGTCATTATTGTC